>NW_022884373.1:3796657-4429434 GCF_011952205.1 Bombus bifarius
AATATGGCGATCGATCGGACGCTAACCAGATAGAAAAGGTTTAAAATTAAACGAAACCCCGTAGAGACTAGGTTTTTCACGCTTCCGCCGGAGCGACCTTTCTTCGTTGTTTTTTCAAAGGTGGATCGGTTTCACAACTGTTTAGCAGGCCCAGCGATTTTATTACCATGCAACTCGATCCCGCGGTATTTGCGGAACTTTATTACTCGACGGGGAAGTTTCGTGGTCCGCGCGCGCATCCTGGACTTTTCTTATTTAATAAAGATCCCGGGAAACAATTTTACTTTGAGATAGTTTTATCAGTGGCGCAACCGCGTGGAATTTATAATGGAATTTTTAAAACGCAGGGTCCCGAGGAGGATCAAGACTGGAAGAATAAGGACGACGAATTAAGGATAAGCCGATTGAGGCAACGCAGAGGTCGCAGTATAGTTCATCGAAGCCTCGAGGATAATTACGGCGCCGTGGTCGTTGCAAATCACGAAGCTCTCGCCCAGTTTCTCGACCAGGTACTTTCTCACTTTGCGCTTCCTTCTAAGAAAAATTTTCCAACTACTTATTCCGAGATCCAAATCCTACATTCATGAAATCTTCGATAAAATCTCAAGTGCTCTTTCATACAATACAATAGGATATTTTATTATTAGTTATTCCGGAGTATGCGTTCATGCTGCGGTGATTTACGATTAACGAAGCGGCATTGTTCCGGTATCTAATTTATCTTATTGACCTGGAATCTTTTCGCAAAAATTCACCGTCTAAAGAGATTTCAAGATCCAGCAAAATATGTAAAAATGCATAAGTGCGATATTCAACTTTCTTGTTTCGTTACAGTCGCATAATGTTTCATTAGGGTGATAATGGAATTTCAAAAACTTTCGACTTATGATGTATGAAACTTACGATGTATATTCGTAAAAGTTTTCCGTGGCAAATATTCGTGAACTACATCCGCGAACCGCTATAAATAGATTCAGTCAGCACGAGTTCAATTAATCAGGGATTAACTAAAATTTCGTTGCAATAAATACAACTGAAATAAATGGAGTATTGTCCTCTAATTGGATCGTTCTATTTAGATTGTATTTAGATGTGTATTTTACTCGTACGACGTGGTTCATAGAATATGCATGGGACGTACATTTACTGTTGCAGCTGAACCAAACGCCTCAAATGCTTGCGGGGCTGCGAGCGTTGAAAAATACGAATCCGCGTGTAAGCCACTTCGGCATCGACGCCAATACGTCGATCACAGTCGGTAGAAGAATATTTTGCTCGGCGACGTGGAACGAGCTGAACGTCACCTTGTGCATCGCCTTCGATCTGGCTACGCATGTGTCGCGGAAGGAATTTTATTTGGCACCTATAATCGAGTTTATAGACAGCCCACCGAGGGAAATTACCGACAAGACGTGTCTGCGCGGGAACAAGAAGCTCGAAGGTATTTTATCGATCTCCTTATCCTTTCCTCCATAAATTACACGTTGCCACGAACCAGTATTAATTCATTAAGGGCCAAACGACAGTTTTTCCGAACGTTATAAACGCTCTAATTTCTTTAAATTCCGTAAAAATATGAAAATTTAAATTCGCGATACCGTAAAATCGTTTTTATTATTTCAGCGACTATTTCTGTACTGCCGCGTTTACAAGTGAACACGATACAATTATACGGTGCGACGATCAAGGATTTGCACGATGAAGGAACAATTAGAGAAGCATCGTTCGTGCTCCTTCAATTCGTCACAGCGCTAAAGAGCCTTCAAGCGCGAGGAATCGAAGAATCTGCGAGAAGCTTGAACAACGTGGTTCTATGTAGAGAAGACAAGGACGCCTATTACAGGCTCTATCTTCTTCAAGGGTCGGTAAACGCGTCGAAGGAGCTTGCTCGACGCCAGCTCGAAATTGGTTCGCTCATTGCTCGATAACGTTTGACAGATTGAACGTGGAGACGAACGAGGAACGCGACGAGGAGAGGGTTTCGTTGTGTCAGTGCGCGCTCGTGGCGCTTCAACAACTCAACTTGGCCAGTAGACTGCCTCTGATTCAGGAGCTGCTCGTACGGGAGAAGGCAGTCACCTTGTCTCAGGTAAAATTAACTAGAACGTCGTCGGTTGTCTGATTTCGCGAAGGAACAAATAATTTCAAAGATGAACGCTACGACGACTAGCGATACTACAGTGCCGTCACGCGAATATCAAATATTCGATGGTGATATACAGTGACGACAAAAAATATTTGTCTGCGTCAGAATCTGGAAGAATTGAGAACTGAACGAAAATCTATATTCTCAACGTAGGTGAAATCCATCCTGGAATTTTCTCTGTGGGGTCCCGCGGACGTGACTTTCGGTGGTCCACGAGAAAGAGAAGTTACCCTCCAAAGATGGTTGGATCTGGAAAGAGCGAACGTTCTTCACGCGTTAGTGAGGACAAGGGCGCCGCTCACCGTCACCGACGAATACCAATTGCTATTCTTGGTTCGAACCAGTGCGAAAATTATGGGCGAAGCGTCCTTGCTTTTGGACGAACAACGAAATCGTCTGGTTCGGACTCGCTAAACGATCGTTCTATTTCTTCAAACGATCGTCATCAGGGACGAAGTCAAACAGAATCGACCAGTTTTTCATAGACGAAATACTATTTAATTATATTTATACATCTGGTAAATAGTGTATTAAAGATTTTCTAAATTCGAGAAACGTGTACAGTTTTCAGACGATCGAAAGGAACGACGTTTCGTTCGAACGAAACTGGACGATAGTCGCGATTGTACAGATGAGAACGCGAGGCTCCGAGTGGATATCAACGCTCGTTCGAAGAGAGATCGCGTGGGACGATGCTTTCGACCGAACGTTCTCGTTCATAATTAAGAACGATAATTACCTTCGATTAACGTCCCCGATCGAGTGTAATCTTATTAAATATTTGTACAAATAAACGACAATTGCCATTTGACGTATTCCCCCTGGCGAACAATTTTATAGCTGATCCGATTAAGTGGAAACGCTAAATTACCGAAGCGTTCGTTGCGCGGTTATTACCGTAAATATCAAAGACACGAAAAGGCTATTATTAAGTTAATACTTCGGTCCGTAAGGAATACTTCTATTTTAAAGGTCTGCTTAACGTCTTCTCTTAAATCTTTAGAAAGCTCGTTCGTTTGTCTCGATCTTAACTTCTAAATGGCAACGTACATCAACTCGTTCAGAGATCACCCACGAGTCGACAAAAAAGGCACCGATTACCGATCGTTGCTCTAACATACTGCTGGAAACACTGGTCCGCTTGTACGACACGCAAACGCACACATTCTCGCGTGGCACCAGGCACCGTCGATTTATCAACGTCGCGGCGCGAAATCCAAGCCAAGTATCCGATACAACAAATTCCGTGTAATAGTCACGCACGAGATCGAACGCGTATTATCGTTAATGCAATAACAACGTGCGGCGTTGGTAGTTCGATAAATCAATAATCGGAATGGCGACCGACGGAAGATGCAATTTTTTGGCGGGGCTCGGTGAAATACGCGACACGTGGCCCCAATGCCTCTCGAACAACGGATTAAAAATTTGGCGCGGTTCCCGAACACGTTCTAAGTAATTCCTCTGCCTTTTCCTGTCCACCTTTTTCACTCTTCCTACCCCACCAACTCCTTTTAGACGCATTTTTTCCAGCAACGGAATTGGACCACGCAGGAATGCCGCGTTACCTGCGCGCCGAGCAGAAACGAGTTTTTAATTAAACCTTATGAATTTAATGGCACACACATACACATACACACACCCACACACCCACACGCGTACAAAAGCAGGCCGGATGGACGCGTTTCCGTGGACGCCGAGACGCTCGCGGAATCTCGTAAACCAACCCTTTTTAATAACTCGCCTCGGAGAGACGATTTTTAAACGAAGCTGCTCTGCATGCTTAACCAATAATCATGAAAAATTTTCCAAGCCGAAGGAATCGGACAAATCTAGATTTGCTGTGAGCGAATGTAAAATAGTTTTTTTTTTCTCGTCAAGAAAAGGCTGAAGGGCTGTGCCGAGGGTTGGAAGAAAATATTCTATTGAATGTTTTATCGAAACAGAGGTTCCGGTTGAAGAGGGCTTGAACGTTCGTTGCTACGAAATAAAGAGCTGCTTGTTTGTTGCGACACTCGAGTCCCTCTTGTCGAGGTAAGTTTCCCAGCAAGTAGTATATACCAATTATTGACCGGACGTGGCTCTGTTCGGGCTGAGTGGCATAGATGTCGCATACTCTACCCTCGACTCTATTTCCTGGCAGCTTGAACGCTCTCGAACGAGAGACGAACACTTTTTTTTCAAGACGATACGTCATATGTGGTGGAAGGGTAGAAATTGATGGTTGACCCGTTGGCAGACCGCTTTAAAGGTTTACAAAAACTTTCCAAAGGAAATTTAAGCCCGTCTTATTGAAATCTGTTTGCCGTGATGATATTGAGGTGACGCTTAATGCTCTCCAACGGAGATTTACTACGGAACCATGTTGGAACGATATTCTTGGAGAAAAAGACAATGGGAATGAAGTCCATCGACGCATTAAAAATTACTACCAATATTACTAGGTCTTCGCGTGATTAAAGTATACGGTTATTCAGACTCTAATGAAACGAAAATCTCTTGTATTTATCTGAAAGTGGCAGAACACCTGATAATTGAATGTAAAGTTATTGTTGAACTAAATTACAAAATCATGCGGTTTTTGTATTATAAGACTGCGGTAAAATTATCAGTTACGAATGTGTTAAATCAATAGATTAAACGCCGTGCTGCTTTTGATCATTTTATACCAAATGATATGGTCGATCGAATGACGTGATAATTATCTATAAATACATTGGCTTTATGCTATCTGTTATAAACTGAAAGCGTACAGGTCAATTACTGAATTGTCGATATAATTGGCAGGATTGTCAACGGGATTAATTTAGATTTTTTAATTTCGTCACCGAAGTAGTACATGAAATGCTTAATATCGATGGGAATTCGATTACTCGCAGCTTATCATTTTCGCTCGTAGTTTACAGGCAAAAACAATCGTCGTTTTGGCTCTCGACTGCGTCTTTTACGGCGTCAGGACGCCTGCTGTAATACAACTCTCAGACGCGACGAAACGTCGTCGCGACGCGTCGGTTGTTAGCAGATACCATTGACAGATACGGAAAACAATGGCACGTACTTCAGTTTTCGTGCTTTTAGCAGCACGAACTCGAAGAAAGCGGAGTGCTCGCCATCGAAATTGTAGGTGACTGACTGCATCCATCTCCATAACAGGTACGTAACGTTCGAGTACGCTTCGCGCTCGATTCTGATCTACCGGCGCAACAAGACGCAGCCAAGATCGAACAACAACGTCATTCCTTCAAGAACGTCGAGTAGATTCTGTTAAACGTTTGTCTGCTACTTCGTCTGCCGGAAGCATCGTTTGTCTTGCAAACTGTTTGAGCAAACATGACGACAGTACGCGGCGAATGTAAATTGCTAAGGCAACGGTTATAGGGAATAAAGTGTTTCTCCAAACGAAGGACTCCAATGATTTCCAGGTTCAGTGAAGTGAAACGTACAGTGGTTCGTGGAAGCATCGCGACACATACGACTACTTATTGCAGTGGATTACATATATTAAGATTTAGAACTATTCAAGATCATAATAAGTCAGAGCAAATTACTTTAAACGAACACAAAATGGATGAGCACGTACGTTTGTTTCTATTGTCTTTGGTATGCACAGGCGTGGCCGTGCATGCAAAACCTATTCTAGCGAAAGAGTTAGATTCTTGAAGTAGATCCAAAGATACAATCAACGAAAGAATTCGAACATTGGAATTACCAACCTCTATTACATGTACATACGTACACACTTACGTATACTGTATAGTCGAATACATTAGAGAGACAATTTGGTGAGAAAAATTGTTTCTTTTCATAATGGGCCACACTTCAACTTCCACGATATACGTACGTTGGCGTATTTCACCAAATTTTAACAACGTCGTGTCCGCATTCCTGTTGCAACGTCAAAAATAATCGTTACCATCAATTCCTCGAAGAAAAGCAGCACTCCTTTTGGTGCAAAATGTAACACGCGAATGGCTCAAGTATCCAACTAATTAGTCGACCCACTTTAGACCCGGTACTCGAGCTAAGAGCTAGTTGAAACAAAGTTTTGGTACGTTGACGACGAACTGGCCTTACCAAGGGCCAGAAAAAAGAATAACAAAGGATGGCATTACGCGAGTAGAAGAGCGACGTTAGACGGTGAAAACGCATAATTACCCTCGATCTTCCAGCCATTAGATTTCTCCTCTTTTTTGTACCATTGCGCTTTCTTCACTCTACGATGAAAGCTTGTAAAACTCCGAAAATAGTCGCGGTAACAGGGCGTCTGTATAATTTTTTTTTTGAGTGTTTTCGTCCACAATTTTTATCGTTTACTTTCTGTATCCGGTCTTTTCTCATTTTTCTCTTTCGTTTAAAATAGATCGACTATCGGGATTCTTATTTTCCATCGCTTTCGCGTAACGTGTTTATCTTCGAATCGTCATACGCACCGTTTAGTTTCAATGGATATCACCTGGATTTTCACGTTCCCTTACACGTAGTGTATTCCGCTCCAAATGTAGCAACCCGCATTGTTCAACCATATTACAGATTGAGGATTAACGCATAGCGATAACATAAACCAGTAGCGGATGAACGATTTTCCTACTGACACGAATAAAGAATACCCGGCGTTGATGAGGAATTAGGTATGTTTATTAAACCTCCATGCGATTAAGTTACGTTTACAGCAATCTTGTTCGGCCACGTGTGAAATCCCATCGCTACTAAATCAGTCCAGTATTCTATCGCATATAACTGATGTCTAAATTAACGCGATAATTCCCTTTTGAATTATTAGAATCGAAGATCTATAGGAGAAAGACGCATAAATCAAAATGGTATATTGCGTAAACCGTGTTAGAAGTTTGAGTTAGAATTCACTTAGCCGTATCATACTATTCTCGTGGAAAAATATACACTATCTTTTATTCATTAATATTTAGAAAACGCGGGAACACGAATATATATCTTAACGAGTGGCTGGACAAGCAGGCAACATGATTTTTGGCCGATCAACCTGTTTACTAATTCCGTATGTTGTCGAGAAACAAGCAAACACGAGCAGTTATTTCGAAAGCAGCGCTTAATTTGCCTCGACGAGAGAATCCAGATTATCCTGGCGAGGCGGATTCAAGCACGTGAGGTCAATTTCGTTGGTCTACCGGTTGGTTAATTTGGCCTTGCGTTGGTAGTGGCCGTGTCTCTCCGCGTAACCGCTCGCGTTGCTTGGCGCACGCCCAAAAGTACGGATACGAAAGTGAAAAGCGTTTTTGTACTTAGCAACGCCAGGATGCGTTAAACTGGCCAAAATTTTTAGACCAATTTCCTTTCGCGAGTTAATGAATTCTGAATATCTTTCTTTTTTTTTTTTTTTTGCAAGAAACATCTGGAACAGTTGAAATTCCGACACTCTTGAAATTACGTGTTAAAAATTTTGATTAGCGACTGCAGTATCGTATAAATAAAATGTTGCTAAGTAACTTAACCGAAGACACAAAATTGAACAGCACAGCTAACTGACCGCATTGATTTTTAAAATACATCGTCGCCAATGCACGCGATATATTTCCGGGAAGTGATGAGAGTTATGCGGAAAAAACGTTGCGTTTGAAAACGCCAGGTAGAAAACAGGCGCAAATTGTTTGCTGCAACCTGCTGCACGAAAGGGGTCGTGCAAAGGAGCGCGAACGTCGTTAAACAGTTTAATGTCGTAAGCTTGATTATTCCGCCATGGCAGTAAACCGAGCCAGGTTCTTCCTTGTTAATTTGTCTCGTCTCTAACCGGTAATGATTTTGTCGACGAACAGGGGCTAAAATACCCAAAGCAGCAAATTGTTCGTAATTGGTATGTCGATTCGAACGAAATATAGATTGTTTCTCGTCGTGGAAGTTGATTATGTATAGTCCACGAATTATTCGTATTTTAAACGAAACAATCGTGTTTCTCGTTGTGCGAGATATTATGTTTCTATATTCGGCTAATAAAAGAGAGACAAAAGGGGGAAACATGGATACGCGATGAAATGGGGACAGAAACCGATTATTTTATTATTTCCACAGCAGTATCGGCGCATCGACAGGTGCGAATAGAGCGTTGTAAAACAATAACAAACGTTTATAGCTCGGCCCGTCGAAATTGGGATCCGGTCGTGTAAGTTTTCAATTCGTGCTGTGGCGTAGGGTACGAAACGCCATTCAACTTTATACGACGTTGCTCTGAAACAGTTGCAACTAGTTCGTATCATTGTTGTATCATTCGAGCAAAACTCGATATCATTGACAAATATGTGGCAGTAACGTACACTCGCGGTAGGTGTGCCCGGCATATTCGCCCTGGAAATTCGTTGGTCGAAAGCTACACGTTCTTGTGATGGCAGAGGGTGTTGTAGAGGCCGCAGTTATTTATATAAACTCGGCGGAGTTGAAAGCTGTCGAAAGCTTTCCCAGTACGTCTATCTCGCATTATTGGACTGACACGAACGGGTACCGTGCTATTAGGGCGGTTCCGTTTGTTGCCAATCGAAAACACCCCATGCCTTCTATCGTGTCCGACATTTCTACCCTTGCTATCGACTAACCGGGCTTGATAAATCAAAATTCAAGCCCATTTCCATGCAGTTGAAGTTCACGTCGAAGAAAAACCTGAAAGAGTATCGTTCGTAACTTCGTCTACTAGAAGTAGCGTGATATACGGTGTTCCTCAAAAGTTCCTGAACACCTACTTATTTTTTACTAAATCTAATTTCATATGAAAGTAGAATAGAAGAAAAAATGAGGTTATTTTTTGTTCGAAAATGAGTACTTGCTTTGAAAAATTAAAATATAATTCTCAGTGTAGGTAATATACGTAGAGCCAAGAAGAGAAGCAAAATTAATACTTCGATAAATCGTCCCTTTAATTTTAATATATCATCGATACGATTTTTAACAAAGCATTTAAATGTTTGTTTCCGCGAAAAGATTATATGGCATTTGGTCGTTAATTCATATACGTGTTTGTATACATGCGCTGAATACGTGACTGGCACAATAGAAAGTACGCGAAAGTCTAAAGAGGCTTATTGAACGAGAATTCACCGAAGCCGTGAATGCATTATCACCTAATTGCCACTTTGTTCCTTGACATTAAATCCAGCTACCTTATCGTAGCGCGAAATTAAACGAATAAATGGTGTTTGCGCGCTCCTTAAAGCGTAGCCGCGCGGAAGATGGCCAATTCATTGAAAGAGGCGGTTCCGATATATTTTCATTTTGCTTTCTTGTTTTCCTACCATCGATGACAAATCGTCATATCTGGCATTATATTAATGTTGAACATTAAACACGGTCGTTCAAGTCCAAAGGGAAAACCAAGCTTTTTCTTCTTTTAATATATAACCATGTCTGAAGAATTTTGTAAAGTGTATGTTACGTCGCGTAACACTCTACCTAGCCCAGGCCACACACCGCGGGCAAGATGGCAACCAGATGTCTTCGGATACTCACTACGTACCCTCAATAGTCTCAAGTATCGGCCATAAATCTCAGGAATTTCCTAGTAGAGGTCCTTCAAACCAAACAAACGTCTGTTTCCGAAGCATTTCTAAAGACCATTGTCTACTACGGCTAGACAAGGGAAAGTTGGTTTTTCTCACGTATGATGCAACTTTCCTCCCACGAACCACTTTCTCTCGAGGGCGGTTAAGACCCTTCGTTTAACCAATTAACAACGAAGCCTATCTCCCTCACTCTCCTAACTAAAATCGTCACCAACAAATCCGATGGTCCCGTGCGCTAGACACACCCATCCTTAGCTTTCCTCCGCCACAGCATCGTCTCCGAACATCACTGATTTTACATCCTTCGAACGGTCAACATCCTTCGACCGGGTCTACACACCCGTAGATCAGTCACTCACTCATCTCGTACATACGCACCAGCGTAACTGCCTTTGTTATAAGTTGTTGGAATAAACGGTGAAATATAACTTACTATACTGTGTCATATTCATTCAACCACCTCTGTTATCTTAACCGAAACAGAGGAACGACTACTTCGCGGCGTCGATTAACCGAATCGTAGCGAGAATTTAAGCCTCTCGCTGACGCGTTTTCCTCGCGACCGCGTCTCTCCGCGAACGGTCGTAACAGTGTATGTTTGCAATAAATATCTTGTGATTTCTATAGTTTTATTTTAATATTGGTAAAATTTGAAAGAAATCTAAGAATATATGTGTCGGAGATGAAAGGACATGAGGGACTTTCTTTTGGAATTTTTGGGAAAATCTCCAATACTTTAGTCTAGACTATTTATTATAGCTGTACCTAAATAATAAAACTTAGAAGTAGTTGTTATGATTCAATCTGATCGAAGCGAGGTGTCACCTCGAGTCCAAGCTCACTATCACAAATCTCGGACAATTATAATCGAGTTAAATTATAGAGACTAAAATATCGGGGATTTTCTGAAGAATTCCAAAGGGAAGGCCACGGTATGTATAGAGCCTCGCAAGAGTGCTAAAGAAATTTCAAAATGTTTCGTATAACAGGATACGTTTATGAAAGGTATCTACAAGTGTTGGAATGTTTTCGTAACGCAATTGCATCTGTTAATAAAAATATAGTAAATTCCATTTTATTATTGTAATTGCAGGTAGTACGTATCATGCAGATAGTCGTACCTAATTAGTTATGCTAATAACAGCATAATCAATGACAATTGTAAGTGTCTGGAACTCTCTAGCTTACTTATAATCGGTCTTTATGCTTTCGTAACGACGTAAACGACAGCCGTCTGGCATCGGTGAGAAAAGTCGACGGAATAACGATATTGCCGGCAAGTAACCGGCGACGATGGTAGCACGACCTACATCCGGCTGTGTAATCCCGTGAATTACATTGATTACAAGTAGCAGGTAGTCGAGCGAGCAACACGCTGGCCGCAGAGAAGTTCGGGTTGCGCGTATACAGGCGCTTGTGTACGCGTGGTGCGGTGCAAAGCGCTAAAAGCCTCTTTGGAGGGAAGAGGCAGATTCTCAGCCCTGATACACGCTCGCAACTCTCGCTCCGAACAGCTAGAACGGCATCGCACCTCTGATGTGCAGCGGAGAGTGTGCACGTAATGTATGCGCGTGAAACAGTGCGGTCGACGCGAACGGCGCATAGGAGATTGTTCAATTTTCGACACTCCAACACGGAGATGGAAGCCTCGTAGCAAGGAATGACTCAACAGTCGGTAGCTTTCGACGTTCACGATACATTACGTGAGAAGATACGATAGAACGCGATGGCTTTTATGCGCGATGGATCGTCTTACGCGAACTTTAGAATGATTTTTGATAGTTTAAATCGACGTTCGAAGAGTTAGAGTCATATCGCGTTATATCGAAGGTTTCGAGACATCGTCGCAGAATCTGTGCAACGTTGGATTACGTACTTAGACCGTCTTTAGCGAAGTTTTACAAGATAAAAGTATTAATAAATATTCTTGCATAACGTTCTAGCAACAGATTTTGCGATAGAAAACATAAATTTTGTTTTTGGTAATCATTCCTATGATTTTTTCTTTGCTACACACGCGCATTAAAAAACTTGTTACCGTGTCCAGAAATATTTATGCTCTCGAAGGGATCAGGATATGTTTCGCAATATTGTTGTAAAAACTCGAAATACTCGAGAGACTGTGAACATTGTAACATAAACGTGACGATGTAATGTTATCTTTGTAGACAAGATCGTCACGCGATCATCCGAGGATCAGATATTTTGAAACAATGTTGCGATAAAGTTGATAAAGCGAAGAAGAGACATTGTTAGTTTGAAAACATAGATCGTGTTATGGAAAATGGAGAGGTCCCGGCTACCGAGTTATAATGGTATATGTTCGCAAGCAAATCGAGAACACTCAAATGCTGAATGTTATGCTTGCGTTAATTAGAAACGTCATCGAATTAATTTTCCCTTTTACCTCTTGCGTATTAATGGTTATGACGTAATTTCCAGCCTCTGCTCTTGCCAGCGAAAAAACAAATTCTCTCGGCATGCTGGTTTAATACCACCTTGTATATTATGATAATGACGTGCATACAAGATGCGTCTATAAAACAGCAAGGGAAGACGCCATGAAGACGTCTAGTATGTTGCGGTAGGTATAACCGAAACCAAAACTCCACTTCGATCTAAGTTTATGTTCAATTAACACAAAGTTTAAAATGTAGAACACTGCCAGAGCTAACATCTTCAGGACGATATATCAAATTTATTTCATAACCAGAGGCCAGAAAGGGAAGATCGATATCGTACGGCGAAAATCATTTATTCTTTATCTCCCGATAGACCAGACGATCGCGCAGAAATCGGTTTCTCGTTCTCTAGCAAAATTCTACCGGTCGAAAGACAAACGACTTTAACGCTGGGCCCAAGTGCACCGACACAGGTGCTTCGAACTGCGCCGCGCTATTTACCTAAAAGCGTTATTTCAGATTTACTTGGTTATTTCGTAAATTACACGCGAAAGACGTGATAAATAATCAACACATGGGACTTAACGATCCCGGGACTTGGACGAAATCCACCCCTGTTTTCCTTCCTTAACGAACGAATTTTCGCGAAAGTTTTCTCGACAACAGCTCACCTACTGTACTCATAGCAATTTACACGTTTCGAAAACGGGCACCGTCAACGGTGAATAAATTATCGAACGATGTTAATCGACACGAAGCAATTTGTTTCGCGTATTGCCACGGAGTCGGCTCGGGAAACATTGCAAAAGATATTACGATGCTAAATTACGCGCTATCATAATTACTGTCGTTATTCATACGTTCGACTACGATACCGTTGCTAATTTGTTGCGACCATATTTCAAAACGTTTCTCTTAATTATCCGGGGCAGCTTGAACCTGTCGTGGGAATTTAATTGGTGGAAAAATTTACTCGGAGTAGATTTCCCAGCGCGAGTCCGTTTGCACGTGGTCGAGCTCTCGAGAGGATGGAACGCGGCCCTAAGATTACTTTGAGAAGCAAGAAACAAGTAAGAAAGCAATCTCACAGATCAGGTATACGCCGCGGTACGTGTTCCTCGCTCTCGTGCGCCATTATTTCTGAAAAAGAAAAAACAACCATACGTGCGAGTTTGGGGCAAATTTTTTACATCACCCATTCGTACAACTTCTTTCGAGGCTTCGAGCATCTCGTCGTAAACAGTCCCAGAAAAACGTCAGAGGAATACCAATAGGATGGACGTGGAGAAAGACGCGAAGAAAACGAGCACCTGCAATCGATAACTACACGCGCGACACTGTTTCAACGTACGAGCGAAGCACTGGCGCCTCTAGATTCCTGTAAGCTAATGTCACCAACGTTGGATTTACACATTGAAGCAACGAACCCTTACACTTTGTTGATTCTTATCCAAGTTTGTCGTTTGTGTCTCATCCTCGTGGACAGTTTTTATTCGTGAAAACGTTTAGAGAATCGAGTAGCGGCATTCTCACGTAGCTTCCTTCGTTACTTTTTACTTTATTATCGTTCCATGCGTTCCAACAAAAGCATACAATTCTAGAATGATCTACATTTCCCGAATCCTATCCGAGAGCGAGAACGTAGACCTATCGAACGACTTTGTTGGCGCGAATGAAAGTTTCGCGAATGTTGCAACTTCTCGATATCTGGAGAGCACTCGCGCTTCTTGTAACTACTCGAAAGTAATCGGAACAGTGACGAGCGTCGGACCATTGGTCGAAGATTCGAAAGATCGAACGAAAACGAATCTTAAAAGTAATAATAACGTGGTGTCGCGAATCGGATAGCTTTGTAGCCGGATGACGGTTCATTTGCCCGATAAAACATGCTCTGGGCCCCGTATAACGAGCTGCACTGCGGCGTTCATTAAAATTAATTGACCCCGATGGACGGTTTCTTGTCGGATAATTTCGCGATACCTCGTCGAACGATTTTCATTGTTGCCTTGGTAAAAGTGTTCGAAAAAAGAAAGAAAGAGAAGAGAAAGGAGAAAGAACGATGAGATCGGGCGTGACTAGACACAGTAAACTGGAAGCTGAATTCGGGCTAGGAAAATCAGAGAGAATTTACGGGCGCGTTTCGAGGTTCATGGGACGAAAGGTTAATTAAGCGGTCGCCGCAAAACATATCACGCAATTAAACGTTTCCCCCATTAATATAACAAGTGACTGTGACCCTCTCTCGTCGGCAGCAACGTATAACGAACGAGGCCGGATGAAATTTTCGATTTCGCTGCCGCCGAACATTGCCACGAGCGAGACAGACCTGGTCGGCGTCGAAATTCGCTCGCGAGATTTCAATTACCACGAGACGTGTCGGACTTTTAATAGCCACGCACCAAAGAAAGGTTAATTAAGCGGTCAGCTTGACCGTATCATGATATTAAACATTTTCATCCAGCTGGCAAAAATAAACGTTGATTACAAACGTTGAAATTTTGACGTGTAATATACTCGTCGCTTATCGGTGCCAGTGACGTCACGTACATTAGCTGCAGCAGCGACGAGATGAATCGTTGCCCTTTAAGGTGTTTAATCGCCTGGAAGTGTGAACGAAACGAATAGTTGGAAATAACTGATCGATGAGCTCAGGTGGGAAAAGTTTTTAAGTTGCGCGTCGCAGCGAAGAGACGAGCTAGTGGAAGTAGAATGGGTCGGCGCCTGGTCGGACATCGCTGAATAATGAACGCTCGTTACGTTACAGCGCCGGGCAATACGGGTTTTAAGTAATCGTATATTAAACTTTTTTTTTTTTATTAAAAGTCATCAGTTTCGGGCAGCATAAAGGGAATATTAAAATGCAAAGATCATTAAAGGTATAACGATGAAATTTGAATAGCAGTTTCCAGAGTCGAATTAATCTACCAGGATTAATTACTTAAAAACGACAGGCAGTATGAAACGAACAATTAAAATTTCACGTAATTTCGTTTCATTCCAAGTTAACTAATATTAAAAACCACCAGAAGGAAAAGATTGGAAGTGAAAGAAGAGGAGAAAGTGGAAGGAGGAGAAAGTAGAAATATTAATCCGATATACGGGAAACGAAGCCTTGCAAACCTAGTACGTCGAGCAGAGAAGAAAATGTTCGAGCATGCTTCTTATCGAACTTCGTTCGGTTATTGCATTCCTTGTGGTCCGACCACTGTAGAGAGTTATGAAAGAATAATACAATAACATCGCAGTTTTCATGGAACCCTGGCGTATTTTCATTTTATTCAGCCGGAGGACATATTTTCGCTCCGCTTTGTTTTGTCGTAACACTTTATCCAAGGTGTTTTCTGTGGCAATTTAAACAAGAGAAAGGGAGAGAGACGGAGGGAGAGAGGAAGAGGAAAAAAGTAAAATTCAGTACACGAAGCAAAGCAAGCGAAAAACAACATTACAGAAGATACAATTACATCCGATGTTCGTTTCTCGAATCGGCTGGCGATATCGCGTGCCCATCGAACCAAACTTCTGAACCGAACTTAAATGTGTTTTGTTCGCCTCCTGCACAGCCTCGGATCCTTCTTTCTTCCCGTGACCTAGCTGTTAATCAGATTTCGATGGTTCCGATCTTCAAACTCAGACCTCCAAATTCAGCCACGGAAGTTTTGGATGCCGCGGAACA
The DNA here is from genome assembly GCF_011952205.1 of Bombus bifarius. Lineage (NCBI taxonomy): Eukaryota > Metazoa > Arthropoda > Insecta > Hymenoptera > Apidae > Bombus > Bombus bifarius. The sequence continues at coordinate 3,812,399 of NW_022884373.1, forward strand.
CGCGATGTATTAACGCATTTCGTGTGACCGTTATGGTCGCGCGAAACCTCGAATACTCCTCCACGGAAATACTAATTAAATTCTGGACAATTATGCGTAAACATACGAGCGGCGGTCACGTCTGCGGTTTCGTAATTTGCGCAGAATTTAGTATACAACTGCCTGTGGTTATTTGTTTGATGTCGCGGTAATTTTTCATCATCATCGGAAGCTCATTAGTGTTGTTATTAAAAAACACACACATCTCGTGCTGAATTCGAAATATAGATTCGTAATGCGTAAGGTGTTTCGTTTAATGAAATATTTTGTTTAATGAAATATTTCGCTTATGAAATATTATTTTTTCATAGTATTACATCGTGCAATAAGGTGGTGGCACAATTCGTTCACAGTGACTCACGAAAGTATCGAGCAAACGTAAACGAAATTCACGATTTGTTACACGAAGTAACGTGTCCGAGATCCAAAAGGTGTCTAAAGTACCGAATATTCCAAAATCAATTGTCGATTGATATTTAAACGGTCCGAATATAAAGTTGAAGTAAGCCTAAAAAATCGATTTCACGTAATATTACGACGGATATAGTTCACAGAGATGAAAGAAAACTTCTACGCGACTATCGCATGCTATCGAGAAACTCGGAATCGAAGACGTTGGTGACCGACGCCGTTGTTTCTGCGTGTAATTTATGTTCACGGATGAGTGTGTGATCTATGGGTTATCCTAGTCTCGCCGGTTGACAACTTCTATGATATATAGATGCGTCCACGGCGCTTTATTATTATGTAAAATCGATTATTCAGTCGGCAGCGCAACTGGCGTTATAAATAATGGGCAGCGTTTATCTCCTTCGTGGGATTACGCCTCGTAATCCTTGTATCTCGATCATCGTTAAACCTGTCGCTTCGTGTTTTTTCTAATAAATTATCGAGCAGAGGTTAACGGACACGGTACGCAGGTCAGGGTATTTTTTTACGACGTGGCGTCAACTGTTGTGAATATACGGGCCGTGTTTTTACATGGTAAGGTGGGTAGGGGACGGATGTAGGTAATCGGCAAATTCATTGCTCGTTATACATACAAAAGAGCGGCTAATGAAAAAGATCGCGTCAGCATCGTCTCGTACGGTAAATAATAATTAAAAGCGAATATCGGGCCGTTGTGTAAACAGCGCGCGACTCGATTAGCACAGCGCGTCGATGTGCATTTAATGGAGATAACAATTTCGTTTTCCGCCGAGGCGAATTCGTCGATGCGACGCGACGATTCGGCAATAATTTACAATCGGTGGACACGACGCTAGTCGGTATGAGGGGGATAGAAATTGTAAAAAGCAAAAAAGAAGAAATACGTGTACAGACGTGTGTATATACACGTATAATCATACATAGATGGAAGAGAAAAAATATGAAAAAAAGGAATCAAACGATCGGGTTATTTTCCAGTCAGATTGTCGTACGTTGGATGTCGGGACGGAATAAACGGATAAAATGGCCCGGTAAAGAGCGGTTCGTCGTTTCTCCATTGGTCGCGCTCTGTTTTCTTTTACCAGCATTCACCAACTAACGAAACGACGAGCGGTCGGCTTTATGGAAAAACTTTCCCATGTAAGCATCCGAAGCTTAAGAAAGTTTAGCATCGTGCAGATGCGCTGCGACGCTTATCTACAACTTAAGAAGATTTAGGGAATCGAAAGCTCTGGCATGCTGTTCGTTTTGCTTGTCCCGGTTTTCGGGCCAACTTCCGCTACTCGAACGACGAGAGTGCATCGAATGGCCATATTCTCCTTCGTGGTTTCTAACAGCGTCGAACGTCGAACGCGAGTGGCATTCAAGCAGCCACAGCATCGGGATTCATGAGCTGCGACCAACGAGGAAACATTTTCGAAAACGATTTCGGACTTTCCTGATGTACCAGCGATCCGTAGCGTAGTTGCAAACATTGGCCGATATACTTAAATATATCGGTAACTCGGACCTTGGTCTTTTATAATCTTTTGTGGTACACGCGAGTGCATCTTACAGGTCAAGTGGTTCCAGTCTTCCGCTATGCGAGTCGATCTCAAGTGACCTTTTCGCCGAATTTACGTGCTCACTCGTCCCTTAACAGCGTGTACGCACATGAAAGTTCATTTAGGGGAAAGTTAAACTATCGTGGTAGTTAAAACACTGTTGTCAAGAGGAGAGTTCCACCAGACTGATGGTTGATGAGACAATTGCGTAAAAGGATTTATTAATCAAATGTACGATCCTAACTAAAGAAAGAACTCTTAAGCGAGTCATATATTTTCCATCTACTGTCATCATAACCAATTAGCCAACAGAAACCATTATTTTGTATCGAATTAAATACAATAAGCTCATTCACCTTTTTCTTCGTGTATATATGCTATTCCATAAGCCACGTCATTTCATTTACGAGTAAAATCAATTTCAGACTATTCACACGAAAGTTTTATACCGTGGAACATACAAACGCACTTTGACGCGGTTGCATTGCGTTTACAAGCATAAAACATTTTCATGTCTAGCACCGGTGGAAACTAACTTGTCACAAACAGTCGTATCGGTCCTAACGTAACGATCGAGCATCGCCGCGAGTCAAAAAATGAACCAGACCGATTAATAGTATTTTTTGAAAGGTTTGCGTCATCCAACCGAACATTTTTTTCCATGGGAGAGATATTTTGGCTAATGGCAGTCAGACCAGTGAAGTCTCTAGCTAGCGGCTCGTTCGCATCAGTTAGAATTTGTAATTAACTAGTAATTAGTTCGCAGCCAATAAATTCAAGATCTACCGGCCACGTGCTCGCGCGCTCGCCTATTCCAATCATCAAAGGATAAGGCCAGAACGAGAGACAGGTTTAATCATGACAAGAAGATAATCCTGAGCTCCGGTTGTCAGTGCGAATATCACCCGCATTGTACATTATCGGAGATGACTCGCAACGTCGATACTGCTAATGACGCCGCGGAAGCATCGCGTGTACCTGCGCTCCTGTCGATCGATAATCCAATACAGGACGCTTCCGTGAGCCTTGTTCGAAACTTTCCCTATGAATTTCCTGCATCAACGCTAAGGTAAAAGTTCGCGCCGATGTATCTTCTGAAATTTTTCTTTCTACTCGCTGAAGCACGCAAGATATACAACACTATGCGAAGATCAGAAGAGAAAAACGTGACAAGCACAGCATTTTTCTTGATCTTATGATTTTAATGATATCTCACGATTAAACAGGAGAATTTTAATACGACATAATCGAAAATGAAACTAATTTTTCGAGTTCGTTCGGACGACGTATTTCGAAAAAAAAAAAAAATTCATTTCATTCATTGCGAGCTATGTAAAAGTGGGAGGAAATAGCACTGTGAAGAAATCATTCGAAGATTAGTCTCCACGCAACACTATGTGAAAATATTTCATAAAAGTATGGTTAATCTTCATTAAGATTATTGCGCGCAATTATAATATCGATCAATAGGTGATTCTTCGTTTTTTGCTGTATCTCGAGTTATTAACAATCGACAAGAGAATCGTTTTATTGTATTTCAAATTAATCATAATAATCGAAAGGAGAATGCAAGAGGGATGTACGAATGCAGCGATATGGATATAATTTAGTAGTATTTGATATTGGCAATTGCAGATAAATCAGTGTGGTAGTTGAATGTGCACCCAACGGCCCCTGTATTGGATTCCTGGCTGTTTTTCATTCGCGATAGAATCGGGAATTTCTATGGGAATCGAAATAATTTTTCCTAATTCCACAAACGATGGTTTTCACAGAGTAAATTGCTTTAAAGGGATCATAATGGTTCGTACCAGGGTGGTCGATAAATTTGCACAATCCAGAAAAATTGAATGAAAAAGAGAGAGAGAGAGAGAGAGAGAGAGAGAGTAGTATGAGTTCGTCATTTATCGTCGAAAAACTTATATCTTTCGATCGAATATTCCTCTTTTTAATTACGTGATATTAAAATATACTCTTTTAACCACAAGATAACGTGAAAAATCAGAAAATCAATAAAATTGTATTTATGGGATGATCTAATCTAACAATCCTCGAACGTTTACCGATGTTGCGTTTAAATTTCAGTTTAATCTCGAGATATTAAGCTTGACATTTCGATAAGGCCTTCTGGTAAGCTGCTGGTGATTAAGCTGCTCTTGTCTGAACTTCGTTCCAATGAATGGGCTGTCATAAGGCGCGATTAACGATATTTCTCGTTAAAGTCAACATAACGTAATTGGCTGCAATTGAGCTTGAACGTTAAAAGATCGTAACGTGGCACCTGATATCTACGGAAGAGAAAATACCCTGATAGTAAAAGATAACATCTGTATCATCAGGGGAGCATGAGTATAAAAACGAAGAAACGATATTTCGGGTAAATAAGCAAATCAGCTTTTATATCCGCAGTTTGAATACGTTTGGCTTAACTAGGAGTAAGTTCTGCAATTCATTCGGGTACATAATAATAAAGTTTCTTTACATTAATTGACGAATAAAACGCGTGTCGAATAAATATCTTGTTCCATGGCCATAGACGGGACTGAAAAGAACTTCATTGTATATTTTCCACTATTCTCGAGGAAAGAAAGACGATCGTCTGTTTTTCATTGGAAATTGTCCCACGATAATGTCTCGATGAAAAGTTATTGTCGCTCTAATCATATATATCGTTACAGCGTGCTGAGAAACGGGCAAACTCTTTCAGGAAACCATTAAGACACGATTTAATGAAATCACGAAGATTCTACGACGATATAATTGCATACCCCTTTCCTCTTCGATTCGGTTTTCATTCGCTCGAAGATTGTTCGCTTCTCGTGGTGCAATTTATCATTCTCGCTCAATCTCCCCAAACGAATCGAACGTTTCATCTTTTCGTCAAATATTATACGTCTGCCGTGAACGTGAGAGTGTCGAGTTCGAAAATTTTCTCAAAAATTCACGATGAAAACGGGACGTGTGCCGTCGCGTGCACTTCGACGTTGAGGCAGATGGGTTTAAAGGTGAATAATGTACTTCGAAAAATGCATTTTTCTTGTAGCATTTTCATTCACGGCCAAACTTCCACGGCGAATCTATCGAGGAAACTTATCCTTAAGGTTATCCGCGTCAGGTTTTAAAACGACATGATCCCCGCCTCGACGCTTCCAACGAACTTCTTGTTTTTCTTGTTTTAACTCGGAATAAGTTCCACCCGACGAACGTTCCGGCGGTTTCGATGAAATTTGTATTTGACGTTGTAAATGTACGATAACCGTCAGGAAAATACAGATTTAATCATACATCGTTGGTTATTGCTTGCGTGGTTGGTTATTTATTTGCACGCGCACATACGCCAGCCTTTTAGATTTGTTTGAAAAAGCAGCGCCGCGTTTCGATCACGGGAAAGCTCTCGCGCGCATTCAATATTCATTTTTATCACGTAAATCGGGTTTCCAGTCGAAAAATATGAAATGAGAAATTAAAAGCGAGGTCCATGCATCAAATATGACAGCAAAATGCCCTAAGATTAAATAACTCGTGTAACTGACAAACAATTCCACATCGTTGAAATACAAATTTTACGCTGACTTATTGCACGGATGGAGTGGAAAGAGAGATAAGCAAGTATTAGATTATCGTATATGAAATGGATGATTTTACGAATGTCTAAAAGCACTCAATGACATTCATGATATAAATAATACCCAGTGCCATTAGATAATATTTGTTGCATTTGCTTTATCAAAGATTGAACCATTTCATCGGCAACTAATAATTAAACAAGGGCAAGCGAAAAAATCAGAGGATTCTGTTAAAGGAAGTGGAAACGAAATGCGGGGGCGGAGCATTCAGTCACGAAATAGAGCGCAATGGGCGCGAGCGAAGCCCTTGGCGACACAAAGGGAGCGTAATCGACGGCGAAGGTTACTTTAAATTACTACGAATTCAGCTACACTCGAGCGGCGTGCCGTAGGATAGCGAGGAAAGGGCAAAGAATGAATAATGCAGCTGGAAAAATCCATTGTTCGCGCAGTCGCCCGCGCCACATCTCTAACCTTTTGCCTAAGTACACAAGAGAAAACTCACCGAAGAGTTATCCGCGAGCATTCCGGAAGATAGAGAGGAATTCTCGCTGGCAATCTCGCAAATGGTTGGTGCACGCGAACTTCGTGCCATCGTCGTTGAGGGGAGGACAGTGGATGCGCTCGAAGCTTCCCGGAATTACAATCCTCCAAAGGCTTATAACCCGAACTTCGAATCGATCATCGTTCGTCGTCAAAAGCAATTTCTGCGCGACAAGAACGGAGAAAATCGCGCTGCTTGCCAATCTTTCCTTCGTCTCGACTCTGCGAATGAAAAGAAACTACGCACGTTGAAAATCGGAAGTTTCTGAGTAAAATCTTGATTAATATTTGAAACGTACGTGTAATTAAATGCTTTAAACAACTGATTACGATAGGAGCATATCGATTACATTTTTTTTAACGAATCGCAATCTTCAATGAGATGCAAATTAATCTAGCCGGTTGTATCGACCGCGATGTAATTGCCCTATCGATTCGAACCGAATAATAAATGTACGGGTGTTAACCGGTGACATAACTTGCCGCCGCCCGCGAGCCCGACTCTCGTTTTTCTCCCCGAGTTTCCGTGGAGACCCGACGCGAAACGCGGCACGTTTCCCAATAATTCAATTTTTCCAGAGAAGCTACGCGTCTAGCGTACGTTGCATACCGTAGAACACGTGGGGTCGAGAAAAGGGGATCGAGAAAGCTCACTCGAAGGGAGTAACTTTCCTTTCCGCTGTCTACTGGTGTTAAGTCGTTAGCAATAGTAAATTTGAAGTTGGGTTCGTGACACGGTTTTCTTGCTATTTTTCAGTGTTCTTGATTTTCATAGCAATATCACGTAGTCTCGTGTTGTACTCACCGATCGTTGTAATCACACCAGTTCTTAGTAACCATACAGTCTCTACATTGTTATTTTAAAAGTCGCATATACCGAGCCACTCGTGCGAGGATTCACGACGCACCAACTGGCATAAATTACTCTCAACGCTTGCCGCTCTATTAGGCTATCGCAATTCTAGAACGAGGGTGTTCTGCCTCAGAGACGTAGCCGGACTCGCACAGCCGGATACCTTCAGTTTGATAGGCGATAAAGGCGGAAATTGCTGGCAGCGATTGCCGATAAAAGCTTGCCATTGCCTACGCCAACCAGTCGAACTCTTTTGCCTGCTTTTTCCCCTTTTCACCTTCTCCGTTTCTCGGTTTCCCTTTGTGCGACTTCTCTTCCTTGTCCCTAGCCAACGCCAACCTTCAGTCTTCCACCCCTTCTAATCTGTGTTCTATATTTTTTTTCTTCCTTTTGGTCTGACTGTAAAGGCCGCTCCGACTCCTTTCCCTTACTTCATCCATCCATCTCTCGTTTTACGGTTTATCTACCTTTTAATCTTGCCCCTCTCGCCCGTCACGGCCATCCTTCCTTCCTTTTATCGCGCGATTCGATTGCACGCTGCAGACTACCCCATCCGCGATGCCTGCCACCGTGAAATACTCATATTACGTAGTACGATTACACGTTAGGAATCCTGATCAACGATTCGTGTTTATTATCGTGCCACTGGGATCTGCTCTGGTGTATTTTTGTATATCTCGATAAGACTGACCGTTTACCAACACGTGCTATTATGGCCGGGTTTATTTTCGGAGAGATATCAAACTTTGCTATCGATTCATCACTGTTTTCCTATTTTTATTGCAACGTGTGACGAAGTTTGCATATTGCGTTACCGAGGTTTGCAACGTTGTCACGAAGTTTTTACAAATATGGGAATATCGCAAATTGTATACAGTTACGTAATGCGTTTAAAAATTCATTTCGAAAAAGAAGAGTTTTCAAAAATATATCGCACAGCGTAACCAGATAAAACTTGTTTTATTTACGCTTGTTTTTTTATATTTGTTTGGTTTACGCTTATTAATAGGATCATTTATGTTATTTTTTGTAATTAATGAAAGGCATCTCATACGAAATATAATAGAGGCAGACGCCATCGTCGATTTATCCCTGGCAGCTGCTACGATTGTTTGAGATTTCAGATTTAAACGAGGAACAATAATGAAAGTCAACGATTAAGATTCATTAACGTGACGCTCATGACGGTCTTGAGACACAAGATGAGCGAAATTTCTGAAAAACGTTAGTTGGCTTCCCTTGTATCTATTTCCTTGTTCTCAAGTATCGCGTACCTAATGAAGAAAAATGGACGGGAAGAGGCGTGTGTTGTTGACAGAAATCATTAATCATCGTGAAATATTTTCCTGTGGGTTATACCTACGAGATAAAATTCTATCTTGTACCTTGTAAATACTAGCAGCAATTGCGGTTCATCTCGTATGAATGATCACGTATAATGTTCCCTCGCGATAAGCTGATGAAGGTTCTCTCGTACAAGCCAGCAGAATGGTTCTCTCTGCTGTTCCGCATCAGGCTTGAATCGGCAGGTACGCTCGTTCAATCGTGATTCACGATTCACAGGCTAGCGAAACGCTAATCGAACGTTATTCTGGAATATTGTGCTCCTTGGGCATAGGATGCATCGTTGACAGGTTTCAGAGAAAATGATATCTAACGCTAATATCTCGAGAGGTTATCAAGAATATTTCAATCCAACGAGAATCTTGATATGTTGTAATTTTTCCTGCTTAATCTTCGATAAAATTTTTTACTTTATCCGAAAATATCGTAGACATGAAAATCGTGGGCGACTTTTTATTGCCAGTTAATACGTTATATTTTATATTATAGATTTTAGAATTATTTTCCATATGTTAAACTATAATTTTATTTTGATATCGAACGTAAATAATATGATTTTTATCTTCTAATACTTCTATCTCTTCCAAGGATATTATAGTCAAAATTCTTAAATATGAGATGGATTTATTATTAAACGTGTTGGTTGGTTTATTAAAGAGACGAATGATAAAATTGTAATAGTCAGTGTTTAAAATCACTTTAAGTACAAGTACAGAGATATGGCGGTCGTAATCGTCTCTCGCCCAATGCTACTGTTCAACTCTACGCTCGCTATTCGACTGTATGGCTCGCTATAATGACTCGTTACAATGACTGTCCTAGAGACCACGTTCGTCTATTTGTATCGACCGGTGTTATTATAAAAAGCTCAAATGTAACTCCGGTTGACGATTACAAATAATGGCGATAATATTTCGTCTGGAGTTCGTTTACCTTTGAACCTAGCAAACCAAAACAGCGTTGGTATTCCAAGGCACAATAATATGGGTCTCCCCCGATTCAAATCTTTCTTTGACTCATGTGCCGCTATAGATAATACTCCGTGAAAACTATCATTAGAGAAACTCGTACGGTATACAGTAGATAATAAAATTAATTATCGTCTCCGACAAACTCGGAGGAACTTGGCCAATTCTCTTAAAGGTTAAATCGCGGTAGCTTCCTGTCGAATTAATTTTCGAATCGTCTACTTACCGCGGAAGTTTAAGCAAGCACAAGTGTACCCAGTACGTGACTGTTCGTCGATATTTTCGATCGAAAAGATACATCGCGCCTAGTTCTGCACGAAATCACATCTGGGAGACCTCGGGGCGGTTGAAAGTCCTCCGGCAATTAATTCTCGCGAGGTTGTTGCTCGAATCAACGTAGAGTTCACACGAGCTTTCTTCGATCACGGACGCGTGGCTTCAGTTTGTGGAAAGTTCGCGACGCAGCAACGCTGCATCGTCGCTTCTATGTCTCGCGTGCGCACTAATCAACGAACTTGCGTACGATACGTTCGCCAGAAATTACGAGCTGACGTCGGAAGAAAGGTAAATCGATTCGTGAATGTAAATGAGGGAGGAATGCTTCGTAACGGCGTTCGCTTTTCGGCACAACGCTTATTATTATTATAATTAAGCGGCGGATGTTTATGCATGTATATGAAATTTATAGATGCAATAATATACATATATAGTACGTAAAATGCACGAAATATAAACGAATAAAGTATTTATCGTATTATTTAGAGGCCGAAATAAGTTTCCGTTCGGATATTATTTCTTCAGGTATCTTTATAAAACTATGAATTTGTATAGATGTTCGCGGTATAATTAAAATTTTCTACGTTTTAGAAACTGGTAAAATGTTGCGGGATAGAGAGTAGAATGTAAACGATAGAGATTGGATTCTTGCTCAGTATCGTCATAATTAATAATTCTTGAAGCACATGTAGTGGTAGTTGAAAAATTAAACTTTGAATAAGGATATTGGATATCGATAATGTTTAATCCACTTCGTCGAAGGAATTTTGGTATGGAAAAAGTTTTCTGCTAGATTATTATTACAAGTTTTGATCTTCGAAGAAAATTATTGGGAAATATAGGAGAATCATAAGTTTCTTACGATCTGTTGTGAAGTAAAGTGATGATACGTTAGGCAACAATAATAAATTAATATTGGAAGTGGAAGTATCCAAGAGTTTGTAATGTAATCGAGCAGTATAGCTGGAGGAATGTTTGCAATACATTGGAATACATGTACAAGGGTCTATACAATAACTGATCGAATTCTAGCTTAGTTTAATTGAACCCTAAGTGATTCCTATACACGTAGTAATTGAATTCTAACTAAAATCTAAACTCTATCTCTTCCTAATTTGATTCTCATTAATTTAAAATTAATATTGCAGATATCACTGATAAATTCCCATGCTTCGATAGATTTTTATAAAACAATTTTGAATTCGTAGATTCTATGAAACACATAGCGATTTTAGCTTTTGCCCAATAGTGTACATATATATGTGTGTATATATATATGTGTATACAGTAGGATATATATATCTTCCTATTTGAAACGTATTTATATCTCAAATCCTCAACACGATTTTTCCAAATTCCATCACACCAATCTTTCCTTCAGCCTCTGAAATGTACCGGGATGTTCGTATCTCGCCAAGAAACGAACCAATCAACGAACAGAGGATCGAAGCAGCACGCTTCGTTGTACCGCAGATGATCCGTGTTTCCGAAAAATAAATCTGACCGCTGACGAGGAAACGAAGCAACGCGCCGACACTCTGGGAAATACAATTGTAGAAGAAAGAACAGACGAAGGAGGTCAACGTGATTCCTGATTTTCTTCTAACTCTCCCTCTTTTTCTCTCTCTCTTTCTCTCTCCACCCCTCTCACTCTCTGTCCCTCTTTCTCCCTCTCTCTGGCGGCGTTTCTCGAAGGGTAAGTTTATCGCGGTTAAGGTGGCGTGCGGCGGGCTCGATTCAACGGTTAGTCGATGCAATTTCCGTGGACGTCGGTGGAAAGAGTAACACCAGCGAGAAAAATGGAACCTAGGGCAAAACGAAGAAGAGAACCGGGCTCCCCGACTATTCTGATCTGCGATCGCGTAAAATTATCGCTCTTCGTCGTTGACAACGCTGTTACATACGCAAATCAGATCCCTGTTTGATTCCCCTGTTTGATTTCCTTGTTTGATTTCCCTGTTTGATTTCCCTTTGCACGAATTTTTAGCCGCTGTTAACCGTTTGTTGCCTTTTACACGCAACGACGATAAGCCGTTCTCTCTGGTGCATTCTTGTCTTTGATCGCGTTTGGTTGGTTCGCATATGAAATGTCGTTTTAACGAGCTTCTTCGTCTTTAATGATTGACCATAGTAGAATATTTAATAAGTAGCACTAGACCGTCAAATTCTGACTCTGGGTAAACGAAATTTCATATGCACCTAATAGTTTCTCTAAGCTTTTCGATCCAAGCAAGCACCCATTTCTTCTTCGAATATTCTATGTTTCTAATCGGTCATTATCAGCCCGAACATGAACCGAAGTAACGAGGATAATCCAGACAAGAAGCAAGTACTAAAACCGACAAGTTGCCGTTAGAAAACAAGGCTCATCCCTTCTTGCCTCGGTTTTAAACAGCAAGAAACAAGTTACCCATCTGATGCTACATCTTAACCAGTGGCGTGTGCTGCAACAGATTCTCTCCTCTCATTCCACTGTACATCGGTTGCATCGACAAATATGAAGAGGTTTACCGAATCTACCGGGTATTCGGTTCGGTTATGGTCCCACGTGTAGAGGCAAGAAAATGAAGGGAGAAAGGGTAAAACGAGCAGGTTTACGACGAGTCAAGGTTTCGTAGGACGCGGAGGGAAACGAATCCTTGGGAGCATTCGTAATCCCTGGTTTGTAGCGGCAATCGGACCTGGCTCTGACATGGTACGGAGGAACGTTAGCTCGAGGCTAGATGCGTAACTATTGTCATGACTTAACTCGAAACATCGTCCATCTGAAGTGGACAATAATTTCTCTGTAGATAGATGGTGTTCGAGGCATCAGTGGCAGGGTTGTTCGTATGAACCCGTGATTCGTCGTTGTGTCCCGTACACCTGTTCTCATGCGTGGGCGTGTATAGGTGCGGATCGTACGAAATTGCATGCAGTTGCTCCTACGTAAACCAAATGTACGCCGGATTAGAGATTCATAACCTGTGCTCCCCTGTCTCTTCTACCTACCCCTGTGTTCGAGCCCTTTTCGACGAATCGAGACCAAGACTAATCTGGAACGGAGACTCCTCGTTTATCTGCGCTTCATGGACACCGAACCGTACGGGTTATCACGTTCACGGAGCAAAATCGCTTGGGTCGTAACACGAATTTTGCTTCGCGTATATACACGTACGTGCTTCGGTCCGCCCAGCTAGCTCTGATTCAATCGTATGTTATTCAAACAAAATTGAATTTCTCGGCCAGGCTGCTTAATCGGCGAAATTAAGCAGCACGCGCGCCCCCTGATCTCTAGAATCAGTTTCCAACCGGCTAGAAAAGCAATTCGTGCTATGGTATCGATTACGATGGCGCGTGTAGTTCCGGGCATAGTTCGCGGCGGGATACGCGATATCGGCGGCCAATTAATTCGATCGGCGTACTAATTACGAGCTAACGGGCATACACAGATGTTAGAAAATTTATGTCGCGTCTCGCGGAATTTATCATTGACCGACCAACAGCGAGCGTCGAAAGTCGTGTCACGATTAATTGTTGTTCACAATGGAAAACGTTTAGTGTGATACGATATCGTTACAAATGTAATTATAAGCGAAATAAAATTGATCGAAAGAAGAATTAAGACTTAAATGTTGAAAAACGAGTAAAAACTTGAATATATTTTAAAGGGCATTTACTGAGAAATGTGCACTCATCGCTTAAATTTAATTAGGAAAAAAAAATAAGTTTTCATGATAAAAATAATTGCAGACAAGAAAAAAAAGAAAGAAGAAAAAAAGAAGAAAGGGATTACCAAAAAAGAGAATAAATGTTCCAAAGAATGATCTGTAAATTTCCAAGACATCATAGACTGGGCTTTAATTAACGTGGGATTTGAATTCCAAGGTTTCATGAATATTTATACGAAACTGAAAAATACTTTCGCAAAGTAGCGTGCGTGGGTGTGCTTTGTATACAACGAGATAGCTGTCAAATAGGAAATGCCTCTCGAGTCATCGAGATGCAGCAAAGGAAAGTGTCAACCGTGCATCGTGTCACAGAAAGGGCATCCCGGCAATCTTTCACTCCACTAATTCAACGCCTCCGTCCTTGGGCCCTCCTTATTTATCCCCGTTGCGCTTCTACCCCGTCGGTTCGAGCGAAAGGGATTTTTATTTATGCATCGTCTGCTTGTTTCTGCTTCAATACGTTTCTCTTCTGCTTGGACCTGTCCAACGCTATACAAATCCTCCTCCGTATCTTATACATGGCTAAATGACGCGGAGGAAACAGGTTACAGCGTGTACCAGTTTGGTCTTAAAGTTTATTAACGTCACAGACGTTGATTTTTCTTTCTTGATTGTTCCCTCTTGATTATAGTTGAAAAGGTTCGACGTATCGTTTCAGAGGCACAGACAGAAAAAAGAATAATCTCGTTTCATTTCCCAAGCCGCAAACCGCCTCGTCCCTCGAAACGAGATGGGGCTCCTCTCTTCTGTTTCCTCTTTTCTTTATTCTCGAATCGAAAGAACTGTTCGGCAGAGAAACACGGCGAGCGTGTATGCAATACACGTTTCCATCGAGAGAAATATAAGGATCGTCGTTGCAAATGTTATTGGAGGCGTCCGGGGACGCGAAGTGGATTGGAACGAGTGGGTTTCGGAGAATTGAATTTAGCCATTCTCTCATTATTTTATTGGCGGTGTATCTCTGTGTACGACGATGAGACCAGGATACGTGCCTCGCTTGTTGCTTTACCGGATCCATTTTGGCTCGGAGTCCCTTAACGAGCGAACTGTGCAGGACAGCTCTACGCTTTTTCGCGCGATTCCACGCTCGTTTCCCTCTTCTTTCTCTATTTCTCCCCGTCTACATTCTCCCTTCGCTGTCTCTATTCCAGTCGCTTATCCGTGGCCAGAGAAAAGGCTTTGTGAAATTGCAAGAGTTATTTGCACTTTCCTCACCGAGGGACTTTTCGCCGGGACAATGTACGTCGCAGAACGTTTGTGTCGCGATTGAGCAATTAATTAATGTCCTTGTGTCGCGCACACTTCTCTTTTACCATCCTTTTCGTTACTCTTGTAAACGTCACTCTGCAAATACTTTTCCCTACGTCCATGCTGGCCTCGAAAGAGAGATAACTGTTTAAACGTTGTGTTAACTCTCAATGAGCTTCGTGTCGATTAAATGAAAAGGAGGAAACATTAAAAACGTAATACTCTCCTTTTTTCATATTTTATACGTAACTCGTAAAAGCTTTGCGGTTTGTATCTTTCATACGTTCGCCAATAAGCGTTGCCAGAGGTAAACTTGCGCGCATTATAATAATCGGAAATTCGTGGACGCCAGAGAGGAAACCGAAACGCAAGCACAACTTTCAATACACCGCTGACTAATGCACAATGCCTGTAAACCGAGAGTTAATATCCAAAAAGTTAATCCTCGTACTCGTTCGCTTCGGCGCTTTTATGCCCCGGGTCACAGCAGCGCGAATCGTTTTCCCTCGAAATATCGAATAACGAATATTTTCCTTCGACAGGATCGACGCGTGTCAAATAAAAACGACGCGCGACTAGGTGCAAACAAAATTAGAAACAAACACGTGCCGATTAGTTCCCGAGTAATTTCTCTAATAGGAAATTTAATACAATCGGTCGAGTGGAAACGTTGAAATTAAACAAACCGAATTAACTGATTTTATTCACGATTGGTCATCACGACGATGAACTGCAATTTTTCAGAATGCAAATCTTTTTTTTTCTTTTCTCTTCGTGGTTGACAGTGTCAGCCATTGAAAAAGAATAAAGAAAACAACGGTAGGATATGCAACAATAACACCCACAAAAAAAGCAAATACGTCACATTCGTAGGTAAAATGCGAAACGCATCATAAACTTGGACATAGGTAGACACGCATGGAACATTTTTGCGGATGCTATTTTTTACGTTTTTTATGCGCTAACAACGAGATCCTTCGAGCGGAGTTTGTTGTATTGTGAAAAACACTAGTGTAATTGAAACGGTGAGTAATAATGAGTATATTTCCTCTTTCATGAAACGTTTCCACGACCTCCTTAACCCGCCCATCAATTATTTACCGCCATGAAAAGGAGATATCATGGCCCGCGTGTGCGTTCTTGTCATAATTTCGTCGAGAAAATGTAGCGGTAGAAAGTTGAAAATGTACAAGTAACGAGGGGCACCGGTATTTTCAAGCTGGAATTTTGACAGAAAATACAAATGCCCGGTACGAAGTATGCCACCGGAAGTCACGCGACGGAAACATTTTTTCAGGGAAACCTCTTGCGCCGTCCGGTACGTGGTATCACGTACACTCAACTTTTACCTAATTCTGCGGCTTGCCCCCAGTAATACAGTCGTTCACTGTCGCCGGCTGCCTCAGTAATTTAACGTAGCATCCGAAAAGCCAAATTTTTCTTCCCTGAAAATGGGAACAGGAAGAAAGGAAGTTTTCCTCGTTCCATATCTTTACGAGGATCGTTTGTTTCGCGAATTTATAACAATTTCTCAAGAAAATTACAGTCGTCTGGGTGTTTCAATATTTTGGTAAAAAGAAGTTGTGCGAAGATCATAAATACGGGCATAACGATCTCGAACCTTCAAATTAAGCAATTTTCTCAGACCATCGCGTCCGTTGGATAACCATAACTTTTAAAGCTACAAATTACAACAGAAACGATCTGGTGATGGAGGAGACGCCGCCCAAGTTAGCCTCACCATCAGCGAGAGCGTGCCATTAATCTGCGAGAGCTATTCCAACGCTAATCGAGGTTCGACCAATTATGTTCACCACGCATCCAAAATGGTTACCTGACTCTTACCTACTTCATGAATTAGTTGGCGATGAAAGTTACGAATGAATAGACAGATCGTCTTCGAGTAACGATCTTCTCCCCTCTACAAAACAAATGCAAACTCATTGTATTACAAAGGAAAGAGGAAGAGAGAAAAATGATAAAATTTCAATTATCGACAGACTGACTAAGTAGGATCGGTGAAAATTAATTAACGACGCTACTGGTCTTGTTCAAGGAAATCTTGTTGAAAGTGCTCTCAAATGTTTCATCCTTGGTACGTTCCAAATTTATTAATTACTTTTAAACTCCACTCGCAAATCGGTATTTGCAACCCGGTATTTAGCATTCTCTCAATTATGGATATTTAGTTCGTGCGGAAGTAATTTGAATCGTGATAAACACGGAGCACCTGCATTATTTAATGACCGATTTCAATCGACGATGTCCGCTCTTGCGGATATTTAAACATTTACCTTCCATTGAGGGATGGACTGATATCTTCTTCCCTCAAACATATCGCTACAATTTGACATCGTCTTGTTTATCTTGTCCGAAGATCAATTACATTGCCTCGATGAGATAAATCATTTGGAATAAATGCTTTCCCATCCTGTTCGTTCCTCTCGCAAGAAATATATTTTGGGATAAGGTAGGACTATTTGAGTCGATTGGATATTTAATTCAAACTAAGAAATTTGCCTTGTTCAATTCGATTCAAAATATTTTTTGGCCGACCTACGTATGAAAATGGACTATTACGAGTTTTTCTTAGCCCCGTCCATAAGATTTTTCTTGCTAGAGATAACACTTTTTCAATTCTCGTTGTTACATTAAGACACCCTCTGCTATTGTAGTATACGTTACGTCTAAATTTCCTAAAACTTAGTTTGGTTTCTGAGAGGTTCATATACAAGTCTGATTATTCTTTAGACAATTTACGATTGAACTTTAAGATGTTAAAACTCTCTCTTCGTTTCTTTCTCTCCCTCTTAGCTGACTCAAACCTATCTCATTTTACTAACCTTATTTTACGACTTAACCGACTGTCACAGTGAGGATTTATTTAAGCGCTATATCCGCCTGGATCTCTTCTATGCTACATTTCCAGTCCGGTGTAACTTAAAGACAACGTAAATACAGACAGGAACTTGAGGGAACAGCGAGTTTCAGGATTAAAGTAAAATTATTCGTTTTTATGTATTCAAATATCCAGTCGTACGAAGGAGAATGTTTTTCCACCTTCGTGGGGTTGGAATGTTATTCAACCCTCAGCCTGCCACGAGTACTTCCTATTAAGGATTTGCATACCTTACACATCGCTTGTTTGCTGCCAGATTTACGGCCGACCCTTTGCTATGAACTCTAGCGACTTCGTCCATTATAACCGCTGCTTCTCCTAATATATACAATGACCCTTAATTGCATGCCAATGCTCGGACGGATAAATTTAAGGTGAACACGAAAGAAAAAAATCTCTCACAAACTTTCTCCTGTACGTTCTTTAATTATTAGCTGCCTACTAGTTGAGAAAAAGTGTAACGAAGTACTAAATCTCCTTTATGACGACCATAACTGAAGAACACACGGAAAAGGTATAAAAATTCATTTCTGTTGATTTTTTTTATCACACCCTTTTGTACAATGATATTAAAAGTGCTCGTTATATTCTTTCCCTGTGATCTTCAAATATAATTAGACAGAAAAAGTCGTTCTTTTGTCAATTTGCATATCACTCTATTCATCTCGTCGCAATTACGTCTGATTTAGATTAAAAGTTTCACGTTTAATCGATCGGAAAGAAGTAAAACACGTGAAAAGTTTTTTTAACTCGATCGCAATCTTCAGCCCAAGAGATGACATTAATTCGCAGAGAAACACACGAATTCGCTCGTGTATTTATGGTACTCACCGCGAGCATGTTTTATCAAGGAACGATAGCTAAACGGGAACAAAAGCTGGTCAATGTATTTCATCCAAAGCCGATCCCGAGGGTACGTCCTGGTATCTCTCGACTCATCCTTTCGACGCGTACGCCTCCTCTATTCACCGTTCTCTGACCGACGATCGATCGCCTTCCAAGAGCATGTGTCGACCTTTCTCTCCTTGACTCTATCCACAAGAACTGAGAATTCTGCCGGTTTGACGAGTTTCCAAGGGGGATTTTACAATGAAACGCACATAATGAAATCGACGGGAGCCGATATAGATTGCAGGCAAAGTGGGCCGTGTTCCATTCGTCGCTTTTAACCGGTCTCGAATAAATCAAAAGCTCGTCGTTCGTACTTTCTGTAAATATACGTCGCACGCTCTCTTCCGTTCGACGCTTCTGTTTCATATAACACAAGTGCGGACTCGTTTACAAATTTGTCCATATTCCCTTGCCCCGATACGTTCGACATGTTCCTTCGAGGCTCGCGGCTTCATTTACGCACTTTCAACGAACGATACTTGAATATCAGTGGGTTTCCTCAAGTAAAGCGCAAGTGGTCTTTATAGAGAAACGAGGTAAACCTAACGAATTGTTTGGAAATTAGTAAGAATTTGAAGAATTACTACTCGCTCGAGATCACGTATTTTCGATATCGTAATGAATATTCAAGTAGGAAATACTAACGAATTAATTGTTTCTCCGACAGTCTACGTCACTTATTAAAGTTTCTACGAAACGAATAAGTGTCCTACTACTTATGAGCTAAGAGTGTGATCTAATTATACCAAGTGACATTCCCTGTAACTCTCAAACAACATCTTTGCCTTAACGCGATTCCACCCTATCGAATGATACTTTCGTCCCCTCTGACAGGGTCGTTGTTGTTTACGAGCGGTCCATTCGACACATCAACGGTCACAGCATACTTAGAGGAAGACAGTCGTTCATTCGGATGAACGTCATTCACGATGGCGAGCTCATTGTGTCATTTTGGTGTTTGCCAGCCTATCACCGAGTAACGATCCATTCGTCGAGGGATGAAACAGTAAAACGCTATCAGGATAAGACCGTGCCATTTACCCGGGAATTTCGGTCGATCTAAGCCACGAGGGTCCATACGCGGTTCTAACCGTGGAAAAGGTTCGACGTAGTTAAGGTACGCAAAGTGAACCGGAGGAATACGGAGAACGTTTGAGGGTTAAAAGCTCTCGATCCCCATTGGCTCAACCATTGCCGAAATCTCGTGGGTTAAGTTCCGCGTCGTTGAACGACTCGAGTTTAAAAGGAATCTCTATACTCTTGGCATTATTCAACCCACGTCTGTGTACGAGTAATACAACCGACGAGGTAGAGAATGGCAAGTCGTTCGATCATCAGGCAGCCACAATTGACGCAACACGCGGGCCAGATGCGGATCAGACGTATTGAAAGGCTATTTGCGGGACGAAGAGAAATTTGCGAGAGTGCGAAATAGGCCATAGAAGAGAAAAGTGGGCCACACGTGGACGAGAGAGCATTAGCATATATCGAATGGTTGGCATTGCGGTGTCGGCTAATTAGAAGGACAGATCGGTTACATATCGACGAGACGGCGCGACGCGACGCGACGCGGTGAAGCGTTTCAGTCAGCAGTGGCTCCTGCTGCTGCCAATGGCTGCAACTCGTCCGTAGAACTGCATAATCGAATCTAATGGTGACTGTAAACCGATGCTAATCGATAGACCGCCGCCACGACATCGCCTTTGCCAGAGAGGTCATTATGCGCAAGCGATTTGCAATTGGATTTAACAAAGGAGAGATAGTATCATTCAGGGCGGTCCATTCGTTTGTTCCAGGTATTTCTACCTCTCGTTCGAAATCATTCGTGAAACGTTTAACTGGTTCCTAGAAATGTTGATCGAACAGAGAGTTTTCTCGCTATCACTTCGCCCGGGGATTATCTCGATTATTGATTGGCCTCGCTGACGTTCTTGTTTCAATTTCGCTTTTATATCGTAATGGAAACACGTAGGGCCGTGGCGAAATATCGTCAATTACCCAACTCCGGGTCCGAACGTTTCTCTCTCGACCGAGAGAATTTACAGAGTCGCCGTATTACAAATTCGCAAAGAATCTCGCGAAAAGTAGGCTCTCTCTGCAAGCTTCTATTATTTAACCAAAGGAATCGGAAAGCCGATCCTTGCTACGCGAAATCTCGAAAGAAACTCTGGTTGAGAAACGGATAATACAACGTAAATACTGAATCTTTCAGGGTTCAGGGAAAAATCCAGCTTAAAGTGCATTCGTGTATTAAAACGTAGTGTAGGCCAAAAAACTGTCTATTAACGAATATCCGAGCACCAATGGAAGTATCATCGCGGTTAAATATTTTTCTATAAACCGATTACTGCCGAGCATAAATTCACCTCATTAAGTTTAACGTTTCATCCCCTTTTACTCCCTTTCGTAATCCGTTCCTAACTTTTACGGCCGCGATACATCAATATGCCGCACTTGTCGCGCGTACAAATGAATGGAAATATGTTTGTACCTTAGAAGCTGCACAATGATAAACGTTATTACTGGTGTACTTGAAAACATAATTTATATCCTAGAATGGAGGTGTACGCAGTTAAATTAAATGTATACATTTCCTGAATGGGTCAAATAAAGCAGGCATATATCTTGCAAGCTTGGAACAATTTTCTTCTCGTGCGGAAACTTGTGATACATGCAGACACGACTATAACTTCGTTCGAATAGCGAAAGTACCAGGTACACGAAGAACTGTTTCCTCAAACCGTTCAATTATTAACGTCATTTGCTGATGAGAACTCGTCAGGTAAGCTGCCTTTGTCCTCTTTATTCTTGCAAAATTTTATCCTTTCTTTCTTGCCATTGTTTGAAACCTTCGTATAGTTTCACATCGTACATAAGTATTGTAACAAGTTGATTCCGGCCTGACGTCTGACTAGAGAGGTCTGCTTCTACTAGCGTTTGATGTATAAAAGAGGCGTTATTAAAACGGCGTTGTTGCTTAGACACTTTCGCCGTTTCGCCAGATTAAACAACGTAATCTCGCATAATATTACGAAAGTAATTGCTCCTTGTGCCGTTGGAGTAAGATGAAATGAATTTTGAGAAAGGCATGCCTGCGTGTGGGAATATTGAAATAAGGATCGGGTTTCGAGATTATAATTACGAGTTGCAGTTGTGCCTGGCAACGAGAGAATAGTGATGAAATATTCCGACCCTCCCACAGGAAGTTTCGCCCGTATCTGACAAAGAAATATTTAATGGGAACATGGACGTGCCGCGACGAAGCAACGGAAAACTTTAGCATCTGTCCTCGCGTCGCCCTTGCCAGTCCCATTCAGCCTGCATTTCATATCGGCAACGCGATTTACACAATTTGTTAACGGAACTTTATTTGCCACTTTAAGACGCGCGAAACAATCGACAAACTGGGAATAACGCGGTATCATAATCGCGTTTGTTAAAGAGTTTCGAACTCGGATCCCGCGTTTCTAAGTTGGAGCCGCGATAAACGGGTCTCCCCCTTGAATTACTTTAACGAGAACTACAAACGAACCCCGGCTGAAACAGATTCCATGTTAAAATGCAAACGGCGGGATCGATACTATTCTCGGTTAAACGGTTGTTTTGAAAGGACCAGCAATTGCCCCGTCGATGCCACGGTCGATCGGAGCAGCAAAATTAGCTAATTGCAAATTATGTTTACGATCTTGTTCTCCCCTTTGTACGAAGAAGCACTCGTGCGAGTATTCGTTCACGTGACTTGAATTTCTCCGTGGTTCCTGAAGGCGCAAGCAAGATTGCGAGCGAAGTGGATGCGGATTAACGTGGTCGGCTGGAAACGATGGTGTGCCGATAAGGAGAAAAACCGATGAATTCAGAAGGCCAGATAGAAAGTTACGTTATGTGAAACACAAAAGTCCGTAATACACGAAATAATCTCTTTGTAAAATCACATTTCTCCAGCGTCTTTTCGAGATACAGCAACAAGGCCAATAAGCGATCCATCCATCTGTCGACGAGTAGTATTACGTCAAGCTAAGCAATAAAGTTTTCTGTTTGCGAGAGAGGTAAAGAAACGAATATTGCCGGGATGGGAGGTTACTTGTTCTTATCAAATTGCAGCGGGTAATTGAACGAACTGGTCTGCTTCTGACAGACGAAAATTGAGAAATAGGATTCGCGGAAGAACATCTGATACGCTAAAAAGTTGCCACAAAAACGAAGGGGCAGTCAGGTGAAGTTAATTTGTGATGCGTTATTTATTTCTTCGAGGATTTTTAAACACCAGTCAAGCCAACGCTATTGTTGCGGGTAGAACGTTCGAGGGCCAGGGCCATAATTCTTCTCCGCTATTTTTGGGTCGATAGCTTTTATAAAAGATGTCGTGGTCTATCCATCAATTCTACTGGGAAATTGATGATTATGTACAAAGGATACGAACGAGAATATGGGAGAACGAGATATGCAAAAACTATTCGAGATAAAAAGCACCGAGAATTTCCATTTTCTGCAAAACTCGAACGTACGTGGGGCGATTTTTTTTTCTTTCAACATGGATATCGGCCATGAGATTCGGTTGCTGCCTCGCCTCAGAACGAATTTCCAATATTTTTTGTAATGTTACACAATTCGCTGTTAGAAGAACGTTACCCGTTAAGACTGAATGCGTTAAATTTCAATGGAATTTTTCTCCGTCGTTCATGAATCAAGAATGGACGAGCCGATGCGAAACTTTTACGTGGCGATAAAACCGAGAGAACAATCCTTCGCGAAATATAACGTAACGAGGATACCAGATACCAGATTTAAATAATAAACAAGCATAAAAAGAAGATCGCCGAATTGAACGTCTCTTCCTTATTATTCCTCGTTGTGCCTCGTTATGTGTCCTGCAGGCAAAGTAATCTCACGATAATTTCAAGCAAACGAAGAATAAGTCTTTGTCGATACTAAATAAAGCGATTTTGAAACTCTCAGCTGTGATGATAAAGCACGACATCATCGAAAAGGCACGAGACATTTTTCCCATAATCAAGACACCTCTTCGTGCAGCCGGAAACAGGCCTCGACAATGCCTGGTCGCTCGATATTCTTTCACGCAGCTGCGCTTTCTTTAATGAAACTTTCATAAATCCGACGGAGCTAGTACTTTGTGATTGCTCGCGGAATTAGACAACAAGAAGCTCGTAATCGGGTCTGTCTACCGTCTATTCGGAATTCTCGTCCGTTCCCCGAGGGTATTCAGGCATCGTTGCTTTGTACACGACCAGTCGAAGAGGCTAAAGCCGACCGAAGTTCTGTCTCGAACACGCAACGACAAGGGGCAAGTCCTGGCCAGGCGAATGCTATTAAAAGCGTGGCCGGTGTGGCAAGAGCTAGCGCGTATTAAGAAGCTTCCCTACGACCCGAATAAACGTCACAACGACCGGCTAATACACCGTTCCGCGCAGTTGCCGGAATAGAAATGGCTCCGCGAAGCGTAAAACATTGTAATCCCGATGTAGTAGCGGTGCAACCGAGTTATCTCCAGGGAAAGCCCGGAACTTCAAGGCTTCTTTCGCGCAATAAAGTCGCGCCGACATCGCTATATTCGCTATTTCGGTTCCAACGTAATAAGACCAACGAACGCGAGCATATGGTAGTCGGCGCGACTACCACCTTAATTTTGAACAACGAATAAGCTACGTTTCTAACTTACACAGCCTGTAGCGATTCCATGCACTGTTGTACAATTTGGGAGTTGCTTTCGACGAGTCTTTCGTACTTTATACAGTTTCCAGCGAGACCACGTTTTATCGTTTTATCGGCCAGATATTTCTTCTTCTTTGCGAATGATATTACGTCGAAGTTATCGCGAAGCTTTCTTGCGTATATTTATGGAAGGGCGTGTAAAAAGATCGGAGATCCATTGGAAACTTTCCAAGCCTTTTAAGTAATAAACTTTAGCAATTTAGTCGCTCGATGGTCTATCGATAGACGTACAGCAGTTAAATTTGATAGTTGAATTAAAAATAAGAAACGTGTGATTCCGTGGGACATCGATCTACATGAATTTCTGTTCCATTCATTCTGCTTCCTGTTTTTCGTTTGCTTGCGTTGCACCCTGACAAAGATGAACAGCAAGAGTAAAACACTTCGAAAAACATCGATCTCGTGGATAGAAAAACAGAATTTTTTCCTGAGAAAGTATTGTTCTCAGTGGGAAACGGGAAGAACCTTCATTTCTCATTTTAAATAAAATTCTCTGTATAAGTTCCCTTGGCTTGCTTTCGCGTTAGAGGTAAAGGTTTTCGGCTTCGTACAAATGATAGAAAGAAACAGGTTGAACCAGACAGAGATTCCAAGGAGGAGCAATTAGTTCTCAGTGTCCATTTCTTCAACCAACTTACGTACTAATGGCTCTCGGTAACATTTCTAAAATTGACGGTTTAGCAAAAAGGTCAAGAAATTTCCATAAAAGAAGATTAGATTGAACGATTAAATAAGAACGAATTTACGTTTCATTAAATCCCCCTACATGATTTATGGATGAAGCTGTTCCACGGTAATTTTTGGAAATCGCGAATATACATATATATCTCTTCTAAATGATGCGGTTTCGAAGTTGAAGCATTCAGCGTAAAAGATAAATTCTAGGAGACCCCTGTTCTTTCAACGAGATTCGTCAATTGACCTGTGCGTTTCTGGTTAACCGATCAAGTTTGACCTCGACCATAAATTATCGTGATTCTATTTGAGCTTTAACCCTGAGGGATCCCGTGTCATCAATTCTAAGGAAAAGGGGAGGGAATATAAATGCGAAGATGCTTATAATCATTATCACTTCTCGTTTTCCCCTTTATGGACTTACAAAAATTGCATCTACTGATTAATTAAATCTTCTGACACCACGATTATTCTCCAATCCGATATTTACCGCGATCCATTAACCGTATAACGGGATAACGGTATTTTCATCCAATTTTCTCGGAATACTTTATGTTCATAAAAAGATGATATTATCGGCTATTTAAGAAAGATGCAGCGATATGAAAACGAGGAAAACGTTCTGTTGCAAGAAGGTTCCTGTCGTTGCATATATCAGCGAGAAAATGAGAAGAGTTGGAAAATGAATGATAAGCCGAGAGAAAACAGGCGAGAGAGGAAGAGAGAAGATAAATTGGAAAAGTGGATTGAAATCGAAGCGGAATCGGGTTTTTCGTCGATCCAGCTTGTTACAGTTATAGCGATCGTTAACGTTACAAAGATTATCTAACACCGGTTCGGGCTCGACTCGTTCATCAGTCGCTGTCAGATTTAACTACGTACTACTCGATTTTGCTTCGAGGGCGTAGCCCGGGTTAGCTCTCGTACATCGAAACGAACGCGCGATAAAACGGTTCGATTAAAAGCTGATTTTCCGACTGATTTTGAGCCCGACCAATCTTCCCAGAGGGCCTAAGTACACTGGATGGAAAGGATAGAGGTTCGACTAACGGAAATCAACTTACCCTGAGATGGTTTCGCATTTCGAGTCGGGCATTTTCAATCAATCTTGGCGGGGAACTCGGCCTGATCGTAAAGTTACCTTTAATGTATCGAGCGTAGAAAGTCTTGGACAGAGATTGCTCCTCCTTCGAAACGTTATGTTCGATGTCATAAACAGCGATAAGACCATGCACAGGCTGCTGAACCGCCGACGAATTCGTGGAATTTGATCGTAAAGGAAAATATCCGACGAGCGTCCCAACGTCATCTTTCAAGCTTAATTCACCCTCTCCTTGAGAAGCAGTCGAGCTAGTAATCGGTGAAGAATGGATGGAAACTGCTATCCTCTTAAATGAAACTGGAATTCCGGAGTGGATGGATTAGAAGATGAACTATCTACCGGATAGAGGA
Source organism: Bombus bifarius (assembly GCF_011952205.1). NCBI lineage: Eukaryota > Metazoa > Arthropoda > Insecta > Hymenoptera > Apidae > Bombus > Bombus bifarius. The sequence continues at coordinate 3,838,566 of NW_022884373.1, forward strand.
AGAAAGGGAACACTGACTGATTCGTGTATAATGATCTGTTTTGTGCAATTTGGGGCGCGATTAACAAGCAAACTAGCTACATTACCAGGGGATGGGTTTCCTTAAAGTTTGATTCTATTCCATGGATGAATTGTAATTGTCCTTCTGTCAAGCGGTCGATATTTGAGTAATATAAGATTCTATTTTCGGTCTAGCGGATGTTGAAATGTAACTGTAAACATTTTTAATATAACAAGTAGAATTTTCTAATTAAAATGAAAAGATATATTGTAAATGTGTAGTGTCAGAATATCTAAATGTAGTGTCCATTAAGGAAACATAGTAAAAATTTACAGTACTAAGTACATACGTCATTCTACTTGGCGGATTAAATTCGCGAAACGTTTAATGGAGATGGCATTACGATTAATAGCACGCTTTCAACCATCATATAACCGTTAACCCTGACATGTTTGTTTTACCAGCAAGCGCGCAGTTTCCATCAAATTTGCGAGTATACGTGCTGTAATATTTATCGAAGGGAGTTCCTTTAGCTTCGCTTCACCAAATAACGCTAGCAATAGCACGTGCCAGGAATTTATTATAATCCAACGTGCAACGATCTGCAAACGGTTTTCGTTTGTCTTTGATGTCCCCGAAATATCTTTGTTACGAGTGAAACATAAAATAAGCTTATCACAGAAAATACTACGTCGGGTACTAAAAGGAAAACAACAAAATATATGCCACTGACTTTAAAGTATAAAATAGTTGAAAACAATGGTATTTCATAAGGACAAGATAAATAATAGCATTTTGTAATACATTCTCGTTCGCTTACCTTGGCTCGTCAAGCAAAACTGAAGTCGACAGTATGTTATTCCATCCAAAATATTTGTCACGACGTCGTTCCATCATCGAGAAGATTCGCCATTCAACCTGACTTTCGCGAACCATCCATCGATCTGACTGGCTTTCCGTATTTCGGACTTTGACAAACTCCGATGCTGTGGACGCTTATTGCACACACGAATTGCTTGACAATGAATTATCCCAGTAAATACATATCAACCGGTCGATCAGCTAACCTGATTATGCTCGCACAACTTCGAACACGTATTTTCTCGGACTACTCGATTCAGTAACACACTTTCGCGTTTACTTTGATTTCTCCAACTTACACTTTCCACAGTATATTAATTGATGTCTTATAATTTACATACGATTTACACACGAAACAAGCAATTCGATTGCTTTGTTATACAATTAGTAATGTAACATAAGTTATGTAATTGACGCAAGGGGTCCATGTTTACGACACAACGTACAAACGACGCATTCGCAGTGGCGTTTCATTTCGATAGTTGTAAGAATTAACACGAAACGGCTCTGCGATCGATATTCCGGTCGATGATGCGTGCGCAGCACTGTTTACCAGTTTAATTTGTGATACGCATATCGTGTAATTCTATGCTCGATTTTACCGTGGCTTTTAGTGTTGCCATTAATATTGTAAGAATATAAAGGATTTTTTGTGAGATTACCAGGGGCTTGCTATTCATAATTGTTGGATGTGGTAAGTCAAGAGTTTCATATTTAAACATTTTGGAGTTTAATATTTGAGCGCTCTTTCGAAGCACATTAGTCGCCATATTGCATATAATACTCGCATAAATTTCAATCGATCGTGGTATAATATTTTATATATATATATATATATATATATATATATATATATATAAAATATATTATATATATATAATTTTCGCAGAACATATAACGAGTTTGTTCCATAAATACTTTAGAAGTTTTCGACACGGAAAAAAATAGAATTTAGTAAAACAAATGGGAAACACATTTTCCATTAAATTTAAGCGGAACAATTCAATTGAAATCTAACCTTATACATAATTCTCATAGGTACTAAAAGATGCTATGTTTTATTCGTATCCGGTTCTATCTAGTGTTTTAATTTATAGTAGTATCAATAGAATCTTTGGTGTTTATTGTTTATTTTCCCCGACTTCTTTGATTAATATAGATTAATTTCTGTTTAATCGATTTTGTTTCGTGTAATGTCTTCCTGTAATTTAATTTCTTAAAGACATATTACATTACATTTGCATTTACATCTTAAGAAATGACACAAATAATGGCTTCAGAAAATGAATTTAAAAATTTCAGAAATTAGGATTCCTAGTGACAAGTTAACTTGTTTTCCTGGCTAATAGATTAGGACAAACTATGGTACTTCAAATTTTGTCAAACACCTTCAACCTCTTGATCGTCTACATAGAATGTAGAGAATTTCTGAAGTTGAGTTTGATGGCGCGATGTGCTCATTGTCATTCAAATATGAATTGAACGTAACGATATACATACCCGTAAAAACTGGAATAAAGGTAGCCATTTCGACTAGGGATAACATTTATTACGATGGTCGCGGTAGGGGCCCGCCTTTAATCTGTTTCTTTACGAATAGCAAAAGAAACTGCGATCCTTTCGTTCGATATTGAGATATTCGACGTGTCGGTATTCGGCTCGATATATATAGTTCATGTAAAGATCACGAAGGAGCAAAACCAGCTACCTCAAATCTATGGATTTAATTTTACGGGAAGCCGAGAGAAACGCTGAGCCAACATCGTAAAATCTCTGAAAGTATCCTCTTAGCTTGGATTTCTTCGAGCAATCTGTAATTAGATCTGTATCATTTCCAATGGAAATTGTGACGGATGGAAGCCCATATCAATTATACGCTCTCTCTCTCTCTCTCTCTCTTCCTGTTTACGACATTGAAATATCGAATTAAGCGTGACGCGATAATTGCTCGACCGATGAACGATTACGGTTCTCGAAAATCTAAAATCTCCTGATTCTGGGGAACAATTGCTCGTAATTTCTTATCTTATATTCCTCCTCCTCTACTTCGATATCGCTATATACTGGTCTCCTTATCCTATTATAAAATTGAAGTTTCGTTGTATTTTTCGTCTCTGTTTTTCTTCATTCAATTAAAAATATTTATGAGACAAAGGGAAATTCGTAATTGTAATCGTGAAACGTATACAGTGGCTACAAAAAATATTTGTACATATCGTTATTTTCCAATGAAACGTTTCTTTTATCAAATTCTACGTTTCATTTTCATAGTATCAAATTTTTCTAGTCACATGAGAGAACTATTAGATGATATGAAATTTATGAACTTGAGATTTTTGAGCCTGATAAATGCAATGATGTGCAAATATAGTTTTCATAGTTACCGTATTTTTGAAAGAGACAAACAGAAGCAGTTTCAAGTTGAAAGTGCATGGCTATAAAAGGGACTCGAGATTTTTATTTCTTCAAGAGTGTTTCCACTTACATGTTTCGGCACTCGAAATGTGTGAAGCTTTAGCTGCTTTTATGCTCGCACTGTATTATTTCCATCTAAACTTCAATTCAAAGCTAAACGATAGTTATTTGGATAATATCGATTTCGATGTGTCATTTATTAGAGATGCAGTATTTCACATGCATTGGTAATTCGGTTAATCAACCAGTTAGTATGAAAATTACCAGATTTAATATCGTGTCGACACTGGTGATAGTAATGAAAGATCGAATCCTCGGAGACTCGACCGAAAACTGACACTAATTAAATATCGTAGCAGTATTAACTCGTTCAATAAAGAGCCATAACAGTCTCGTGAAGAGAGTAGGTGGGCAGTCCACGGAATGCACGCGATACGAACGTAACATCGCGGCCTCTTTTCATTCAATTACGTATAAACTTGTACATTACAAGTGTATTATTGCTACACAAAAATTACACCGTTGTAGATGTCGCGCTGTACCGCGTGGTTAAACAAAATCGGCACAGAAAATACGATTTCGATCAAATTACCTTGTTGACATTGTCTCTCGTTGCTCGCTTATTATCCTCTGATGTGGATTTTGTGTTTGTATTATATTTAACAAATAACGCGACGAGCTTCGTTGGATGATAGAAATTTATCTTCATTTAAAATGATTGAGTTTCTATTTAATTTTGCATTAAACGTTATTAAATATTCAAAAGAGAATGAAAAATAATATTTTTCATAAATTTAAGGCGCATAGGATATTTGAATGTATAGGAGCATACTTGAATGAAAAATTATCGCGTTAGTATTGCACTTGGATCAATGGATTGGTTGTATAGGTCCATGCGTGGACGAACAGTGTAATCAAAGTTGGGATCAATCCGTTGATTTATTTCGACCGGTATAAATATCCGCTTTCCACTCGGTACATTTTCACACCTCTACGCACTGTGTCGCGTCGATAACGAAATACGTCATTTTAACGAGGCCATGCGTCAGAAATATCCCATCAAACCGTCATGAATAATTCCTTTCTTTTGTTCAATCGCGCGTAAACCACCCAATTCCAATTATCCTTCCCTGTGGTCAACAATGAAAACTTCTTTTCTAAAGAGTTTGCTTGACTTACATATTCATACAGATCGTCTTTTTTTTTACTTTTTAAGTAATCACATTGATTTCCATTACCATTTATTACCGAATTACCATTTATATACAGCTCGTTCACTGTATACACATGTATGAACACAAGATAGTTTCAGTATCAGCCATTTTGTTCGAGTGTGGAAATCTGCAGAAAATATTTTCTTCGTTAACGATATTCTTGCTTATAGTATCGCAAGTTATTTCTTGCAATATCGTTCTCTATACTTCACACTTTATTCCTTTCTATTCCCTTCCGTTCGTCCTTCATGCTGCCGAACAATTTGTTTCTGTTTCTTCGTAACAAGCAAAGAATCTTCTTGCCCGTGTTCAAGCATATACCTGGATCAGACATCGAAGCCAGTTTTCTATTTCTGGGCAAATCCTACACTTTGCTTTCTTCCAACAAATCCCACGCTTCTGTTCTGAATGGCTTCACCTTCTCGTGCCTCACCTTTACGATGATACCCTTCTTCGCTAACGACATTTTCCCAGTATTTCCCTTTGTCCAGAGATTCGGTGTTGGCAATAGAGTCGACTTGAAACTTCGTTTCTCTCTCTTCGTGCCTCTGATCCAGAAAATCCTTAGTTGGTGGGATGTATACGTGGCCATGAGTACGTGCGTATGCGGCCACGGTTACGTAAACGTGTTTGCAAGGTGAACGTGGGCTAGTCGATGCAAGGAGAGTTATAGTCGCTGGAGAGACTGTGGCTGGGTTCCTTCGGAGCGAATATTTCCGCGGGTCAGGAATACAGATGCCTGGCAAATGGTGAGACAGGAAATGGAGAAGGTAGAAAGGATGACTGAACAAGGAAGAATATAGCGAGTCAACAAGGAACGATCAGGGATGAAGGGAGACGCGATGTGTTTGAAAGCTCTAGGGTGCAAGGAATTGGATTAAAACTCGAAATCGAGTTGTCCTCTTCTTTCGCGTTCAGCCAAATTTACTTTGCAAACATTCCATATCCTCGGTCGGCGCGATACGTCAGTTTTTCGGTCCATCTTCCCGTTGTCGTCTATTCTCTTTACCATCCTACCATCGTTGTTTTCTTTTCGCACGTTTATTGTTCTTTTCATTCGCAATGTTTTTATTTTCTTACCACCTTCGAACCTTCGCGCGAAACTCTCCATCGTACTGAATTCTTTTAAAAGGCGAATCCGAACTGTTGATAGTAGCGAAGGAAACGAGTTAACGCTTGATATCGTGATTCCATTACGAATGATCGAGACCGATTTTCAAATTTCTCCGATCTTTCCTGATAGTTCAGCCGGACGTTTAATTTCATTCCGAGAGTAACGTTAAGTGCTAGAGGAAATTTGCCGGATCCGCTTCGACTTGGCGGTAAATTTCATTTGCGTCTCAATGTCCGTGTCGTACCTTCGTCTTGACTAATTAACGTTGCGTTGATTTCGTTTGGTTCGCTTTCCATCCTCGCCGTTGGATAACTCTACGACATTCTTGAAACCGAATCGAGATATCCTTTGTTCGTCTACCGCCCTCTTAAGGATTCACTTCCTTCCCTTCATTATGTCTCGCTCGTTTCTTTCCAACGTTTCCACCCACTCGTCCTTTCCCCTTTGTCCGTTACTTTCTCGTGTTCTTTTGTTGACTTGCCTGTCGATCGTCGAATGGGATGCCTTCGATCCTGTCGTTAGAATCTTTTCCAATAACACGTTTGCTCGCAGCCCCGCGACGGCCAATCTCATTTGCACGTAGGAATTCACATTCATCCGACATTCCAAACCGCGTTCTTTGCCGATTAGTATTCCGATGCTTTTCACGTCGGCCAGCTCCAATGGGGAACTAGTTTTCTCTCTCTTTCTCCAAAGCATACCGCAAGGGGAATTAATTAGGAGGCATACGTTTGCCAACACTTTGACCGTTTATCGATCGTTTATCATAACAAAATTGTATGTCTTTGAAAATGAAGCATACTGAGCGTATCGTAAGGATTAATAAAACTAATTAGATATATTTACGTTTAATTAACTAAATTCCATAATAAATACAATGGTGTGCTAATACTTTTTGTAACTACTGTAGGCATATCAAATAAAATTCTGTAGTGGTATTAATTAATTTTCAAGAGAGATTACATGGTAGTAAGAAGTACGATATCATATCGAGGAAAATCTATATTTAATTTTAATTAATTATGAATTTCGTCAGTTACGAATAACCACGGCAGATCGTCGCTAATCCACTCAGAACAGCAGAATAGACTGTCATTAATGACCTCGAATCGATACCGATTGTGAACTCACCGCAAGGTATCCCTTTCAACAGCGATGCTCCTTCCATCTCTGGCAACCGCCTTCTCATCCCACCCCTAAGTCGAGATATACGTGTTCTCAGTTATGTTGCATTGTACCCAAAGTACGCGGGAATCAAGACAAGTGAATCAATCGGGAACCAAACGTAGTCGGTTCACAGCCACGGCTTTCGCGACCCAAATTGTTATTGCTGAGATGATATTGCTCCGTGTTCACAGAATAATGGCGCACTGGAGTTCTTGCGTGCCTGATGCCACCTCTTAGATAAAGTTGATTCGAATCTCAGAGAATATCGGGATAGACATAGCTTATTTCGTGGTATCCTAAATAATGCCTTATAGATACCTTAAGAAATAACTTAAATAATGCACGTCTCTAATTAGTTCGGTGGATAATTAAACCGAGTGAATTTCTAAATAAATTTGTGGAGGATGGTTGGTCGCGTGATAGTTTAAATAACGAGATTACTCGATGTTGGAACCGTCAAATATATTTTAAAATAATTATAAATGCAGAGTCAACCGTAGATTGCTCGATACGTGTCGTTAAAATAATGTTCGCTAAGACGCTCGGTATTAACTGATTCGCTAAAGACTGTGTATTGATCGCTGATAAAATCGCTCGAGACGGAGGCTGAAAAACTGGTCACCTTACGACCGTGTTCGTTTATTTATACTGATCGAGGGGGTACCGGTAAGTTTCCATTCGCCTTTGTTTGACGGTTACGCGTAGCGGTGACATTGTTTTGCTCGGACTTGGTTTATTATTACGTTATGCATATCCTAACGATATTGGTACTCAGAGGCAAAACAACAGCGTAGCTTGAGTTGTCTTCTAGCTCATGTGGCGCTACAAATGTACCATAGAATTTTTCATTAAAGTAGATAGTGTTACGAGACACCTATTATTTAAATGAAGTTATACCAGAAATTTGTAGATTTTAATATGACTGCTGCTTATATTACCTGATTCTTTTAGAGATTCTATGTATATAATCGTAAGGATATCGTTCATGGAGTGATTGGAAGCGGTATTTATACTTTTTACTATTCGATCAGCTTAAGGAATGCGTACATCCGGCATTTTGGAAGCTCGTGCCGCGCGTACAGATACCGCGATAGACAGGGTAAGTAGAAACTCATTCGAAGGTCAATCGGATTGACGCTCGCTTACGCTCGTGGAAATCGGTCTACTCCACTATCATCACAATGGGTCCAGAGAAATCGAAGTGTGGAATTGCATTCTATTCCAGAGTGGATTCGCACGGACTATCGGAGTATCTTTGCCTTTCCAATTCTCTGATCCTTATATACAGCGCAGTACGAGCGAGTTCGCTACACTTTTTATCATATATTTATTACATTTTTGTCGAGATGAGCTGATTTTTTGTGCGCGAGGTCGTAGAGATTCGGTTGGATTCGACGAGTGTATCTATAGAAAGAAAATTGTTTTGTTGAGAAAACTGAAGGAAAGAACTGAAAAAGTTCAAGGTTGCAAACAATTGAGAAGAGATTCAAACGATAAGATTGGAACGGAAAGAAGAATGAAATTTTAAGGAAATCATATGAAATTTCATCGTATTCACTAGTAAATTGATGGTTAAAGTTTTATTTCTTCCATCCTACTCTCGATACCGACGTTGAATGACGATCTAATGGTTGCTCGATGTAACCTCGGCGATGGCTTATCTGAAACTGTTATTAACAACTTTCGAGTATGACTATTGTTTAAAACTCGGCCCCGATATTTCGAAGAAGTTAAGCGGAATTTCGTTGCGCCAAAATTATCAGAAGTTCTGTTAGTCCTGAACTCTGTTATAAGTTATTATAGGAAGTTTATTTAAACTTTCATAAATCCATATCTGCGTATTGGCGCAAAAGGTTAAAGCACTTTCTCTTTACTAATTAATATTTTTCTTGACAAATTTCTAAATTCAATTGTAGCAACACTTACCTGTTCTGGTACTTGAGAGAAACGTGGCAGATCTTTATTCTTCTAAATTCAGTCTATGAAAAATAAACAGGAAAAATACAAAATAAATCTAACGCTAGAAATACCAGAATAATCAAACCAATTCGTCATTTTCTATAGAAATTTAATTTTTTAACGTTTGACTGATTTTTTGTAAAATATATGAACAGCAGCTTGTTCCTCATCCTTCATTTTTGATTTCTTCGGCTCGAGTTTTCTAGTATATTAGTCGTTGGAAATTTTAGTGTTAATTAACGAGATGCAAGAAACGACTATTGTTACTATGATCGTATAAAACGAACAGAGTAGAGGGTATTAGAAAAGAGAACACAGGTCGATTCGTTTTTTATCTTTCTTTTATAAAACAAAGTCGTAATGTACTGATAGTTCCTTTCGTTTAATGCCAGTATACATCGTAGTACTCGTATTCCTTGACCTTCTTAACGGTTTCACCGACGAACGATCGGTCGTTCGAGTCGATTCTCGACGACGATCGATCGATCAGACTCAATCGATAGACCGAACCTCCAGGGTTTCTGCAAAAACAGGCAATTCGAGCACAACGGCATAGCAAACGTAGACCGGTAAAGCAGTTTGATACTTCCGTTCATTTTGTATTTTATTTCCACTTGCTCGTTTAATTATTACCCTCTTTGTTACTGTCTTTACTGTTTTCTCTCCCTTCCCACGTCGTATAAACTAGACTTTCTTTCCTTTAAGACGCTATGAGCAGCTCGTGCTCTGCGAAGTACCTGTTTTCTCGTGCCAGTTTTTGGAGAACGAGTCTTTCACCTTTCGCACTCCGATAGTTTCTAGTAGACCTCTCATTCTCCTTTTATCCTCTCCGGATCTCTCCTTCGCTCTCGGAGAAATTTCGAAGAAATTATTACAATATTTATACTTTATATTATACATACTATAGAATCGCTATAACATCTCGATATACAGTGAAATCAATTTCAACAAGATCGTTCGAACCTTTTTATCTAGATAAAATCCACGTAAACCTGTACATCGTTTGAATATTTGAAAAACTAAGGCGATATCGTATTTTATGTACAACGCAACGATTATCACATAAACAATCATAAAATGATTACAACTGTACAGAAAGTTGCTTCGGTTTTCTCCTTAAAAGACACATTCAATATTATTGCCTCCATTTTACTATTTCTCCTTTTTTGTCACGCTATTCCGAACGAAATATTCTACGATCGTTTGCCCGTTTTCGTTTCTCCTTTCTATTCTCTTAAACGCTTTTCGACCTACCGACCACGCAAGAGAGAAACCGGCGTCTCTGATATCCGCGATAAGCATTTCCCGGCCAAACGGAGAGGACGAGCAAAAATCGGCGAGCTCCAAACACGAGCAACGCGAGTCTCCTTTTTCTTTTCTTTCTCGTTTCATTGACCGCATCTTATAGCGACCTTATCCAATTCGCAACGGAACTCCGGTTCGCGACAAAACAATAGCGAGAGTTCTGTTCTCTCCTGCCCTGTTCTTCCAAACAAGCAAAAGATCAGCATATTGTATCGACACTTTTGGGCTTTTCGACTTTTACCCGTTCGCCTCGTGGATACTTGCCTCGATTATTCGCGGGAGTTTCGTGATCGTAACGCGGCCCAGAACCCGTTCTCGTAGCTTCGCTTGTTAAATTTTCAGCAGAAATTTTATTGGCCATTAGTTTACGCGTTCCCTACGAAGCAACAAGTAGCCTACGTTCTTCAAAAATGTAGCGTGCTCGCGTTGTTTCGTCTCCATATGCACGAAGAACCGTGAGAACGGGCACAGTTTAATCGCGAACAGAGTCGCGTCGAAAATTCCCGTTGGTGTAGAGATTCCGTGAAATTTTCGACCAGAGAGAACGGAACAAAGCGGAAATGTGTCGCGGACGGTCGAAAGTTTCGCTGTAATAATTTGTATTATCGAAGTCGACGAACGTCCGGAGGATGTCGCTTGATTTTTCTCGAGCGCGAATTACAACTTCGTTGTATAAGAACGAACTTCCTTAACGAATAAACTAGATATATACCTTCTTTCTTTCGTGTTTCTCGGCTGTACCACAAACGAATTAAAGAGCACCGTGGACTGGAGTTTCTGTATAAAATCCATTATATTCCTCGGAGCGTTATTGTCTCCCTTTAGAGGGTGGAAAATTGCAATCGAAAACTGGTCCTCTGATTCGATTACACGCTGGCTGGAATTAGTTTCTCCGCCATGTGTTTTTTCTTTTTTTTTTAATCGTAGCCCAGCGAGATTTTCGATCATCCAACCATCTCTCTCTCTCTCTCGTCGTTCCCTTTATTCTCTCTCTTATTCTATGCCTATCTGTGTGCGTGCACGCAATCGGACGAAAGTATTTAAACGTCGAAATGTAATTAACGCGTTTAAATGACGCGTTGTTCGCATGTTTCGCACGAGAGCGTTACTGTTAAACCGTTTCTGGCTGAAATTCAACCGTATCGCAGTGAGTTACTAAATTAAGGGTGGTAAATGTTTGGCGGACGAGGATACGCGCGATTACGCTTTCGATATCTGCCAGTCCAGTGGAATCGATCGGTTTTTGGTGGCGTCATCTCGAGAGGAACTCGCGTCGAGAACCGGTGATCCGTCAGTGCTCGGCCTCTACCGTTTCCAGAAATCACGCTATATCACTATGCGCTCTACGTCCGTAACCAATCAGCCGAATACGTAGACGAATACACGTTGAGGAAGGAATGGAAGACTTTTATAGATTAAACTTGACGTAAAACGAATTCTGCGCCTATCGAGACTCTCTCTTCTGTGATTCTCCTCTTCCTCGTTTTCTTTTATCATTTTTCCGAAACGGAACGATTCTTTTGTTTCTGCGTTTACGCGGTTCGCTTCTCGGTATTCTGCCGGTGTATACAGTGTCTCGTTGTGTACACTTCGTGCGTGCATGACAGTGTATATTTGTGTAAGAACCCGTGTTTATTTACACCCGATCGAGAGTATTTCGAGAAAAGTTTGGAAACTTGGAATTTTAATGGGAGAAGTATTCTAATTAGGAACTTAAATCTCTTCGAAGGTTCTCGCGAGCGATATTACATGGAAACACGGATTTTTACGCAGCGTGTAATAAAAACGGGATATTCCAACGGAAAAATTACGAAGCTACGTTTTTACAGACTCGGCGCACGCTTCTTCAGGCTGAACTTGCTTTTGGTCTGACTTTTGGTGTGGCTTTACGAAATAGGCTGACTTTATTGCTGCGTATAGTCGCGGGATCGTTGTCGAGAATCCACGCGTGCTTTAAAAGAGAAACGAGATGGAATAAAAAGAACGGTACAAAAATTCGATTCAGTCACGTTGAATTATTCGGTTAGTTGTGCAGCCTGTTGTATTCTTAGCGGTAAACGCAGCGAGTATCGGATGAACGAGTCGATGGTGTTCCGTTCGAAACGTTACAATTAATCGCTAAACAACGAGTATCGAGATCAATTAGTCGTCGCGTTCGCGACGAAAGCTTTGTGTTTTTAACTACGAAGATAAATCGCCCTCGCAATCGTACATACATACATAGTTAAAAAATAAAAACGAAAGTCACGCCTGTTCGATATAGGCGATAGGATGATCGATGCTTCTTAGCGAGGCTATATAGGGAATTGGAAATTTTGATTTACGTTAGAATCTGGCTCGTGGAGTTCGTGCATTCTCGAATAACGACGAGAAAATCGTTGGTACTGTTTCGTACCCCGTTCTACGCGAATTAGTAGTGGCTTAGAATAGATCTGGAACGAGGTATCGTTTGCACATCGATCCGAAGCGACATGACCTCGCGTTCAAGCAGAAAGGTCGAAGGGATGACGAGAGATCCGCGAACGAAAGTGTTCGTTTAGCGGTGTGATCGGTATTACCATTCTTCGTCTGATTGTTCAAGCATTTTCGGAGTGATCGGTAGATGGTTATTTTATGGCCTTGATAATCGTCATGACAACTCGTTGATATTCGCAAGTTTCAAATTAAAGATTTAAACCGACGAATTTCAATCGTTCTGATCGCAACGCGTGAAATCCTCGATCCGAAAATCGATGTAAATTCGTAAGGTTGCCACTGTATACGGATCGGATTAAAACGAGCATCGATGGAGCGTGATTAAATATAATGAATATTAACCGGTGGGATAATTGTATCCTGCTTAAAATTTCATTATCTCCGACTGGCAAATTATTAAATTACCTCTTTGACGCCACGTAATCTTGCTTCGGTTGATTTGCACGATTTATTCTCGGACCGAGGCACGCCGAGCGATGTTCATAGAGTAAAGAATAAAAGCGGTGATTCCGCTCATTGTCACGCACCTAAGCTGCTTCGAAGGGCGATCACTGCGATGGAAGAAAATTGTTTTTCGATTGCCTCGAGATGTATTCGAATGGCGAATGAAACGCACGTTTCACGCAGAAATGGAAACGCCAGCGAAACCTCTCGCTAAAATTACGTACAGAAGTGTCGCGTAGAACGAGGCATTCCGCGTGCTTTTAACGGACTTTAATATCGTCGCGGTTTATCATCTCGCAATGATCGCCCTTCCGGTTATCTCGGCCACTGACAAGTTCGCGTTTCGTTTAATCGCGTTCTCGCTATTGTCTCTAGATAGAATTTGCAACTGCCCTTTCAAATAGACTACTACAACGCTTTTTCAGATTCTTTTTCTTCTCTTTACGTTTCTTTTCCTCTACGACGATCGATGATAAAGTCGAAGAAAACCGTGTGTTCGCTTATATATAGAAACGTTACTAGATCGAAGAAAAATCGGAATGAACCGGAAACGAGATCCCTTCCGGATATATGGTTTCCCATGTACAATAAAACAATCGTTCGCAAACGATCCGATATCATTCGGCCGTTGTATTATAGTTTCGTGTTCGGTTTTGATCTTGCGTAGGCTGCACTCTCTCTCTCTCGCTCTCTCCGCGACAGACGATCAACGCTATTAGACAGTAGAACTTGTTGCATCGATAATAGTGTCGGCTAACAATGACGGTAATACGATCATAGTAATCTTTAATGATATTAGTAGTCATCCGTAATATACTCTATGTGTATATTTATATATTATGTATAAGTATGTATACGTATATACAATACAATATGATTTACAATAATTTACGATAATCGATACCATAAATCATCTTTTTTTCTTTGTCTCTCTCTCTTTCTCTCTCTCTCTCTCTCTCTCTCTCATCTCCCCCCCCCCCCAAATATCTAATTCCATTTCTGCCACTTTTAATTTATTGGAAACTTAGCCACGCTGAGCCCGGCAAGCGTGGCGATAATTGTCGATTCCAACACACACCTTGAAAGCGTTTTAGTGATATCACAGTGATTTCATTGCTCCAATATTATCGATAGAGATCGTTTCGCGGCGCCCAGCGCGAGATCGTTCGGGTTATTACGTCGTGTGATTAATCACGAATGAAAAAATTTTTTTTATAACTGTTAGAATATCGGTAGAGCATACGATAGTGGCGCGGTAGGTGAATAAATCAGCAAATAAATTAATTCGCGATGCCTACGACATTTTAAAGAACGAAACAATGCATCATGCTTCGGAAGCTTTGGTATTAAATGGGAAATTGTTTTTAAGCGGTCCGGTATCACAATGATAATTGAAATCGTAAATAGAGTAGGTGGGTCTTAAAAAGAGGCACGGAAATGGAAAATGCTCGAATTAATTACGAGCTCGACGGTGTGTGTACGTGTTTGAAAGGCGTGCAGTTATCGTACATTTAACGCGGTGGAATGTCAATTGACTGCGTTTAGTTTGCAGAAATTTTCGAATCAACGTACTATTAATGGAGTATTATCCGGCTGTAATTTTATGAGTTTACAAAAGTTGGAGAGAGGAAAAAACAACGGGATGAGTAATGAGACTAGGTTATCGAGATAATTAATCCAAGTTTTTAGTCGGTGATTCGAAGTGAAATATACCAGTTCGTCTGGTTTTCCACGGACAAGGATGAATCTCGGAAGTTTGCGTTCTCGTAAGATGAATCTAACGATAAAAGTGTCTGTAAATCTACTGGATGCATCTCGTCGCTCTCGGTGGTCCGTTCGTCGCCGCTTGGATACCGGAGATATTTTTGGAAAAGTTTGATTGGAATCGGGTAAATAGATTGTTAGCAGCGTTATCAGCGAGGTGGATATAACGAACGATCTCGCTCTACTTCAAAATCTCGAGCAGACAAAGGAGTAGTGCCGCTCGACGAGTAGAAATAATAATTAAAATAGATCGTTCGATCCCTACGGCGACGCTGGATTATTTAATATGTAAGAATGATCGATGGTAATAAGAATCGAGAATGATAATGACGATAATAAGAATAATGGTAATCTGTTGATAATAATAAGAATAATATTAGTAACAATATACATATCTGTATACAACGTGTATAAATACAAAGTATCGTGTCTTCGTTAATTTATTATTTTAATCTCGTGACAACGTGTTGCGTGTCGCTTAGGTTCAGAGACGGTACGAGCGTAATATTAGAATTAGAATGATCGGTTTCCTTTTTTTTTATTTTAAACATCGTTTAGCTTGCTTCTCTCTTTACACCAGTCCTTCGAGATCGTTCTTCGTCGTTTTTGTTCTTCGTATATCATTCGTTCAAAATCTCCGCACGATTTAGGTCTTTTGCTTCTAACGTTGGTAAATTTCTCTTATGCTTACAGCTTAAGTTAACATCGTGTGTACGTATGGTAAGGTAATTAATTACTGACACACAGAGAGATTCATGGAAAAATTTGGTTTGCAAAAAATTTGGTCGACCGCCTAAGGCAAGATCGCCGCGTACACGTAGTTTCATTAACGATATTAATGGTAAACGACAGTACGTTATCGTAATTACTTAGTACGTTGCATTTTACGGATTCACGGTATTTCCCTCTTTTGCAATTTTCGTCTTAGCGTTTGCCAACGCCAAGCACACTTCTCTTACATTTTATTATTTAGTCTCATCAGACTTAATCTTACTATCTTACAAGTAACTCGTTTACAGGAAAATGTCGAATCTCGCTGTCCGAACTTTGCTTACATCTTATATCGATCTAATTAACTCTGAAACTAACAACGAGGAGAAACGTTCGACGATTCATTTATTCTTTCCTATTGCTGCGTGTGTCTCGATTCCGTGCCACTTTGGCAGAGAGATCGATGATCTTCGGTCGATCTCGCTTTTCGGGGAAACACGGCGAGCGTTCGATGAGGAATTTTCAGGGTATCGAATAGAGCAAGGTTTCTGGAGAGCAACGAAAAAAAAAAAAAAAAAGAAGAAGGAAAAAGACAAGAGAGGAAAAGGCACAAGTTCTCAAGATTGCTCTGTGTCTCTCCAACCTCGACGATTTTCTAGATGGAGATCAAAAACGTGGACCGAGATCAATAGATCGTGAAAAGAGACGAACGTATTGGATATCAGCGATAACGAGACGAAAGAGCGAAAGAAGGAAAAAGCAGCAGGGAGCTCTGTATCGATGTTTGATCGTCTGAAATATTACCGAGCATCCGGCCTCTCGGTTAGAACGTAAATTCCACTCGGTTATGTGTATCCATTTCTGGCTTCCGTTTACGCGTTCGAGAACATAGTATCTTACGACAGCATCTCCAGTCCTTTTATTTCGTGCACGATAAATTCTCAAGGATCCAGCCGACCGTCTAATACAGGATTTCATGTTACAAGGTACGCGTTGTAATATTTCGAGATGGGATTGCACGAGGTTGCGATCGACGCGAAATTGTTCCCCGCGACCGATGGATCTCGGGTTATCGAAGGGTGAAACCGAGTCAAGGAGACAAATATCGTAACGAACACGTATTCGTTTTTCTACGGTCTGGTATTTCGTTTATTTTTACATGCTAATATCGGCGCGGAACACGACTAAGATAGCCGGATAACAAATGCGCATCAGGTTCCTCCAGCCGGTCGAAATCAATTTGTAACGATCATGTCAAAAGTTTTGTCCGCTTTTATTCGCAGCTTTCCACGCAAACCGCTCGATAGTTGACTGTGCAAACGTTGCGTTTGCACCTCGTTGCGGCCGATTCAAATAATCATCAAGGGTGTATCAACCTACGTTGTTTAATGTACGATCGATCCATCAAAACCGTCGATTTCCTAACCCTTTCATAAGCAAAAATCCGACTGGAAAAACGTATATACGGTATATTATGTGGTACGTGTATCCGTGTGTACACGGTCCATCGATCTCAGCTATGCTAATAATCCGTCGCATGAACGTTGCAATCTTATCAGCGCGCCTCTTATTGGTTCTGTACACTCGAGAGACTGTCTTGTTCGTCTATTCCCCCGACACTTTGCCCCAGTTCACCCTTAATGCGTGGAGCTTGGTCGGAGAGAGACAGAATTAATGAGGGAAAGCTAGACACACGCGTGTATTGCATACTACAGACCACACGTATATACGCTTTATTGATTTATCGTTGTAGCGCGTTGCGTGTCACGTAGATGCGTGCACACGTGACATATGTACAGCCTGGCTATAAAGGGGTTGCGGCTAATTCGTAAATTAGTTTGAAACGCGCTCTAGGGGTAAATGTTACGTGGAAAACATTTCATTCTTGAAATTATCTTTTATTTGGAACATCGGTGCGTGATTTTGTTGGAAATTTTTAGTTTGAACGCTGCAGCTATCGGTAACTAGGGTATAATATTGAACCTATGCCGAGATGAAAGAAATGAAAGGTATATGAAAGATATCTTTGATTTTGAACTGTTCGGTTTATACACTGAACTACAGAGCTTTTAAAAATTGGAACTTTAAAGATATTTTTGATAAAAAATATACACACTGAAAATAGAAAGAGATGAAGTGTAAAACTTGCATCAGC
This sequence comes from Bombus bifarius, assembly GCF_011952205.1. Lineage (NCBI taxonomy): Eukaryota > Metazoa > Arthropoda > Insecta > Hymenoptera > Apidae > Bombus > Bombus bifarius. The sequence continues at coordinate 3,856,150 of NW_022884373.1, forward strand.
GGAATCGAAATGAAACAAAATGTAATGAAAGCTTTCATTCGTATATTGCACGAAATGTCATTAAGAAGCGCATCGTCGCAATCTATGAAAAAAATACGAATTCATAATTTTGGTAATTTTCACATCTGGTATTTTCACTCCCAATATTTTCGATATTACGTCGATCGACGAATGAACTGGTCGATTTGAATAGGAATCGTTTTCTAAAACACGTTTTCCGCTGTTGAACGGAAATGTAATTCTGAAAGTTGTAAAAGACCGATTGGAAGCAAAGAGAGTTCGATGTAGGTGTGTTGGTTATGTGAAACGTATGCTGGCTCTTAACTCTTAATCCCCAACCAAAAATAGCCGGATTTCGATCCTCGGTCTCGGTACAGAAGCCCGAAAGTAATTTTTTATTCGAGTTTCTCGCGGTCAGACTGCGGGGATGATCTTTAATCTGCGAAATAGAGAGACCAGATTGAATGCTATCGATGGAAATTGTTTTTCGAAATTTGTTCCGATGGATGGGCCACTTTCGATTTATGAGCTACGTTTTTGCCGCTATTTGATTTGTTTCGAATCGTTGCTAGACAGATAGGCGTGCCAACATTTCTCAATACAGATTCGCGTAAAATATTTCACATAACTTGAACATCGTGTCGTTTCCTGCGATTTCAATTCTGAAAAATATCCTTAAATAAGTTCATAAATATTAGGACGTCTTTTGGAACTGGATAACAATCGTTGATATAATCAGAGATTTAGGTAATTTCCCAATCATTTTTGAGATTTATTTTATTTTTGGTCAATGTCCCGATACTTGTAAATCGTATTTATGAATACGAATACAGCTTTCTCTTTCGATATTCGAAATTACGTAGCAAATTTAATCGATGGAAAGAAAGAGTTAGAAAAATATCGCGTACACCGGTGGCGCGCAGCTATCGATTAAGTAAAACTGGCGTGCGCTCGGATAAAAGGGGGTGGTAAGTTTCGAACCGGTTTGATCGGTTTTGAGAGCGGATTCGGTGCCTCGGTGAGGTCGGCAAGCGTTAAATTATAAAGCAGCTGATCGCGAATTGGCACCCCGGTGCGCAAACATTGCGTAAAGCCGCATAATAATTGAAACCGCATAGGGTTCTATGTTGGCTTCGCGCGTCACCAATAAACAAATAAAGCTGTGCATTCATCTTTAATCGCGGTTTCACCAGGGTGTAGCGTAGTCAAATTTAATATTTCAAGCCGAACAAACAGAAATCGGACATTGCAAGCATTACATCCTACTTTTTATCCTTGCTGTCGTGCGAATTCTATTCCCATTGACCGTACGTCGTGCAAAGCGATCGTTTCCCCGTATCTCTTCTCTCTTCCCGTGCATCTCCATTCTTCTTTCATTTGATTTTTAAACTCGAGAAACTTCTACGTTTTTTTATAATAATACGTATCGTTACGTTTTCAGCATCCTTACCGTTTATTTAAATCGATAGAATTCGAAAAAACTGTCGTGATTAAACGATTACACGATTAAACCGTAGCCGTATATCGATCCTATTGATAAAACGATGTGTACCTATTTAATAGGAAACAATATTTCGTTTTAGCTTTTTTTTTTATTTTATTTGTCCGATGACGATCATTCCGATCACGTCTCTCGTGAACTTGTGCTCGCTTCGAGATCCTCGTCCTTCCTGCGATCGTGTGCCGATGTGCGTATATAATATCGTAGAACAGTTACGTATTATTACACGCGCAACGTATGCCACAGCCCGTTCCGAAAGTTTTCGTTCCACGTCGCGTGAAACATGGTAGCGAAGAATCAGAACTCTCAGTTTCCCTTCCCTTCGTTTTCCCTCTATTTTTCTCTTTCAATCTTCGACACACTGCTATTTTCCCTTCCTAGAAGAAACTTTGTATTCGGTAGCTCGTGCTTCGGAAAATTTTCCATCTCTTACACTGCTCACGAATCGAATAGCAGGTAATTTCGAAGCGAAATCAAGCGAACATGCAAGGTGTTCCTTTCTTAGTCACCTACGTGAATATCAAAGAACAGAAACTTTCCGGACGAGCCGCTCGCGACGGCCATATTATATACACACATACACGTATGCTATACATATCTACATTCACGTACATCGATAGTAAGTGGATTGTCGCGATTTTTAATTTACAATCGGACCGTGTGCCGTCTGTCCAAGGAACTCGGAGAAGGAAGAATGCCGCAGGTACACCCCCGTCCCCACCCAATTTTCTTCCATTCTGACGAAGAACGATGACGAGGTGGCTTCGACGAAAAGATCCGATTCCTCGGAGGCGGGATACAGAGAACCCACGAATCGTGTCGCGATCATCGCGACCAATAATTCGTCTTTGTCGAGCAAAAAAGAAAACGTCTCTGACACTTTTCACGCGTTCCTCCCTTCGATATAATTAGTTTAAAATCACGATGCAGCCGTAGTTCTCGAATCCGTATCGCTAGCTGTCGCGAAGTTCCATCTGTCTTCTTTGGTGTCATGTTGAATCGACAACCAGTCGGAAGTTGTATCCGATCGAGGGAGAGGCAGCAGCTGTTGCTGAAACACACCGATAGTCCACGACATCTCGTAGAGTGTAGAGGATTCATGGCCGTCACTGGCAAAACGGGCTATCGAATTTGTCAACTTTCTCATGATTTCTTCCCGGAAAATTGTTATCCTCGAACTGCATGGACGAGGAAATTCTCGGTGCGCCCGTCTCCGAGGCCACATTAGACACGAACCGAGTTTAGAATTTCACCGAGTTTACATTCCAAAGGAAGCGTCCCGCGAGAGTTTTTACAGTCGCGTCCGAATTTCCCAAGACTCTTGCGCATAAACACCTTCGTCGTGTCGTTCTCCTAACTTATCGCAATAAAGATATCTGTTCAAGCGTTCTTGCCCGATCCTTCCATCGACGTTCTACTTCGCAAAGGCGATGTATTCGCCGATCGATTTTCATTCGTGTTACCTGGATCCCGTTCGAGAACGTTCGTCCAGGGACGACGGGATTATTTGAACAGTATCCTGCGAAACGCGCGGCGGAAATCCTTGTTGAAGACGGTGTAGATGAAGGGGTTCAGGGCAGAGTTCATGTAGCCGAGCCAGAACGCGATCACGAACGCCTGCGTGGGTATCTCGACGCGAGGGAACACAGGTTTCGCGATGTAAAGGACGAAGAATGGCAGCCAGCAGGCAATAAAGCTGCCCATGATGAAACCGAGTATCAGAGTGGCTCGTTTCTCTTTCTTTCTCGCCAGTCTCCTCTTCTCTCTCTCCGGGTCCCGCGGTTTCGACGATTTTGACTCTACGCCCGAGTCGTCTTTGCCAGACGTGCGTCCTCCGTCCCCGTGCTCTCTTCTGAGCTTGCCCAGATTCCTACGACCGAAGATGGGCTGGCAGAGACGAAGCTTTAAAGGCTTCACCACGGCACACCTGGATACAACGCCGCTGTCCGACGACGACGGGTCGAACTCCGACACCATGTCGACGTCGATGCCGACGCTAGGCGCCCTGCACCGCGATGGCACGCTCGATTGGCCGTCGCCGTTTACTGACAGCGTTGCCTTCAGGTTGCTCTTCTGCACTGGGACTGGGATCGTCACCTGTCCAACAGATTTACACAGCGTTTTAATCATCGTTACTTGAAAAGGATCGTTTCAACGATAATTAAACGATAAATGGTGTAATGAAAACTCTGAGGTAAATATAAACAAGTGTTTGCAACATCGTCGCTTCTCTATACTTTTCAATTAGTGCAGTTGATCAACGTGGTTTCTAAACCGCCTAAATAGCCATTACCAATCTAAGCTATCCCCATGCATAGTTTTACAATATGCACCTTACTGGTACAAGAAGCTTCCGACGATACCAGTTGTTTCGTATTTATAAACAACACAAGAAAGTAAAGATTCTGGGAAACGGACATGTATAGGATAGATTCGATCTCGATACTAGAACGATAAAGAATTGTGCTCTTCGATTCGCGAGATTTTTATTCGATTCTGTTTGTACCGTGGAAGAATCGTGCGAGAAAATCCAACAACGAATTTCTACATTCGGCGATTTACTAGTTTCTCTTTCATGCGTTGTAGCAGTGTACGAGATCTTGAGAAACGCGTCGCTGTATCGCCAAACGGGATGTATTCAGATCCCAGACCACGAAACTGAAGTTATTGGGTAAGTGCATCCGGGATACGAGCGTGGAGACAGGTGTCTTGCGCGTCTCGTGTCGTTCGAGATCGGAGAATCTGCTACACATTTAGAAAAAGACGTTCAGAAAAGATGTTTGACGTTCTGCCTCCGAGTGGATGAGGAAAATTCACGAAAAATAAGAGACGAGTTCCGGCGGAGGGGCGGGGGGAGGATCGAATTTGAATACGTTTGAACAAGCTGATAACATAGATTTCTTCGTATTCCAACGTAACAGAGGATAATGTTTGCTCCGAATTCGAGCATGTGCGTTCAAGCACTTGTAGAATATGAAACACGTGCTCGTATTTCTAGCGTGATAGATGGTCTGACTTGGGACGAATCGTGGAAAAGAATAACATTGTTAAACGTACGAAATGGTCTGTTGTCTATCAATTCTTCAACAGGGGGCATATTTTAGGAGAAAGAATATTTTCATCGCAAGTACCTTTCCATACAGTTCCATATAAGCAATAATGCTATCCTTGCCTCATATTTCATGAAGCTACTTTTGGAAATTTAATACGTCGAATTCACGAACAGTAAGCTGTGCGTACTTTTCTGTATGTTATCGTTCAAAAGCATCCGGACACTTATTCTTGACAACATATTTTATTTATGGATAGAAAGTATGACTCAAAATATGACAAGAGTAAAATATACAAAAGAAAAAAAAGACACCATTTGAAGTAAATTAAGGCGTTAACCTTCAGCGTATCCTTTTCCTCCATGGGAATACTGTTCCCTCCTCCGGGATCCGCTTCAGAGGTACTAACGTCGCTAGCAAAGTCGCACGTGACGATGGGTATTTGTACGGGCTGATTCTCGATAGTCGCGACGTTCTCCATCGCGGAACCAGCCTGTTTTTTCGATTCAGTGGCCGGCGTGCTTTGTGTGAAACTGGTCTGTCTAATATCCGGGGACTCAGGCGGTATCACTGCACGAGGACGCGGCTGCTTGCGGATGCCGCGGCGCGCGCGAGCCTTCGCCGCGAAATAAATGCGTATATACACGAACACCATGATGCACGACGGGATGTAGAAGCTGCCGAGCGCGGAATAAACGACGTAGCCGATGTCCTCTGAAAGCTGCAACAGAAACGAATGAATATTGAATAGCCACTTTGTCACGGAACATTCTTTTGTGATTTTACAATCTAGGGCCAATCTAGGGCCAATCTGGGGCCAATTTGGGGAATTCATCTCGAGCTACGCTTTATCGTTTAAATTAATAAATAAAATGGGTCAGTTTGTGAAGTTCGGTCAATAATTTTTACAATAGACAAATGCTTCATCGTTTAAAGGAGTAAAAGTAAAATGGGTAGACAATTTATGAAGTTTCTCCAATAATTCCCTTTTTAATCAAGCAAATTATATATTATACTATTAAGCATTATTGTATGATAAAAATAAAATATTGGAGAATGTCGTCGGTTTTATGAACGTTTATAGTAAAGGAATATCGAGAGCAGTAGTAGTCAATTTATGTGGATTTCATTGATTGGAGTGAAGCTTTAGTTAATATCCGATTAACTGAACTAAAACTCATTTGTCTATGAAATTCTATTATGTAAACGAAAAATAGTAGGCGGCGAAGAAAATTGGTATTTAAAATTTCATGAGCTCCAATTTTGTGAACTTCATGAGAAACACAATCACATTTCCTATTTTTTACCGGCAAGCTGATTTAACATTCAGTAAAAAGATTGCTTTAAATACTTTTGCGATCTCTGTGAGATACATAGCTACGTTTTAAATATTTTGTAATTTTTTTATACATTTACATTATTTGTTTTAAACTTCAATAGCATAATGATAGTAAACTAATCTCATAATCTCTTGCTTATCACAATCAAAATGTTTCATATAACACGCATAACATATTTACGAAAAGTACTCATAAACGTTCGAATATTCTCGCGAGCCTATGTATATTGTCTGCTCATAAGTAGAGCGAATCGAAACGATGCAACTTTCAATCAGAGAAAGCATTTGTAGTGTACTGCGATTACGCTCGTTACGAATGATGCGACGGGCAAAGAGAGCGGAATTAATTCCGTTCTCGGCTCAAAGAGAATAAATTTACCGGGCTAACTTTCGCCAGTGAAAAAGTTTCTCGTTCAATTTAACAAAATATGGGATTACGCGCGAGTACGGTTGATTTTTACGAATTTCTTCGCAATCCTCTCTAAACATAGTAAAACACTGATTCGTGAATAAACACAGTTTCCATATTCTATGAAAGTTTCGATCCCGTTTACGAGGTAACAGAAGGGCAGATTACGTCGTTTCCATATAATAACTTTTACAGTCACGCGCTCCTATGAACGATACGCATACCAGAACTGGGATACGCTGTTCTACAATACGAGCGACGACGTTTCGCTTAGAAGTGACGCGCACACGGCCTAGAACGTGAAATACGTACGAACGTGTGTATTTCACGCACGTTAGAGAGAATCTAATTCGATTTAATTTACGCTATGGTCTATTCTGAACTGGTTGGAATAAAATGGGACACTGCTCTTGAACAGGAGTCGTTTGATTTCGTGCGAAGAACAACTTCTTTGTCACTGATACCGTCTGACGTTCCATTTCCATTTCAATTGCGAAAAGATCATATTCATTTATCAATTGTCATAGTATAGATTGGATCGTTAGTCTCATAATTTCTTAAGAATTCTTAGTCCATTGCAAGATGACAATATCTGTGGAGCCTGAAAGAACGAATGCTCCTGATCGTACCAAGATCTTCACGATTATCGATACTTTTGATCTGGTTGACGGGTTACAAAGGATAGAATTTTAGTAAAAACTTAATATTATCCGCAACAGGTCGGGTTCTCTGCTAACAGGATGATACACGAGTCATTCTCAAAATAGGATGAAGCCAAAGTTATTTTAGATCTTTATCAGAGAGATTACGGGTGAAAGTACGATGAAACTGCTTAGATCTCTTATCGCATCGGTGTATTCTACTGCACCCTCTGGTAACATCTAGTATCGCGTTTCGTCCCTCTTCGTTACAGTTTAGTGTGATTCCATTTGCTGTTTCCAGTGTAGAAATAATGAATCCACTTGGGGATATACATACGCGATAGTTAGGCAGCGATGTGAATTGGGTTTATCGCACGGTCGTAATTCCTTTTCTACCGTTTGTCACTTGATCGTACACGTGTGACGTTAACGAGTATTTCATCTTTCTAAAATTAAATTCGATACGTCGAAACTGCCCTCCTCTAGCCAGCTACTGACTTCATTTTAGAGTTAAGACGAGCACGTATCCCACGTCTGAAGTATCCGCGAAGCGATTAGCGCTTGTAAACTTTAATCTTTCAACGGTAACCGTTTAATCTTCCCTTTTCTGCCAGCGTTGGCCGTTTTCCCTTGCTTCTATAACGGCTTTACATAAGGGCGGCCTCAAAAGTCTGACACGACGGAGCGGCGGCTCGGCACGCTTTTTCTCTTTCTTTTTACCACGGTCGGGTCTAAAAAGATAGAAAAGCGACGAAAAGTACGAAGCAAGCACCGTTATCGCGTAAACACGCGGAATAACGAGCTGTTTTAGCGAAAATTTCCCGACAGGAATTCATAACCGTCGATACGCGATCAGTCTCAAGCTTTTTTGCCACTTCATCTCGCGTTTCGTTTGATTTACGACCGTTTTGTATTGCAAAAATAATCTTCCATCGGGAGAGAAAATTCGCCGCATGATTAGTTAGCGAAACGATGAGGTCGATTCTTCCGCATCCTTGAAACCGCGCGCATTTCTCTGCTTGTTCTCGACTCTGTTCCGGATTATCGGTCACCTGGTCACGCTGCTTCCATTCTTGCCAAGAGAGAAACGGGTTGGGAAGGGAGCAGAGGCAAAGTCTCTCGCGGTGACGTCAAACGTTAGTGGGCCACCGCTACCCCTAACGCTACCTCCTTTCCACGGCAAATTTTACAGTTCACGGCTACGAAATATTTTTTTCTTCTTTCTTCGTTTTCTTTCCAACCTATGCGTTTACACTCACGGCTTTCTTAATGAAAAATTCATCTCACTTTTTATTCACCTTCCTCCTGGGAATGAGAGAAAGGAACAGAAGATTTCTCACGCACTCTTCGCAACGGCCTTTCTCGCGAGGTAACGAGCAACCTGGAGCACGCTCGTCAAGAGCGAAAATTCATGAGATCATGAATAACAATGTCCGTCCCGAGATGCGTCCGTTGGTCAGCTGTGAGAAATCTTGCGAGTGAAACGGATTGAAATCGCCGCAACTCGTCCACCCGGCGACGTGTCCGTTCCATTAAAAAATTCACGAAACGCGCGGTAAATTAAGGCAATCGAGCTGGTCTATCGAGTTACAAATCCCCGGAAAGATAAATATTCAGTCGGTCCGGAGAAATCGGAGTTCACTGCGGTGAAACGATACCGTTCGTCGGACGACCACGAATCTTGGCCATTTTAACTGGAATGACGCCATTCGCGTTTGTCGAGCCCGTTTCCACCAGAGAGTTCTATGTTCAACGTTTGCCAACGTTTGATTCAATTATGAATCATTGATAAGCGATAGTCGATCGTGTTATCGGATCTGTGGAACGGGGACGAGGAAATAGATAGCAGCGGGAAGAAATCGGTGTAACGAGACGGAAGCGGAAAATCGGTGTATTTCGAACGATCGAAAGTACGTGCGAGTTTCTGATCTTTCTCTTTTGTGCAGGAACCACTTTCATTCGTGTTCATCGAGCTTCGCGTGCCGTATACCATCCGTTTCTTCTTTCCAAACGATTCCCATACTTTGTGATTCCCTTTACGTTTTCGAATCGATCGATGCAACCGATTTTGTCGAGTTGTTGCTGTCTTTAAAGTCAATTATTGTGTTTGAAGAAAATCACGTGGATTTCAGTACCGTGTTCTACGAGTTAGAAAAGTCGATCATTATAGGTAGCTTTGCTTTGCGAATCTCGTCGAGTGCAGCGCGCGAGCATTCGCTCGTATCTATGAGGTTGCCTCAGTTAAGTTCAACGGAGCCGAAAATGCCAGTCGCAAGGTGGCATGACCCCTGTACCAAAATGCCGGTGGCCACGTTTTGTCCGACCCAATTAAATTTCTTTCTGGCCGACGGTCTCGTTGCTTCTTTTCATCTAGATTCAGGCAAATCATGCTCTTTTAAGCGCCGCGTCAGCATGAAGCTGAGAAACCGATTATATCTCTCGTACCCTCTAAATAATTGCATTCCGACCTCGACTCCGGCTTGTCTGTGATACTCTTTCGCGAATATGGTTCGCAGGAAAAAATTACATTTTTTCAGAATGTCCTTAATTGAATCGCACGTCGGTGATTAAATGACAAACGCTTGCCTTCAGAAAAGCTACAGTACGTACTGTACGAAAGTTATGAGTTTTATTTTTGTGGATGAATGTAACCGCACTCTTGATGTTGTTTTAAATCTGTCGTTGGTAGCGAAGAGGCGTTTAATTCGAGAATTATCGATAATTTATTGAAAAAATGTCGATTAGTTTAAAATACAGTAATCAGTATTCTGTTTGTCAGCTTTTTGTGTCTTAACTAGAAGAATTCTTTCGTGCCTGTCTAAACGTAAAGATTCGTTGAAAATGCCAGAAATAGAAAACCATGTCAAGATGTTTTCTAACAGTACAGTTTGTTAGTTGCCAAGACTTTAACGCAATTGTGTGTAATAATATTCCAAACAATTGAGAGTATATTCATCTTTGTGTTCACCCGTGTTAATCGAGTTTAAACATTTCTCGTGCATTCAATGATGAATCCCTTATTATATTCTAGCAATTCCAGCGTTCTCAGAGAAACCTTGAGAGTTGGAAATAGGGTGAAAGATCCGTAAGAAAGAGGGAATCGATGCCAGGATTATTTCCGTGGAAAGGAGCGAAATCCAAGTTATTGGTTACCGAAATCCACCGCCCCCACCCCTTCCCCCATAGAATCCGGATTCTTTTCAATAAGGACGTGTCACCCTTTTTACGAATAACTACGTACACTGACGTTCTCCATTCCTGTGCCTGCGATTGGACGTTTCGCGGCTTTTCGTCGAGGGTAACTCTCAAGGATTAAAAATTCATCATAACGGTTCTCCAGTAGCAGAACAGTAGGTACATTTTAGTACAGTTCTGTTCCTTTGACGCCGCGATTGATACTCTCTTTGTCCGTGCTACCATTGTTGGTTTCGGGGTACTAGGTCTGCTCGACTTGAAATAGAAATGCGAAGAAATGAATTTCTTTCTTTCTTTCTTTCTTTCTTATCGAACACCATGGTCGAAAGGGAAGGAAAGGAGGACGCTTACAATCGCACTGCCTGTTATTAGTTATTGGAAAGAGACTATTAAGCTTCTGCGTCCGGATTAGACATGTTACTCAAATTCGTTCAAGTCGTTTGAGTTAAAGTAACGTGACTTAGAAATACATTTTTTAAGTGACAATACAATATACAAAATTGTACGTTGTATAAAATTCATCACATCACGATCGTAAAAGAGTTGAAGTTTATTTCTGAAAAAATAGGAATTTTATGACATGTCGTAAACCTGATCCAATTGTAGTAGAAACTTTCGTGCAAGTTTAATTCTCCCAGTTCTGTTCGAACTTCTCCGTTGATCATGCTAATATTTGACCGTTGTAAATGGAGCGGAAGCACGTGACCGCGAGCAGCAGTCAGTTAAAACAATATTTAACGAGATAACGCGAGTGATAATGTACTATTTTGAACATAGCTACGAGTGTGAGCAGAATGGTGCCTCGTATCTGCCATAGAAATTACGGTATTAAAATCATCCTCGTTGGCCAGCTGCTTTCCATCACTTTGAATTATTACCTTAATCGATTTCTCTGTGGTTAATGTCTTTCGGAGGAATTGTGGCGGAGTTTCACCGAAGATTGATCGAGACGAGCACAGTGTTTAATTGAAAATCATACGGCTATTGACGCACCAACGTTGTTCGTTCGACGTCAAAACACTCGCTGTACACTTGCCATTGGAGCAGGAGCTGGGAAAATCCCCAAATGGAAAGAAACACGCGGTCTAAAGCGGAATCGATGAGTCTGTCACGAGCAGATGTAAAACGTTTGACATTAAAGTCGCTATGGGGATGAAAGAGATGGTTCGAGGTAGAACACAAGGGCTGCGAAACGCTCGAATCAAATTCGCGCGCAGCCTAGTATGACCTGGATTTTCTGCCTTTTTTTCCTCTCTCTCGCTTCTCATTTCGCCGCTTCGTATAAAAAGATGTTGCTATTCCAACGCTCTTTTATTTTCCCTATCCTTTCACCCCTTTTTCTGCGCGCTTTTCAAACACGGATTGGTACGTTATGACATGCCAGAATAACATATAACGCCTATAGACGAAAGTGAGATTGCCGAACGCACCCTTGGAATACAAGGTTTATCTTTCGAACGAAGGGATAACGCGGCCTTGTCGAAAGAATTTATAAACGAAATACATCGAGTCACGAATTTCCCTCCCTTCCACTTTTCGTATTTGGATTTGATTGTGGAATATCAGGCATGGGACACGGGCTACAGCTAACATTTGTTTTTTCTCAAATTACCATTTTTCTCCTTTTTCCTTTTTCTATGGTATTCTTTGGTAAATTTATGTTTCGAGATATTTGAAATATCGTGCAAAGCTCGTACAAATATCTCCAATATTTGCAGTAGCAGCAAGAAGTATTAGCCATCTTTACCTTTATTTTCCAGTGAAATATTTTTACATATTTGAAAACTGTACTCTTGTTCTAATAATTTCGTGACTTGCTGTAGTTCCAGCAATGAAATTGAACGAACGATTCTTTCAAAGCGACATCGTTTCGCGTGAAACTCGCTTAGAGTCTCATTATAGAAAGCGGAAAGGCGTTAATAATTGCGGGGTTAGAGACACGAGTCCCAGGAATGTAAATCTCTTGGCATAAGGAAATTCGCGAATTTGCATCTTATTAAAAAATAATTCGCCCCACCGAAAGACGCTTCTGTCTTCCACGGTTAGAACGCAATTTCAAGCCTAATCGCTTTCTTCTACCGCGGTCAAGAGAGAAATGGGAACTAGTCTTTTCACAAGAAGCCGCCACCGGTGCAACTTTTATTCATTGAGAAAATTACAAGAAATCGGAGAACCAAAGTGCTAAGCGAAATATCTCGTTAAAATTGTCAGTTGAAATCGTACGGTGCTCGAAACAACACGAAATCGTGACGTTAATTAAACCGCGTACGTACGAAAATTTTCGTTTTAAACAACTTCGATCGAGATTTTAAACCATGCTGGATGGCCATTTGCGCGCCCTACGGCGAATATTACTTGGCAAAAACAGTGACGTCGTTGGCTGAGTGTTGGCTGAGAGGTAACGTATGTATGTACGTATTAAATTTCGCACGAGTCACGTATCGTATACCCGCGGAACAATACGGTACGTGCATTAACAAAACCGTAATATCCCGTACAAAAAAGACCCAGTCAAATGTATATAAGAAATAAAACTACGCATACTCCTTTCTCCCAATATGTGTTAGTACATATCCATTTATTGCAGATACATTCCATTAAGCACTAGCGTACTTTCTGGTTTTATATAAAATGTAACAATCTGTTCAAACTATCGAAAGAATTAATCAATCGTGATTTCGTACACTTGCGAGATAACGATGCAGGAATTTGTAAGAATTACTAGTACGAATTAGAAGAGGTACATGGTGTATTAAGAATTACATGTGTTGATCTACACGATACAATATTTCTAGAAAATTTTCCATTGTAAGAAGGTGGGGCACGAACATCGTAATTTCCGTATGCGTTTTAACGTCTTTCGTCGGGCGATAATTTTCAGCTGAGTTTTTCCACGCACTTGCAATTTCACAGAATTTTCAGGGGAACAATTTCGCGGAATAAATCGTGTGGATTACGTATTATCAAATCCGGGCGAAACACGGGAATGGAGGGCAAACAATTTTCGAAGCAACCCGTTGTCGAGGCGCTGGCTTTAAAAGGGAACATTAGTTCCAGCGCTGGGGAGAGCCAGCTTTGCTCGTTCGTTTTTCACCAGGGGATGCAATTAAATTGTCATCTTCGCTCGCCACGCGTCCGAAGCGCGCAACACACGCGCTCTCCGTTTTTTCCTCTTTCCCTGATGTTTACGCAAGCGTGTGATCCGGTCTGACCCGAATTAATACTTTTCCTCTCCGTTCCATCCAGCCGGAGAAAAACATCCAATTTCGTTTGCAATCTTGTTAGACGATAGCATAGTCGGACGTTTTGTGCTGCGTCGGCCCCGTACCAAATTGCTCCGCTTTAAACGCTCTGACGTACCTCTTATGCGCACTCCCTACTGTCAGGTGCACCGAACCACTTCGGAAAACGCTCCAGGGACGATCAGGCGTATACGGTCAATCGTGCAATCAGGATTTTCACCGATCCAAATCGCTCTAAGGCTGATTCATATTGATACCTTTTCATTTTTGAATTTTTCTACTCTCTCGTTGTTATTAACTTTACGATACTGCATCTTATACAAAATTTCTGTATCTCCATGTTCGGGAAATATACAGGGTACCTCAATGTTTAATGATCAAACTTTGTGAATATATTTTGTCGTTATAATGAAACAATAAATATAAGCATAGGTCGTTTAAAGCTTTATTAAAAAGTCATGGTAAAAATAATGTGGAGAATAGTGTATTAAAAGTAATTGAAACAAAACTGACTAGCGAATATAGTACCTCGTTACAGTATTCCGGAGTTGGGTTATCAAAAGAGACTTTGGTTAAAATTCTGTGAAATTTGAGCTTGAAGCTGTGGAAAGCGTGCGTCAAACACGAGAAGGCTGTTAAAGAAGAGGAAGAGAAGGAGATGATAAATTTCCTTCCGCGTGAACGTCGACTGTAGACGCGAGCGCTAAGATGTAGCACTGCTTTCGTGGAATGTTTGCAAATTGTTCAGTTAACTTTAGTCAGGCTGATATCCGGCGACTTGGGCTAAAATGGCCAGGATTGTTCCGCTTTCACGGACGGTAAGGTTCCCGAGTAGTCGAGATACACGTTAATTCCCAGCATCTCTGGATAATGCAACCTCGAATTCCTGTGGCGGAACGTATTATTAAAATGTTCTCGAGATCATGATTATTAAAAAATCTGCCCTTTCCTCTTTTCTGCTGAAGCTTCCTTTTGCAAATCTATACATATAAAAGAGTACTAACTGGATGATCGAAGAAATAGCAAGACATTTTTGTTCTATTGTATTGCTCGGAAAAATCTTATATGGTGTGAGAATTTCTTGATAGCTCTGGCTCCTCCTGGAATTCCATCACGCTCGTTTCATCCATTTCGGACGAGAACTCGTTCGACGAAATTTCATTCCAATTTCACCGGCTCTTCACGGTGTGTAACATCGAAGGAATCCTCTTTCGTAGCGTCACAAAATCGCTTTGAATTATTTTCTTGTCGATTTAATTTCAATCGAGCAGACTGCATAAGATTATGCAGAGTTACGTGGAGCGTACTTTTGATCGCATCGGGAATACCAAATACGTTCTCGCGTCTAGAGCCGAAACGTTAGAAAATGTAAAAAGGGCGGGTAGAAAAGCGTGCCGTGTAAACGTGCATTGCGTTGAAAATCTTGTACATGCGAGACACGAAAAAAGATCGAAAAAGGAACGGTACTACAGATACAGATGTATGGTCTTAACAGAACCGGGGAAAATTAGCAGCCTATGTTGACTTGGAAACTTTAGAAATATATAGCATAACAGAATTAAAGCGAAAGTAAAATTGCGAAATATTATCTTCATTCCTTGAATGAACGAGTGTAAATTTTTACAAGTTGCACCTGTAACGTCGTTACTTGTTAACGTATAAAGTTTATCTGTCTCCTGTTTGTCAATATACGAAGCTATCTTCCTCGCCACTCATTTGTTTGACGATAGACTCGTAGTCTGATTCATGACGGACCATTTCTACTGTCGCGTTTCTAATTGTTTGTTACCTGGAAACCAATATCTCTTTCTGATGTCGTGCAATATTTCTATATAATGTCGCTGCAATACTTCTTTTACGCGATCTTATTTTTGGAATTGCTTTTCCAATATTGACGATTGCACGAATTTCTTAGTACGACGCATATGATACGCTTGGAATTTAAGTGGTAGGAACCGGTACAGGTCAGGAAATATTACTACGTTACATTAATTCTGGAGATTAAAAATTTGAGTAGGAAAGTTTAATTTATAGTTTTGAATAGGTTACTGTAGTAGCAACCTGTACAGGTCAGACGATATATCTATTTTATATACAGCATAATATACCTTCCATCAGAATTCTGAACCTCAAATATTCTACAGCTAAAATTTAATTTATAATTTCGAGTACATTGAAGTAGTATTAACCTGTATGATGTTGCATAAGATATATTAGGTGAAGTAAAAAGTTCTGAGCGCTTTTTCGCTTTATTTCGACGATGAAATTAACATAGTCAAGATTATTCGATTTAGATTAAATATGCGCCGTTTTGTTCGATTACTTTTGTCCATTTTGAAGGCAATTTCATAATTCCGCGGTTGAAGAAGTCCTCGTCCCTATTGGTAAAAAACTTGACCAGCTCATTTTCACAAGCCTCTCTTGAGGCCAGTTTTGTACCATCAAGAAAATTTTGCAAAAACTTAAAAAGGTGATAATCGCTTGGTGCCAGGTCTGGACTGTACGGCGGATGCGATAGAACCTCCCAGCCAAGCTCTCGGAGCTTCTGACGCGTCGTTAAAGATGTGTGCGGCCTGGCGTTGTCTTGATGGAACACAACACCTTTCCTATTGGCCAATTCTGGCCGCTTCTGGTCGATCGCCTGCTTCAGTCTGGTCAGTTGTTGACAATAGAGGTCCGAATTAAGTGTTTGCCCCGATGGGAGCAGCTCATAATGGATGATTCCCTTCCAATCCCACCAAACACACAATAAAACCTTCTTGGCCGTTAATCCACGCTTGGCGATCGTTTGGGCCGGCCCACCGCGATTGGACCACGATCTTTTTCGGCTGTTGTTCTCGTATGTGACCCATTTTTCATCGCCAGTCACCATCCGCTTCAAAAATGGGTCGATTTCGTTACGTCTCAACAAAGAATCGCAGGCATCAATTCGGTCCAAAAGGTTCTTTTGCGTCAATTCATGTGGCACCCATACGTCGAGCTTCTTCTTGAGACCAGCCTTATGCAAATGGTTCCAAACGGTTTTCTGGCTAATCTTCAGTTCCTGGGCAATGGAATAAGTGCTCACATGCCGGTCCGACTCGACGATTTCCATGATTTTATCCACATTTTCGACGATTGGCCTACCAGAGCGTGCCTCATCTTCGACGTCCATATTACCAGAACGGAATCGTTGGAACCACCGCTTTGCTGTTGCATTCGATACTGTACTGGGTCCATAAACAGCACAAATTTTTTTGGCCGCCTGCTCCGCCTTTTCACCTTGGTCGTAGTGGTACTGAAGAATGTATCGAATTTTCTCTTTTTTTATCTCCATTTTCGAACGCTGTAACACACAACTGGCTTCACCGAACACAAAACTGACAAAGAACCTTTTTGATGCGTAATATCACCTTGAAATCGGTGTATACTATGACTCGATGCGATGTGCACATCGTGAGATATGGCTCACTAAAGACATCTAGCGAAAAACGCTCAGAACTTTTTACTTAACCTAATATATACAGGAAATTCTAGTATTAAAATTTAATTTACAGCTAATTTCGAACAGTTTACAGTAGTAGCAATCGACAATGCATAAATCGGACGCTGTTATATGTAATACTTCTCTGTTACGATTAATCCCAAACGTAAAAAATTGTATTAAACTTCATTTATAGAAAGTCAGAGAGATATGAAAGATTCACGGTTCGTTTTTGCAAAGCTAACGGTTGCATCGGATCGAAGGAGTTCCTGGTTCGAAGGAAACACCGGAGAGCGTCACGGGGAAAACGACGATCATCTGTAGGTACGTGCCGTAGTACGAACTCGAGCTTTAAAGCTCCTCGCCCGTTTTGCTTGCCCGACAGCCGTTTGAAACTCATGCTGGCACACGATTCGTGCCGGATCTCCACCAGTTATTTAACCTAAACTTCACCATCTGATCTCACCAACTCGAAGGAAAGAGAGGATGACCGAAATTCAAGTTTTTTTGGACGGTCGAAACCGCGGCGCACTTTTATCTCGGATTATCCAGCCAGCCAGTTTTTATCTGCGAACATAGCCCGCTTATGTTCAAGATTGCGTAACATAGCGAGATTTCGTTTATTTTTCGTACGGCAACTTTGATATCGTGGCTTGGATTTTTCGTTCCGACGACACGGGTAGCGTTTCGACACAGAGGAGGAATCATTTTTCCGTCGAAATACTTTGGAATTACGCGAACAATTTTATCCTGGCACGTTGGAAAGTTATTTAGAGATTGCTGTTTTGATTTTCAACTGAAAGAATCCTTTCGGTAATTTAGCTTCTCGGCAAAGTATAGATTTACTACGAATAAACGCTATGAGTATGAAGAGCAGGAGCACGTTTGTACTTGGTTTCTCGCTTAAATGCGGGCTAAATTTAATTCTTGATGAGTACGCTTTACAGGTCGCAAACAATAGCCACGATCAAAAGGGTATACTCCTTTCCTACATTCCCTTTTTTACATTTCAAACAGCTCCGCGTATCCTTCCGGACTGTCCTTTAAAGGTAATCTCATAGCTTTTATTCAACGTTACACGCGAGTTACACGCGAGTTACGCGCGAGCCTCGTGTATTCGCATTACATACTTTCCCTCACACATATTTTTTCTCTTTCTCTTTCGTTCTTTCAGCGAACACGCGAAATGTATGCGAAACAAGAGAGTATCCTTTCTCGACTATACACTGTCGTATTTCTGGCACAGATAACTTTTCGTTCCAAGAGTTCGCTGGAAATTGTACGGTCTCGTAAATGACGAAGAATTACGCGATGTTAAATTCATCATTGTTTTACGTTGTCCATACGTGAATTTAGAAACTGGCACTTAACTGTCTTTCTCGTTTCACCGTGAGCACGATCTCGACAGCGATGCCTTTTAAAAAACACTTATCCGCCCGCTTTGCTAACTTTTTCCACGAGACTTGCGCCACAAAGAGACACGGGGCCACATGCACAGATACTTTAAGCCTTTCGTTGTTCGTTATTAATTATTTCAGAAGTGCTGAGACTGGTCAATCGACGCCAACCTAGGTAGCGTAATCGTGAGCCACATTAAGCTTCAAACGAGTATAATTCGATGTAGATAAAACGGAATGAAGAAAAGGTTACTAGCGAAGTGAATATTTTTTACGTCACAAAGGAAATATTAAAAATATTACTCTTTGAAACGTCCACGTTCGAGAATTCTTTTGAAATTTTCAGGTCTAATAACGTCGATCGTGCCTGTTAACTGATTCTTTCTACGATAGTAGGCAAAGAAATTCCCGTCGTCATAGGTCAGGCACAAATGTTTTACCCTTCACCTTTCTTCATTGAGCGGGGAGGTTTGCTTTTATCTTCCTACAAAAAGTCAGGAATTTATCTCGCGTAAGTAGCGTTGGATCACCAGGCTTTCGTCTTTCTTCAAGGTTCCGGTGCTTTTTTTAGAAAGATTCTCGCGATTATCGCTGGCACCATCGCTAGTAACCATGGAGACACGCTTTCAAATGGTTTCTCTTGTTGAAACTTGGCGATTTTTCTTTGAGATCTGCCACGAATACGAACATCTCTACGGGCTTTTTCACAGAACAAATATCGACCTACGCGTTCCCCCATGCGAATAGGGTAGAATTCTGTCGCAAAGTGACACGTACGCTCGTACAGGCCGTTACGGATCGCTAATTTATACGACAAACATTTTCATCGTGGAAACTAGTGCGTGTAAACACGCTTGTTGGAGAAAGCTAATAGGCGAACGATCGTTGGCCGTTTGTTCTGCCCAGAAACAGCCCTTTTCACTATATTAAGTAGAAAACGAACATGCCCCGTCACTTATTGCTTTTAGCTTCTTTAATCCCCACTGCTTCTTTATTTATTCTTCCACCATCATAGAGATACTAGTTCTCTTCGACTACAGGGTTTCAAGCGATAAGTGTTTCTTCTGCACTCTATTCTGTCGTCTTTATTAAGATAACATTTATGATATCCTCATCTGGGCCCCGGATGCCATTAAACCCCGTTCTCAGTGGCCGCTGTCCAGTTTCGAAATCCATATCCCGTATCTTTTTTCAGAGGCGCGATTCTTTCATTTTTCTCTTCCCATCGTGTTCCCCTTTCATCCAGTTCCCTTCTTCGTGCCACGTTTTTTCTGTTTTCCACTCTGTCAGCTCACGGACAGCTTAGCTTTTTTCGACCTTGCTCGAAGGCTGGCCGGCAGTCTCTCGTTTTCCACAGATAAAAAATGGAGGACAAACAATAAGGAAGGAATTATGACGCTACGGCATATCTACGGATTCATCTCCTGCCCGGTTTTGTTTTCCCGTTCTGCCACGACCCCGGCTCGGCCATCATCCCGCGTATCCGTTTCCACCCTTATCCGTGGAGAATGCTGCTACAAGCACACCGGAACCTTTTTGATGGATCTCTGGCTCATGCGGCCCGGAAACGGAGTCGTACCGGTGGAATATAAAAGAGAATCTGGATGAATTTTAAAGATGAATTGTTTACCGACCTACCAATTCTCTCTACCTATTTCTTGTTCTCTTTCTCTCCTTTCTTCTTTGTCTTTCTCTCAGTCAAACGAATCTCGGAATCTCAGGATTCAGTCGATTGCCTTCGTGTTATGCTGCCGACAGATGAGTCTGGGCTGTAATTTCGTTCGTTTTTCCAGACAGTCATTTTTATCGGATATAGAACCAGGAAGGCGCATAAGGAGATTGATAGCGTTCAAACGTACTTTTTGGAATTTCTCTCCAATAAGATAGAATATCGGAATGTCGTTGGAAAAATTTTGAAAGAACGTTGAATTATTATCGTAGTTTTCGATGTTCCTATCGGCGTCATGAGAAAGTTGGACGTATATCGTCGGATGTAACGTGTCTGCTTTCGCATTATTTAACCACGCGCGGGGGGGGGGGGTGACTGGACTCACAAATGAAGAGCTTCGTGTAATTTGTTTGGTTCCTTCAACGAGAGAGCGGATCATTAGAAAAAGTTTTCACTTCGGTTAACCAGAAAGCTGAACGCCAAAAGGGACAAAAAATCATTTCCATCGGACAGATTAATTTGTCATACTGTTCAGCGTTTAGCGCGGTCTCCACGTCAAAACCTCCCAGTTCAATCAATATTTATAAACTATTCAGCCCGCGACGAAGCAACGCTAGCGTGTTCAAATATTTCATGGGCTCGCGGAAAAAAGCGGCGAGGTTATTGGCGACGAAAGAGCAACCGGCGTTGATTTAAATTTTACAGTCATGCTGCGGCCATGTAGGGAGAAAGTAGGGAGAAGAGTAAAACGCTAAAGAGAGCAGCAACGTGGCGAAAGTGGTAGGAGCGACGAGGGCAGAGTAAACGTACTTTCAAAGAAGAGAATTTTTGTTGCACCTGAAGAAATAAAGACGCCAGGCGCGATGAAGCGCGCTGTATTTTTCAATTTTGCGATTTTAATGCAGCCACACTTATGGTTTATTACCGTCTCTACTCTTTCCTCTATCTCCCTCGTGCCGTTTTTCCACCGACCCTTCCTTTTCGAACAAGGTTTTTATTTCGAGCTGTTCGTTCCATCGTTTGCACGCCGGGTATCGTACGCTCGTAGCATACATCTGCATAGGATCCCGGCGGCGATCTCGTTGCGCATAGAGCGCGGACGTGCGAGAATAAATTCCCACCGAGTGGCGGAATTTCGCGTGCTTTGTCCTTGTTGGAAACACGACGGATAGAAAAATATTCAAATTGCTTTTGGCGCGGCACGACGAATCAGCGATGAGTAACGGTCGTACGCGGTCTTCGATATTCCGATTGTTCTTTTGTCGTCCCGGCCACTATTGATATCAACAGTTAGTCGATTATTAATGAATCAAGCAGCGACAGGCTACACGATGCAACTTGGCATCCGAGTTTCTTCATTCATCGAGAACTCGAAAAAATTACGTGTTTTAATATCTTTGAAAGTTGTTTAACTCGCCGATCGTTGAATATCGGATTACGAGTTATTAAAATTGCACTCTCTTCTGGACTCGCTAGAGTAATTCTTGTTGCCGCCGATTAAAAACTTACGGGCCACCGCGTGCAAAGACAAATAGTCTGTTCTCCTGAACGAAGCTGTTGAGTTTTCGACTAATCTCGAAGTCAAACGACTCGAACCGAAGTTACTGCTCTACGATTAAACCGAACCGCGTAACTCTGGCTCACTGGAATTGTGCAAAGTTAGTTCCAACGTGACAACACCGGTAATGTCGCGCTCGTGCGCCTGTGCATCCAAGCGTATAACACACAAATTGGTTTGACGTAACAAATGTTACACGATGGCAATAATTTTTCACTATCGGACAGTTTTACGGCGAAACAAACGACTTTTACTTATGTACTGTTTGAACCAGGAAAAACAAAATCTGTAACGTGCATAACCAAGCAAAGAAGTAACAACATGGCGATATTCCAGTTTCTATTATTCTAAAGATACTTCTATCCGTTTCCATAGTCGTAACCAGTAATCTGATAATTACCGATATCCAAAAAACTGTTGATCGTTGGTCAATTTCTGACCAAAATTATTTAAACAAAGGTACTGATTCTTATATTATAATATTTCCATTTTCAATTCACTCTTCCATTATCGAACAGTACCATACTTTCTCCAGTGCGTAGTTTCCAACTTTTCTCAAAATTGAAACCAATCCCAACGAATATAGTAAATGATTTTTAACGAACGGTTCCAATATACTCGACGTGGTTCAATAAACAGACGAAACGAATTCGAACGAGCGGAATTCTGGTCGAACGAGCTTATCGTGTACGAACGAAACACGAATTTCGATCGAACGCTGCGGCCGTTCTTTAGCGGCGTCGCGGTGCACCAGCGTCGCTGGCTTCTGACGCCACCAGCACATTGTGTTTGCCGACGTTCCTGTCGTTGTTGCGCCATCCTTCGTGCTCTCGAGGACGCCTGCACGCTGCTCGCTGCGTTATTGACCTCATTACGCGTCGCGATGACGCGGGACCCGTGGCAACGCCACGTTGACCGCTTCCATCCTCCTTGGCAGGTCGAACATCCAACTCCGTGGAACGGATCGCGAACTCTGTTCCACCGCAAATTAGGCATGCGGCCGCTACCGAAGGTCTCAACGCCTCGGAAATTAATTTATTGCCGGGCAACGTAGTAAATTGGGATACCTGATTGGCCAACGCGTTTGCCTCCAGCAATTGATCGATACCCCTCGTAACTTCGTTCTTAGTTGTCGTACGTCGAGTTTTAAGGTTTACAAGTATCGTGTATATACGTACTACAAAGGGTAAAACAGGGTTTACGAGAGTCAGATGGATGTTTCGGTCAAGTCAAGTAATTTTCCTCGTAAGTCGCCAACTTCGGTTATAAGTAATTTTTAAATGATCTGTTCTTGAACAGGCAATTTGGCGCGATATTAATGACGCGATAAGCAGTGAAATATATCGTGAAAGTCGCGAGACCTTGTTTGTAGTTTTTACCGGGTGTCGGTGGTTATAAGTTTGCTGGAAGCTCGTTTATGCTAGTATCTCTGCTATACATATCGTATAAATATTGAAACAGTATAATTAATAGGATTGCGAGAATCGTCTGATATCAGTTACCGATACCTGCTGAACTCAAGTTTGTTATAAATACTGATTGTGAGACAGGGGAATCGAATCGTGACCCTGGGACACGGTGACCGATTGCAGTGATCGAGTGCTCAATGGACTCAGGTAATGATCCGTGTCTGTCAAACTAACCATAAAGAATTCCATTGAGTTTCGTTTCTATCGAATCAGTAGACACAGTAGTGCTTTGTCAACTAGATTATCAGACAGGAATCTGTATGTTTCTATACATGTTTTTACGAAGTATATGTAATATCAATATAATCGTAAAAGTTTATTTCGCAAAGTCATTTGCAAGAATCGGTGAAGATAGCGATAATCAGACAAGGAAATGGAGTTCTAACTAGTTAAAATGGCATTATTGCGTCGTTTGTATCGATTGCGTTTGAGGCAGCTTTCTTTCATTTAGAAAATCCGGGTTGTTTGCACAGACCGAGGTAAATAACAGAGTACATAACATGTTTAGAGGTGATATCTGTTGAGAAGTAACGGCGTTCCAGGCAGTGAATTAATTAACTAAACGCGTCACAGCAATAAAATGGCGAACAAAACGAGCAGTAACCACTGTCGCCGACATAAACTGCGATAATAACAATAACTTGGCGAAAGTATCGGTTGTTACGTCCAATTACGGAATGTGGCGCACTCGTATCATCATTCTTACTTCTAACATTTGCTGGTAGTCGATCCGGTGGTCGATTTCAGTTTATATTCAATCTTCGCTTTCATACAATGGACGAACTCGGTATCGTTTAATGCTTTTACTGATAAATGATGAAACAAATAATTTTCTCGTTGCAGGTTATTGCGAGTAAATTCGTAAACAAAATAATTTCGAAACGTTTAAAAGCCGTTTCTATTTGTTGGCGTAAATGACGATAACTATCTATGGTAACAAATGGATATTTTGTGCAATATTTTTTATACCGATACAGATAAGCAATAACCTCGAGCTAACAAATTGCCGTTTCGCAAAAGTCACGCGACATCGTGACGCAAATAAGTTTTACATAATGTGTATTACGTACATGAAGGTGCAATAACGTTCATATCGCAATTCGTTTATTGTTCGCAAAAATAATCACCAGCTAGCGAGATACGTTAGTATATAAATACTATTTTTTTGTTCGTTCGAAATCATGTTTTATTGTTTCCACGATACGAATGTGCTGCCACGCGTATAATTAACCAACGAATATTGGTTTCGTGATTAATTATTCGCGGATCAGTTCAGGATAGAGTCGAAAAATTTGTCTTTTAAATTCTCTACTTTCGTGATTGAAAGGACTGCGATACGAAATTGATTTTTTACTTTTTATCTCTCGAAGCTAATCGTAATTGCTCGAAATCCAAATTTGCTCCAAGTCCTTCGACAGACTACAACGAAATCATTCTCAGCCACATAGCCGGCTGAGATATGAATTTCTTAGGAATCCGAGTTGCCGTAGTCGAATTGAAACGTTTGATGACTTCAATGTCTAAATCGAAATGCCCGCGGAATGATCCTGTCCGATCTCTATAATTTAATCGTTTCTAAATCGCAACTATATCCAGCTACTCTCCGTTTCGGGCAAACATTTTTAAGCGGCACAATTCCTGAAAATTTATGGCAATGTATAATTTACGCGTTAATTTTGTGACGCAGACGTTAACGTTTTTCCGAGGCAACGTCGTTCGTTGCCACGACCTATTCGCATTTTCCGCGTTAATATTTTATTCGATCGTGGTTCTCGCTTTATCTCCTCGACTTCCTCGCGAAATTTCCACGGGATTCGCATGACGCGACGGAAGCATTATTTGTATATTTTATTCAATCTTTTTGAAAGTGTCCGGCGCGTTTATCGTTTGCCAGAATTTCCGTGCGAGCAGGTAATTCACTTCGGTACGCTCTCTTTCCCTTCCGTGGAAATTGTACGTTTTATTAAATTATTGTACGTATAATTATACAGGAATTACGCTCACACTTCGTATGTGGGAAATTATCAAATTATTTCTTTTACCGAGCCGTGAGCTGTTAAAAAGGTCTTTACTCCATCGCGGTAATACTCTTGTTATTTCATAAATTACGTTTTATTGGTTTACCCTGGTTAGTTGCACGAAAAATATCGTGATTTCTAATTTTTTGTTGGCAATGACGAGTTACATCATTAAAAAATATATGGCTATAAAAAGAACAAATTGTCTTTTATATAGGCCAAATGAAAGTTTATGAGATAGCAGGTATGAAAAAATACTATAATTTTAAAATACAGAATTACACTCCAGAATAGATGACTGGTGCCCTGCTAAAAAATGTTTCGTATAAAAGTTACTAATAGCAATATCAAATGTTACAATCTTGGGTTATCTATCTTTCAGAAATGCTTATTAGAATAAATAATTTACGAATTACGTCAAAAGTAAAAGACACACGCTGTACGATATTTCATTTTCGTACTTTATCGAAGCAAGATGATCTAAACAAACGAAAGAAAAGGGATGAAATTCTCTAATAGGTTTGTTAAACATCGAACAGTCGAGCAACGAATCGAGTTAGAGGATTTAACTGGTAATAAAGCATAGAGAGCCACGCGTTTAATACCAGCCGTCGTAATGAGCAGTCACAGAGGACCGCACGTATTAGCGCGGGAATTAACGAGCGGAGGCCACCTTCTGCTGATAACTCGAGAACGTCAACTCGTATTTCAGGCCGGGGACGGATCGTCGTTTCGAAACTGGATCTCTACGTGTTCGGCTCCCTCGTTATTTTTAAATACCGATTAACGAGGCCCGGATGCTTCTGCCTCGTGTTCGCCTACATTTCACCTTTGTTCTTCGTTCTTCTGTCAGTCGGACGTTAGGCGTCGACTTACCGTCGTTGAAGAAGGGATTATTGCGCTTATTATACCGGTAATTAGCGGCACGGACCGGACCAGAATTTTTCCATCGATTTTCTATAAAGATACGTCGAAGAATCGACGGGCAAACCCTTGTTTAATTTCAGCTCGCGTGGAAAAAGAACAAGCAATAAGGAAGTATCTTGAAATAAGAGAGATCAAAGTTTAGATATTCGACAAAGAAACAATTACCGGGAAACGAATAACCAACTATTCTCGAAATCAGAAAAAAGGGGACGAAGACTTTGGTAGTCGATCGAAGGAGAATCGAATGTATCGTGTAACTAGAAGAATCAAAATTTTCATATTCTATTGAAAAAATATCGATGGAGGAAATTCAGTAAGTACTTATGTTGAAACGAAGAATTCATGATTTCCATGGTCAATTGTGAAATAATAATAATTGACTTGAAAATGGAATACCGAGGTTTCAGCAATAATTGCAATAATTAACTATCTGGAAACGAGGTAGGTCGAAGTTTTCCAAATCGATCGATTCGATAATAGAGTAATATTTGTTCCCTCGCAATTGTTGTCTCGTTTTCAGCTGTTCCGCAAATAAAAGTAAAATATCACGTTTCACGCACGATTCACAGTTTTATTCCAAAAATCTTCGTCATTTTAATAAAATTGGGAGCTATAAAAATACACCATCATTTCACCAAATGGATTTATAGTTAATAAGAGCAACGAATAAATGTAGCATATACCGTGGAACATATTATAACTATTAGCAATAACAGTAAAAAATGTATAATACAAAAGTTGCTAGAATTCATAGTTTACCAGTTCCAAACTTATGCCCCATTGTATATTCGAGCATTTTGTTTCATCAAATAGCAGCAATCGTATAAACGATGCAGCGTGGAAAAAAGAGTAGAACGTATAGGGTTGGTTGTGTAGGAAGGTCGGTAAAAGGAATAGAGATGGTGGTAGGATGCAAGCGAATCAAACGGCGGAGGCCGCGGAATGCGTAATAATTCGGCGAGAATCCGAGTTACGCGGGCTTGAGGGCGGAAACAATCGAAACGCTCTCGCAGGGTATTCCGATCTTTCGGCTGTGACTTTAGGAAATGGGTCAGTTGATAAATTACGTGGCTCAACTATTTCCCTGTTTCAAGGGCCAGCCTCCGAGCAAAGAGAAAGAGAGAGAGAGAGAGAGAGAGAGAGAGAGAAGGAGAAAGAGACTATGAGGCATGTCCGAGAGAAACGTTCCTATATGGCGTACTACAGAATGCGCGTTTTGCTTCGAAATCGCAACCTAGTGTACTGCGATAATAATTATGTACGCACGGTCTATTCAATTATGCCCATTATGTTACTTGGAGCTGCACATAACGCGGTGACTCAACCTGCTGTAATTACAGTCGACAAAAGCCATTCATCAATCTTTCAAACAGTATGAAAATTGACGTAAAGCAATTCATTACAGACCACCGTACTATAGTTCATATCTGCTATATGACCCACTCAAATGCCAAACTGGTTAAGTAACCATGCCTCCGTAAACCTCCGTAAATTACGAAGTAGAGAAAAGTCACGTTGTTACAAAAGTTATTTCTTTCTGCTAGTCTAGGAAGCCTAGTTATCTCGTTATTCAGATTTCCAATCTCGCGTAATGGTGGCGGTCAAGTCCCGTAACAGAGCTAATAAAGTTTCAAATGTGGAATATACGCGAATCGTTTGAATATTTCCGCGAGAAAACGTACCCGATGGGAACAAAAAGTACATTTGTCCAGTTTTGCTTCTGAGAGGCTCACGTCGCGATCGCTTGCCGCTTTTATTGCTTTCTTGCGATACAAAGATCGATCTAAACGTGTGGCGAGTGTTACGAAGCTCTTACCACTTGATGCAAACGTGTTTTTATTATATCTAAAGTCGTGACACTGTTGGCGATATTGCAGAATTTTCCAAGTCAAATTGACGAGCTGTTGTTTTGTCAGAATACCTCGAGCAAAAGTATAAATTCGAATCCATCATCTTGATCGATTGCATAAAGCTTGCATGGAGTAACAGGTACAGCGAGCCGCACATATTCCACGGCACTCTGCCGTTAGTTGGAACTGATACTGCGTCCACTTCATATTTCTCGATGTAGCACCTGTCGAATACCACTCGTCCCGATAGTTATGAAATCTGTTAATAGGTGAAAGATTGAATGTTATTGATCGATGGGAATATTCGCAGAGATCGTTTGTTGAAAATTTTTCCCCCGTAGGGAAAAGTCTAAATGGGGTTGTCTGTTGGCTCCTGAACCCTTACAGAACCTGCGTCATCAATTTCATCGCGATCGACATCAACAGCCTTATACAAGTTGTCGTATATTGTCCAGGTATCGTATAAGGGCAAGAGATGATACCGTATGTAAAAATAGACGAAAAGGGTAAAATAAAATATTTTCATATTATGTCAATATCTTTTATAGGGTATTTTCGATATTTCCAGGAAAGTGTAAAAATATAATTTAGGAATGAGAATAGATAGTTTAAAAATGCTTCTTAACTACATTCCGCTATTTACAAATTATTTTAGCTCGACTAAAATATCCTTTTATCTTAAACAACTCTGCCTTACTCCACTTACGTGATCCCATTTAGCCACGACACCTTTTATATAACTTCGATTTTCTCAAAATTACTAAATTTACCCGGATATTCCCCTTTATTCGATATCCCTCCGGTTGAAAGATTAGAGGAAAACTTCTCGGCAAAACAAAGCCGTTGGTCCTGATTGTGCCGCGCGTTCGTCAGTTCCTTCGCTTTGCCGTCTAACGAAAGAAAGCCACACCGAGATTTAGCGGCAGCCTCACGATCGACCTCGTTACTCTCAATAGATTCGTCGCTGTGGCGCATCTCTCCTCGTTACCGCGACCGCTAGCTTGCCGACTCGCGTGCTTCCGTCGCACGGTGAAAAGAGATTCCGGCCGGCGTACGAATCGAAAGCAGCGGCTTCACTCGAACGTACAAACAAGCCGACAATAGGAACCAATAGCCTCGGGTGCAACGAGATTCAATTATGTGCTCGCGTGCACTCTGCTGTCTGCATGCAAACATGGTGGAACCCAACGAGCCTTCAACTCTAAGATTAAGCCTCGCGAGCTAAGGCTCGCGAATTCGCCACGGGCTACGTTCCTCGAAACGTTCGCTAGTTGCCACTTCCACCCCTTGTCCGTCTTCCATCCTGTTCCCGATCACTCACACGGCTGCTCCCTTTCGCATCCTGTTGCTTTCCGCCCCCTGAATTCTCGTACGCCCACTCTCCAGCAAGGCACAAAGCGCAACTGTGAACCGCAGTCCGTGTATGCTGGTCTGATTAGTCCGAAGACCGATTCGAATCGAGTGAAATTGTTTCACGAATTATCGGAGAATTCCTTTTAGTCAAAACGAGATACATTGGCTTTCCTCTCGGTGGTGCAAACACAAGGTTTTTTTGTATAATTTTAAAATGGAAACCTGCATGACTCACAGGGAGCTATCAAGGGATATATAGTTGGCTTTTTATGGTTCTTTTTTGGGGAGCGTTATCAAGGTAACCGTTGTTTACTTTTACGGAGCAGCTTCTTTTTATGGTGATCGTAAAATGTCTGGAGCTTGTCGGAGTGACACACCGAACACGGAGAGCTATGTGTCTCTTGGGCTGGTAAACACGGTTTTTGTAATCCTTCGATAGGAATCATTCAGACGGGTTCCGGTCCGAGTATAAAAAATATATGTCGAGTTGAGGGTTGCCTGGATGGCTCTATTCCCGAGAAAGTACGTTGCTGTAAAATAATCCTTTC
Organism: Bombus bifarius; assembly: GCF_011952205.1. NCBI lineage: Eukaryota > Metazoa > Arthropoda > Insecta > Hymenoptera > Apidae > Bombus > Bombus bifarius. Next base: position 3,885,779 of record NW_022884373.1, read on the forward strand.
AGAAAACGTATATAGTCTGTCTCTAAAAAAAACTTCACCTCTATAACTGTCGGAAAAGACACTTTCAACGATACTTTAAAAAATACAGCAACGTTTTTATTCGAAAAATCTTACGAACGTCTTGGAAGTTGAAGTACCACTCGAAGGAGTCATGGTTAACTTTAAGCGTGTAGAAACTACTTGAGATGAACACAAAGCGCATCTGTCATGAGTAACGCCTCGATCTCCTTTCAGACAGTTCTGCACGGGGAAAAACGAAAGACGGTGGAACGTGCGAGGAGATACTGTCTTCCAAAAGAAATTAGTAAGACAAAAGGAACAATTCTACTTTCAAACGATCTCTACTAGAGAAAACAACGACCTGGACTCAGCGTAATTGCATTCTTCCCTGGCGACTCGGTGCTGGTAAGTAACTATCTGAGCGCCAAGAAATCTCGATTCGCGGTTTATTCGAGACCTATTTTTACCTCACCATCGTCGCAGCAATTGGAACGCGTCCGGTCGGCTAATTCGATCTGCGAACATTTGGTTTCATTGCGCCATCACCGCACCAGGATATAACCAGTAACGTACATCCTAGCAGTAGGAAGCGTACTCGCGTTTATGTTCGCGAATGTAATTTAATTCGTCCAAGAATTCTCTCGTTTCTCCTCTTACGCGCCCTCTTTCTCCTGACATTCTTGGCTAATGGAGGAACTTTTCTAAACCAAATCTCCAGGACCCTTCTTGACGTCCTTGTTTCCTCTGTTCGTACTTCATATCGCCGGTTCGCTACAAAACTGACACGACTAAGGAAAATTAATTTTCAGGAAATTAGTTTAGATCTGCATAAAAAGCACGAAGTTTAAATTGGAAAATTATTAATATCGGTCGTTCAGGGATGAACGAACGCTACTTTTCGTAAAGAAGAAGATTGTCTTTCAAGCCTTTACTAGATTCGTTTCAAATTGATTTTACCTTAAAGTTTCTGCACTTGATACTATGTTTTCTGTAAACTACCCTCTAAATGTGTATCATATGGTGAAAACTGGTTCAAGCTGTCCGATACAGGGAGAAATAAGTGTTCGCGAAGTATCGAGGTTAAAAAAGAACTGTTCTGCTTGCCTCGTTTTATCTCTCACGTATATTATATTCGAGGATGCGTTGCCCGATATCTGGCGACGAGTTATCTTTAAAGACGCTTCCGGGGACCTTAGTTCTTCCCCGAAAATCCGTATACGTTCAATGCTCTGTAATCCTTTGGTAAATACGTGCCTTTGTGGAAAACAGGAAACATGTGAATACAGGTAAAGCCGATTTAATCTTCAACTTCCCTTCAGACCCGACGGAGTAGTCTCAGAAACGAAACTCAGAGTTGGTTGTAGAGGTAGTAAATCTAGCTACGTTAAGTAGCCAGGCACACCATCTACTTCGTGACCATGAATCCGGTTCACGTTCTTCGTCATGACTTTCCACATAGTCGAGGAAAATATACGCGTTCCTAACTTGCCACTTCTCTATCTTTAGCTTTGCATTATTAACAAGTCCTCGTGAATTATGGAATTAAAACAAGGAAATATCAGAGAGTTTGTTACGACGTTTGTACACGAGCAACTAATTGGCATTCCAATCCAGGGATTCGACGACTGAAAGTAGTTTAGCTACTTTCCATCCAGTTTTACGACAAACATCACGCTATTGCCTAGCCACCGTATGCTAAGGAACGACGTACTTTCTAAATGCAATGCTTCGCAGAAGGCGACGTATATTGCGTACGTTCCCTGCGGTTGTAACGTCCGAATCATAAACCCAGTTAACGGTTTGCAGCGCAACGTTGACAGAAGCGACGCAATCGATAGGGCAACTTCATCCCCACATAAAAAAAACCACTGAGATGCTTTACGACACTGCGTAGCAATCCTTACTTCCAACATTTACGATCTGTGATTATTTGTCTAGAAGTAACTTCACTTTGCAGTTATAGTAATTCTTGCATAGTAACTAATCGACTACTAAAATGTTTGTTGTGTACGATTTTTCTATGAACGTACCTCGATTTTGACTTTTCGAAAGTTTTACCATGTATTCTGGATCGTCATCTTGCATGAACATGTAATTCAGATTGATCGACTTTTAGCTATCCAGATCAGTTATTATGTTTTATGCGAGATTCGCAACTGTCTTAATACTTATTACGAATCTAATATTTATATCGAGAAATGAATCGAATAGCCAAAAACAATTGCTCAGTATAATATTTTTACCATAATTCGATGGTCGGAGGCTGCCTATAAAATTTATGGGGAATCCCTCTTCAAAGGGCAAAACGAAAGCAATATTTGTTCGAAGAAGGTCGGGTCTTCGATTTAAGCAACGAGAGCCCGGGACTATTAAAATGGATTTAGCCGCGTTCCGCAAGGGGTTCGAAGTATCTACCGGATCCGGTGTTACGTGTGCACTTTTGCGCCGAGAGACGTTTCAGTTAATGACAGTGCATTTCTGTCGAGTTTAATGCGAGCTCAGTGTGAGATTTCAGCAAAATCCGGCGCAATACGTTTTCTTCTCCAGTGCCACACGTCTCCTAGATACCCCTAGTGATTTTCCACGATTTCGTGTGTACGCTGTTTCCATTCCCCGCTTATCGTGCTCGATCTCCCTCCCTCCCCTTTCTTCCTTTCCCTTTCAAGAAGAAATTGTGTCTCGCGTTTTCTTGCCATTCGCAAAGCACTTATCCAAATGCACGTTCCACCCGTCGAACTCGCGAATACGAAGGCAACGAATAAGGCCGATTCGCTTCTTTTGCGCGAATGCCGTCATCGTAAAACTAGGTTGCGGATGTACCGTATAAGTGGCTGCTCGTCCCAACGTTTTCCCAGCGTGGGGATCCAAGCTTTTGCTTTTTACCGAGTTCACCGGTCGATTTTCTCCTTCTAGAATACTGGCGAATACCATCGAGAAACTGAGAGTTCAATGGTGAAACAGTGCAGACGCAATGGTTCCTTTTGCTCAATGAACCGAACAATTCTTGTCGTTATTTTTGATCCATAGCGAGAAATTATCACCGGTCACAGGCGGTGAACAATGACCTGTAGAGAATGGGGAACGCGGTTTCTTTCCGCGCAACTCGTTCCAGCAATATCGCGTAATGGGACGTTTGGTTAGCCTGTCGCTATTTTTGATAATGACATCGAACTTCAGCCAGATATGCAAATCGTCTGTCACACGTGATATATACAGAGCAGAATTTTCCAATTCTCCCCACCGTTGTTGCGTAATGTTCTTTAAGCGCTGCTTATTTGTAACATCTATAATTCAACTGTCTTCCTTACGGTCCAACCAGCAAGATACGATGCACGAATTTTCCTCCATCGAGTTTATACCAGTCGGGCTACGCTCCAATCTTCTAAGCATCGTCTAAATTCTCTTTGAACGTAGTTCTCGTATTTGTATATCTTGGCCGCGGTGCACGCTACGATTCGTAGTTACAAAGCTATACATTGCGTCTCACTGGATGTTCTTTCAGCAAAAATCCTTGGCTCGTCCGAACGCACTGGACTGCGCATCGAGTCCAGAAATTCGGGGTACCGAAATAAATCTCTGCGAAATGACTATGAACAGGAGTATGCATATACGTACAATGTAGAATAGGATGAGATAACCAAGCGATAGAGTTGCAAACAATTCCTAAGTGATGATCGAGTGAATATTTAGACTAGGATAAAGATATCAAGTAAAGAATGATTCGTACAATTCACATGAACGCGTGGTCTGTCACGTTGGCTGCACGTGATAAGAAGGTGTACTGTATGAGCGGTCTGCAAGAATTAAAGAGATATTTGCAACAACGAAAACGAAAATCGACCCAATTGAAATAGATCTTTCTTTATTAACTTTTAGCACTGATTCTACAAATTTCTGCTTGAGAAATGGCCCGCTAACTGGTTAAATTACGTACACGATAAAGATTAATTAACACGTTAGTTACTATAGTGGATTGTAACAAAACGTGCACCATAAATCTTTAATAGTGCGGTATATTTTTATCGCCAGCGATAAATATTTGACATATCTTTTTAATCAAACACGACAGTTATATATACTATATATATATTCATTTATTCTGCAACTTAAAATAAAATCTAAGTTTGGTAACGAAGATATTGGATAATAATTGATCGACCGTTTGTACGTACCCAAAGTGGAAGTTCCGGAAACAGCTGCCCTTGCTTCCATTGTTAAATCGATATTCTTAATGTCAGTGACAATTTAAACGATCGTAAATTGAATTGTCGGAACTACTAAATTACCTAAAGTACTCTACGTTAGTAACGATTTACTATTATAACTTTTCGTTCTTTTCCTAATAACGCATGCAAATAATAACTTTGATGTGGCAATAAATAGTACCTTCTTACTGCAGTGTCTACACAAGCGAGTCTCAAATTTATAAGACAGTCGTAACAATATCTTAATTTATTTATTCTCGAATCATCGTTTATTCGAATCCTCGAACCCTGCACGCTTTCTGCGTGCAATGTAACCCGTTTGTTGGCCGTGTGCCTATTTTCATTGATCGTATTCGAAACCGTATACGCGTGTCGGGAAATATTAGTTTCGCGAAATGCGATTCAATTTTGAACGGAACTGGCGTGGAAACGGCGGGAAAGCCATCGTGAATTTGGAATCTGTCGGGTAGCTGGTAGTTGGTGATCCATTTGCGTCGTTCCAGGGGAATCGGCGCATCGTGGTCGGACACGTTTTCGACACAGAGGCCGAGGGGAGCCGTTTCGCGGCATACCGGCACCGTCACGGCGAACAAATGGAAAGCGTTTCCGTCGATTTAGGTCGGGCTGCCATGCCGACGTGAATAGCTTCGGCCACCGACAAACACGCTTTATCCGGGGCCACGATTAAAGAAGCGGCTTTGTTCGAATGAATAGAAAGAGCGGCAAACGCGAGTTTCTTACAGAAAAATGTTCCTGGATCTCGAACTGTTCTCAGAGACCTCGAAGCTCCGATTCAAATTTTCGGCCAGATTGAAACGCCTTTCTTTCTGAGTTTTCTCGCGACATATATCGAACTTTCTCCTTTTTAATCCTTTGCGACAGGAATCACGCACGTTCTGACCACGAGTAGTTGGATATCTGGTGCAATTTCGATCGAAACGTTGATATCTTTGTTCTATCGCATTTTCCATGTAAGAATTACATCGGAACACTGTACTTCTAATACAACCGTAGAAGAACGTTTGTTATCGAATATTATTTTATCGTACACAAATTATCGATATCTTGAGTTTTCTACAATTTTTGAAGCTTTTCTCCGTTTTTTAAGGCAAGGGAAGTACTTTCATTTTCCCTGTGTAAATGTATATAGGTTAATAGCGAATCGGTATCGTTTGAATTGAAATTTCTGTAGAACACGAAAGCTTCGATCGAAGTGAATCTTATATAGAAGAGAAAATTTTCCTCAAGCAAATTGGAACTTTCCCGTAAACTTTCTTTTAAATAAAATCATCAAGGATATTCTTCGATCCTTAACCAAAGGAGTAAACAACCTAATGTAATTGAGTGTGTTTAAATAGAAGTAGGTAAGTCGATCATCGTTATTAGACTGGAAAATCCTATTTCACTCGGCAACTTCCTCAATTTCAATGGAAACAGCTTTTTCTTCGGCGCTCCGTGCCTCTTGCGGAATGAAACGAAGAACGAGAAGTCTCGCGGCGTTTCTTTTTCACTAGCAAACAAGTTTTAGCCACGAGCTTCAGAGACACGTCCAACTTCCTTCCATCAGCAAGAATAAAAACGCTTTTACCAATGAAACAGCGTTTCCTTAAAAAAGAAAACAGCGGTTTCACGATGATACAAGAGAGACTCGAGTCGTTGATTACGCGAAAGAAAAAGTCGTTGCGTTTCGACATGACTGAGAATTATTCGCTAGTTAACCGTCTGTCTGGCCGAATCGTAAAATTTCCCTGCGTTTCAGAGGCGTAAATCTGGGCGGGATGAGAATGGAGGATCGAGAAGAAAATAAAGTAGCTCGATAATACTATAATTCGTGCACCGGTGCAACGGCCAGGAGCAAGGGCCGCAGCTTCGAAAGTATCGAAATTGGACGAAAGAAGTTATTTTTCCGAGACACTATCTGGAAGTCACTCTGACGAGTTTTAAGGAACCGATGCTCCACTGAAAGTTCCACAATTTAGCCAGTTCTAGGTGAATTTAGAGACCGGAGAGAGCTGCCATTTGGTTTAACTGTCGGAACTTTGATGATACTTTTAATTACTTTCACTCGTTTCTACAGGGACTTGGCGTTGCTTTGTGCTCTTCTTTAAAGATAACCACATTATTAATGTATCGTAAAAGTAAGAGTATCATTTTTCCTTTTTCATGTTCTTTTCCTTAATTTCTCTTTCTGTCGTCGCCACTTTTCATTCATATCGTTCCGCTTGAAACGAAAGGTGAAAAAGGAGTTGCCCGTACTGCCGGTTGACCTTCCTTGAATAGTATCTATTAACCCGAAAGTTCCCGCGGGACGCGTTATTTAAACTCTGTTCTCGTTCAAAAATCTTAATTTAGAAGTATCGCAGCCGCTATTCAATTTGCATGTTGTAAATGAAATCGTTGCTTGCACACAGCGTGAGGGCACACGCGGAATGGTGCGTGGGTTGAATTTACTCCGAGTTGTTTCTAACCAAATCCGGTGAAATTAAACGAATTGGTTAGAACGATCATAGGGGTGTTAATTCGCGTGTTCATCAAAATTTATATAATCCCCGTGGTCTCGCCGCGAAAAGCACAGTAATTCTGATTAAAAATTTAGTTGTCTGTTCCCTCGCCGAGAATCATCGCTCACCGGTTTATCTTGTATCTGGAATGTCGATCTTCCTGCTCATCCGCCATATTCCAGCCAGTACAGTAGAAAAATCACGGTTCTTCTTCTTTTCTTCTTTTTATCGTGTCAATTCCCTGGCGTCCCCTCTGTCCTTCCTTTATTCATTTTTATACCTTTGAAAATCTCCTATGGAAGTGCTCGACGTGTAATTACTCGCCGGTTTCGGCCTACCCGCCTGATGCCGTAGATTGTGTAAAGCGCGAGATATTCCATTCAGGAGAAAAATCAGCTCGCGACTTGCTCGAAACTTTATTCTCCCCCATGCCCCGCCCTTCGCTACGGCTCTTTTATTCTCCGGACGCGTTCCTTCCATCCGCCATCGTCTTTTCCTCTTATTGCATCTCTCACGATACGACGAATTCCCCACAAAATCTGCTCCCCGGTGATTCATTAATTTTCCTTCCCTTTGTTTCTTCGCGTCCCCATGTACAATGTGCTTCCTCTGGAACGATCATTATGACCCAGTATTTACAGAATAGATTTTCAGGCGGGGAAAAATGTAGAAAAGATACGATACACTCGAGCCACCGTGTCGTTCCATTTAATCAACCTTTTCTCTTACGAAGTATCCGCTATAAAGAATCTCTTCCTGTTAATTTACTCAATTTCGTCAAGCTTAATGGCCCTCCGTCCCGTCGATACCAGCCCCCGGTTTAAGTGCGCGCAAGTACAGCCCTTTCCTTCTCGCTACAAATCATTCTCCTCCTACCTCTTGCTCACCTGAGGTCGGTCGACGTCGAAAAAGAAGCGACTCCGGTTAGACGCTTAACAATGGCTTCTCGGCGTGAAAAGAAATTAAACATCTTGAAAGCCGGCCGAGGCTGCAACGATAAAAGGGCAGGCGATCTTGTCCGCGTAATAAATGAAAGCCACCGACACGATAAGGCGGAAAATATCGCGCGGAAATACACGGCGAGCGGACACGGTTCGCTAACTTAGCTTTGCCACGCTTAGTGTGTATAGTTTATCGAAGGCGGCGCGTGAGGAACGTCGCTTAGAAAGCTTGGCGAAGAAACAGCGCGGTCGTGCAAACGGAATGGGAGTACGAGAGGGGAGAAATAAAAAAAGAAAAAAGGAAACGTTAGGAAGAGGAGAAAAGAGGCGAGAAGGCGAGTCGAGCGATCGCGGTCTCGAGATAAAAGCCGTGTGTTGCGCGGTGGCAGGGAACTCGGAGAAAAGAGGTTGCGGCCGAGGAATCGATTCACCCAGCGGCCACTCGAGAACGATTTTGCCCCCAGAATCCTTAACCATGTTAAATGGTAATGCAAGCAATAATTCCGCCATGAATAACGGAACACTCGAACGCGAACTTTTAAATCGTGACCGGAAAAATTCCCGGATATCTGCCTTCCAGCCTGAGTCTTCCCTTCGTGTCGCCCGTTTCGTTCGCGATGAACGTGCCACGATCCCTCTTTTCACTCGCCCCTCTTCCACGACACGAAACGATTCATCCTCGAGCAGGAGAATTTCTTCGCCTTGCCTCGTATATCTCCCACTATCTTCTTCTCTCTGCGAGCTGTTTATTAATGTCGGTGAATCGATGCGACCGTGCTGGATTCTCGATGCGACTGCCATTCAATCGGGTCGAAAACGGAGCGAGGGTGAGGCTGCTTTCAGTACATCTTGTTGTTATTCTCTCTCTTTTTATGCTGTTGATTTTATGGTGTTCCCCTATCGCCGGTATTCATTCTGCTGTTCTTATGTCACTCTTTCGCTGTAGTTTCTTTTTCATCGCTTTCGACTTTGTTGTCTTTTCACTGGTCGAGTTCGTTCTTCGATGTCTTTCCATTGCTTCTTTATAGCTGCAATTCTTCCCTCTCGCGCTGTCTTCTATTCATATAGTTGCGTTTTTATATCTTCATATTGCTGGAATTCGTCTCTTTATTCTCGCATTGATCTTCTTATTGCTGCGATTACTTTTTGGTAGCATTTGTTTAGAGTTCTTTTCCTTTATTGGGCTGTTTATTACTGTTGCCATTTTTTATTACCGAACGATCCTTTTCGACTTCCGTATTTATCGTATCGAAGTTGGCATTCTTCTCTTTTTATTATTGAAACTTTCTTTTCGTTTAGTATCCTTTGGTCCAATTTGGATATTTAGCCATTTAACGCTTTAATTTTGGAAGCTTCTTGTTCTAAGCGTCGTTGCACGAGTATCGTCGTAGGAGAAAAAGCACGACGTAAATGTCATTCTGTAGTTCATTTCAAGAAAAGATGAAGACACTTGCATATTGCGATTATTTTTAAGTCATAACCGATCTGCTCGTTCATTTTCTCTGGCGACGATTTATTTTATGTAAATTAAATTATCATGGCGTACGCCAATTATAATTCACTCTCTTCCTTTTTCTCATATCCTGTCTCTGTTGCGTCGCGCTCTTGTTCGTCGGGCACAATGAAAAAGTTCGTCTGGATCAGTTTAGCGTCATAGGCTGATAACGAAACACGAGTGACGCGAATAAAACCACTGTTGTATTAATCACACCGATGTTATTTCGGCCAGTTATCGGTTGTTTTGCACGATTCGCAGATTCCCCGTACGATTTTTCCAGCTATTCATGACGCGTAAAAATGTCCAACGGTTTGCAACGAATCGAAACAGCGAAATGTGGGCCACGATTACACGAACAACACACGACGATCGTATTCGCGTTCCCAACGATATATATTTTATAATAAGAACATGGCCGCGGCGATCTCACGAACTTAAAGAACGCGAACGTTGACGGGGGAGAAATACGAAACACGATCCAGCGTACCAACTTCAAAACTTCACGGTACATTTTTCTCTATTTAACCCCCGAGAAAATTGCCCTGGTCTCACACCTACGCTTCAACGACGGCACAAATACTTAATGGAGTGTGAGAACTTTTACCCATACCGCTCCGTGTGCACGCTGCGCCGCTTTTCTAATTTCTGTCGTCATTATGACCTCGCAACTTTTTTTTACACCTTATGAGAGAATGCACGCTACGATCTTAAGTACTTTCGCGAAACGATGCGTCGAACTCGAGGAAAAAACGGTCTCGTTCGAGTTTTCCAACGGAAACAGCCGCGTGGTACAGCTTCCTTGCGAAAATTTATATTTCTTTTTATGTTTCTTTTTGGATCGTTTCGTCGGAACGACACGTCCGCTTTTACGCATCGAAATTTTCGTAAACGGGATAGGGGATTGCTTTTTGAATCGTTTGGCACAGTTAATCGACCGATAAATTTCGTTATCGCGACGCTTCTCTACGTTGCCGTGAATCAAACCGGCGCGGCCCGTGGCAACGATTGATATTCATGACAGCCATCGTGTATCGTGAACTCTGTTCTTATAAATTTCCCGGGCAAGATGAATTATTCGTATACACGTAGTGAGCGTCACGCATGCGTGCTCGCGGCCGCAGCGTTCCCATTGTGATTATTGCCCTTCCGGGCGAATTGTTATCGCGGAAGGACGAATGCAAATGAAGAAACAGCACAGCGGGGTAGTTCCGAGTTGAACTGCGGAAAATTTTCATACATCTGCATAGGATAAATATTAAAGAAAGAGGTGAAAGGGAAGGGGAAGTGGGATGTAGCGTGCCACCAGTGCCATCTGCCACTGTGCACTCCATCACCTTTTAACCTTTCTATTTCCTCCGCTTACAACACCAATGACGTATCGAAAGTGGAATATTTATCGATATATGCAGCTTGCTCAAAAAACGTTTAACCAATTTTTGTTTTTTTAATAATCTATAACCTCGTCCGTAGACACGCAGACATATGCAGGTTTGGTACGGAACACGATAATTGACCTAGATTGGTAGAGAATCGATCAATCACTTAGAATTATGTATTCAAATAAGATTCAACATTTTTTAAACGTCTACTAAACATTTTCGTGTCCGATTCGTAATAATACGTGTACATTACAAAGAAACGCAAACTTCTTTCTCTCCTCTACTTTCGACATTTTTCGGCTAAGCTTCTGTTAGCGTAATGTCTGCGAAACAGGTTTACGTAAAAGCACCCTGTCAATTATCGTCGGAAACGTGGATAAACACAGAACACGTGCCACGATTGCGTTCTTCGCACTTGGCGCACGTCACTTTCTTCATTACGCGGCCATTAACTTTACATGGAACGCTCTCTATGGCTTTTACCTGTCTTCAACCACGTTTTGCCATTACGAAAATGTACGAATTTTGATTATAACGGGAATACTCGCGATTCAAAGATAGAATGGTAGCATCGTCGTGGTAGCTTTCGCGGTCGTACGAGCTGGCACCGAATAGCAAGCACGTTCATTAGTTCTTGAATTACTCTAATTGATCGAGTTTAATATCAAAAGAGGAACAAAGGGAGGATGCATCTGCACGACAACGAATAAAACAGGACGGCGTTAGAGCGTTGAAGCAGGGAAGGTTGAAACATGAAAGGTATGTGACGTGTGTACGAAAAGTTCCTCGACCGGCTAATGAATATTAACTGATATCATTTGCATGCCTAATGAGAAAGATCGAAACGAATGCGTGGATGCGAGATGCGTACCAAAGTTTCTATCAGGAGAAACGTTAAAAACGTCTTATCGTACAAATGCCGTTCTAATAATTATCGCTTATTGTTGAAAAAATTAAATTACAAAAGAGGACTGGAAGCTTCAGAGACATCTATCTAAATAAGATTGATGCCCGTCATAAAATATCCTCCTCGAATCAGTAAATTCTATTTGAAGTATGTATTCAATTAACGAACAAATTGTTGCACAAGTAATTAAATGCAAATGTTTAAGCATAATACTTATATTGTTTTGCACACAGGAAAGGAACTCAAAGCTTGTAATTCAGAGGAAACTATAGAGAAATTCTGCCGTGCGAAGTACACTTCAGAAAAGCGACTAAAAGACAAGTTTCTTTCTCGTAGGAGAAGCGGCGAAGGAACAATCCATCGCAAAAAAAAGGAAGAAAGGAAGAAAGCCCTCTCGGCCCCTGTAAATCAGCTTTACCTCTGGGCGTTGGGCTTTTCTTCAACCTCCACGCTCGTCTCTTTCTTCCTCTATTCCCTCTCTTGCTTCCTCTTTCCCATAGAGAAGCGATCAAATTAAGTTCTCGATCGATTCACGTTTCTCTTCTTACCCTTTGGCTTTTCCATCCTCTCTCTCTCTCCCTCTCCCTCCTTCTCTCTTCTTACTTGTCTCACTCTTGCATCAACCGTGCGTACGTGTTCTTCTCTCTCTATTTTCCAGCGTATTTCTCTCGTTCTCGTTAGGGTCGTGTCTCGTGGCTTCGGCCCATACCTCCTTCCTCAGTTTCCGATTACCGTTAAAGTGCAATTCATCCCCCGATTGATCGACTGGTTGCACCGTAATCCGTTTCCATTTTCCTCTTTATCCTTCTTCCCTTGTTCGCGGCCACCCTCCCCGCAAGCCAAACGGAACGGCGCTTCTCCTCGCGAAGGGGTGTAAGGTTAATAACCGCGATATACTCTTCGACCTTAACGCGAAGGGTGAGCGTGCAACTCCGTGCGAAAGAGTCGCACGATAGTCCACAAAAGAAATTTAATAGTTCGATAGTTCTTGGTAAGGAATTCAGGATTTTGACTGTGAATATTTGTCTATATTTTTGTGAATATAAGTCATTTTGTGTACTATATTTTTATACCTTCAAATTTCTCATAAATACATAAAAATCTATAACCTAATAAGCACATACTATTTTATAAGCCCTTAGAGATATTTTGCACGAAGCTTGAATAATATTAATAGCAGTACGATTCAAATACTTTTGCGTATTATCACACCGCGTACAGAATTCTGTGCACATCACACATATATCTTTGTACCTTCAATTTTTTTCATAAATGCATAAAAATGCGGGAAAATTTGCAATCTGATACACATTTACCATTTTATAAACCCTCAGAGATATTTTCCACGAAATTTGAATAATTTTAATGGCAATGCGATACAAGCAACGGTACAATTTTAATATTGGATATTACAAATTTTGATTACTTTTAAGGTAATTAATTTCCAATATCCTGTCGTTTATTTTTCGCATGTTAAAATCAATTAGTACAAAAATCTCAATTATTTCAGCTACTCGAGCAGTTCTGAGCAATTAAATTTAGATCATAGATCAGCGTGAGACGGCCCGCGTACGATAGAGTAACTTTGTTCCCTCCAAGTTTCCATTTCAACCAAACTCCCGTGAGTTTTACTTTCAATTTCCTTCAGATAATTCCTGTGAAATAATTGATCGTTTTGTAATCAAGCTGCGCGACTACGATATTTCATCGAGGAAAAAGGAAGTTTCATTTTCTATTTCTCGATATCGGTTTCAAGTTGTACGACGTCATTGTTCGACGATCGTGGAAAAACGATGTCACTATCGTTCCGGGGAACGAAATCGTTTTTCTTGGTAAAATCCAGTTTTTGTTTCGTAAAGAAAGAAGCCTCCGACGTTGTTCGAGGATATGTAGATTTGAGAGGACGCTCGAATTTCCGACAACGTCGCACCGATCGCGTTTTATTCGCAAAAAGAGATGCACCCGTGTCCCATCCAATAATCCATGGAAACATATTTTCCCGAAGCATATCGTGCAGCTGTGACACGCGGTTTGGCTACGGCTTTCGTGCGACACCTTCAACGATGTTTCGTGATGTATTGTTTGAACCGACTAACTCGTTGGAATTAAACGTGAATTTTCATGAAATCGAAACGCACACTGGCTCGCGTAAGTATCTTCGAACGCTTACCATAGAAAACTTTTACGAATATATTATATACGTTCTAGGAAACTTTTTGAAATTTTATCAGCACTGTAACGAAACACGAGTGTCGTGATTATAGTGATAAAATTGAAAATCTATCTAGAAATGTATATAGAAATTACGAGATATTTATCGCACACAAATAGGTACGTATTTTAATAAAAAAATTAATATACAGCGCGAATAGCCATCTTAGAAATTAATCATTGTCTACGTAAACCTACCATCGAGAGTTAATGATATCCAGAACCAGAAACTGGGAAACCACATATTTGTCAGGACGAAATTGGGTCATTAGTAATTTTCCATCATCGAGAACTTTGTTCTATCTTCGATATCTCGATCATTTAAGATATTCACGAGATTCTGCTTCACGAGAAACTTCGACTCATTCGAGTCCACCAACTCATTACGTATTCATTAATCATCGCGAGTTCCTTCTGATTAGGCCTTCAACACGTTACAACAATGATATGGTTTCGAGGTAGAATTCAAGAGCGCGTTAACTCTGCAGAATCGGTCGTCCGGTTAGGAAGTGAGCGACGTCGGTTTCGTAGCGGCAGCAAACGGCTCGCTTCCGGCTTGGCTCTCTACTTCCGTGTCCAGTTCCGCTTGCAGTTTCCGCTTTTAATAGCTTCTGGCCAGTTGCCCGTGGTCAACCCGCAGGAGGACACGAGGCGTTGAAGAGTGAAAGGAACAGGTGTTGCCCTCCTCGAACTACAACTCCAGATCTACTACCCTCTTTTTCGTCGGTTCTGTGTCTGTGGTGTACGTTTTTCCCCGTTGCACAGCGCAGTTTGAGGATATTTAGTATCGAAATACGATAGTAATTTTTCATAAGGAACAATTTACCAGATAGAAGTACTTTCAGGTCTTCGAAACATTCCATTAAATATAAATAAAGTAACGTTAGTAACGGCAATTGAGTATATTCGCAAATTCGAGTGAAAATCATGATGAAGGATCATTTTCTAAACAGAAATACCCCGACTTGTTTGAGCTTTTGTAACGGAGCACGTGGTGATAATTCAACTGAATTATTATAAGATAATTTATTCAACTTTAAATATGTTACATGGAAACGTTTTCAAATATTTGAAAATCTGCGATAGGGCAATATTCGATTAACATTCGCAAACTTTTTAATCCTCAAAAAGGCACGATCTCTAAATCTCCTCTCCGTAATTTTATCTCTGCTGCAACTCAGCTTCATCACATCCACTTTTCCATCCAATTTAAAGTTGTCAAATCCTAACCAATCACCGCCTACAATCCAAACACACCTGCAACCACACCCACGTATTCTACAAGCAACGAGAGATAGATCTATGTAGTTAGTCCGAAATTCGTGTCATACTTTTAGATATCATATCACGTGGGCTTTGTACTGCAATCTATTGCGAACTCTGCGTCGCTTTGTTTCATTCTATTGTATCGGATTCGCATTAGTAAAGAAACTGAAATCAGCTTTCAGAAAATTACCACGAAATATCCATCAAATTCTATCAAATCGTGATAATACAATGAATAGTAAAGAGGAATCAGAAAGTTCGAAATAACAGTTTCAGCTATTTAAATGGATTGTAGAGTCGAATTTAATATTAATTTTTTTCAAGATGATTTATGGTAATACGCGATGAAATTGTTATTATAGATTGAAGGTAGAAGTTAGAGTTTCGAGATGTTGAACATCGAAGCATTGAAATTAGTCAGTTAGCGAGTTAATTCTCTTGCAAGATGAATTTTAAATGGAATTATTTAAATCGCAGCTTGCGAACTTCGGACAGAAGCACGCTTTATTTGTGAATGTTGCGAAAGCATCGCGAGAATACGCTCGTTAATTTCACACGAAACCGATAATAATGTTGGTTTGCTTTCCATAACGGTCCGTAATCAGTCAGTTTTCAATTAGCGAAATGAAATCAATCGGCCGTCACTGCGCGTGCCATTGTCAACGCTCGATGGAAAAAGCACGATCGCGTGGACGTTATAAATATTTCTCTTTCCACGATGCCAAGAAATACTGCAACCGCGCCATAAAACATTTACAATTCAGATATCTCGCAGAACTTGGAATCAACTTTGTCGGCTATCTAACTCGTTTGTATACGTATTTCTCCCTGTCGTGTTTCTTGAAGAATTTTCTCCACGCACTTTTGAATTTTCATTTCGTTGCCTCCTGCACATATACGCCATCGTTCATAAGTGTGCGAGCACATTGATCGATTTGCAACAACAAAATGTAAATTTGATCAAAGTGTACAAATTAATGTTACTACAAGCAACGTCTATTATCGTTTCGTGAAGTCACTTGACTATAAGTTTAAACTACCTATTGAAAAGAAGTATCTGTTATACCACTATAATTTTCACACCGTCATTTACTACTATCATTGAAAGTTCTAAATATTTATCACTGACCAATTTTACTCCCTATATCGTTCCCCACCTACTGTATCTACCATCTCGTGAACAGAACATCCCACGCTAAAACCTCGAAAACGTAGGATAAAAGTAAGATCTGATCAGAATCGAAATAGGAATCTCCTCTTTAGGGTTTCCCACGCAATGTACGGGGTATCTAACATTTGGTACATTCCCAAGGAAATACATCACCGATGTGTTCTCCCCTTCCGTGGCCTAACGTACACCAGCAAGCAAGCAAACACACTGGTGCGCAGAACGCGTGCAAGATAGCCTTCGGCGACCAGTCTATTGTCGGTTCGTTAACGCGACTATGCCAAGACCACGAGCACAACATGAGGATCGTAGGGATCACAATGATCGAGGTGAAATAAAAAGAAAGATGGGTAAAGGTAAGGAATGAAAGAGGGGTAAGAAGACCCTATCGTGTACGCGGAAACACGATGGAGGAAAAGGACGACGCAGCGGAATATGACGCAACCACAGTGTCCGGCTGCATCGTGCACCAACACAAAGAGACTCGATGAGCGGGAAAGGCAACGGCATGCTCTATCCCCTTGTCTTTGTGCATAACGAGGAAAGGAGTGCTCCAAAGCGAACGTGACGAAGGGTTTCCCTTGGCGGATAAGCGTAGAAAATGCCGCAGCCATGACACGAAAAGAGAAGATGTTGCAGGGAGGGAAAATGAAGTCGGAGCGGCTGTCGTTGAGTGGCACGTCGAGTCGAAAATGGAACGGCTGGCTGCACTGAGAATTTCTAATGAATATTATCCGGCCGGATCGCTCAATACACGGCGATTAAGTCTGTTTGAGAGCCGCCGTGTATCGCGGCCTCCGACATGGAAAGCGTAATAGTTCGCTGCCTCGGACGTTGCACGTTGCTTTGACGAATATTTGAGAAGGTTGATCCCGGTAACGAGATATCATAGGGTGCACCGATGTTAGAAATTGCGTTACAGTGTCATTCTCGCCATCCTCTGTGGATTTTCAACCGTTTCTTCTGCAAATTTTAACAATTTTAATTAAACAGCCCTATTCCTCCGTTTATTGATGCATATAGCGAATAATTCACCGTTTAAATCCTTCTGCAATTTCTGCTAAGTATTACATTGAATTGCATGGAAATTATTACTATAATATCGAACAGAGAGAATCCTTTATACCTAACGTTTCGAATGGAATAATCACTCTTAAATGATTCGTTAATTTCTTATGATTCTCTGGATTTACTTAAATTTTTATAAATGCCTCGATACTTGTGAACACAGGCTGATGAAAGCTGTACTTCGAAGTAAGCCTAGAGATTTCTGAACAAAGGGTAACGTGATTTTCGTTTCGTACGGTGAATTAATTGGCAGTTAAACAAAGTCTGTGTATCTTTTCACGTTTTGTACGGCGAATTAATCGGCAGCTAAGCGGACTGTGTGTATCTTTCACGGATTTCTACGTGAAAGAGGTTTGGGCGTTGGTTCCGCTGCGCGAAAATTTCATCAGAATCCGAATTATGCTTTTACGAATAGATAAAACTGATAGTTAACGGTGGTCCGGCCGTCTGCGCGGATTAAAGTGAATAATGGCTCTTTCATTAATAATCATACATACGTAAATTACTTTGAAATATCCGGCGCGTGTTCACTGTGGCGATATCGAGCCGGAATGGCCCCATTATTTGTAACGAATATCGGTTAATCCACCTTTGCCACTTCTCTCCGCTTTCCATCACTTTTCTATCATTCCTTTGACCGTCTCTCTGTTTCGACTAATATTGTTCGAGCATGTTGCTTCACTGACTTGGCTCGTTCTCTTCGCGCTACTTTATCGGCGAATAGAGAATAGTCTGAACTCGATCGCAGATATACGTCTGGTTACTTAAACGAGAAAGTGGCCGCTGAATGTAGTGGAATCTGACGTACGCTCCGTCGAATGATTTTCTGTTTCTCCTCAATCGCCAGAGAATACGTATCTTCCGTGATAAATCGCCAGAGAAATGTTTCGAGTGTCGAGTAACGATATCGGCCCCTTCCTATCTTTTGCATAGAAGAAGAGAAAGAAGAGAACAATGCGACGAAACTAGAAGAAGAAAGAAAAAATGATGGAAGGTAGATGGAGTCTCGCTGGTGGAGAAACGTGGAATGGCGATCTTAACAAGCCAAGTAGAGTCGATTAAACGTCGTCCTCGTCAAAAGACAAGAGAGAATGGAACTGAAAAGATGGAAGTCAGTCAGGGTTGAAAATCACGCGGCAAACTACAAGTTTCCAGGCGTGGAAATTTTGTTTGGTCGGCTTTTAAAGTTATAGTCTCGCGGCTCTCAGGCCACACGAACCGCGGGTTATTAAACCAGTCTCCTTCTAGCCGCGGCCGGTTCTCTCCGAGGCGAATGTCAACTCGAAATTAAAAGTTACCCGTTCGAAGAAACTTTCGCCCGGCCATTTATGAAAGCAACTCTCCCGCGGGACTAGCCACGATGCGACAAACAGGTCAAATGAGACCGGGCTACTGAAAGTTGGCGAGGTCATACGTTTTCCTATTTCTACTCCCTCTCTTTCGATGCTCCTTCGCTTCTCTTTGACCGGTGCTCATTGAATTCTAATCAACCTGGAACGTGATCGAAAATAAGGCACCACTGGGTGCACGGCCGAAGTTAATCAATCAGTTTCCACCTGTGGATAAATTTAAGATTCGTTACGAGCGTATTATTGATGTGGGGGTCGGAATCACGAAGAATTAAGAGAAGGGAAGATAGAATTTGTTGTACGGTGGAACAAAGATTGAAAATACAGTAATACAAGTGGTACATTTGACGTACTGTTACCATAAATCCGTTAAGATGTCCTCAAAGTTACAAACAATAATTGCGTAGGGACATTTGTGAAATTCATTAATTTCAAAGAGTTTTATCGTTTCAGCGAGTTTGACAAAAGAGAACAGGGTTATTAAACGTTAATCTTGCTCGTCAACGTTGCTGCGAAGTGATTACGAACTTTTAAAGTGACGCGCTTTTAGGGCACCAAGGGAAGTATTGAGTTTTATGGTGTACACCGGGCCGGTTGTAAATTACCTTACACCCACGTGCGCTGTGCTCGTCGTGGACCGGAGTTTAAACTTTGCTACGATCGAGTGATACTTCAAACCTCGTGTCGCCGGTGCACCAAAGAGTAGAACGTACATTCCCGACTTTAAATCGATTCTATACGTATTGCCAGAGAACCTAACGACGCTAATAAAATCTGATAAAAATCATTCGTCCGTCATAAAATACTCGCCACCATTCGGAAGTACAGCGAGTTACTACTTTCAATTAAAAGGTAACTGGGGTCGTAATGAAATAACGATAACGTTCATTGTATGAGACTGCGTTTCCCTATGACCAGTAGTAACGACCTTCGTGCCTGAAGCTTGCAACGAAATTGAAATAAAGGGAGAGGAGAAATAAAAAAAGATAAGAGAAACGTGGATACAGTTTCCATTTTAATTGGCCAGGACAATTCGCGGTCGGCCCACTGTTTTTAGTTATTCATGGAGTCGCGTTAATTTCTATTCACGGGAGAAAATAATCGTTACATGAATAATTCCACGTTTTAAGCCGTACGTTCACGGATGTCAACTTCCCTCGCTTCCTGACTTTGGCTAGGCGGCCTGGCCCACACCGAGGAGAGCTATTCATTAAACATTGCATATCAAGGACGGTGGCGCGCGGCCGTGTGGTCGTTGTACTCTCCTCGGACCACGGATACGCGAAAACACGTACGTCCTTACACGATCTGTATAGAGAATCCCGCTGGCCGACATCACTTTCGTAATTATGCGCATCCATATGCACGCGCTAGTCGCCTCTATATCGCGGTCGCCTCGGTGCAAATGCACCGTGTTGCATGCACAGACGCGTAAGGAAACACGCCGTTCGCGTGACCCCGTCCACTGATGTTCCTTCCATTCGAACGTCAATCGAGACACGCGATATCCTGATATTCCCTTTTGCGGCAGTCTTCTCGGAACACCGGCCCCGCATCGTGTAAGGGGATTGAAATCGATCTGCTATCGCGAAAATTACAATTGTCTTTGCTAAAGGCCTCGGTTTATAACACCGTTAAAACGATCGCTGGTCTTGAAACATGACATTTAGTTTTCCTCTTAGATCGTAACGCGGATACAGAAAGATTTCGAGGGAAGAACACGATAAGTCACACCTTCCATTTCTTACAGGACAGCACTTTTGAAATACGATATGCTATTTACTGAATCTAATCGAATTTCTATTTGGTTCTGAAACTAAATACTATTTTACATCCTCTTCATAATCTGAGAAATATCGCTTATTTATTAATTGTTAATATTATACTTATAGACAGATATAATCATTCTCTATAATAAATATGTAGTAATAATAATTTATTATTATATAAATTATAATAAAGATATAACAGTGTCTTAGCGACTACACTTTTGGTTTAGGCCTATTAGATTTTCTCCGTGTTTAGCTGTTTTACGTTAAAATTACTATTGCCAGTAGGAGTTTTAAAATTAGTACACAACGTACGACGATATCGACGTCTTTTTTTATTCCAGAAAATATTAAAATAGCTTAATGAAAGTTTATAAATAGATAGGAGGATGAAAGAAAGGAAGTGTTTAACGCGTCATTACATAGTTGATCACGGTATAAGGTTACCACTGTAGGCGAAGGTACTACAGATCGTACGATGGAGATACATATTTCTTGCGGATACATATTTGGTATCCATGACTGAGGATGCCTCGTCAAAGTCGACGTCTTCTACTTACTAGCCTTGTAAACTACCGTTTAAACCACCTCTGTAAAATACCACAGTGTAATCTATATAGTTGCTTTCCATCGACTTTTTTACATTCTAAGGGACTGTATAAAGTTACGAATTTCAGTGTGCGAGTTCTCATGACGCCTAAGTAATATTGCTTTACTCGATCGAATTTCGTATGCATTTACATCGACGTTTTTGAACCGTTAAACAGTAAACAGAGACTCTATAGTAACCCTCTGGAATTACGAATTTCAGTGTGCGAGTTCTCATGACGCCTAAGTAATATTGCTTTACTCGATCGAATTTCGTATGCATTTACATCGACGTTTTTGAACCGTTAAACAGTAAACAGAGACTCTATAGTCACCCTCTGGAAATCGATTAAAGCTGTCAATAAATCCTTGACAATCGATCTGTTATACAATGAAGCGCGTTCTTCCATGTCTGCACGAATGAACCGAGACAATTTGTTGCCCTTTAATCGGCAGTACGGCGCGCATTAATCACGAAATTACTCGTTACGCGGAACTGAAATGAGAATGCTGATATTCAATGAGGCCGGCGATAGCGTCATTGCGTTTCTCGGTTCGCTTCGCTTCGTTCCAAATACGATTACCGTTTCAAATTCGAGATGCGTTAACTCGTTAAATCTACGATCGGTTTCCAACGATCCGAGTAAAAAAAGGAGGTACAGTTCCCCTGGAAGTATTCACGATTCCGTTTCGAGCATGACGACTTATCGGTGGCATCTCAGACGATACGAGTTTCGTAACAATATCCACTAGCCAATGATCGGACGAGTATAGCCATTTACATAAAAAGTAAGCTCACGGCGAGATTAAAGTGTTATCTACCACGAGGTTGAAGTGGCTCGTTAGAATTTTTCTTGGCGGAGCCTCTGGCAATAGGCCACGCCGCCTGTTTCTTTTCTCGCTTTGCCGGAAAGGGAGGCTTTCTTTCTCTTCAACGTCCCTTTCTAATTCCAGCCCTAGCTGCAAACCGGCCGGCTGTATGCACTCAAGCTTGCCAAGGTTTGCGAGCTTGCAACGTATACACAATAGAGCAGCGTCTCTCAAACGACCGTCTGGGACAAGTGGTTCTGCTTTTTCTCGCTAGCAAGCTGTTGCATCGTTTCAATATCCTTTCAACCCTCGCACGGTAATATCTCCGGTTCGAGCTAGAAAGGACGACTCTACTTCGAAACAGATTTACTTATACGTGGCCGTGCTTCGTACCTTTCTCGACGTTGCTAAAACTGGGAATAATGTTGCCGTAATTGCACTATTCGCTGCGAATAATCTGGTATCGTGTCCAAACATTCTTATCACGATTTAGCTACGATTACTTTGCCCCGACTCGCCCTTTCACCCTCGAGCATGCAACCGCACCTACTTTCCAGTCTGATCACGAACCATCGTATCCACTCTACACCAAACTCTCGAGGACTGTCGAGGAATCCGAGCAAACACAATCTTGAGGAACGTTAACCGAGTTCGATATTCAGGATCTGGTGTTGCATCGTCGTTTCATCTTAACCGTAATGTCCAACTGTGCACAGAAAAAGTCGATGAGCACGAGAAAGTATAAAACGAACTTCCTTTACCTTCAAGTAATAAATTTAATGCAAGAAGTAAAAACGTATCAGGCAAAAATGCACCGAGATAAAATACATATATCGTTGCGAAAATTCATCTAAATTATAAAGACGGATTATCACCATAAATTAAGTGGGCTGAAATTTTACAAATGCTACGTGCACTGTGCAAAGTGAATGGCTTAACAAATATTCTACCGTGTTTCTTGCCATAGTTGAACAACAAACCCCTAATATCTAAACAGGTTCATGAATAAAAAAAAAAAAGAAAAATTCCAGCTATTAATCAATCCAACGTTAAAGTGGCTTGAGAAACCCTGTTCCGGTGCAAGGAGGGTTGGTGGGTAGGCAGGTAGTTACCAAACCGCCTATCAGGCCGAGGACCCACAGGTTGGCGTGACTCGGCGTCTTTGACCGACGTTTCCGCATGAATACATGCGCGCAACTCGGCGGACGGCGTGCTGCACGCGCGTGCAGCGACCGCGAGCCTAGTCGGCGAACAAGTGTGCACACTTCGGTCGACGTTATCCGCCGTCGCTATTTATAGGGGATGAACGGCCCGTAAAATATAAATAGAGAAAATTACTGGTATGTTCGGGTGGGCGGATCGAGCGCCGGCTTCTTGTAACATCGATCACGGTATCTCGACTAACGATACGAACCGAGCGGATAAATACCAGGATTAAAGTTATTCATCGTTTCCAACCTCCATCGCGATATTTAACGATTATTTTCGTTTCTATTCAACGGAGCTGATAGCCTCTATAAAGACAGATACTATTATTCGCGTTAACGTGTCTCATTAATTTGGCCGGCGTTATCTTTTGACAGCTGATTAATGCACAATATATCGGTAATTACGCGCGATTGTCTGATTATCAGTTATTAACATGTTATATCGATGTTACGAAAATAATGCGCAACCCTTTGATTTCGTCGAGTGTTCCGTTAATCCAATTCCGTGTGCACACGACATGCTGTTGGAATCGGCAATGAGAAATTCATACGCAAGTACCTGCACGAATTGATGCTCTTCGTGCAGCCGAGGCTTACCGGAAATATCAAAGTACTTTGCAAATTCGATACGGGCAGAAAACGTACACTGGGTCATGAAAGCAATACCGCGAAAACCTTTTATGTCGATATTGCGTGTTTTGTGTAAAACATTTTCAAATTCCAGTAGCACCGTAATGGAACATGGCTGTCATCGTTATATTGATAAAGTTTTTAAACAATCTGAAAATGTATATAAAAATTACAAGCTATTTCGATTGTAACCTTAAACTGTCACAATCCAGAAATGGTATTTCATCGGTATTTCATCGGACGAAATTCGAAAACAGGGCGACCATGTCTGCGTGACAATCGCACAGCAACTGCGAAGATTGATAGGTTGTTGGCAGGCGAGCAATTAGAAGGGTGAAAACGCGCAGAATGCTTTTTTTCAGCGCTGTTGCAAGGAAAACGGAAAGGTGGCTGCAAACAATATATTTTAGTCTGCACTAAAAAGGGGTTGTTTTGGTTCGGCTGTGCGCGCCAGAGTGGGTGGTTTTGTTGGTTCGATCGAACGGGTATAGAAACAGTGAAATAGAGAGAACAGTTTCTGACATTTACAAGACCGGAAAAAGTTCCAACCTCTTTTTACAAATTCTCCTTTCCATCCGCCCGGGCAGATAACTATTCAAATTCTCCATTCGCCGCGGAATCCAGTCGTTTCGCAAACGTAATTCCACGCGTGGCTGAAACGTCTTCGAGATCCATTCTCTTTAAGTGTCAACGTTTCTCGTTTAATGTTGCTACTTGAAGAAGTCCTGTGAATGGCTCCGTACTGCCTCGCTGTTCTATGAAAAATCGTACTTCTCCAAAATTCAGCAGAAATTTGTTCGCCCGAGATTCGAGGTTCCATTTACCGTTGCGAAATAATATATCGTATTGCGAGAAGCGTCTATCGAGACGCGATGAAAATTCAAAAAGCTAATTTATAGCGACTCAACTCGTACGCGAACAGGAATGTTTTGCTTGCTAAGTGGTTACACTGAAAAGCCATTCGAGATCGATCAAAAGCAGGGAAACACTCGGTACACATTGTCTCCTCGAAGCTCTATTTTCGCTCGACTCGCACCGAGTTGGGAACAGGTTATTGTTGGGGGTGGTTCGAATTCGGGGGACGGGGATGGTACACTTTGCAACATCGCGAGGTTTCCTCTATGGTAGGAAGGAAATAAGAAAGAGGAAGAAGCTCTAAAATGGCGTTGGTGGAAGGAAAGCCAGTAGTTAAGGGGTGTCTTCCTGGTTTCTTTTTTCGTTGTCCTATTTTTATACTTCGTTGCATTATGTGAGTAATTACGGCTAATTATCACGTTGTGAAGGACGTTTGACGATGTAACGCAATTAGCAGCCACAGTTCGGCGCCGTGGGACAAGCGACCCTGACCTTGTCTCCGATTCTACGCGGCTTCCGCTTTTATTGTTCTTCCTACTTCTGCTTGCGTTCACCGCCCACTCTACAGCAACCTCGACCAGGCAAATTGAATTAAATTGTTTTTCTTGGGTAACTGTTTGCATAGCAAAGCTCACGCTTTTGTCGACACGATGTTCATCGTGGAACTCCTTAAGTTCGACAATTTCGACGATTACGCTGAGACATCCCAGCAAAAGCGAGCCAATTCAAGCGATCTGTTGATTCTATTAAAATGTGATCGTTGATTAATCGTTAAACGAAATACGTCTATTGTTTCGTATGACGCAGTTATACGTAACAATGAAGTAAATTAATAAAACGAGGCAGCTTTAATAAACGAGGCATCGTTGCATATTCGATTGTTATACATTGGACTCGATACTCTATTAATTGTAATTTCATCGACTCTACTAAATCGTAAGCTAAAGGAATCTGTTCATTGTTAATTTTCATCACATTTTTTCAGCAGCGATTCCAATTGCTGTTAGACAATCGATACCAACTTCCGAGGCAACCTGCTTGTTTCTTCTAGCATGATTATGGCATCGCAAGGCAGAAAAGGAAGTTGGCAAGACTTTCGGTGTCACCGTGTTTTCGCTTCGCCTAATTTCCGAAGTGTAAAATCCTGGATCTTCAGCCGACGATATCTTCACCCTGTTTTTCTCCTCGTGAATAGTCTTGCTCATCTTAAGGGGTCGCCTGTTTGGCTTCAAACAGGTCAAAGTCAAAATCATCGTTTTGTACACCTACGATAAACCCCATAAGTTTATGACGTTTTGTACATTGGGAACCCAAAAATAATGAAATGTTGCAGATGTAGATGTTTTTATATCACAAACATCTCCAGATATTTTAGTAATAAAATATTCAAAGAAAGACTTTGATCGATCATTTAGCATTTTCGCGTCGCTATATAGGACCGTAATATATTTGTTCTCCGGTTGGTCGTGAATGCTCGATTTTTAAAGCATCACGCGGCGATAAATGCTGTCACAAAGAGCGAAGATTAAGACGAGAAAGGGCTGATTTCTGAGCCTTTCCATGGGTCAGATGGAGGGATAACAAAAATGGATGTAGGTTGGCCTGCTGTGGAGGCTAATCCCCGATGAAATGCTGGCCGTCGAGCAGTTTATATTTTCTCTCTTCGTACATTGCGTTGTTTCGACCGAGAGTGCAACTGCTGGGCGCCATTAGTCCGCTCGGTTGCTGGCACAATGCAAGATAAATATTTGGCGTCCAGTCGTTGTCAAAAATTTACGATGCAAATTAGAACGACACTTTATCTTACCACCGTATAAGAAACGTCTTCTTTGTTCATTGCAGTTTTCTCGAAAACGGCTGAACAACAATTTTGTCCATTCTCGTTAATGATCATATCCATGGAACTGTCTGCTGTTAAAAATTATTCCGCTCATTCTTAATATACCGTGATTAATCTTGTTGCAGAAACTGTCATGTTATGTAACTTTAACGCATTCACGATCGGTGGTCTTACGGAACTTGTAAAATAAAAACGTGTAAATAAGAAGTTTGAATAGTTTACTTCTAAGTGTCAAACCTTGCATCGCTTCTTATTAATTTAATTATTGATAATTTCACTGACAATCACGTTATTAATAATTCATATTACTGTAGCAACGATGATAGACTTCAATCATTGTAAACAAGAAGGTTATTTAGTCACGCGGCGAGAGATCGTTTGACATACCACGAGCTGAATCTACTGTCGGTCGTGCGAAGCCCGGCGCAGTAGAATAAGTCCGCGCTTCATCAGCCAACCAATCGAAGCGTCTGCCTGTGGTCGAGTCAACTCCAAACAGACTGCAATCTGTTTTATGCGAAAGTAGTTAGGTAGAAAAGCTGAGGATTGCAGTTCGCTAACAATCTCCAAGGTATCGTGTAACAAGCGTGAAAAGAAAAATATAGCTGATTACCAGGAATAGCTGAAAGGAGATTCCCGTCTGTCTTTGACGAGCGACAGGTACAGAATGCGGGGAATTTGTTTGAGGCATCGCTAACTGCGATTCTCTATTGCAAACTGCAAATTCTATCGAAGGATCGATCGCAGGAATTGATACGTAACTTCCGTGTGTATTATTATTGGATATTTCGTTGCGTAGTAATAAACGTACCAAGCGTAGAGTATTTTCTTTAAATTCTTTTGGCTGTTGTGAAAATATAAACGTTGTATTTTAGACTACCTGCCTTGAAACCGAAACGCAATCGTTTCGGAATGTTTGCACGAGTCGAAGCGATTGGTTCAGAAATGACAGAGCAGAACGAATGGCGCGACCCTTGTATTTTAATGGCTTCTATTTCGCGCTCGATTTCCGTTTGATTTATCGCAACACGTTTGCGGCCGCTCCGATGTACTTTTTTTTTTAATCGTAAACTCGTTTCCTCCAAGTATTATGACGAAGAGCTCTGTGCTAACGAAAGTTTTGAGTATCGAATAACGTGTATCGTGAAGCTGAGCGAACTACGTTGTCATTTAGACCGATGCTTCCTTAGAAGATTCTCATCTACTTGAAATCGGAGAAAATCCAGTTTCTTCGAAGAATTACATCCCGCCGTCATTATCGCTGTCTGACGTCTTCAAGGATCGTCTTTAACGTTCCTTTCAACGTTGCAGAAGCTCTGAGTTCTCGCCTAAAGTAGACTTCGTTTCCTGGCAAACCGCCTCTCCAAAGTCCTTTCAAGAATCATAATTTCATAGAAAGAGACTTATACGCCC
The DNA here is from genome assembly GCF_011952205.1 of Bombus bifarius. Classification (NCBI taxonomy): domain Eukaryota; kingdom Metazoa; phylum Arthropoda; class Insecta; order Hymenoptera; family Apidae; genus Bombus; species Bombus bifarius. The sequence continues at coordinate 3,913,385 of NW_022884373.1, forward strand.
GACCATAGCTTCGCTCCGCGGAGTCATTATTTAATCGCTATTTCCGACTGTGCGTTCGCTTTCATACATACGAAACATTATTACGTTTAATGTATTTCGTTTATCTTCCTTAATTTCCCCAAGAGCGTTCCGTTGAACTGGAAGAGTAGTAACTCTCGTCTCAAACTCGCCTTGGAAACGTTTAACTCGCGAATACCGTACGAAAAGGACTAACAGGAAATTTAATTATTTCATTCGCGGTTAGAATGAAAGATTAGGAATAATATCCGCCGGTCCATAAGAGCGTGTGCTCGGAAAATCAAACGAATAAGAAGTTTCGTCCTTAACTTTATATTATATCGAATTATTATATCTTGAAGGAATCAAGCGTGTACGAATATAGTATAGAAACGAGAATTTTCGCATGGATAGAACTGTTGCAAATGTTTGTACCGAGGTATCGATAGTGTGCGAGGGATTTGGAAAATGCATAAGTAGATCTGAATACAAGCTACCAACTAACGTGGAGACACACGCGCATGGCAAGTATGTGTGTCGAGATCTTTAAGAGGCAGACTTTGATAGAATCAGTATTCTACTCTTTGCCATATTTTTTCTATATTTCCTATTTTATTATATATTCTGTTTGATTATTCTGTTCCGTGCATATATTTATTACGTACATTTTGTTACGATTGATTTGCTTGTATGTTGTCAAATTACCGAAGTCTTATAAAATGGGCCTACGCGAAATAATCGCGCGATGGATTCGCTCGAGAGTAAAGTCCTGGCAATTAACTAGCCGCCTCTTGGAAACGAGTTGGTTGTGCCCGTTAGGATATCAGGAATTTTTAATACGTCGACCCCCTCGTAGCTATTATTGTCACCCTTCTCGAGATTAATTGCACTTATCAAGTTGTCCCAGTTCTAGAAGAAAGCTGCAGCTGCCTTCGGTTCCTAGTTAACGTTCATCGATCGTGTCGAAGAAAGAACGATCTTCCGTGTAAGATATCCATCGAAAATTCGCGCGCAATTGAAAGTGATTGCTTCTGAGAAGCACTCGAATCGTTGGAAAACGAAGATCTTTTTGATTCTCGATCGAGAAGAAAGTTCTCACCTTACGGATTACCGACTCTCGTTTTGTCAAAGAGTACCAAGAATCGGACAAAGGATTCGTCACGTAAACGATTCCCAAACGAAGGCTCATTCGGAGGAAAAACAATTTATTCGGATCGATTCCGTTGGGTCAGTCTTTCGTACGAAGGAAATAGCAAAGAATACGTGACACGTAGACGCGAGAAATTTCATTGACACGTCCGGGATGATTCCTCGTAAATTCCGTCCGAAGCTGATTCGAGGAAATTTCGAGAGCAAACCGACCAGCTGGCTTTAGGAGCCGACGAATCGAATTTTTCTTCTTTCTACCAATTCCATCGAGCTTGATCGTTCGGCCGAACGTCTTTGTCTTTCTGCCTCTGCTCGCGAAGAAACTCCATTATCGTTTCTATCCGATTGCTCGCTGCCTCAGTGCCGGGAAGTCATAAATTCCAAGGTGTCAGCTCGACCATCGCTCTGCCAGGTGATCTCTGACGCATTGCTCCGGTAGTCTGACTCGTCGTGGAATAATTCTCCTTACTTCTCTGCTGCGACTATCTCGGCGCGACTATTCGAGCTCGGCGTCTTTAAGCAATTTCATCTTTTTTTTCTCCCTATGTCGGTAAATTGAATAGAGCATCGGGTTGAACTCGTTTCAACCGATAGAAAGAGATTCTAGGATATGAAGTCAGCAAATTGTGAAACTTTAAACAGAGCTATGGAATCCGCTTTGATAAATGGTGAAAGGTTCAGACAGTTCTTTAAACTTATCAACCTAATTTAAACAGTAACCGCATTCATCCTTCGTTCCTTTCCGACTAAAGAAAAGACAATCATTCTGTAGTCTTTCATTTAGGTGCACGATGTATTTTCGTCAAGACAAGCTGAAATTGTAGGAAGGTGAAATTACTTGCTTTTCAGCGGCTCAGACGGTTTTCCATTTATCCGGAGAAGCGTATCGAGAACCAGAGAGCACGGTATACGGCTGAGAAACTAATATCCCTAGGACGAAGGCGAGACCGCGACCTATGGGAACGCCCGTTTCCTTCGACATTTCTCTCTGTCGCGAAGCGTGGCTCGCACGGAAATACCGCGACCAACGATAACCATAGTTCCGCGCCAGGGGCGGTATAGCCATTTGTAAACAGGATTGGGGCTTACCAACTCCGAAGCACTTGGAATTTCGTAGATAAAGCAACCGAGTGTTCGACGCGTTAGAATAGGGTTAGCGGCTGGTGAAGTCGACGTATAGCCGGCGCTACACGGTTACAGCGCCCCTTTCTACGATATTACGAAGATCGTTGACGCGGGGGTGGATTTATAGGACGTCTAGCAGGTTAAAGAATCCACCGTACCGGCTGATTTAGCACCAGGGGAAGACGAATCGTACGTCGAATTATTCTCCCGCGATAAAATTGCGATTCCTAGGACTTGCTTCTCTACTCTCGTTTATCCTCCATTTCGAGGAAGGATGGCGTGGATAAAGGGAGACGACGACATGCTCCTCGGCTCGTTTTGTACTGGCGTTGGTGCAAGACGTTCGACATATCGGCTGGATTTTGTTTAGTTTTCACACGATTTGGTTGCGCTACGTGACTACAGCGTATTTTAGATTTCGTGTTCACCGTGCCTTGTAACTAGACTGCAAATGTTTATGCATTTGTGAGAAATTTTAATATGCAAAGAATATAAGTTTTATTCATAATAACGATATAAGTTATAAAATATATGAATTTCTAATTAGTTTCATAATTTATGTAAATAGTGGCAGTCGTCCTGCAATTCACTACTGTATTTAATTCTACTTACGTGAAAATAATTTTAAGAACTAATTTTCATAACGAGTTACGAAAAATTTCAAGAAAATCTTGTTGCTGTGAGAAATTAGGATCCGATAATTTGAGCTATTATGTCAGTTTTTACTCCAACAGAAGCTAATAACTACGTTCTTAAAATTCAAGAAGCGAATGAATTTGAAAGATTCCAATTTTCTGGAAATTTCTTTCAAATTTTGCGCAAGCTTTTCCATGATGGGGTTGTGTTTAGAATCAACTTATCGCAATATGGTCGCTGATTAGAGAACGCACGCATGAGTGCGTTGTATCCATGGGGGTCAAAACTTGATTAATAGACGCGGTTTAATAGCCGTGGGTCGCGTCTACCGCTGATCTACATCGGCGATACGAGAACTTAATTAATAGATGTCACCTATGGAAATTGGTTTTCCTGGTGACCGATACTCAGGATTAATTAGTAATGACGCGTGTTTAAAGAGTTTCCGCGGACGGGCCGCTGACGTGACAAAAATTGAAAAACTTCTTCATCCGATTGAAACTCCGAAGTCGCCTAACTTTCTCGCTGGAACATCGTGGCGTCGCGTTTAACCAGACGTTATTTTATTTTACAACGGTATAAAGATTCTCACTGATGGAGATCCTGCAACAAAATGGCTCTCGGCCAACGAGATCGTTCAATTCGACGGTTATTATACTTTTATAGAACGGGAAAATGTGTTGTATTATATTTGAAAAAGGATTTATAAATACCGTAGGTAGCAATGTGTTCTAAAAAATAGTTCTTATTAAAACAGCTTTAAAAAGTTTTTCGAATATTTATAGTGTTATTTTTAAAAAGTATCTAGGTACCGTACGTATGAGTATTTTAAAAAAAAATACTCGAGCATTTTTATTAGCGGATTAAAGTTCCCCACGAGATTAAAAATCATCAAGATACAGGGAGGAAATCTCCGAGCCGTTGTATCTCTGAACGTTAATATTTTAAGATTCAAAGTCATCAAGCTGGAGGAAAAGGGAAAGAACCCGCGAAGCGTAAGTAATTAACGCATGGCGAGTAAAAAAATCAGCACGATGTGTGCAACCGTGTCATTCCCCGTGGTCATAAATTTGCCAGTTTTCTCTGCGCCCTCGCGTACTTCTACGACAAGATAATAAAAAAGTTCAAGAGTCTGGGAACACGCGCAACCGTGCTCCGTCTCCGACGAAATAAACTTGCCGAGTCGTACGTGCCTTTCTACGCAGATGTCGCACAGTCGCCATTCATGAATTTCCAAACAGTCTCGTACTGCTTCAAAAGTCTAGTTTCCTGAGACGACATACATAAAGCTATCGACTTATTAGAAATTTAATGATCGATGATATCACGAATCGATGACCGTTTGAATATTGCAATTATTATCTATCCCGTGCTATTTATGGAATATTTAGAAATTTTATTTCTTCGTTTCGGATTTCTAAATTTCAAAAATCGCTTGGGAAAAATTTCATCAAAATCCATGTGTATCGATCGCCGATGTTTCCTTGTCGGTGGAAACCAAGGATCTTTTAAGATCGTCGTCTAACCGTGATCACGGTGTGTTTATCCGCAGGCAAACACGGAGAACATGTCCTCGGAAGCGAGACTAATCTTCTCGAGATAGGTTCGTTGCGAGGCAGAGGAGATGCGTGTCAGCGTAGGAGGGCATCGGTTGGGTTTAGAGGTAGCTGATTGGAATTCGATCGTTGGGTCAAGCGGCCGTGTTAGATTGGAATGCGTATACGCTCCTCGTCTGATCATCCATTCGTTACAGTGCGTTCTCTTCTCCCCTATTTCTTCCTACAACAATCCCTCTGCATTTATTTTTCCAGCTTGCCAATTCCAGTTCTCCTTTGGCTTCTGTACCAATTGCTAGCGTTTATTTGTCTGATTTCACGTTTCGAAATTCACTATTCATCGCTGGATTTAACTATTGCTTTATCAGACTTTCCTTTACTTTAATAATTTTTAGTAATTCCATTTGTGTATTTTAATAATTCAATTTATTCGAATTGTAGCCTCTTGTTTATTTTGTCGCAATACACAGATATGAAAATGCAACAGTTGCGTTGGTAGAATTAATTAATATGTATAATTAATATTATACATGTAATTAATAGATGATCAACGAATAAATTAACCGGACAATTGGAACGATACCGGACAATTGGTAGCAACAGAAGTGAACTTTTCAAAGAAACCACGATACTGTTTAAAGGCTGAAACGATTTATCTGCATTCTTTTGGGAAATTTAGTGCAACTGAGAGCCGGACGAATGGCAAATAAAAGCTCGATATCATCGACTGGCCATGGTTCGTAACATCTCAGTCGATTTGTATAAGCAAACAAAGTCTCTTTAGGGGAACTCGAAACAGTGTAAAATCTTGACTTCTGCTCGAATTGCACCGGACACGTGCAAACAGAATCTGTGTCAGGCTAAGCTCTAACCTTTTTAACCCTCGTTTTTCTCTCCGTTCCGGGGATGTTTGACCGTTTGAAGGGACAGGAAGCGAGATAGGGGAACGCTGTCACGATGACGCGGGTCAAAAGTTCAGCGGATGATGAGAATGTAAGATCGTGGCCGAGCAAACCGTGCCCTCTGCTCGAAACGAGATTTTCTTCTGGAAAAAAACGGCAACCAAGAATTTTCTTCGTCTAGGGACGTAACTAGCTACTGCTAGTTAACGCTGAAATCTCTTAATTTAGCTGCTTATCCTAAGGGGCGAGGAAACGTTTCTGGGTTTCGTAATTCCATACTCGTGCTACTTCAATCGTTCGACGAATCTTTATACTGTTTGCACAGATTTTCAGAGATAACTTTATAAAATTCGTCGTATTCATGGAAAACGATTCTGCTCTCTTTCTTTATTCTAATTTCCACTTTTTCCTCGAGTTCATGAATAATATCACGAGAGTGGGAATTCGTGTGAATGACAAGTGACAGAAAAAATGCGGACACGTAGAAGAATTTATATTAAAAATGTTTGTATTACACCATTGGTGGAGAAAGATAGAAGAAGGAAGAAATGATTTGGCGAGTGCACCAACAAGCAGCAAAAATTTGTCCGTAAACCAACGTTTCTGTGACCATCATTTACGCTTCAACACATGCACATCAAACGTACCCGAAAGAAATATTCTCGAAATAAATAGGTACGAACAGAACGATATCACACTTGAAAAAACCTTGAGAGAAACTCGGCGTGTTGCAATCGCCAATGGAATGTCAACGACGGCTGTGTCCAGAATGAATGTTTCACCCGGCACTCGACCAACTGAAACAAGAATGGCAATGCTCATACCGTCGATTCTGCGAACGGATCATTGACAACAATTTTAACGATAACCCGCTGCGAACAGCAACGGCGGTAATAACAGTAACGTCGTAATACCGGTATCTAGAGGCAGCTAACAGCCGGCATCGATGCAAACTCTATTCGTAGACGTTGAAGACAGACGCTGCCACTGCTTCCCCAGTCCGATGATCGTTCGTTTCAGGAATGCCAGATATTAAAATACCGCAGACTCTCGAGTCTCGCGTACCAGCTCAACCGTTGTCCTCGTCCTCCGTTCACCCTCTTCGTTCTCTGCGTTAAAAGCCACCCTCTTTTCTTAGCACAGTTGGTCTACTTTTCTACCCTCGTTTCGTTTCGCTTCGTTTCGACGAACTTTTTGAGAAAATATTCTATGGACAGATTGAAAATAATGTCTCTTTGCCTTTCTATTAGATTCTGTCTCTTTAATACTGTTCTTGATGTTTCAATATCGTGGTAATTAGTCTCTTTACATTTCTTTCGAGTAAAGCAGCTCTTAAATTTAATGTAATGTAATTTATGTAACGTTAACACAAATATGGAGGTATTATCATTAGTAATTAATAAAGGAATTTTTCGTATAGGAAATTGCGTCCTGAAACGAATAAGAATTGTAAGGATATAAGGTTTTTCAAACGCAATTTCGATCTCTGTGACAGATTCGTTTCTCTTCGACACTTTGCAGCCTTCTGTTCTCGTCATAAAATCACATAGAACGCGTAAAATTGCAAGGGTTTAAAGTTCCTCGAACTATCCGAATTTCTATGACAAATGCATCTCTCTAGTTTCCCCCTTTGACACTTCTGTTCTTCTCGCAAGATCGCGTAGGCGATATATTCATAACGAGAGCGAATATCAAATCGTGTGGCTGTTACGAAGATAACGATACCACAGCTCGGAGCGCTTTATCACTTCAGTCCTGGGAATTGTTTCGGCACAGTTGCGTCGAAAGCTTGCATAAATTTAGTGGAAAGGCTGGTGGAAAAGTCATGGCATATTCGGGAAGAGTCACAATCACGCGGCACGTTTACATTTTGCCGGACGTTCGAAAACGAAGTCAATTAGCCAGTTATAAATCGAAACAATAGTTTCACTCGTGGGCGAACAAGTTTTGCAGGCAAATCATACCATGGCGTAGCTTTTATTATAAAATTCAAACGAATTGTCCATGCACGTCGTAAAACTTGCGGAGTTTTCACGATAGAAGCAATTTTCCGAGAATCGTAAAAACTCGAAATTGCCATTTTATTTTCCGCAACATGTCGTACTCGAACGAAGAACAAATCATCGGAGTTTGGCGAGTGACGAGTGAGTCAATTAGGTTCTTCGTTCGCGTGTCGAATTTCGATGTAACGTCCAGGTTTTAAATTAACGAGATGCACACGCACGCGCATACGCATTCGTCTATCAACCTGGTATCTATAATTCTGACAAATGGCAGACTTTCATCAGGCCTCTCAGCCAGCTATTCGTTCTACCTTGCCTCGCCACTCTTGTTAGTCCAACTACTTACCATCGTCGAGGATCGACATCGAGCGCTAGTAAGTATTCAATCGGATAAGAGGCGCACAGCCGTCGCGCCATGTCGGTGAACCTTCGCCCTCGCGCGGCTTTCTTCCAGTGAGCTTCCAATAAAAGGAATATGTTCTGCTCGTGAAGTGAAGTGGACCGAATCGAGATGCAACAATGCACTCTTCCATCTTCTCGTTCGTCGAAACTTCGATCGTTTTCTCGGGTACGAAATAAAGGAAGCGCGGGAAAGCGGGTAGTTTCATCGCGGGGGAGAGCATCAATCTTCGGGGATCAGTTTTATTTCAATCTCATCGAGCATCGTTGGAATGTATTTCTTTCTTTCTTTCTTTCTTTCTTCCATCGGGATTTTTTCCCCGCGTTCACCAGAGGTAGAGAAACGTATTCAATGAGCGAGAAATTGTCGACGACAAACCCTTGCGACGATTAAAGCAATTAAATCGACGGCTTATTGTTGAAAAACGTCGATACGCGGTTGCGGAATAGCTTAAGAAGCCACTCTCGCGATACCACGCATCCCATTTCGAGTTCTCTCGTTTTGTTCACCAGGGATTACGACATTTTTTTCTCTCGTTTTTTGTTTTTTTCGAATTTGCCAGCCAGAAACACCGACAGTTTCCCTTCGATATTCCATCGGGAAAATCCACTGTCGAATGGAAATTGTTTACCATGCTCTGATAAATGGCTGATGCGGCCAGCTTTAAAACCCATTTTTGCCGCTGAACCATTCTCCAACCATTCCCCACACCATCTCGCACTTTATTCGAAACTCTCAACTCGGATAAGCTGCAAATTCGTTGAAACTGTGGATCACATTTCGCAAATCAAGGTAGCTCCTCCCGAATCATTTATCACAGCCGAACGACGACGGCTACGAGAAGAGGTGTCGGCAGATTCAGTCGCCAAGTGGCGTTTCGGGCCGCATCCGGCGAACCGCGAGGATAGTTCGTTCTCGCGACGACCGCACAACTCGCAACTTCAAATGGGATATTAATGTCCAGCGTCGACTTGTGCGCGCGCCTCGGGCCATTTCCGGCCGGAACAACCGACTGTTTACGAGGGACACGCTCCCGACAGCGGTTTCCAACGGTTAACAGCTAGCAGCGATACACGTCCTGGGTTCTAGGTGCTTTGCGGTCTCGCGATCTTCCCCAAAATTCACGCTGCTGCCTCAGCACAGCCAACCACTTGATATCGAATACGTTCATTCGGTACTCTAGTCCAACTTTGTTTCCATCGTGTCGACACGCTCTCTACCAAGGTTTGTACAGTATATTCGAATAGTCGTGGAGAAGACGGACCGTAATGTTCGTCATCTTCGACACGGGATAATTTGTGAAATCGTATTCTCAGTTGAGATGTCCACTAGAAGGTTACTGTATTTTGTAGTTTGTTGTTTGACATACACTGCCAGAGGAAAGTATTTCGACACTTACCATGGGAAGCTTCTATGTTCCTCTTGTGTGTGATGTAAGAAACATTTTGAAATTTCATTAGAACCATAACGACACACGACTGTCATATTTTAGATACTGCCGGTTTTAGAATATGGTATTTTTTTTTCTTAGACGATTTATTAATATTAATTGAATAATTTTTTTCATACTTGCCTGGATCATTATGTACTTGGATTTGAATTCTAACTTTAAAGACTAACTCGAAGATTGGAAAATAGAGAAAAATGAAAGGTTTATTATTATTTATATCGCTTGTGGGATGAGCGTATTATTTATTTCGTAAAAATTAAACGGTGATTGTGAATAATGAAATTAAGAAATTTACAAACGTTCATTTGGTACTTTAATTCCTCCTAAATGTAATTTCCCAAAAGGTACTCGCTCCATTTACATACCCGTACCAATGGAAGTTCAATTATTTACTATAAATAATAATTTCTGTTCTCACGGACCTATGAAATTCATATTGCAATTGGAGAGGAGTAGTTGGTTGATATTCGGAGATTTCCAGAACTTCGTTGCTTTCGACACTGTAAGATATTGCGCTGGACGTATTGGCGTGGTTGATCTAGAAATTGGTCATGGCAGTAATTGGTGGAGTCCTGCGGGCATAACTTTCGCTAAAACTTTACCACTACTGGCAATCTATATGTTCGTGTGCATTGTGTGCTGAGGCAGCAATTCCCATTTTGCTTCGGGGCTATAAACTGCAACTATCTCTCTACTCTACTATACACAAATGCTAATCATCCTTCGTCATTTTAATTGCTCCGAATTAACAATTGGAAAAATGCAAACTGACGAATATCGTTAAAATGACATACGCAGAGATAAACAGAGAAAATTCCGTATGCAATACGAGTATCAGCAAGTTGAAAGAAAATGCCTGGTCGCACGTTTCCATTTATCCTGAAACCACTGGCCACTGAGGTTCAAACTTCGGATCAAGAATTTCCGTACATACCGTGTATACATAAGAGGTTAATTTGGAATTCTCTTTTCGTATACCACGCTCCGTTGCCTCGGTTTATCCGTTCAGTTTACGGCAACATGATAGGGCTGTGCGTCCGCAGGGGATGCGAAAGATCCGGGCATAGTGGTTCGACAGAGAATGCCAACTAATTCATAACTCGTCCACTATCTCGCGATTCGACATGATTCTCTTCATCCTGGAGTATTTTTATTGGCAAATTTTGTAATCTTACTCTTCGATCGCTGCATTCATTGGCCAACTATATAAAAACACGTATTTGTTAGAACTGTAATCTTCTTCTATTTCAGATATAAAACAGCAACGATATGAATTTTTGTCAACAATCTACGAGAATTTTCCGTATATATGTACGTTTAGTATCAAGGAAAGAAAGTTGAAACGAATGTAGAGCGGATAGTGAAATATTACGTTGCTCGTCGAAATATCCGTACAGCCCAGTACAAAAGAATCAAGATCCATAGCAGGACGTCCAGCACGAATATTGACGTTCGTATAATCCTCGAGAATAGTTAAATCAGGAGGATTTGTATCCCATCCAAAACTGCGGATTTCCTTCCTCCATTAAGGCGCGGCAGCTCGATGGCCTAGAAAATTCGGATCCAGAAGCATCGGCAAGCAAATCCCGACGTTCGTCATTTCTGCGAGTAATCAACGATTTTCGAGGTTTCTCGTTACGTTAAAAAATCCACGTCGTTTGCGGCAGTAGACACACGTAACGGAGAGAGCGCATTCGCGATTGAAAGCGAACGTCAATGGGAGAAAGAGCGATGTAACCGAGTCAAGAAACGCCACTTTCGACGTTTGAAGCGGAAAAGGGTCGGAGAGACGATCGTCTGGTGGATTTTACTTGCTGGATTCCTGACTGTGATGGCGGGGCCCCGTTATTGCCAAGCGGACAGAAAAATCGATAAGAGTGGCATCCACTTTCGATTCGCCAGAGCTAACGTCTCACCGCATTTTCTCACCGCGTGACACTCGTACCCTGTTTCCACCCCTTCGAATCTCATCCGACCGCCCTTTTTTGCAGATTTTAGGTGGTTAATCCGAATAGAAGGCTTTCCCTGAAACGAATCTCTACCTAGAACTCTGGCGACAATTTTATAGTTTTTTAGAGGCTGAGATATAGAGAGGATCTAATTCAAAGATATCGGAATAAGGTAGAGTTATTCGAGTCGGATGAATATTTGAGTCCAGCTGAGTGTAATTTGTCTCGTAATTCGTCAAACCTAGCCACGAACAATTTTTAAGCGTCTGACATTTAAAAACAAAGTATTTAATTCGTCATTAGGAGTATGAGATTTAAAAAATATGTGATAAATCCACGATTTTTTGTTTTTGTAAGAAATGACAATAATATTAGTTTAGTTGTTACGTTATCTTTTCTTTACTACTGTTAATACTGCGTAATTAATGTTATTCGAATGTTCAAAAGGGCGATAAAAATACATGTCCGATCCGAAAATTGAAATAGTTTTGACGTCGGAGTTGAAAACGTATTAGAATTAAAAATTGCTCTTTTATAAGAGAGAGAAGATATTTCTTATGGTGCCTTCCAAGTTTGATCTTCGATTGTCCCTTCGAGTGCTTCATCTCACATCGCTCTTGCACGCTGTGCTGCTACGATCTGAAAATTCGCGGCGTATCGATGAAGATCGATTTAATTAGCGGCGGTGAATTTATCGGCCGTCAAAGGATTACCGCGATAAAACGATTTAGCCCGCGGCGTATCCGATTCCACGTCCGTTTTCCTTTCTTTTCTTCTCGTCGGTGTTCATTGTGCCCGGGCAAATGACGCACGAAGATTCGATTCGACTGGTAACCCAGGTCGGATTAAACGTTCTACGCTCGTCGACGTTGGGCATTCGTTAAAACACCAGTCGACGACGATTCTTTTTAGCCACTGCTGCTCCGGGACCTCGAATTCTACGATTCGCCTTTTCATTTTACAACGAGCCACACCGGTGTGCACGGAATCGTCGCAGCCGCGATATCGATTACCCGATCCATTTCCCTGTCGCGTAAAGGGCGAATAAAATACTTGGGCCGAGTGGATTAAACCAGTGGAATAGCGTGGCGCTCTCGATTCGTCGTGACCTCACGGCGCGACCGATACCGTGAGCTGCTATTCACCCGAAGCCCGTAAGCCAACGCTAATTATTTCGACGATGCAAAATCGAGATCCGTCGCCTATTGCCTTTCTTTCATTTCTCTTCGTTTTTAATCTGAATAACGGAAAGCCCGTTGTTCTAGCTCGGTTCACTCTAATGCTAGCTACCTTGAATCGAGTATCGGCCTCGTAGTTCGTCAACGGTTCTTCTACCATGTCGAAACGACGCGAAAAGACGAGACGTGCAGTGGCTTACGAAAATATATCAATGCTTGTGGATAGAATAGCGATTTTACGCAAATTTATGATCAATTAATTGATCGAAAATCCTCGGTCTTCTTAATAATTTAAACCGAGTGTTACACATTTTATAAAGGATCAAGTCGTAATACTTACAAACTGGAATGTACATGCCACATATGTTTCGTTCCCGAGCAACGCGCACAAATCACTCACTGCTACCACTGGCTGAGTTATTGTTCGAACGAGAAAGAAACGAAACGACACTGGAATCGTCACCGAGTGTGTTCGTTCTTCTCCAGCCGGATTACGACTCCTTCTCTTATCGAAGCTAAATCAGAATTCATCGGTAGCGTGAAATCCCTTGCGATTTTCTTCTTCTGGATCTTCCTTCTTCTGTTCTTCATTATTCTCTGGTTCTCTGTGTTTTCCGAGTATCGATTACTTCTTTCAGAGCTGTTCATTACAGTTCTTGTTCTCTTTATATATATCGAACGTGGACAAATTTTCTACCCAATGTGTTCGGTCGTTCAACTAAACTGCCTTCAGTGAAAAACGTAAAAGATCCAAAGATATCAAAACTTTTCGAAATTCCAACACAAAGCATTGCCATGAACCAGCATTGCATATATTTTAGCCCATTTTTATCATCGCTTTCTTTCCTCGGTCTTCTCCACATCTCCCTATCTTCCAAAACCTATTTTTCTTTTCCGCAAACTTTCTTTCCGCATTTCATTATACAGTATTATTTCTCGAACTCCTCCTTTCTCGACTGTTACATTCACCGACGCAATTTTAGCCAAACTTACATGTACATTTCACTACGAAAGTTCCATCGAAATTTCCCGTTAAGCGACCACGCGGTTAACAGATTAACTTGACGCGAGAGAAGTACGAAAACGAATGTATCTCAACAACGAAACCTACCGCGACAGATGTTATCGAATTGCATAATAATTCGTCTTTCTTCGGTAACTTCCCGATTCGTTCTACCTGTCCGAGGAATGGAAGCTCTAAGTCCGAAGACCTAGAGAGGTCTGTAACATTTCATCCCTCTTGCATCAAGTGTAATGAATTCAACAGTTGAGAAGCTTGGATCAATGAAATCTCCCAGCGAGCATACTCCGTGTAATAATACTAAAAACATAGAAATTTCAGAATTTTTACGGAGGTCAAGTAAAAGAACGAAAGAAGAGGCACCGTTGTTCCCGATCGATCGACCGGCTTAGCGGTGGCGTTGCTCTCCAAAGCGGGCCACCGGTCGATAAGCCGATTGCGTGTTTAGAACGCTAATAAAAATGATAAGCGATAGCTCAGCCGGCGGGAAGAGGCGGCCATCGAGGGGTAAATTGGTTCGGTGAACGATAAGAAAGATGCTCAAACTTCTTAACGATTTTCCCTCTTATTTATCGCGGTCCACGTCCATTTTCTAGAACCCGCTGCCAAAATTACCTCGTTCGAAATCACGATAGTACGTCTGTCGTGATGAAGCGACCAATTATATCGTGCGTGTATTTCACGAGTGTCGGAGCTTGAGATAATTCAACTTTGAGTTAGAAGAATATTAAAACCTTCCAAAGTGAATTCCAAGCGCTAAGAATGGAAACTATTTATTATATTTAACTATCGTTCCTTACAATTTATTCCTTTTTGTCGGTGGAAAGATGAAACCGGTAAGTAAGAAAGAACAAAATCATAAATATAAGAAGGAATGTAGTGATAGAAACAAGCCTTCACCGTAGTAATCATCATCCATCTGCTGCGTTTGTTCAGAATCCCCTGAAATTGTGGCTGACGGGTTTATTATCTGTCTAGATTCAAAATTGCACCTAGTACTAGCTCGTAACTGACATTTGTTAATTGTAATGTTGATAATATCCCGCGGGATACCTAACAACACGAAGTCGTGTTTCACGTGCTGTTGCTGCACAAACGTCAAAAACAGAAACGTAACGTCGAATGGCCGAACAGTTGGCCAATTTTATTTGTCCAGTTGTAATTTCGCTGACAGCGCGTAGGTACGCGCCACGAGCCAACACACTGGCTTAAATTTCGCAACGTGCGATCGATCGGCAACGCATCGGCACGTCTCGTTAAAGTTTCACGCCGATCAGGAAGTTTTGTGCACGTCATGGAAAAATATGTCTCGGCCCAGTTCGTTCATACGTCGCTATAACGACCGCGATAAAATTTCAAAAAATTCAACCGACTATAAATCAGAATATCGAAATTACATCTCTCGTTGAGATTTCAAAGTTATTCGAGCGTTAGAAAGATAATATTGAATTCGACCCTTTAGAATGCACGGTTATCTGCCAGGCGGTTTCAGAGAATTCTTAGTAATTTAAGTGTCTTGTTAATTGCTATTCTTTTTAAGTAAATCTAAAAGTAATTAGAGTTAGGGTCAATTATTCGTTATATTATCGAATCGCAAAATTTAACGAGGGCATTTCTAATACTAATTATACGTATAAGACTATCGTTCATGCTTTATACTAATTTTTTACCGAGTGCATATTTGCAATAAACGTCTCGTTACATTGCTAACGAAATTTCGAGAAATTTCTTAAAATAACGCACGATATATCCATAAAAATTGTCTACGGTAAATGTTCGAATACCTTCGTGAGCCATTGTCGAAGTCAGAGAAAGGAACTTCGTCAGAAGGAAAGATCAGTTTGGGAAATCATAAAGGACACGTCCACTTGAAAGGAACGAACTTCTGGAAATACACATGCTCGTTGTTCCACGTCTAGTGTGTCTACTACTACATCACCGTAGCAGCTTCCGGCGAACGTGGCCGCTCTGGCTTCGAAACGCTGTCAGGAGATGCTTTGCTTTCACGGAAAGAAAGTTACCGTGCCCTGTCCCGGTTTAACACTGTTCAACCCTCTATTGTTTGCGTTAAAGCAATTTCGCTCGATTCTCGACGAGATAGGCCGGGTTAATGTTGAAAATTCGATAATCGCCGGATAATCCACGTACACCGACCTGCTGATAGACGCTAGGCTGATTGAATCGCGGTATATGTATAGTTGAATACATGAATCGAATTGAAAATGTTCGTATATAGATAGTAGTTTGAATCCTGACAATAGTTGATTCGGTTCTGAAACGTAAGGAGAAGAAGAACACGCACTTGCACGTATTTGCTCGTTTCATTTGAGAACGGGACACATTTGTAACGCGTAGTACATCGAGTTCTGCCTTGTTGAAACACTCCCATTGCAGATACGCCAACTTTGTTATTTCGCTTAACGATATAGAACGTCGCGTTCTTCGGCTACTGTTCTTGTACCAAGTTATCGTGACGAGGCAAACGCTATTTCTATTTACCATCCAGTAGCAATTCTATTCGTCGTTACGCGACGATATCTGATGCATTCTAAAGCGCCATTTAAGACGGAAAACAGTAATCGAATATTGTCGATATTTGGACAAACGATTTAAGGAGCTACTCTGGAAATTTATTTCCGTAACTATTTTGCCGAATAATCATTTGGATAATTATTTTCGAAGAGACGTTCAATTTATTTGTACTATATATTTTCATCTTTTTCGACCATATAATCTAGTGGCATTTACGATCGCAGTTTTATCTTGCATTAGCCTTAAAAGCTAAAATTGATCATTCTAGCGTATATAACTTTTTTCATCGTACTTTACATACTTTTTACATTCTTTCCCATTAAAAAAATTGTCCTTTTGTTTCCATTACACCTACATCGTTTAGCACTTTAACTTCTCAATTAGAAAGAAAAGAAATATGATACGAATGGGTTAGTAGCCGGTGTAGCGTTGTACTTCGATAAAGCTAGCCGGAGTTCGCAAAGATTTCCAGTAAACTTACAGTCTGACCAATGGCAACACGAATCGGTTGCACGAAGATCGTATCTTTCTTCGAATAAAAACGCGTGTCTCGTTCCTCAAACTTTAAAAAGACTCGACCCGCTCCGTACTCCCGTAAGTCTTTTACCAGCAGCATTTGCAACATGCCCGCTGTTACGACCGTTCGCGGAGAGACGTGATCGCGAGATAGCACGTCAACGAGAGTTGTAAATTCTCGCTACGATTATGTTAATCGACGCCGCGAAATAGTCGTTCCCCTGTTTCGTTTAGGATAACAGAGGTGGTTTAATGAATATAGCACTGTGTTAACACTAATAAATTAACGTTTATTTCAACAACTTATTAATTAGAAGGATATAAATGGAACAACAAAAGAAATGTAACTACGTAATGCGCGATATAAGATATGTATTGACTGTTTGGCTTCTCGAAACGTTCTGCCCGCCTTTCGATTTTTTCCGTTTTTTCTGGAAGGCGACCCCCACTACGTTCGGATCACGCCACATTCTTTTACGCCGGATAAAATAACGGCCACGAATCGAAGTTTCTGGAGGTCGCCCTGCTTAATAAACTATGCGCTTGCCACTACAATGTTTGTTTGTCGGGCAGCCGCGACGATCCGCCCGCGACATTGTAGTGCCGCGACCGACGGTTAAGAATATGATCTATGGCAAGCCGCATGGCGTAACACCCGCCTCGTGTTCGAACAGTCTACACAAAAGTCACGTACGTATATCCTGAAGCATGGACCTCACGAGAGAAAGAAAATAGACTGGTACACTCACGCTCGTATCGTTTTCCCTTCCGACCATCATTTTACTACGTTCACGGTCAGATTGTTTTATTTCCGTATATTTTTATTTTTCCTCGTTCGATATACTTCCTTGTTCTTTGCGTTTTACCGATATCGATACGGAGATCGAATTGCGTTTCAAAGCGATGTTCTCGCATCACACGCTTAACCAGGGAACGTGGGAAACGATATAGAACACCGCGGGAAGTTTTAGCTGTTTCTCGTGACCGTTCGCTGAAAGTACATTTCGCGGAGTAAACTGATCGTTCAACGCCGTACGAAAGCCTTATTCCATTCACCAGCTCTCTCTACGAATAATCGGACCTTTAGGTGAAACATTACAACCGGAAATTGAGAAGAATCCATCTCTCTGATAGAAAATTCGTACAACTGATTTATATTTAGGATAATTGACTGGGATACGTTAATAGGCTTAAATAATCATCCATCGAATGAAAGATTCAAAGCGTGTTAATTATTATCAGCATTCTGCATCGATTGCCGATCAATATGAAATTAACGTGTCGTAGTTGGTTATTCGTGGACTTCCATATTTCATCGTATCGATCGACCTGGCCAACTCGAAATAATTAAACGATCCAATGTCCGAGCTGGTGCCTCCGGCGCGTACCTTTTCTCGTTTTGCCGTTTCATAGGCAAAGTTTCGAGCACCTTTTAGAAACACCCAGGGCCGTGGGGAGGAAAAAAAAGAAGAGTGGCGAGTGGCGAGCGAGAGGTAGTGTGGCGGACACGATGAAAAAGAGACGCCATGGAGAAACGATATTGCGTGAAAGGAAAGCGGTAAATGGGATGGGGGTGAAAGGATGAGGAGGTTGCTGCAGATCGATGTTCCTCCTACCACCGACTTCCTCTCGGTCTCTGTCGCTGCCGTTCTGTCCCGTTTCTCTTCCCTCTTTTGCCTTCTGCACTGTACACGATGCCCAGTTTTCGTTAATACAAGGCCGGTCAATAGCAAGCCTCGAAGCTGCAAGCTGTTTGTCATACACCCCCCGAAATACATTTCGTATTGGCAGACGGTTTGCGAGTGGACTATCGTCGAGACATTCCTGTTTATGCATTCGCCTATGTAGGCCATCCCCTGCGCCTCTTATTCACCGGTTGATTCTCGATACAGAGCGGATAAGCGCCGCTTTCTCCAAATTATTTACGTTCGTTTACGTGACTCGACTTCGATACACTATCGCGATGATGCATTTAAGCTTACTGCGTATTTATGTCTCTATCTCGCTCTAGATTCAGCCGAGGAAGAGAATTTTAATACGTTTCAAGAAAATTATTATCGTACGATTGAAACGAGAAATCATAGGACGATTCTCTCTTACATCGACTACAAAACTGCCGTGAAAAAGAATTTATAACGATAAGAAAATTTAATTTGGTCGAAAATGACCCAAATAACGCAGCCGGATTTGAGACAATCTTCTCATATTTCAGCTTAATTTCTTGGGTTTCATAAATGGATAAATGAAAGAATTTTTTTCTAAGGATAAAAAGTATCTGTAACCTGTTTTACATTTTAACAGGGTAGTTAGCATGCGAAGTGTCGTACTCAGTCTGACAGGGTGAAATATATTGCATCTATAGAGAGAATCATCCCATTCGTTGCAAAAGAAAAGATAAATGTCATAAGAGTGGAGTGCGATAGTGCGTGAAACATAGTCGCGATATATTTCTCGTTGCTCTTTAAACGGTCGGGATTCTTTAACGTCCTTGATAACAGAATTTGCAGCAGGTTCTCGGTTTATTGACCATTTGAGCGTTTCGTGCGTTTACTTTCCAGTCAGCCTATCTAGAACGATGGTTCGTTAAATAAAGAACCAGGAATACCGTGTACGTGTGATGCGATGAAAAATCTAGTAGTATGGGACGGTCATTGGCCAGCCAAGAAATACTCTGCTCACTCCTACGATTCTCTCTCTTCCTTTATACAAAGAAGATGAAGCTATTCTACGGAATCAATCTCTGGAAGATCTCTAAATGACCACAGCGAGTTGATGAAACCTTTTTCAGTCGTCGATGAAAAATTTAATTCGATGAAAAATTCAACAGAGCGAGTCGATGGTCGAACGATTTGAAGTAAAATGGTAAGGAAGCCATGGTTGAAGGATGGCCAGCACTGATTACCAGCAAACTAGCTCCTAATGATGAAGAATGGATCGAGCTAATCCCCGAGGCCAGACCGTGTACCATGAAACAGATAAGGCATAAAATAGTGGCCGTGGACGTAGCCGCTTTGTACTCGAGAGGCGAACGTCTCTTGCCGGTGAAACGACCCAGGCCGCCTTCCTTTTCCTTCTTTCACCACTAAAAATAAAGCTGGCCGGATAATGTGGGACACTGTTTCCCTTCGAACAATGCCTCAGCGTACTATTCAACGCGCACCAGTTTTTTTCGATGTCTCTCTTTCACCAGAAGGCCTGCTTCTTGAACCTCGTATAATAAGCGATCTCTCCCTCTCTGGTCGCCTCTTTCAGCTCCCTGTCAGATCCGAGTTGATACGCTCCCCTTTCGAGTACCTTAATCGCGCGCTATCCTACGTTCGAGATCGTCCTAAGTATCCACCGAAATCGTCCGGATTACTCGGATCATAGCGTCGAACCGCCGATCATTTCTTGCCACTGATTCACGCCGATAACAATCAACGGCCATGTTTCGATTTATTCGTCGCGTCGGTTCCATCGTGAAATTCCATTCTACCTTTGACACGATACCCTGTCCGACGAACCAATTAAACGGGTGAAAAAAATTGCCACGACGATCGATCG
This sequence comes from Bombus bifarius, assembly GCF_011952205.1. NCBI lineage: Eukaryota > Metazoa > Arthropoda > Insecta > Hymenoptera > Apidae > Bombus > Bombus bifarius. The sequence goes on from NW_022884373.1 coordinate 3,933,342, forward strand.
CTTCGGCTCGCGGTCATTCATTCCCGCGATGTAGGAATTTCACAGGCGACTGGCTACCGAAATTAATAAACTTTATCTAGTACGCGTAACGAGACCGACACAAATATTTAATCGGTCTACCGATACTTATTGACTTTCCGGGTTGGGTGAAGCGTGACGAACCATCGAAAAAATATATCGAAAAAAAAAAAAGAAAAATATGTACAGGCGCGGATATCTAGTGAATTATGAGATAGTCGTACCTCGATACACTTAGCTTCAGATTTCACGAAATATTCAGATGCTGTGGTTGCTATGGCACAAAGCGACAGTAAGTCGGTAATAGTCTGAATTTTTCCTCCTTCTTCCTGTAGGTCATCTTTTATCGACATTTACGTATCGTCATTGATCGATTAATATTTTTAAAGAAATATCGCGTTCTTTGATCAATATGTTTTTGATGGTTCACTGGAAGAGGAAGAAACGTACCATTATCTCGCCGTTAAATTATGCCTGATACGTACAGGTATGTAGTCAATGAACATAATTTGCAACGTAACCATAATTACTGATCATGTGCGGCTCAGGTGTCCGACAGTCTGACAGTCCGGATTTATTGTAGCTCCTCTCTAATTGCTGCTAAATTATTCTCAGGCTATTATATGTACAATGCTATTAAACTGATTAAATGCTCGACAATGGTGAACGTTTAAGACGTATACTACTAGCATTATTATACATTTTCCTATTCGATATTTGGAATGTGGTTCTCTGTTAATATAGACGAAGATAGTGACGATGTACAATCTCAAAAGTTAATCTTCCATAAATTTCGAATAAGATTAATTGTTGCATAAATCCGCGTATCTTCCACAGATACTCTTTGTTACAATATGTGCTTTCCACGGGTAAATTGTTATCTCGAACAGAAGTTGAGTGAGAAGTTGAGAGTGGTATTTGGCCAGGTTTTAAGGAAATCATCAGTTTGAGATTGGAATTAGAACGATCCAACACCTCGTTAAACCCTAAAACTACTCGAATAGCGAAACTTCATGGAACTTTGCCTTCCGGAGCTACGGCAACTTCATCGAACGTCGCAATTTATTAGATATCCGAACGTTATCGAGACTCCGAGTATTAATGTCTGTAAATCGAGCTTCGTCGTTGCTTCTTAATGAAATTTTGGCAAAATTCTTGATCACGATCCAAGGAAAATTCCCAAATTATATCATATCTTATCTCCCAAGAATTATAAATTATCATTCGATGAGAGTGAAACTAGTCGTTGACTGGAGACCTAATTCTTTTAACTGCGACCTCTGGTATCTACGATCCATTCGTTCAGAGAAATGACAAGTAAATTGAATAATGTAAAATCAAACGGAGCGACGAGTAATTTAATCTAGTAGTTATATTGGTGAAAAAAGAAGTAATAGAAATGAACGGAGCACATATTTCTAAGAATCCTTAACCGTAACCCTTCTACTATTCCTATGTCCGAGTTACGCATCGCCTGCAGCCTAATGAAATCAATTAACCGCGTTGAACGATGAAGTAGCGCTAACATTTGCTAAGTGGTCGCATTTATGTATATGTATGCGATCTATCGAGAGTACGCGTATCAGTTGTGTGTTTGTCGGATGCAGGGTGCTTTGGTCGCAACCAAGCATCGATCATCTCACGAACCGCGCTGTGATCCTGTCAGCTGACAATCCACTCGATTGTTGCTCCACCGACTTAATGAAACTAATTAGTCACATTCGTGCCGGCAGAGGCACGAACGTTCGATCATCGTACAATGCTGCTTGTATCGAGCCTCGAAGGTGCTCTCGATAACGTTGCTCTCTGCGGATGTCCGATTGCGAACACTCGGAATAACGCGTCGTTAACGTGTCTAGAAGGATAATGGCGCCATGGGGAGGAGTTTCTGTACCTGATTGCTCGGCCGTTACCTCTGCCCCTAAAGGAAATTCAACGTATGAGAGCTCGATGCGTATAATACCCACTTCAAACCCATTTGCATATAGACTGGTCGAAGTAGAATGAGTTTTATAGGCGACGGTAGATGGTTATGGAGATCCTTGCCAAAGTGGAAATTCTATGATTTTTCAGGTGCCTGTAGAGGAATGTGGATGTAAGAGTGTGGAAACTTGTCTGCCTTGTCGTATAAGAATAATAAATTAAAAGCAATCATAAAAAAAGAGCGAAAAGTATTCAATTTGTATGAAATATTCGACAAATGTCTGAAATACTTATAATTGTCGGTATCACTATAGAGTATAGAGGAATTGATTCGTAATTGAATGTCTTTGGACGTTTAATACATTCGCTCTACAAAATAGAGATTAAATGCAAAACGTTTGAGTACGTCGATATATCGCCGAGTGTTGGAGTGTGGTTCGTGAAGGATATTGACATTTTTTAACCTGCGGACCATATGGGTGTAAAAGGAAAGGGACAAAAAGAGGAACGGTCAGTTACAGAGCGTCGATCGATTTATTGCATCGTTTTACCAGTTATTTCAGTTATTTTTCATATCTTCGCTTCCATTCAAAGTTATCTTAATTTTCAGTATTTTACAATATAATTCGTCTTTCGATATTATGTATTTTTATTTCTTCTAACTTTTACTTTTGTCTTAGTGTTATAGAATAGGATTATACCGTCGTAGGACAGAATTGCTTATTAATAAATTCAATTTGAATGCAAGATGAATTCAACAGAGTATGGAAACTTATTTTTCTTCTGAATGCCAAACGTTAATGAAATATCTTCGAATTTCGAATACATTTAGTTCAGAATTTAAAAGAGTACGTAGTTCAATAACCTCGTTATCTCGAAACTGGTGACTCCTTTCCGTCTCAGGTGCTGGTTATATACACGAGTCAATGAAATTAATTACAGTCGACGCCTGCGCGACCTAAACCGAATCTCGCAGCCGCTTATTTACCCTTGCGAATGATGCTCGACATTCGACTGCGTCGTACGGTTAGGCCGATATAGCGGCCGCGTTATTTACGAACTCGACAATTAGCGAGGCATTCGAGAGGCCGCCAGAAGGAGGGTTAATGAAATTAATCGGTCACGTAGCACAGGCCACGACAAAAGATCGCCGGCTGCTTCGTTAGCGGCCCTGGATGTAATTATCGGCTCCTGTATTCATCTTGATGAGATGTACCGATCAACGAGGATATTGTGAAACGAAGGTGATAATCAAAGCAAAGCCATTCTTAAAGCTCGAGGAAAAACAACAACGATGGTACCGTTGTTACTTATCGAGAGTAGAACAAATTTCGAATGTTGGTCGTTTTATTGTTCGCGTTGTCTCGCAAGACGAAGTGTCTCGAAGAGTAATTAAGTCGACGAGTCTGGCTCTGAAACGAGAACCTTTCAGGCGTTTCCCTGATGACCGGCAATTGAATTGATTAAGTGTCTACAAAGCTCGAGATCTCTTCCGGCGTCAAGGATATATCCCTTGGCGTAGCTCTGCTTGTTATCTTATTTTCTCTTACATCGGTGTCATTCTGTTTATCGCGGCGCAGCTTCATCATTCTCTCGCCAATCTTATCGAACGGAGTAATTTCTAGGAAGACCAACAAACATTTCGCGGACAAATTGGATTTGCGTGGTCGCGATGAGTGAGTCAGACACCCGAGTCGTCCGAGTGTCTGCTAAGGAACAGCTGCGAACCAAAATCATCCAGGACTTCTTTTCCATTCTCATTAGTGTTCGGGTACACTTTCCAGTTCTCACCAACCCAGACCTCCATTTCCTTCTCTAAAATCCTTTCCCCTCGATTCCCACGTTTCTAAGAAGAAATCACCCTCGAAATCCCTTCGGAGTGGATCGGACTAAACGCATTAATTCCAAGAAATTCAATCCGTATTAAACCATTCATCCTTCGAGCTCTTCCTGGTTACGATGATAAATGAAAGAGTAACCGCTCGGCAGAGGGTCCTTCTTTCTTCCCGATGAGCCTACGCTGCGGCTCATCAGTCTCGTCGAACCAGGCCACCAGGACTTAACGGGTTAGCAACAAACGGTTCGCCGTTAAAAACCCTCTTCACCGTTGATCGTCGCCAGGCCAACTAATGAAACCCGTCGATCACGTTCGGTGACACGTGCACGAAGGTCACGACCACCTTTTCCATCGAGCCACACAGATAGTTGTCTTTCTCTGTTGCCTCATAGCGAGGCACCAGGACGCTCGTGGACGAGAGAGCAGCGCCTGTGTGTTCGCAGATAAGGCAGAAACACTGGAATTGTATATATCGATCCTCGGTTTCGATAAGATACGAGAACCCTACAGCCTTGGGCTCGGGTTCACGAGCTGCTGCTCACGGGAACAATTTTGGCCGGGACGAAGGAGTGCGACAGCAAGGAATAAAAGGGATAGGAATAGAGAGAAAGAGAGAGAGAGAGAGAGAGAGAGAGATGGTTTTGTTCTCTTCTCTTTACGGCATCGATCGTTCGGAACCGTCCTTTGCCCAGGAAGAGTAGGAACCTGGTAATGAAGGAAACCGTTCCTTCCTCGCCTCTACTAACGCGGATCAAAAGTTTCACCGATGCATGAACCACGCTCGTCGTTCGTGGTTCTCGACGAATAGCTACAGTTGCTCACGAAAGTATCCGAACACGTACAGTAACTTTCAGGAATTTATGTTACGTGCCTTATATGAGAGATTTTAAAATTTCATTAGTAGAGCATGATGAGACGCGACTGTTTGATTATATTATTGATTATATTAGTCAAATTTGAAACTAAATTCGATATACTAGATATACCACTAACATTGTAATGAAATCTAACTATCGTGATTATATCGGTCAAATTTGAAATTTGAAATTTGAAATTTCGTCTCCAGTTTAACCAATACAGCCACGGTGATTGAGTGTCATTAGAGTCTAACGATACGTTATAACGATATAACGTGAAATTTGTTTTCAGATTCGACCACTATGTAATTTCGAAATGTTTTACACAATAAAATTTTTTTATATGCACAAAAGTTCTCTATTACAAGTCATCTTTACACCTTTTACCGTAAATGAATTACGAACATTCAAACTGTAAAATATCCTCTTTTTTTCACCTTCTCTCACAGCCTCTTGTCTCGTGAATATTATGCCATGGTGTAGAAAAGAACAAGAAAAGAGACCCCTACTTTTGCACGAAGAATAGAACAGTTTTCCATTTTAATTTCTTCGCGGAAGAAATCTCGTTTTCGAAAACTTATTTCACAATTTCGTCGTCTTTCCGTTCCAGGGACGCCGGGACGTGCATACAGCGGGAAAGTATTGCGTTCACGTTTCTTCCTTCTCAACACGTGTAGCCGAAACTTTCAGACGTCATTGTATCTTTTCCATTTTCCCTCATCCCTATTCCCTGCCTGTCTCCCGCCACCCTTTTGTCGCTTCGTCTTTCTGTCATCTATCCATCCACCAACCCCGAACCGAATTCATCTCGCGGATTCATCTCGCAAACTTTCAACCTTCGTCGCTCGACCCCTTCCTCGAATCGCGAAATTTTCTTTTCCTGCGACACCTGCAACTATTTTTCTACCGAGGAACTTTCGCAGGTCGAGAGATTCAAATCTCGAGAATCCTCGCGGTTATTACTGGTTCCTCGCGTCTTATAGGGAAATACGATAGGAAAATTTCGAGTCAGTTACGATTTATCAGGGGTTCACGTAGTGAGCAATGAAATTGTGAACGACTTCGAGAGACCCAGCGTCTTATCGCCTGGATTGATTCCACTATGCGAATTAATACGAGAAATTACGTCTAGAAGAGTCATCGACTTCTCGAGGGTAATTTATACAGATTGTTCTTTTTGTTACGATGAATTCAGGCACATTGACGTAAGAAAATATTGAGTAATAAAATTTAGAAGAGATCAGTAGTTAACTGACAGAAAAGTCTAATACTAACATTGAAAATATGTTGAATTTATAGTTAGGATAGCTTAAAAGCACCAACCGGCTAGTCGTTCAACGCAAGAGGTTATGCTTTTTAGACGGAATTCTTTCTCTTCTGCGGAATGGAACAAAACGAAAAAGTTGGTTCAATTTAATCGTAACAAGGCTCTGGTCGGGAACTCGATTTAGCCGGAAGCGGAGTCGTTTAGGAAGAATGCGGGACAAGTAAAGAAACGGAGGATCGACTTACATCATTGCTATAAAATACATTTCATCCACGGCGGGCTCGCTATAGCGTCTACTACAGCAAAGATCAAAGGTCAAATCGATTTGACGAATTTGTGACGCAAACGAAGCGAAGGGCTGCTGACGCACGCTCCCAGCATCGGAGGTTGCAGTTTTTTGAAATTGCACATACGTACATTAAACCAGCGCCACTTCGCTCGAGCAGCCCGAGCTTCGAAACACCAAAGAACTAATCACTCAACAACTTTCCCCCACTACCACCAATCGCAATACTATCGACCGACCTAAATCGAATAACCCAATCCAACCCCTAAAAGAAAATCCACTTTTTCCATCTCGTGACACGAAAGACGAATTCGTCTCGCGGCTCCTGACACGCTTAACGCGCATCACAAAAGACACCGTAATCCATTCGGGAGCTTCAAGCTTGCCATTACCTAAATTTCCAGGAAAATCGAGACTTGGCCAGTGAGGCGAGATGAGACTCGATTGTCTGGTGCAAGGTGCGCGGATTGGTCGACTTTCTCCGATAGTTCGAACAGTACCGGTACCAGGAAATCGCCTCAGGAGTGGAAAGGAAACCACCGAGCGGATACCATTGGAGGAGCAGGAGGTGACGAGACCGAAATCGGCGACGGTGGAACCATGAAGCTGGCGCGTGACTCTTGAACCGTGCGTGAAAGCTACGAGATAAGGTTAGTTCTGCTGGTTCACGATTCGACACCTCTATCGGAAAATATTCTTAGCACGTAACAGCTGAAGACCGTAGTTGGCCAGTTTATGGCTGTTTCGCGCCCCGGGAAACCCCGCAAGCTTTTCATTTGCTCGCTGACGTCCGGGGGAACGCTGTATCGTCGAGTGACTCGAGAATTGGGCGCCTTATTGATTTTGTTATTGTGATTGGCGAGACAGGCGAATATTTTCTGACGTGTAGTTTTGATACATTTATTATATGTGTTTATATGGTGCAGATTTGTTTCAACGCGCAATCGCGTTTCTGTTATTGAGAGAGTAGGAATAATTAAAACGATTAAGATACAATTCAAAAGTGAATATTCAAGTAGTCTTTACACGGGCTCAACTTGACAAAAAATCGGTTCGTTGATTTTATTTTTAGAGATTAATTTTACATTTTACATTTTACATTCTGCATTTTATACGGCGCACAGTTGTTAGGAATTATCGTAGTTCACGGAGTTAAGCTTGTCACATGATTTTTGAAGATTCATACTTTGTGGAATTTACTGAAAGAGGAAGTTCTCGGTTTTAATGTTTAAAGTGATTTCCAGGGATTGAAATTTTTGTTACAAAAAGAAGATTAAGCGAATTGATGCGGCGAGATCAGATATTTTATATTTATGTTACTATCTAAAACAAATATCATTATTGCCTTTATTTACTGGATATTTTCTGGCCATATATATATTCCGCATTTTATATAATATGAATTTGTTTTAAAAATAAACATTCGAATATTCTGTTTACACTGATTGAATTAAAGAAAATTTACTATAACCATCGTAGAATCTGTTGCAGTTCCAAACAAAATTTTATTCGACACGCGTGACAAAGTCGACTATAGAATGTTATTCGCTAACGGAATACCGCGCGATCCTCCGTCTCACTAGCGCATATCGTTTTCATTTCGCGACAGGCGGAAAGCGGCACGGCGTCGGCCGGTTGGAAAGCTGCAATTTCGTCGCAGCGCCTCAAGAAAAAGAGACGAGAGAGGAAAACGAACAAGATACGAGTCTGAGCCGCGCTTATGGCACGTCTGCGGCGAGCCAAGATTGCGTTTTCCGGCTGTGAAAATTTCCAGAAACCCACAACAAAACCCCGACACCCTGTGAAAGAGGATCAGCTTGGAAGGTTTAGCTAATATTAAATTATAATTTACCACTGCAATCAGATATATTAACTATTATTTCGTAACGTCGATTTTATCCTATTTGCATATTACACGGTATTAATTACTGTTGCAAATATGGTAGTTGTCGTACCGTGGAATCGTACTAACCGATATGTATTATTTTGCTCTACGAACACCAGCATTGCAAGTTTGCTCGGTAAATGTACAACTTCGGGGTCATTCATTTTGCGTTGAGTTCCTAACTCCTGTCTTTCGGCTTTTTGTAAGCGGTTAGTATAGGTCGCGTAGGTGATGTGTCAAGATTAATATCGCAGGATTTTAGACCAACATATGGCAAACGTGTTTTCTGCCATCTCGTTTAAAGGCCAACTTTTCTAGAGCTATCCAATTTTAGTCGTTGAAATGGTCTTGGTGGATTAAGAGTACGTCGGAACACGGTGGAGTAATCTCGCGTTACTTCAGGACCGATTCCCTGCAAATTTAACTCTTAACTCTAGTCTTAGAGACGTGTGCAGCGTATAATAAAGTTTTTAGTACTATATTAGTACTATACTTAGTACATTTAATATTAGTAGTAGTATACGTATAATCAAGAAAATCAAAAAGAAAGTAGACAAAATATTACGAAATTGTAAATATTAAATTCAATGTTAAAGGTTGATAGCGGAGATAACTTGGGAGACATCGTTTTAGGACAAAATTATCCAGCTTTTCCGATATCTTTCACTGTCCCTAATTCACGAGAAATAAAATTCTGTATTGTTTCATCTCCTAAATTCGTTTTATAGCACCAACGAAAAATGGCTTTCTGTTACAAATCACCTACCAGCCACATTTGCGCACAAATTTTCATAACTTTCGAATCTCCAAGTTCTCTAACTTGTCAGTTTGTCCAGTATAAGGGTTACACCATTTCGCTCTCAATGCCTCATATATTCTTGAAATTTTGATAGAGCCAGGGTAGTAATTCCAACTTTCCTCCAGATTTTGGACTTTTCCTTACTCACTCGAAAGGTTCTCAAACTGTTGAAAAGGACTAGTCGGTGAAGGGAGCGCTGTACATCTTTTTACGAGCGACAGCGACGAGAAACATGGCGCCAATTAAGGGAGACAAAAATTTATTCTTCCGCCGGGCGAGCTCCTTAATGAGTTCCTTTCGAAGGAAGGGCGAATAAGGCCGATTCGAGCCGCTTTAATCGCGGTCGAATTACCGTTATCCCGCGGTTCTCGTTGTTAATCGTAGTTTCATGCGACGGTATTTCGCGCCGCTTAACGCGGTTATAATTCGTCGGGTCGAAATTAGTCCGTGGAGCGCGAGCCGTAGAAATTCGCGGGCGATTTGTCTGCGTTAACGCGGCCAAGCGTCCTATCTCGATTTATCCTCGTGCCCGATGGAATTTTGCAGACCATCTCGTTTAGTCGCGAGCCCCGTTCTTTTCCTGCCCGCGAATCACCGAATTATTTTCGATCCGACCTCTCTACGTCATCCCGTATTTCCAATTCTTTTCGTTTCTCCTCTAACTAGAGAGCGACGCTGTGAAATATTCCTGTATCAAGATGAGCGACACAGGGCTTTATTCCTTCATTTGAATAAGGTGCGTGTAAACGAGTCAAGCTATATTTTTACGTGTATATTCCTTAAGGACGCTGTTCTTCGTTGTAGTTGTTACGGACGGAGGAAAATCTGCGCGACGATAAAGAGGAATATTGCTTCATCTCGACACAAGTACGTAAACCGAGATTCTCGAGCATGCTATATTTTTCTTCCATGTTCTTAATCTCGTATCGGATTAATAAATAATTTTCACGAATCTCTGGCTAATTTTCTCGTAAGAATCGAGTAAAAATGTAACCGCGACTGTAGTGCAAGGAAAGCGTTAACCAAAATTTCCATCGATAGACGTCGCTTTACTTCCATTAAATATTCGAATAAAGGGAATCGAAGAGAAGCTTGTCTTATTTTTTTTTCCTTGTCTTAGTTTTTTTCCAGTCTAAAGTTCCAAACGAGGTAACAACTTTTAAAAGTTTTAAGCTTCTAACGAGTTTATCTCGTTTTCAAATCATCGTTCGCGCGTATCAATTTTGACCGATTTCACTCGCCTACAAGGTCTGTTCGGAACATGTTATACGAACAATTATTATATTATAGAATCTATAGAATATTATACGCAACATGCTGCTCCAATCGATCGACCGAAATAAACCATCGACCTGGGGCGATCATTACACGGGGGCTAACTTGTCGAAATAATTTCCATTCAAATCAATGAATAATTAACGTACAAGCTTCGAAATGGTACGACGAGAGAGCTTACAGTTCGGTCGCGACATATTTTCCTCGATCGACGAAACACCGCCCGCGGCAAACGTTACGCGGTGACGGAGGTTTAGAGAGAAGGGGTACAGATAGCCAAAAGATTGCTCGACATACCGGGTCAGAGGTTTCAATAGCTCGGTCAGAATTCCTTATCTCTCCCTGTGTATGCTTCTTGGTTTCTTTCTTTCGATCTGCTCTCCATACTTTTGCTAAGTATTTCGATAAAGATTCCCGAAGAAAATACTATGCCTGGGTTCCCCATGGAGAACACACCTCTGCTGGAACTTGGGTAAAAACGCGAAACAAAGGAGACGTTTTCGAGGAAGAGCGAGAAGAGCTAAGAGAACGATATTCTTCGAGAGGGATCTAGAGATTCGCCTAAGTGCCGCCTCGTTCCGCGATCAAATGGTGCGTCGCGATCATTCGTCTTCGATGTAACAGGCTGTCACTGGAAATTCAGCGTGCTCCACGGGATCGATAAAACACCCACACGTGTATCTTCATCTTCGCGAAGTGCTTTTTGAATTTTAATTTTCTTATTTATCGCTCGAAAGCGTAATGAATGATAAAAAGTTAGACAATGTGGGAGTGACATTACGATAAGCCAAGTTATTACTTTATTCAATAATTCGACAGTGAAATTGATTAGATATAGAGAATATATGAGTTCAGTTCTTTTTAGAGGAAATATTAATAATTTTAATAATTTTAATTAGTATTAATAATTAAACGAAGATATTTGAGATATGAAATTTGTAGCAGTATATTTCACGGTTTGCCTCAGTTTCTTTCAGACTACCCTTTTCAGACTAAGTAATTAATGCTAGAACTACTGACCTTTAATATGTACATAAATATATTAGAAATTAGAATCAGAGCAACATGAGTAAAATACGTAAGCGTTTCTGTTCCGGTAAAAGTAAACCAATATTTATATTTATATATATTTATTTATATTACCAAGAACGCACGTGCGTGCTTTTTGTAGCTACAGAAATAAAATACCCGATATCGTCACTTCGTAGCTTTAATATTAATTTGTTTAATTTTGTAGAAATATCAATTTGTACCGTATGGTCCCAGATATACAACACGTAAACAGTTACATTTAAAATAATAGAACGAAAGTAAATATCTCCATGTAATTACATTTCTATCTAAATAAAAGTCAACATTAATTTTACTGAAAGCACCCGCACGTTTTCAGTAATTAAAAACAAAGAAGAAAAAAAAGAAACAAAAACGCGTGCACATACGCATAGAAATCCTAAAAAAACGCAATATTTCGGTGGGTTTCGTGTAAATAAGAAATATACATCGCAATGCCTATACTGTTTAAAGATCCCGTTTCCATGAACCTCTATGTACGTGTTTCTAAACAAAGAACCATTTTTTTTAGGAAACCTATAACGTTACGGTCTACTGGAAATTTAGTGTTTGAACAAGCCTCTCATTTTAGGTTGAAACTGAACTGAAAGGAGTACGTTTACAAACAGAAATTTACACGGAAGTCCGTTTTCGACGGAGCCCGCAGAATTTTAGCGAAACATTTCCAATGTTCGTTAACGTGGATGCGGAGACGGACGTTTTGCGCGATTTCGTTTCAGTTTCGTTTCTCGTAATCGTTTCAAGACTCGCGTTTAGCTCGTCCCTCGAGACGCGACTACCGGTTTGTACGAAGATGCAACGAATTTCGTCGAGTAAATAAATGCAGAATGAACGACCCGGTGGGGCTAATGAGGAAAGTTGCGAGAGCCGACAGGTATCTAAGAATATTTCGAGGAAATTAAACTCACCGGAGTTCCTTCGCGCCAACCCTTCCAAGGACCGACTTTAATTCTAATAAGTACATCGAAGAACCAATTAGTAGCAGAATAATTAATTAAGACGATGCTCTTCGCTAGTAATTGTATCAAGTTCAATACTTATTAACTCGAATCAAATCCAATACCCGACGTTTTTGCTTCACAAGGTTCGAATACTACTCGTAAGGTATTGTGGTTTATTCATATTACTTGCCTGGTATTCGATCTTCAGAGACTCGTTTCGAACTTTAGAACAAGTACTTCCAACTTTTGAAAATCTACTTACAGCTACTTGGATATTTTATCGAATCGTATTCCCTTATAGATAGTAATCGAATTACAAAAGTCGAAAAGATATTACCATTTTATAGGATTCTAACAAGTTTAGAAGAATTATTATATCGAATCGTAGACGATAAACGCATTCGATAATAACGACGAGGGAGTTCTATAAATTTCATTTCAACGATTGCGCTTATAACGGTTTGAGAACTGCGTCAACTGTCTGTCTATGCGCAGCTGAAACGCGAAAAACGCTTGAATATTTAAAAGCGATCGGCTACCTGTGTATATATTAATGCTGAACCGATCGTTGTTGATCAGTAGTCAATCGGTAGGTATCGAAGCGATTAGCGCGCGAACCGATGACGCGTTTATCGTTATTGTTGACTGTTATATGCATTATAATATATAAATAATTGTCCCTGTTAATCAGACTAATTGCTGTGAACGTTCATTACGAAACAACGACGGAGGGAAATGTTTCGCGACTCTCGTAAGCACCTCTATAAGCAACAAAACGATCCTACTAAAATTCTTTTGTCAGAGAATTTATATATTCGACTTCATTCCACGAAATAGTGCTCTACTTTTGGTTTAATATCTTGAAAAAAGATTGCAGATTTAAAAGAACACGTGACGCTGCTATAAAAATGACAGTGGCTTCTTCGTTTAAAATTCGGAAGAAGAACGCAAAGTAACTCGGAATATTCGTTCATCAAGTTCTGAAATACCAGCGAAAAGGAGTCGGGGCAAACGATACCTCTGGCCGTGTTTCGTTCCAAGGTGGTTCGGTCGAGTCAAAAGTCTCTAGGTCGAAAATCGCCTGAGAACAAGCAGCACTTGGCGCGGGCCGATGCAAATGAGACGTCGAAATAGGGAAAAAGCGAGTTGGGAAGAGAAACGAGCAAACGAGGAGTGCAGGCTTATAAGTTATTCCAGCGAAGCGAAACGCGCTCTTGTGGAATCGTGATGCCGCGAACGACGTCGTCATCCTCGTCGTCGTCGTTGTCGCGGTCGCTTTTCACCCTTCCGGTGAAGGAGATCGCGCGTCGCGTCACTCCACGCAAGATATTTGGCGGTGAAAATCGCTCGTCGTGAGATTTTCAGCCGGCAACTGAGTCGTCGCAGCCACTGCGCGATATGAAGGGGGGTTACTGGCTAAAAGCGTATAAATTATGGAAATCCGCGTCAGACCAGGAATTCGATATGAAGATCGGGAATTCATGGAACGAAACGCGTTTCGATAATGTTCACGAGTAATTTCTCGTTCCGGGAACGAGCCTCGTTTTTCCTCGTTCAACTTCGTCCTCGTCGAGATGATCGCCGAGTAGGAGATGATTCGGGCGCGCGGAATTGCATTTAGAGTGCTTGCTCTTGGTCGATTCTTTCGCAGCAGGAAAAACTTTCTCTTTATAGTGCATTGAGATCGACGATGTTTCGTTTATAAATGAAGAGGGAAAAGTTACTTCTTGCAAACCGAATATACAGCAGGCTGATTCTATGTGACGATATAAACTGGAAATATAAAATGCAATTTCTTCGTACGGGGCTTTGTTACCGGGGAACATTATTTTAAATATGTATCGAACATGTTTGTGTATTCATTATGTTTGGAGTTAAAGAACTTTCGTTGTGAATTAGTATTTCCGTTTATGTTTATGTTTATTGTATCGGGTAAATCAAAACGCGCGATGAAATAATATATTCATGATAAATCTGGTGATAATAGAGATCGTTGAAGATGCTGTTTATTCTGTTGAAATACACAATTCTGCTGCTGGTATTAAGGAAAATTTCCAGCGTGTTCTGGTGATTTATTTCATTGGATGCTAGAGCGGACTGTTTTAAATATCAGAATTAATTTTATTTGACTCTGTGACTAAAAATCAAAAGATATTAGTTCGGACGCAAAATATTTAAAGGCAATTTTCCCAAAAATAAAGGCCAGTATCAAAACGTTTTATTCCACGCTGTTAACATATTTCTCACATAAGATTATTTCTTTCCCTGGCTGTTACAAGACACTTTATATTTAAAAATGACACAGGTAACGATATCGCTCCTGGCACTCTGCAACAGTACAACATGGAATTCTCCTACGCTCTCTAATCTTGTCTTGTACCATTGAAACTCCGGATTATGCTACTCTACATCACACTCCATACATATGTATAAGATGAAAGATACACATATTCTCTCCATTTGATCCAAAGAAATCCTCCCTTACGAAAATTTAAATAAACTTCCTACCATTTTCAGTAACATTTCTCTCTCATCGTCCATCAAATCGTTCGATATTCATTCTCAAGCTCTTCAACTCTTATCTACATATCGAATTCCAAATCGCGAGCACCATAAATGTTGATCCGCGGATCGTGCTCGAACGGAACCGGATGCCGCGCGTTTGACACGTTCTAATAAAGCGCACCACGTCGATAGACGATCCACGTACGAGTTGCTACGTGCGTATTCGTACGGAATTGCCGGCGAATCGTTTCGTTCCAATGGAGAATGCGATCCCCGACATCGTCATCCTCGGCCGGTTTCGCAATTCTTTCGTTTCTCACGATAGCTATCGTGCCGAATGAACCCTGACGCTGTAACGAAGACTGTTATTGTTATTGCCCATCTTGACGATTTCACATTCCGTACGGTGTTAATCTAATGGCTTTATCCTCCTTTCTTTTATTTCTTTTACTGGTTTTGTGGGTAAGACGAATCGTGTCCCTTTGGTGGTTTATTGGATCCAGCTTAAAATAGGGAATCATCGTGAATGTTTCGTCCGGAGGAATAAAAATATGAGAATTTTCGTAGATAATTCTATGACGCTCGCTTTCGAAGACAAGAAGCTATTTTTGAATCGGTATTCTAATATTTAGACGCGAGATCGTTTTGGACGATACTCTGACTATTACTTCACTGTGTATTTATTTATAAACTCTCTCGTATAAATCTCAAATTTCGACTGTAGCTATTTCTATATCGTTGCATAATTGTATATAGAAACTCGTATATTGTATATTTATCGTAATTCCAGCCTCCAGAGGACAATAGAATGGACTTGGTTTACAAAAGCAGCCTACTGTCGCTCATCCCTCCACATCACAATTATACCGCACTCTGCTTGTCGGACCAACTTAAGATCAGGTTACCTGCTTTAGTCATCTTTAATTGCTTCTAGCTACCTTGTATTTATACAGAAGTATTTATACAGAATTGTTGCGATTCGCACGAAATTGCATTAACATTCTACGAAGCCTTTTACTAGATTCGAAAATAAATCGTGATGCAATTTTGATCGCACTCAACTCTACCGGTTTGATTATAAACCTTTTCCCCGCTCGACGATTGATTCTAATATTTCCACTGACTCACGGTTTATCTTTAGTTTGCCTGGTAATATTTTCGTCGCTTGTAAACCGGGAGAATCAAGAACAAAGAAGGAAGCGGAGAAAAGACATGCTTCTAAATTTTGAAAACGTTTTCGCTTTCGATTCGCCGATCGGTATCGATCGTCCCGCCCCACGGGGATGCTCTACTCGTTCCTCCACTTATATTTAGCCGGCCGCTTTAATATTTCGCGCGGAACTTTCTCAATTTTCGTCCAGGCCGACGTATTTCCATCGCGGAAACTCGGCCCGCGTTTAATCAAGTCCCGGACCCGCGAAAGATCGGGATCCATTTTAAAATGGGCGGTGACGAGTGGTGCGAGTACGACGGAAGGGTGAAAAGGAATTTCTGTCGTCGCTTTGTTCACCGTATCGATCCCCTTTTACCCGTCCTCAAGTAAACTAACGCCAGCCCGTAAAATTTCGTGGCTCGAAACGTCGCACAGTGCGCTATGTGAACGAGGATTCGGAACAAAGATCAGAAATGCATATAACGTGCAGTTTTCTTGAAACTCGATACCAGACAATCCGACGTGAGTAAAAGTCTGTCAAATCTTTGTTAGTATTTTCTCTGCTTCCTGGCTTGCTTGAAATATCATGAATATTTATTTCTTTGCCTAACCGCGTTGTAGCACAGTGACGTTTAAGTATAATAAATAACGCCGACGCTGTGAACAATCTTTCCATTTTCTCGTAAGTGCCATGTAGAAATTACCTGTACTCCCTTCCGTCTTGTCAGATATCGTGCTGATATTCAGTAAAGAACAGAATCTTCTTGTAACTTTTAAAATTTTCCTGGGTTAAGCGTCGCCAGAAATCCATTTTTCAACCAAGTTGCGATAATTAATGGATTTCACAAAACAAAATAATAATAATAAAATAAGAAACATCCAGTGTAGCAGTTTGCAAGAGAAAAATTATATAGAAATATAATACAATACGTTCTTGACACTAGAATCAAAATTGCATGCTTTGAATCGTTTTCTTAAATTGCTCTTTGAAGAAAGAAAGAAATTTTTTAATTGGACAATTAAAATTATACACATCTTTGCTCAAACTCATTTAATGTTTAACAATGTTTAATATTTATCAAAGAAGAATGTAGAATGAATGAGCGAGCTAATATTTAACTGAGTAGATTTTGGTGTGCACACGATTTTTACAAATCTTCGATCGATTTTTTGGAGAATTATTGTGTACATTACTTACTTGCAGACTGATGTTATCATCGATAACAAGATCAAAATCGAACAACGATTATTTCGATTTTTATCCACTACTTGTCTCACTATGCGTCGTCGTACGGTTCGAATTGCAATAGAAAATGATTCACTTTGATTGGTGTTGCATCCCTCACGAGCAACTGTTTAACGTTTCTCTGGAGTTATAGTCGCACGTGCGTGCACGTGATTGGAATGGCTTGCAAATTGCATCGTGCTGACAGCAAGCGTTTCCTCGACGCGGATGGCTTCATTTACTCTTTCCCGGTCGTTGCACAGAGAATGCCTTCAAAGTAAACATTTGTGTCAGCTTTTTGCAAGCTTTATATGTATATGAACATGATCGATCATTTCGACGCTGGAAATATTTACATAGATTTTTTCAAGGGTGGAAAATTTTGGAATGGAATCCATATAGAATATTGAAATTTTTTGATCCGTGTATTTAAACAAGGGTATGATAGAAAAAAGGTTGGGACAGAGATAGTCACGATCCAAATGTTTCAATCGAATTACGCGTGTCGTTAACCTACACTGTTCATTCTGAATTGTTTTCTATACAGAGTGATTCTAATAACTGGGAGGTACTATAACTTTATCCTATAACTTTATAAGTAAAGTTCACGGAAAATGTATTCGCTTTGCTATTTTTTTTTCGTCGGAAGATTCTTATCTTTTTAGTAGTCTGTGTTCTTATTGTTTCCTCTACGACACACGAGTGTACGTATGCACGGTGATAGGCAAAAGATGGCAAAGACAATCGAGGGATCTTGCTCGGAGGTTCGCCGTTTTGACGTTGAACTTCAAAGTTCGAGGTGGTTCGCGAAATCTTTGTCTACGCGGAAGCTTCCAGATTAAGACGTTTAAGAAGTTTACCCGCGTAATCAAAACGACTTCTCGACTGAGATTGCACTCTGTCTAACAACGCTCGAGAACCCTTGATGTTTAAGAAGCTTGCAAGTATCGACGAGTTAACCCTGTAGATACTTGTAGCAAAAATCAACGGCGATGTCGAAAAATACGAAACAGGCTTTCTCGTTTTCTTCTGTTCTCCATCAACCGATCTATTTCCATTCTCTAGAATAATCTTCCATACTTTCGATACAATGATAAGTATTATTAATTCGACCGTATATGTTAAAATCACGGAGAGTGGAGATGTACATATGTTTGGAAAAATTACACTACTCTTATTTCTGTTAACGAAAAAAATTCGATTGAACAAATTTGTCCTAGCAGATGAAAGAATACTTCGTGCATCAAAGAGTTCATAGCATTCTAACATTTCAAAATTGTAACTTCTACGAACGTTCGTGATCAAACGCTAACACATCAAGACTCCCCCATGCCATTCCTGATCTCTGAACAAGGCCATTGAACGAGCGTCCCGACTGTCATTAGACGTCATTACCTAACGTAGATAATGTCGAGGGACGATTAATTCGCGGCCACCCTCTTGGGAACTATTTCGGGACCGGCTCTTGAAATTATTATAATTCAAAGGAAGGTAGTCCCGTGTGTATCAGCGCAGGAGATGCCGGTCTAAACGTTATAACGTAAATCCTGACGGTGGTCCCAGCCTGGTTTAGGCCATTCTCGATATGATAATTAGCATTAAACGTACACGACCCTGGCGAGTATTTGTCCTGGTTAACAACACGTTCGTTTAACGCCATTCTCCTCGTTTTCTCGGAATGAAAATTATTGTTCGCCGTCGACGAAAGAGCGCGTTTCCCCTCCGCAGTTTCTACCCGAGAGCCCGTGGGCTATGCTTCTGTCGCGCCACGATAAATACTGTAGTCGCAAGAGCCACGCGAACTTTGCGTAATTTTGCTGATCTCTCTGCAAAAATATCAGTTTGCTCGCCACAAGTGAGAGAGAAAGTAGCACACAATTGTCTTGGTAATTAACTGGCAAGAGGTGCTGGTAAATTTGTCAGAGAATTGGGTCGTTGAAAAGCTTACTTCGAAAAGAGCCACTTTTTGAGATGATGCAGGGTATAGAAAGCGTTATCCGACGAGATAAGAATGGCGTTAAGAGGAACGACAGAGAGAAATCGCCCGGAGAATCCAAGTATCGCGATCATTTAAATCCTCAATTACTCAGCGGTCCACTAGAAAGAACAGTCTCAATTTTTCTGTCCAGCACTGGAGGAAATTCTTCCTGAAAGCGAAGCTGCCTCGTTACTCAACATCTTAAGCCGTAGTCGCGAAATAAATAATAATCCGTACAAGTAATGTGTCCGCGTGATCGTGAAAACCGAGCGACTCGAATGGATGGATGGAGTCGGCTCGAAGAAAATGCACGGCTGCTGCCGGTAATTCCGCGTGGAGTTGGTTGTTCGCGCACCAAGAAAGCCGGGGAATTACGGCTTATCCGAGCCTCGTTGGAAGCTCGTTGAGCGAAAAAGAAAAAGATACGGCGCTTAGATGTGCAACCGCTGCGCTGGAAAAGCAAGGGGATGCAGTGGCCACGAGGCAGGAAAAAACGGACCAAAGATGGTCCGACGGAACAAAGAGCTGCAACCAAGCCATCTGTAACGAGCCTCAAAGGGCAAACACCTTGCTTGGAAACTTTGGCTATACCACTTCGATTTTCGAACTATCAAAATTGGATATAAGCTTGAAGGAGCTTTGAGAAGTACGACGGCTAACAAACCACCGTGTTTTAACTTTACTTTTTGTTCGACTTTATTTATTTACGAATGAAAAGTTTCATTTTACCATGAAAAAATATGCTAACGAATAGAAAATACTGTAACGCGTAACTTTAAAAGCACCTAAAGGTAATTTCATTTTACGAAGTCAATATGCAAATAATAATAGTAACGAATAGTAAGAATAAACACGATTGACTCTTTGACTAATTACCCTTTTTACCATACCAGCTCTTCAACGCTTCTTCAACATTTTTTATCGACTCTTTCTGTTTTATTTTTGTTGATTTTTGCTTTTTCTATCTATTCTTTGGTTGTTTTGCGGTTGTCGTTTCTTATTTGGTTTGCTACTTTGGGAGCGGAGAAGGTCCTTTTACAAGGATACAGCAAATACCCGGGCCGGAAATGGAGTCACGATGCGAAGGATCGCACCGTGTCTGCCTGCATTCACCTTTAATTATGTTTCGGATGCGAGTAATTACGGGACAATACCCGCAACCGTAATTAAATTTCATTAATCCATGACCGGCGAAGCGTCTTCTTTCCGAGTTACGTTTATCTCGAGATTGTGTGAATAATCCGCGGACCCAGATTTTTCACTTGAGAGTAACGGTGAAGATGTCGTAGCTGTCCTCGGCAGATTATTAACATTGTTTGACCTTAATTCTGTGGAACTAGCAGAATAATTTGGTTATAGATCACGTTACATCTGAGACTTTAATCTGTGCTCCAATGCCAATTTTTGTATAAAAAGTATACGAACATACATGTTTTATTTTCCTAAAATGTTTACAAAAATCCTCTATTAATAAAATGGATATAATACGTAACTATCAATGTGACAAATATATTCTCTTACGACAAATTGAGAGATACATCCATTGTGGAAGAAATATAAAACATGCACAGATAAATAAACTAACACAATAATTAAATAAATGGACATTAATTATAAAAAGTAGTCGGAATTTTTTGTTTACAGAAATAATCATAAGCAATATTAATTATGTTCGATATATAGAAATGTCTGACGTTCGACGAAATATCCAAAAATACACATGATATACGTTTATGTCCAGTCCGATCCGAAAATATATACGCATTAATTTATCACGCGAAGCTACTCTTTGTTTGCGAGCTGTACAATGTGATTGTTCAAAAATATTTCTAAAAAGAATTTGCACCTGTCTAACAGATCAGCCGTCATCTGCGTGGAATTAATTAAAATTTACTGCAGTTATTATCATAGCCGAGTTAATTGCTTGAAAGTTAATGCTCCTTCCTGTTAGATAATTTATGAATTTGTTCATACGTTCATAGCGTAAATTAAAAGCACGATTAATCTGTCCCTCTTTTCTCCTCCCTGTATTTCCTCCCTTCTTTATCCCTTCCATTCACCGTTCTCCTTCTCCTTTTCGTCTGCTTTTCCAAAAAATCAGCAAAACGTAACATCACATTTCCTACTCTCTTAAAGTTCACACAAGGGAAGAAATTGTAACAGAGAAGAAAGATAAAAAAATTGAGCAACAGGAAAGCGGCGTTTACCGGCGCAGGAAGAAGTCGCGCCTAGCAAAGTGGAAAATATAATTGCACCGTCACCGGTCGGACGATTAATAGCCCGAATGACGCGCTTTGCATGCAGCCTCCGCCGACACAGACGCCGCGCCAGTTCAATTGTTTTTCACGCGTGCACCCGATTACTGTCCTCCAGAGTAAAAACGCGACGCGAACGTGTCGCCGATACCGCGACCCGGAAACTGAAATTCGAGGCCGCCGCGTTATTTACCCACCCACGTATCGCCAGTGGAACAAACGTAAATTTTACGCAGCGCACGTTCGCAGTTTCGCGTCCCTTGTACGTCATGTTTTCGCAATTTGCTCCTTATCCCCCTCGATACTCGCTGCTTCTTCATTTCCAGAGATGATATTTCTTTGAGAACAAGTTAT
Source organism: Bombus bifarius (assembly GCF_011952205.1). Classification (NCBI taxonomy): domain Eukaryota; kingdom Metazoa; phylum Arthropoda; class Insecta; order Hymenoptera; family Apidae; genus Bombus; species Bombus bifarius. The sequence continues at coordinate 3,954,971 of NW_022884373.1, forward strand.
TTTAGAAAATTTGTACTTCTAATATAATCGCTTTTTGCACATTGAACATTGAGGTTTTTCCATGACCTGCCAAATTCTTTACACAACTAACACAATAATTTACAAAATAGACCTTCACATTGATCATATGAATTAATATTAATTTTTCTTTCTTTTATCGTAATTCCTCACATTTTCTATCCATTCATCAGCGATAATTTAATGAACTCTACAACTGTCTCAATGTTACTGAGTACACTGATATCAGTGTACAAAACATTAATAATCAGCCACGTATCGCAATCATATTTAGAAAGCGATGGTATTTGTATTATAAAATATGTTGTAAATTATATAAAATAGAAACTACACGAATACTTATTGTTCTCGCATTATATTTTTGTCCATCTTTTAACTTACTTGTCTATTTTGCAAATTGTTTCAATGACTTATTCTCCCTTGTTTCTTAATATGATATCTAAAAATTCTATGCAGTTATAGATTGCAGCTTATTTCCATGACAGATTCTCATTCTCGATAGTACGGAAGGGTATGCTGATCATCCGTAATGTGATTCGGAAAAGAAACGCGGAACTTTCGCCGTAAAGATCGTTCCGTGAAAAGTTTCAGTGCGGTCCCTATCAACCCCTGTCTCGTCTATGATGGTTACTCACCTCCATGTTTCCTTCCGGTCGGTAGTCAGAAATTTCCTTTTAAACGTGTCGCGTCATAAAACATGCCCCCGGAAGTTAAGATCGTCTCCCTGTAAAGTCCGTCGAACTTCAAACTTCATCGGGCTTCAAAGATTCAATTAGATGCTTCGCGTGCGATATTTGACGGCAAGGAGATTTTTTTTCTAAATAAAAATAATAATTCATAGTGGCAGATGGCTCATCCTTGGAGTCGCATCTGATATCTGAATCATCGAGTCCGAACAAATTCTCGTTCTTCGATTTCGTTGCTGAAGATATTATTTCACTGAATAAAAACTTGAGATATCGTTTTACTGAATAAAAGCCTGTCTGACATTTCTATGCTAACAGGAAAAAGGAACAAATCTAGAAATCCACGCACATTAGTGTTGCTTTACTCTCGAGAAATTATTCCAAAACTTTCTGGGAAGATTGAAGTTGAACCTAAATAAGACTGTCGTGACTGAAGCGGTTAAAAGCAGCGGGTGAAAGAAACCCGAGAAGAAAAGGGAAGACACGCCATCGGTATCCACTGAATTCCACCCTTCGCTTTCTACGTTTCCTGTTCTCTCACGGTGGTTTCAAGTTTTCTTCTTTTATCAACCTAGCCAGCATCCGCTGACGTGATTTAGCCTTTTGATAGGCGGTCACCGGGTGTTGACAAAGGCGTCTATCTGCGCGTTTCTCACCGTCCGACTCGACCTCGATCTGACTACTGGCACTCGGCCGGCGGGGCGACTTAACGCGGGTGCGTATCGATTTAATTTGTGACCCAGGCCATGCCGATTGGCCGATTCGCCACCAGTTCCTGGCCAAGAGGTGCCGCAGGAAATAAACGACGGGGTATTTCGGTTTCTTCTGACTTCGCAATTTTCGAATGACGCAATACTACATTGACGTCAGTCGAGTCCGAAATTTGGACAACACGAGAGTTTGACAACCAGTGGTTTATATAAAACTACGTTGGCAGTACGTGGTTTTATTTGCAGCGGATGGTAAAATTGTTCGAAATTGATTGTTAGAATGATCGATTAAACAAATTTTGAAACGTTCGCGTTCAGTTACTATTGGAACATATACATACATACATATGTATACGCATATACACACATGGATACATACAATCATGTTTCCCAATAAAAGTGAAGATTAACTTAATACTATGAACGTTATAAATATTGATATATTAAATAGTTGATTATTTATACGTATAATTAATTAATGAAATTAATATCCACTTTGACTTTTACGAACAACATTTAATTATATCTTAAGATAGATACGTGTATATACTTGAAAACTAAAAAATTAGCTGTGTATGAAAAAGAAAATTGAAACACGTCGGTTTAGTAAGTTTGGTAGTTCTGATATTACAGTAGAATGATACGTTACTGGCCAGACTAACGCACATCTCTATAAATCTGAAACAGATATCAAAGGAAGTTAAGTCGTTTTATCATCGTAATCGTTTCCTCGATTAGCATAACAAAAACGGTCGGAGAATGGCCGTGGTTCGAGAAAAGTGTGGAGTACACGCGAAATTGCTTTATTCCTTGCAGATACTCGAATTGTGGGAGTATGCTTTGGCGAACGGTGAAGCGATTTGTTATTCCTTTCGTGCAAGACACTGGGTGAATTATCGGTGCTGTTTCTACTAGTAGCAGCGTTATAGAACCTTCTTGGATGGGTATGAATAACGTTGAATAGTACGAGCTATTCAACATAAAAGATTACCATTCGTGGGTGATGATTATTTTGTCTTTTCTAAGCTTCCATTGATTATGCGTTTCTTACGTTTCCGCTTAATATTAGAAGCTTTGTATCCATAGAAATTATTAATCTTGTCGTAAGCATCGTTCCACCAATAACTTCATTCGCCACTTTCGTTTCGTCTTCGAAAACCAAACTCAACAAACGTTTCTCGAAGATAATAAAGAATACGTGGAATAGCCGTAATATTGGTTTCTCGGGAGCAATCGTGTTTACACTTTGCACTTGCACTTTGCACTTGCACTTTGGAATTACACTTTACGCGAACGTTTCGTAGACACTGCGATGTACTTCTTCACGGCAGACCTGGAACTGAGGGCTTCGGGCCCTAGTGTTTCCATTTATACTGTTTCGCTTGGCTGATCAAACTGATGACTCAACTCGGAAGTTCTAACCGGATGCTCAACCCGGACACGATTGTTACCGAAAAACCAATATCATGGCACTTCACCATCGTGCAAGTTTGAGATCTAAAATATACGAGAATTGTCTTTCGACTAACGGAAAAATGTAGGATGAATCCATGCGGTGATGAAGCAAATTTATATTCCAGAAGAAAAGCAAATGCTTATGTTACGTTGTGCGACATTCTATCTAGGCCAGGCCACACACCGCGGACAGGATGGCAACCAGATGTCCGCACGCCTTCACTGCGTACCTTCAATAGTCTTAAGAGCCGATCATAAATCTTAGAGGAATTTCTAAGGTCCTTCAGACCGAACCAAACATCTGCACTAAGTCACTGTCTAAAGGTTATTGTTTACTACGGAAAGATAGGAGAAGTTCGTCTTTCTCATGTACGATGTTTCACACTAGCAACTTTCTCTCGGGGCGGTTAACACCCTTCCTTCACTCTTCCACACCAATCCAGAAAATTAACCTATTACCAGAAAAGTCCTTCCCTCACTCTCCCAACAAGAACTTGGTCTTAACAAATCAGCTTTTCTCACATCATTATACCCACCCATCGCAAGTGTCCTCCGCTGCATCATCGTTACAGAAAGTCAGTCTTTATACGTTTTTTGAACCTTCAACATCTAAGCCTGCGTCGCGTACAACACCTTGTTACTCTAGCTATCAATCGAATTAATTGTACATTTCTAGTTAAGAAGTTGTTGGAATAAACATTAATTGTATTCGTTAATTCAGTGTAAAATCAATTTAACCACCCCTATTATCGCAAACGAAATCAGGGGATCGATCATTTCGTGGTGTCGATTATCCAATCGTAACGGGAATTTACGAATCCCGTTGACGTGCTTCCTCGCGATCGCGTCTCCCCGCGAATGGTCGAAACAGCTTACGTCAATATGTAGAAGAGCTTTCCAAAGAAGAACGACTCCATATCTGTTGATCCCACAAAAAGGAAGGAAAATTTCTTTCGGTCGTTACTTTCCTACTACTTTATACAGCTCAATGACATTTGTATACTCGTAGTGGAAATCCACCAAAGTAACATTAATACTGTTCCATCTAACAAATTTCCATTAAACGAGAACAAAAGCGGGCGAACAAGAACAGAGAAAGGATTCACGATTTCTTAACACTCACTCTTGCTCGACGTTGTTAGTCCTGTTCGATCGGACAAAAGAGATCCTTCCTCGGCTTTGAATTCCAAACGCGAGCTGCCTCGCGAGCTAATTGATCGAAGAAAACTGAATCAAGACAAATAAGGTGGCCGATTAAATGAAGACAAACGGATCTGCTGGCCAGCAAATTGTCGGAGCAAGATGCATCCGCGAGACCAGGAGGCGCGCCGCTCTAAAGTGGCGCGATTAATGGAAGCTCGCTTACAGAGCCATTCGTTTCCACACCCGGAGTTTATTTGGAAGAAATTAATCGACCACGGATGAATCGTCCGTTCAATGTAATGGAAACGCGTTTATTGACCTACGAAAGAAGCTTTATTGAAATTGAGAATTTTGGGTTATGGTTATGCAACGCGAGTGAGACAAAGTGGTCTAGGAACTACAGGCGCCGCTGTATTTCGCGCGATTTAATGTTTCATATTACTCTTGTCCATGAACGCATCGGCTAACTTCTTTGTCAAATTTAGATTCGATGCAAGCGAATGACGTAACTTTGTTCAGATTTCTTGAAATAATAATAACGATGTGAGCTTTGATAGCTGTACAGTGACGAGCATATGTACGGGCTCACGAAAATATACCACGCGCTTATAGACAGTTTTTGTGAATATATTATAACAAAATTGCAAAATGACATCGTCATTCGTGTCTCTGTCATTGATCGTCGTTCCTCGAACAATTTACAGCAACAGATCGAGTGTCAACAGGAAAATTAATGGAATGAAGCTATTTTTCAGATAAAAGGGGAAAGACAAATGTTTGTCGAGGAAAACGGGAACTTTTATTTCGTACTTAGACTCGTCGGAACGGGTTTGTGTTAAACTGGTGCGGACAAAAGAATCCTTAATGAGACAGGAGCAACAGCGACGCTATTGCATATTCCGGAAGATTCTTATTAAACCGGATAACATTTACACGAGTGTAAAGGAAACGCCGCCGACATGGACATTCTGAATCTTAACTGGCTGAGTCTTTTATCGGATCAAAGCCAGCCCGAACTCAAAGCTAACTCCTCCTTGGGGTCAGTTTTGTAGTCAGTCACGCTCGTCCACGAAAATTAACTCGGCCTCGCGAGTCTCTGCTAGCCTTTTGCGCTTGTACGTTTCAATTACGGGGCGATTAAAATGAATCCGCGGTTTTGTACGCCGGTCAAACGGCCATCGAGGAGAGCTTCTCGAGATCAACGAGCTTTCCAGACTCTCATCGTCCGAACTATCCAGATTTTCGTTGAACTCTCCGTTTCTCGCGCAAATCTCCTACGAAGATAAGCATCAAGCTATTGTATCGAAATTAAAGGATATCAAACTGAAAAGAAATTGACGAAGTACGATGAGGAAGAGCGTGTGAAAGAGGACAGAGAATGAGAGTATCAACGAAAGCTTACCCGTGTTCGCTCATATTAGAGTAAATCGGAGCTCGAATCCCGGACAGCAAACTTCCAAGTTCCCCCATTCGCATTGATCCCGCGTAAGCATACATCTCAAGCAGCATTACGCGCAGAATTATTTACCTCTTGCCAGCATCCACACCTCCGAGAATCCAGACATTCCCCGCGGAGCTTTTCGCGACTCCATCTTATTAGATGTTGCATCGAAAGCTTCGACGCCGTGATGAAATTTTCGTGCTGATCCATCGAATTATTAGAACGCCTGGAGGGATCTGTATCGATATTCTTCGGATTACGAACGACGCGAGGTATTCGTTACTCGATTTGCTCGCTCCATACTGCGCGACATTCCACGGATAATTAATATCGCGCTTAATCATCCTTAACGTAGCGTAATATGTACATAGGACGCAGAATTTCACGTGCGATACATTTTACACGATTAAAATTAAAATATCTTTTAAACTATTTCTTCGCTTAAAAAATATCAAGAACCCTGAAAACTCGAAAAAATATGCTTGAAGTAAGAAAGGCTTGAATCACAGCATTCGCTGTTCTGAACCAATTAACTTTTTCCTTGACACAATTTTTTCTGTCGATGAAAGTAGCCAATAATAAGATATAATAGAACTTAATGAGAATCTCAATCTTTCTAACTGTTTTATTAATATTAGACACAGGAACACGATTTTTTAAAGATAAATATAACAAATTTTGTTCAATTTCAATTCCTCTGAAGATCGTATCTCGATTTTCCACGATAGTTCCTTTAATAGATGTTTTGACAATCGATGTTTTGTATCTAGGCATCCAAGATGAACGAAACACTGTGCATAATATCTTGTAATAGCGTGTTAATTGGTTTAGTTTTGAAGTTAAAGGTCGACGAATATTAAAAATGGAATAACGTTGGTTAAAAGAAGGGAAAATTAAATAGACGAAGATATCCCATTAAAACTACGGCGTGCAGATTGTGGTTAAAAGAAAAGAAACGGAGGAAATGGAAATGTCGGATGGAAGCTGAATATTCGTGAGCGAGTGTCAGGAACGAACGAACGACACGTCGAAACGCAGAGGATATTGTAATAGCGGAATAGGAGATGTTTCGAAAATCGAAACGAAAAAATCGAATTTCTACGACCAGGCGTAGGATAGAATAAATACGAGACGGTCCGATGGGACTGTCTTTGAGGGTTGAAATTCATGAAATTCAGGAAATAAATTTAAAATTCAGCAGCGAAGGCGACGTTCCGGTACCTCGAATGAATTGGAATTTTTCAATAGGAAAAATGCAGATCTATTTAACCAGCTTTTGCAAAAAGATATTTTTAACACATCAGAGTTCATTGAAAGAATATTTCATTTAATTCTGATGACTTTCTATCTGCAATCAATATATCTGAAGTTTGAATTTGAAGAACAAATAATGGATTACATAAATCATTTTGAAAAACGCCTTGACATCGTCGTTTTAAGAATTTTTCAATCGCAGAGGTAAGAATTTTTATAAATCGAAAATGATTAATTACTTGTTGGGCAAATGCACTGAATCATATGAAAATTGCTTTGATCAATAAATATCTGGTGCAATATTTTAAAGAAATTAAGCGCAGTTTCGGAAACCTACACAAACAGACCACCCGGAGCAAGGTAAATCGAGCGAGCAAGAGGAAGTTGCAAGAATCGCGAACAAAGCTGTATGCCAGTAGCACGACGTCGATTTTCACCCTTTCAGCCTTCGGCCAGTCGTTTTCGACGTGGTTTACTCGAGCCTCTCGATTAAGGCTGCCGTTCTACGTAATTATCCAATCGATTTCGAGGCCAGGACTCATCGTTTCTTCCGGCGTATCGGTCGGATCGACGGTCTCTCCTCGTTACCTGTAATTTCCAGACAACCCGCCGATCTAATTCAGTCAAGGTGTTGATTCGACGTGATTAAATGTATCAATGGGTCCTTCCTCGGTTACCTCGGTATATCCACGCAGCGAAATAGAGAAGGTGTAACCGACAATTTTCGACGAGGATGAATAGTTTGCGGATAAACGAACCAACTTGTCGCAGCGAAATGAGTTTGCTGGGCTGTGGTCCGTCTGCTCGACTCCACGTCCACGAACCAACCGGTTCCATCGGAATTTCTCATCTCTGCGCTTATTCGATCGTCAACCGATCAGGCAAATCACTTTCACACTGAAAAGTTCGTCGGTCCTTTCCTTGCGCCGTCGCTATGAGAACCGATTTGTTTAAGCTCGAGCTCGATGTTTTCGAACGAGTGGCGTTTGCTTTAAAGTGAACGCGTACACGCAATATGCAGTAGGGAACACAGTGGATAGCACTAATTCGAGGAATTATTTAATTTAACGAAAAATTTAATAAATTTAACAAAAAAAAACTGTCTGACTAGACTCGTATAATGTAATTAGTTAACTATCGGAATATTATTAATACCTTGCAAGCTGATATAATTTTTCAACAAGCATATTGAGTTCCTTGTGCTCGATCTTAATTTCTTTCATTGTTACACGCGTATGGAAGAATGTTAAAATACGGTTCCGAAATATTTACCAATTTCTCTACTATATCATACGCAATCGTTTGTAAAATTACATTTTTGGTCATATTCGAAGAAATAGAATGTTTGGACAAACATTTGAAACAACTGAAAGAAGTTTTTCAATTTTCAATTGAACTGGTAGACTACGTGTAAGGAGGCGTTAGCAGTAGGATGTCCAATTAATCCAGGCCAGCTTTATTACCGGAGGTCTAGTGCGGTCTATGGTTCACCAAGGCACACAAGGGCCTGTCGGATTTATCATGCCTAATCGGGCAGCCGCAGTCGTGGTCGTAGAGCAATCGTCGCCGCGACGGCCGTTAATCCGTGTCTTCGATCGCAGCGCTCGCTTTTTCACCGATCTGTGTCAACGTTCGATCATTCCACGCCAGTCAGCTTTGGGCGAGTGAAAACTCATGGTCAAACCGCGATGTTTGTCGACGATGCGCCTACACCAGACGGCAGATCTAAACAAGATCTTTCGACCGTAAAAGCTCCGTAAAAATTCCTACTGCGAAACTGAAATTTTTCGTTGGTCTCAAACGTCCATATTATTTGTATAGTTTACGGACGTTTTCATCATTCCGCAATTTAGAGCCACGACGACAAAGGATTTACAAAATTTTGCCAGTTATTCGGTTCACTCCGGCGCAGTAATATTTAACTTCTCGCGAGAAACATTGTCATTCGACAAGCACAGGCCCGAAAAAACGTTTATCCAGTAAATCGTTCATCTCGAGCGTTAGAAAAAGAACAGTAATAAATTACTGGCGGTACAAACGTTACGCTTTAAACCTGTGAACGTGATTACACTCGGCGCTCGGAAATGAATTACGTTATCATAATTGCGATAACCACACATCAACGTAGCATTTCATAGAAACAAGCCGAGATCCGCAAAAAATTTCGCCACGGGTCATGGCCGCGCGTTATCCGACTGGGTTATGAGATTTCGCCGTAAAACAGTACGAAGAGACGAAGTAGCTCCTACAGGGCATTCGTAATCAGTTGAAATTTCCATGTTATACGGTTCCTTAGATATGATGAATCTCATAAGACAATTGAATAGCACGTTCATGGTTTATTTATAATGGAAAATTCAAGACGAGACAATTAAATTCTGGCGAGAAAATTTCTCATTTTATTCATATAAAGTAAAAAAATCTATTTGGAGAAAAAATTTTGCACGTGGCTGTATACGATGTTTCAATTATATTTGATCATAAGCGTCAGAAAAGATCGCGAGTTCCTTGGAACGACGTTTGAGAGAATAGAAAAAAGGAGAAATTCGTGCCTCTAAGATACGCTTCGAACAAGCCACGTGCATTGTGCATTTCGTTAGCAGCAACTTGCCGCTGGAAATCGGAGACGATACTTTTGCGAGCTCGTTATCGAAATACACTCTGTAGAGGAAAGCCGATCGCAGTGTTTCGCTGATATCTGGAAAAACTATCTATCAGAGATAGACTATCACGATGCTGCCCATCGTTAAATTTTGCGAAATAATGTCCCTATTAGTTTTACTCGTCGCTATAAATAATCCAAAAATTGCAAAAAATTTTTTAGAAGCACCATCGTTCTTTTGCCGAGGAAGCTTCCTTTAATAGTTTTCAATTTTCATATTTCACATTACATTGTAGTATCGGAAATTTTGTTCGTTTAGATCTCTCTTGATACAAAACATATTTTAACAGTCTATACTCAATTCAACAATTTGATGTATAGGAAATATAGCCTTTCCTATTTGTATTACAAATTACGAATTTTTATACCAAAAGTCTCCGGATTCAGGAAAAATCCGTGCGAGGGTGCGGGATAATTAAATGAATCGGATTTTCTAATTTAGAAACCAGTACCATTCTCAAGGACAAACGCACGCGAAGCTCTGAGAATCAGTCGTCTCCACTGCCAATAAACTCGAATCCTGACACTCGATGAAACGTGAGAGTAAAAATACGCGGGATATCGAGAGATTACGAGGTAATAGGAAATCGCACGAGAAAGAACTCTCGATGCATCCCGCTACGATCTGTCGTAGCTATCGCTTCCCGAATTTTCTTTCATTTCTACGTCACCGTGTCCTAAGTATACAGGGTGTCCCAGTATCGATGATACAATCGACAGGAAAACGATTCTATATGTAAAAACAAATTGAAAATATAGTTTTTTGGAAAATAGAGTTTGAAATATTGCCAAATAGGTATACTTAAAACTCGACCAATTTCGAACTGAACAAGGGCGAGCAACCGATAGAAGATTGTTCTATGGGTGAAAATAAGTCGAGATAATAGCCAAATTAAAAGAGAGTCTTAAATGAAACAAATTTTTATAGCGAGAGACCAACATAAAAAGTAGGAAAACATTTGCGACAGTAAAACGAACAGCAGGGCCGGTAAATCTTGCGAGGTATCGTTGAATCTCGACGATGTGTCAGGGAAAATTGGGTTCGTGCTTCGGGGGCGGTCTGAGTACTCGGAAATTTTATTTCGACCTCCTAGCGTAGTCGAAATGCACGTCGCGAGTATCGTTGAATTCTGGGAATGAATCCTTTAACATTTTGCTTATACAACCGCGATTTCGTCAGTTTCGTGATTTCAGGGCAAATCAATCGGTCGAAAAAGGGAGAAAAGAAAGAGAAAAGGGAAGGAGAAACTAGTCTGAAAGAGTCCAACGAATGAATTTTAAAGAACGAGTGGATGTTTATTTAAAATACTGGAATTGTGAGTTGCTTTCTTATTCCAGCAGACTTTCAACTGTTATTAAACGCGAAGTGACAGAGTATTATCATCGTATGGATTTAATAAAAGATTATAGGCAAAACGTTAGTTTGCAGATAATCGTTATAGCCCAAGATACAAATGGCTTTTACGAAACATTTGCGACTTTCGGTTCGATTATGTTAATGGATATCCCAGCTTAAAGGTTTAATTTATGACCACGTTATATTGTTGTCGCGCGGTATATTTATAGTTGACAACATAGCTCGTATAGACACGCCGACCAAATGGCTTCGCCGATGCAGTCGTCGCTGCATCGTCTCTACGCGACACGTGCGATCGTGCTGCGTTTACCACGTCAATGGAAATCGTTTCCAGTTCGATGGAAACAATTGTGGATTCACATCGATTCGCTTTGTCGACGTGGCATTGCCTTTGACGCTGTTGGCCCTTTGAGTCCATCGAATTTTCGGTTCTTATTTTACGCTAATTTTCTTATTCTGGCATAATGACTTTTCACAAAGGAAAACCAATTTGATAGGTTTTCTGTTTGCCTTTTTTAATTGCAGTTAAATACAGTTAAAAGTCAAGGCTGTCGGACGAAGAGGAGTTTAGTGGCAAGTTGCTTCGTAATTTGGGTAATTCGATCAATGGACGCGAAGAAATCAGTTTTTCTTTCGAACAGCGTAACTGTAAGCGTAATGGGGGATTCGGTAAATTTCAAGGAAAATACAATTTCCAGCATTGTTGCATGAACGCTTTAGCTGGAAAGGCAAAGGCCACTGTCAGAAGCTTCGAGTTCTTCGCATTTCTCGCCCGAGCGAGCTGCAACTCCTTCAACCCGTCAATCCAACGCTGCAATACGCTCGAGCGTGGCGTTTTTGCGCCTTTGCAAATTTCATTGTAAATCGTGCACAGCCAAGCATTTTCTTTCGAACATTGACGCGAGCTCTGTCCTGCCTCTGGAGCAATCACGTGCACACTTCAAAGTGAACCCATCATAGGCGAGAATCCTTCGAGAAATGTCGTATCGTCTTCTCGGAGCTCTCGATTGGATGCACCATTTTCCGGAGAAAGCCTTTCGAAGCGAAGTCCAGTAGTAAAATTCGAAGAGCCTACATCTTTTAAACCCTCCATCATTTGCCAGCATCTTCTCGGCGGTAACCTTTTTAGGATTAGAATTTCCCTTTGCCAGTGAAAACGCTTTTTTTATTGATAATAATTCTTTTATTATCAATGGTACGAATACATATTTTTAGTTCGTTGGCTTTCGCCAAGCTGAAAGAAACGCCATATTGATTATCAAACCCCGTTCCATCCAACGTGATTTCTTGATCAGTTTTTCGACGACCTTCCTGCATTCTTCATTTTTAGTATCACGAAATAGTTGCGTCTCTTCGCCGAATCAGTAGCTAGGGCTTCAGCCGTAAAAACTCACTAGCACTTTGATTAACATTTCCATTGCCCGCGAAGACAGCGAGACTCGAAATGGCCGCGAAAGGATTTCCATTTCATTACCCGATAGCTCTTGGCCAGGGTTAATTCGAAATTCCCCGAACGAAATCGACTTGCTGTCACGTCTCGCTGAGAGGGATGGGGAGAAGAAACCGGAGTCTCGGTAGAAATTTATTAGAACTTGTAACAGATAATGCACCCCAGAGATGCAACTTCCGTGCGCCAGGCGTGAACTTAAGCGCATTAGGAGATTGAAGCACGTCCGTACCCGGGAGGCTGTTGCGAAACTTAAACAAATGTCTGGTCCGCTATTTATCCGAGCTGCTTAACAAACCCTTCGAAACGTACCATACCGCGATTACTTCGCGAGAACGAAACGAAGTCGTTTGAAGGTTTCCACGTCGCGTCAGCATCCGAAAACGTGTTTCATGACAAGACAGAAGAAGCGAGGTTGTCTCGACCAAGTGATGAATAGACGTGAAATGTACGTGGTGTTTCCAAAGTATATCTCAATGAAGTGGGGGATAATAGGCTGGATGATTAAAGGAGCACTTCTTGCTTAAGAAAATATATTCACGTGACAGGTCCGATTGCTTTTCATTATAGCGACAGAACTCTCAAACTATGCAATGTAGAAGCTGGCTGTCTATTGGTGAGTATTCACGAGATATAAATTGATCAGAAGTAACATTAATCAATTGCATGTGGGAAAAATTGCAGAGAAAAGTCGTGATTTTACAAATAGTACTTTTTAAAATCTACGTTTATGCTATCCACGTGTGAAGAATGAATTTATGGAAGCTGAGTACTGACCATATGCAGAGAAATTAAAAGATATACTAAAAATGGAATTGGTCAGTTTGACTTTTGAATATATCAATCGATAACTAGATTTCTATAACTCGTAATGAAAAAGATGTTCCTCCCGTCATCGCCTATTTGATTAATCTACACTCCTGAAACATCTTGTACACGTACAGTTGTTTGATAAACTGTCGAAAACGAGAAGAGTGGTTGGATTTGGAAACAGGTCTGTAGTTTCAGTCGTGGATCTAATTTCTTAAAGAGCCTGTAAGCTCTTGAATCTTCTTACCTCTTGCTTTGCACACTGTTTTCCTGAAGTTTCTTAGGGAAACGACTACTATTTAATGCACGTTCCGTAAAGGATCAATTGTAAGAAGACACAATAAATCCTAATCCCTAAAGGAACATTTCCTCTTCTTCTTAAAATCTCCGATTTATTCCTCTGTCGGAAAATAATTCATCGCTTGTATCTTATTTTTTGCTCGAACTCATCGCTTGCTTCGACTGACCAACGAAAGTATCAAGCTGTGGACCATTATAAATTCTGCGAATGTTTCAAAGGCCATAAAAAGTCCGTTAATTACGGACTAATGAACGATGTAACAGGGGTCGAGGTGAAACGATACTTTCAACTTTATTTCCACTCCTTGAAAAGTTGATAGTTAAGAGACTTTACGGATGAATCGCGGCAACGCGCTTTTATGTTCGAAACACTTTAATCGAGCACAAATTCCGGCGACCAGAAGCCTGCCACCCTTTTAAGTTCCGGCTTCAGCTTTCCTTGACGAGCTTTGTGAAGCGCTTTATAACCACCGACCTCTTTGTCGCGGGTCTTGTAGACGGAAAGACCCGGTAAACAGTGAATTCCACTTTTTTATCGAAACCTGTTCTCGTTCTTCGAACATAAACCGGTCTCGTAATTGCATTACGCGATAACGTTTGCTTTTTGCCAATGCTATAATACCAGTGTCTCCTTCTTGTTTCGCTATTTGGCAAGCTGGCCATCTTCTGCGACGATTCTATTCGCTAAACCAACGTCTGCTAGACCACAGCTAGATCGAAAATTCTCTGAAAGGCGCCACCTGAACTACGACGCTGGCTTTTTTATTCCAACGATTCTCTCTATAACAGACTACAGCTCTTGCCGAATGCGATATTAGGCTCGAAGAAAGAAGATGTTAGCCATTTCGTGGCGCCAGTTATCGGTAAGAAGACGTTTCTAAGCGATATTCGCACAATCGTACCGCGCTAATTTCGTATCTGCGAGGATTCTGAAGAATCGTCGAGGACGGAGGGTGAGAAAGAAACGGAAATGAATCTTCCTCAAGGCTGCGCCGGTATTTTTCTCCGGCGTGATTCAACGCTGGCTCGCGGTAGAACCGCTATTACGAAGCTGACAATCTCGCGACCACCGCGCCGCTTGTCGTTGAATCTCCACGAAGCGGTGACAAATGAACAGAGACAAATACTTGCTGATAGAAGACGGCCGAAGAGAGGGACGAAGGATTGCGCTTCAATCTTTTAACGCGATTAGCTTGCCAGCCTTTGCTGAACCAGGAGGAAAAAAGCGATGGAAACGAGCAAAAGTCTCGACGTTTCCCGTTCTTCCACTCCCGTACGCTCTGACAGCGCGTTCGCCTGGTTGCTTTTGTCGCTTAATTCTGTTCCTTTCTTTGCCATTTCGTTAAGCATTCGTAGTTGAGAACTTCCCTCGCGGGACCAAGCCATTACCCCCCTTATACCGGTGGAAGTAGCAATAATCTATCGCGCAGAGCCGAGTGAGTAGGAAAATTTCAAACCAGTGCTACGAGATTATAATTGAAGAGATCTGCGTTTGTGCACAAAGGCGATCGTAACTTTAAATCTCTTAAAGTTAAATCTCATAAATTTTACATGAAAAGAAAAGCATTTTGTCATTTAACTATCATAAATCCAATCGTATCATCAGTCTTCATATTCGATATACAATGCCGTGACACGATTTTCTTTCACACCACGATAATATCATCATTACATCACGATATAATTATAATTCAAGACAGCCGATACCTCGTCTATCTTTCAGGAAACATCTGATATTTCGTAAAGAGAACGTATGACAGGCTACAAGTCTGCTAATAGAATCAACAGAAGAACAAAATTGTCTTAATAAGATATGATCAGATCCGCGACACAGAACGGTGTTCTTGCATTACACGTACTCGTGGCGCCGTGCGGCCGCTTAATGGCGCGCGAGCCGGATTTTACACGAGAGAGACTCGACCGTATCGCGCGAACTTAATGCCGACTTCAGTCAACACGCGCGGCTTAGCCCGATAAGCTTAGCCCCTTGATTCCGCGTCGCGCGGCGTCCTGTTCCCTGTCACCCGATTTCATCTACCTGCTCCTCCTATTACACTCTCTTCAGTCATACCAACTTCGCTTATTCATCCTTCAAGCCGCGCGAAATTCACGAACGTTGGTTCGTGATTCGCGTGTACCTAATGACTCGCCCCGTCACGATACGCTTCCTTTGAACACCACAGGCGATAACTTCGGTTACAACGCGACTTTTTCGCTTTCTCTCGATGCCTGCTCGAAGAAACTTGTAACAAGTTCTATAGAGAACCGACTGATCTCAACGAAAAGTCGTACTAGTTAGGGATAATGTAACGTTAATTTTCAAACGCATAGTAACATACGCTCCCTGTCATAGGTACGAAGACAGAAGAGGCAACATTGAACGAGTATCGGGAAATTATTATAATCATCGGCACGTTATTATTATTGCATTTGGAATATAAACTATAAAAATTCATATATTCGATATTATAATGACGATCAAATTAAATAGCTTCCTCGTCTATAATCGTCACATTTCTCGATAATTGTTTAAGTAAAAGACTACAAAAAAAGTGACGTAGGCTTTTAAAACAATTTTTCTATAATTGTAATAGAATTGAGGTTTCGAAATTTAAACGAACGTAACTCGACGCCTTGGGCACGTTGTTAAGAGAACAAAAGGCAAAATTGCTTGGTAGATGGTTAACAAGCGAAACACGAAACCTTTTTCCCGTCGTTAGATCTCAAAGGTTATTAACATTGCGAAGCCAGAATTGGCCGAGTCATCGTTGCAGCCGGCAACAACAGGTAGCCTCGCGAGGTTCGATTGCGCGTATTAATAGCGGCCGGCTGGTTTCGAGTTGCGTGGCTCGTTTCTGAAAATTCGCTCCGTTAAAAAGTTCGCGTTCCAGTCACGAGTGCGCGAGGCTTAATTAAACCGCGCGCGCAACCGACCGATGAAGCGGCGAAGCCTTCCAATTAGCGGGAAACAACGTGATCAACGGGAACGATAAACCTTTGGGTTCCTCGAAACGTCGACGAAAATTCGCGTTTCGATCCGCAACTTCGATTGGATCTGGCTGCGGAAGTAGAACTCGTTGCGCTACAATGGAACCGTGTTTTCGGAGAAAGTCAGAAATGAAAGAAAGAAATTGGGATAGCGAAAAAAAAAGAGAAACACGATGGAATTGTAGAGAAGTCAGCAGTAACGCGCACAAAGTATCGGGGGATAGAGTTGCAATCTTGCAGAACGTTTTGTGGAGGCCGACATAAGCAGACTTCGAGGGGTTGGGCATGAAAGTGAGTTTTACCGATGCATAAAAGGCGACCGCCCGATTGTGTGACCAGTATAAACCGACAAAATACCATGTGCGAGGAAATTTTTTAGTATACCGTGTCTATTTTTCTACGTGATTTGAATGAAGGTCTGATTTTAAGAGTAAACGATCTAATAAGTATGGCAATAAAATTGGTCTAAGCTTCGTATGTTTACGATGCAACCCCGTTATTCGTACCCGATCGCAAAAGGAACTCGAATTGATCCGATAAATTTGAATCTCTGATTCTCGCTATTTGCCGGTCCATCGTTTCTCCCACTCGAACAATGAATCCATCTATTGGAAGTAATTAAGTGCTCAAGCGAGATTCGTCGGTGATAAGTGGACAAATTATACGGTCAAGTAAGAACGATCTATACCTATGGTTACCACTCGGCCGGATAAACGATTTCGCTAAAAGTCGTTTCAAAGATCGCGAAGAAATTTCGTCGTCTTTTTTGCTTTCTAGACTCCTTCTCGCTACGACCGATTTAATTTCGCGTCTGGAAGATGAAACAGGAGCTCGTAATCTGTCATCTGCAACGACCGCCCGACCCCTAACAACCAGTTTCGGGGAAATAATTAACTCTTGTATTACCCGCTCCTGTTTGCTCGAGTGCAACCGAGTAAATTGTATTTTAAACAGTAACTAACCAGACTAGGACTCGAGCATCTGTACCTTTGCGCGTTATTCCGTCTCTACTTTATTCCCTTATAAGATTTTATTCAATTTCATTTCTGTCAAATATCGTATAAATTAGACGATGAACGCGAACATGTTTAATCGTGAAATGAAAAAAAAAGGTGATCTCTTACCTTACACTTGGGATATTCTTCAGCAGGCGTAGGTCTCTTCCAGCCCAATAGGGGTGGTATGCAAACGAGAGCAGACAAAAGCCACACGAGCGCTATCATCAGAGCTGCCCTGGCCGGAGTCCTCTTCTTTAGGTAATCCACCGCCTGCGTGATGCTCCAGAATCTGTCCAAACTTATCAGACACAAGTTCATGATACTGGCGGTGCACAGTAACACGTCCATGGCCGAGTAAATGTCACACCACCAATAGCCGAAGATCCAGTATCCCATAATTTCATTTGCCAACGAGAAAGGCATAATTACCAGGCCCAGAAAGAAATCAGCCACGGCTAGGCTAGCTATAAACCAGTTCTGTATATTCTTCAGTGCTTTCTCGGTGGCTATGGCAATGATCACCAGCATGTTCCCCACGACGATCACGATCATCAACAGCGTGGCCAGGATGGATGCCAGAATGATGTGTGGCAGCGTATATCCAGATGGATACAAGCTTTCCCCGAACACGACGTACGACGTTTCGTTGCACAGGCTGCCGTTACACGGGAACAAGAGACTCTCGTTGAAAGAATCGTTGAACGATCCACCGATATCCTCCATAATGCCGCCCAAGCCGAACAACAGCTCCAGCTCTCTCAGACCTTCCACGTCGTCCTGGTCGGTGGTGACACCACCGGTGGTACTATCGAAAGCAACGGTGCTTTCCGCGCTGGTATTAGCGACCTCCACTTCGCCCAACTGTTCGGTGACGAGGAAGGGCAATCTGGTACCCGACACGATATCCCCAGCACGGAATCTAGCGCAGGCACAATCACCGGTTCTCTCGATCGGTGCCACCTGTCGAACGTTTGCCTCGGTAGCCGTGTCGTTGCCGGTGTCGGAGGATCGCTGTTCGACGTCTGGTCCTTGGTCGACTTGATCGGGGATTCGGGTGGTTCCACGATCGTCGTGAGTCGTGGTCGCGGCGGCTATCAGCCGGTGCAGTTGCTGCTCTTCGGTGAGGATCGCGCTATCAATCGAGTGGGCCTCGTTAGTGGAAGACGTAGTGCCACCGGTTGGTCGAGACCACGTCATGTTCTCGTCGAAGACGCTGGTGGACGCCGTAGTTGGACTACCGGCGGCGTCGATGGTCATAATGCTGCCGAGGAGCGGCATCACTCGCACCCTCGCCGTCGACTGTAGATGCTATCTCGACAAAGTCGAGGCGGACGTGGTGGCCGCGCGCGAGTAGCAGCGTGCACCGGGTGCAAGCTCGAGTAGCAGCAACAGCAGAATGGTAGTGGTCTCGTCGCATCTCGAGGCCAGGGGCGTCATGCCCGTTTCAGGATGAGGTCATCGTCATTAAACGGACAATGGCGTGTGGCCTGTGTAGCTTCTTGGCGACAGCGGATAATCCGTTCCTTCTTTCCTGGATCTCTCTTCGGTTCGACTAGAGAGGAAGGAAGGAAGGAAGGAAGGAACGGCTGCTTTTTCTACTCGTTACTTGACGCACAGTCCTTTCTGTATCGAACTATTGTTCGTGGGAACTTGGATATTCTCGGCTATACGCTTTCTTCGTGAGAAACGTATGTACTTTTGTATATAGTTTCACCCTCCGACAAACAAGGGTGTAGAATCACTCGCTCGTTGTGGGCCAAAGTCTTTTAGAATCTGATTTTTTGGCGATTCTCGCCTGGTGATTGCCTACGTACCACCTTCCTGTTCCACGTTGTCGCGCTGGTAGGTTGGCCCTTGATTTATTGCTTGCGTGAGTTGCGACTCCCTCTTCGTATTCCTGGTATTCCGGCCGGTCTCACGATGACGGAGTTAATACGGAAAGAGCGTACAGAGAGATTTATGGATAGTCCGCTGGCTGGTTGGATTCAGGAGATAAAGCCGGATAGGGAAAGGGAGGGAGGCAGCTAGACGGCGAGACGAGAAAGAGAAAAGCGGCCAAGATGGAAAAGAAGGAAAAGATAGAGATTGAGAATGGGCGTGAAAAATTGGTCCCCCTTTTTTACCTTCCTCTTAGATTAAAGCTCAGACACTTTCGAATTAAGCGAACAACGGCCTCCGCGCGATCCGATCGCCCGACGATGATTCTTAAAACGAACTGGTTCGCGAAATCTACTCGGCAGCTATCGACGAGGAGAAAATTGATACCAAGACGGGTCGTGTAGCGTGTCACTTACGACGTTCGATATTCGAGCTATATCATCGTCGAGCTTTCCCTACTCCCCGTAGCTTTTCGTACACGCTTGGCTCTACGTTTGCTTATTCCCGAGTCCGAACGGCGCCCTCAAGCTAATTAATTATCGCGCCCCGGCTAAAAAGGCTAAGCGCTGGATATATACCCGTACTGCTCCGACTTGCGACTTCAGCGAATTGTTTACGATTAAACTCGTAATTTACTCGTCCTGTTCAGTAACCGAATGGAAACACAGAATCGAACGTCGCCCACCACGGGCGAGACAACGAAAATATTCCGCGACAGACAGATTATTTTATATAACTCTACGCACACACAGACACACGCGGCGACGAATCGCGGAACCAGCTTAAGTCCGTAAACGTTCTATACATACACATTTACACGTAATTCGCGTTGCTACTTAGAATCTCTTTGGTTCTCTATAACTCTGATAGGCTCGATTTATTAAATCGTCGCTGCAACGTCGTTGCGAGATGGTCCTTAAGTCGTAGCGCAACGACTTATCCTGGTTTATTATTACGTTATTATTACGTTATTATTATAGTGCTAGCACGTAGATCGTTGGAGGAAAATGGCAAGGACCGTGGTACGAAAATGAGTACGCGAGAGGAAGGAAAAAGGAGAATGCGTCTAGGACGTTCCTTCGATCAAAGTCGACGTCCTCGACCCATCTGTACACCTATTTACACGCTCGAGATTCGTCGATACACGTCCCTGAACCCTTTTCCCTACCGCCCGTCCTTTAACCCTCTCCTGTTTCACACGCCTGGATCAACAGGATTCATTCGCGCACACCGTGTCCTCGAGTTCGGAATCGGGTAACCTTGCACCAACTGTGCCACCGATTCACGTCAGCTGATCACACAGCGACCGAAGTTCTCTCGACACACGGCAAAAGTTCGCTCGATTATTCCCCTTTGTTCGTCGACACTCTCAGTTTCCAGCCACGAAGCACACGTCCCTCCGTAATTTCGCGAGATCTCGACCAGTAGCGAAGATCACGGTTTCCCTCGTCACGCTGCTAGCTTCTCCATCGAGCTTGACATCCACCACGCGTTCTCCTTCGACTCATTTCCCATGAGAAGCGCCACTCGACGATCGTCGATCGTTATCGTTCGACCCCGAGATTCTTTTCCTCCGAATCTCAGAGCAACGTGGACTTTTTCTCTATCATCGGGATGGATCGCTTCGAGCTTCACTTTGGAATATTCTTCGACAAAATACTTGCAAACCGGAGGAGTAACGATCTTCGAATTGCCCTTACGTTCCTACCACGTCGTCGTTTCCGCTTGGCCCGTCACGAGGTCCACCGTCGCACGCACGATCCTCGCGGGTTCCTCTTGGAATCACACACGACGAAACACGCGCGGGAAACTCGAGCTTGCGACTCGACGAAGTTCAAGGATAGTTCGAAAAAGACGATTTTACACGAAGATGGAACGATCGAGCGCGGGACACCACTTGCCGAAGACGAGATTCGAAACGACGAAGGGGAAAACCTATCTTTCGATGTTCGAAACTTCCAGCTAAAGTAAACGATAAAAGCGGTAACGGACGTGGCTCTGATCGTGTATCGTACGATAGATTCTATTTAGCGAGTATCAGAATCGTGCGAATCCTCTCTCCTCGTGGTCCTTGAACGGCTGATGCGTGCGTGCGTGCGTACGTGCAGACACCTCGAGGTTGTCTCGTGGATGTTTGGGAACGCACTGCAGCCGCGAGGGACGAGCCAGGAACTCGGACTCCCTCTCGTGTCGTTCGCTGGATAGAGACTCTCCTCGCAGGATCGAGGCGGGCGTGCGACGAAGAAAGTTCGTGGAGAGGGATGGAGCGAGAAAGAACGAGAGCGACTGGTGTGCATGTGCACGTGTAACTCGGTCCACACCGACGTTCGAGCCGCGTGTCCGTGGATTCTCCGCACTCTGTCTATGTTTGTGAACGTGTGTGCATGTATGTGTGTGCACGCGCGGGTGTGCACGCTATCGTATAGGTGAGAGGACGCGGCCGCGCGCGCGCGCCTCTACGTGCACGCGAGAGAGCGAGCGAGAGGGAGAGAGAGAGGTTGGCTAGCTCACTGGAGGCTGACTGGTGGCCCGACCGACCGGTCCGTCCGTCGGTACCAGCGTCGGGGCGCCGTCTGACGGAGTTGCGAGAGCTGCGGCGCAAGCGTCGGGACGCCGCCAGCACCCGACCGACGCGGCCCGACAGTCGACTTTGGACCATCGACCGATCGGTCCGTTGGAGAAAAAATACGCCTGTTCTCCTTATTCTGATAGCGTAGCTTGCTCTTCCCTTTGCAATCTTATCTATGATATCTTTACGTTCGTGCAGCTTTTAAGCAAGGAAAAGGTAGGGAGATTTCCTAGAGTCGGTTAGCAATTATTCGATCGATCGAAGATGATAAATCTCTTTCCTATAAACCCAATAGACGAAATGGCAACCAGTTGCGAGTTCCCATTGTTCGCCAGATCGATTTGCCCGAATCTCAGATTAGATCTGATCAATTGAACCATCCGGGTCATTGGAAGATGCGTTACCGCCAGGCCTGCCGTTCCAATTGCCTAGCAGACTGTAATCCATTGCGTGTTGATCGATTGTCCGCTCCGCTTCATAGATCGTGATCGTGACACTAGCAGCAGGATATTTAATATTTCAATTAACTTTGAACTATCCAATTAGACTACTCGCTAATGGATAGCTTAGATACAATAAAGCCGGATATAATTACCAAACCAGGCCAAGTTCAGCGGAAAACTCCGCCAGCTATTCCAAACATCCCCCGTCCAATCCTCTTCTATATCCGAACCATTCAGCCGAGCCGAATTTGGGTCCAGATTTATCCAAGTAATCCAGCGAGCAGCTGGAAGCGTCCACCCTCAACCCCCGGGCTTAATATTCGAAATAGCCATCCCCTCGAGCTATCCCTGCCGCCACTTAATTGTTCACGTTGCTCCCTAGATCGTGAAGTTCACGCGTTGCTTTCCGCCGCGATAACAAACTCTCCGGGGAAGATTCACCTCTGCTGGAAGCTCTGGTCGAGGGAAAACGAGAAGCAAAAGAGGGGGGCGGCAGTGAGCGGCCGAAGCCGCGTCCACTAAAGCCGGCGTCCATTTGCCGGGATCGTAAATTAGGCGACCACAACTTGATAGTCGCCTTTAGAACATCGAGCCACCGGATCGGGAATATATTATGTTGCTCTCTAGCTGGCTGCTTGTTACCAGCCCTAGGGTATATTCATGAACGTGCAACTACCACAATAAGACGAGGAGAAGAGCTCGACGATCAGCAATTCAGGCGTCAGATCGCGATACGCTGATTACGATACCGACATCGGTGTAGCGAAACGTTAATCGGTTGATCAGAGTCGTTGATGGCCGACGTCAACAATCGGCCTCTTCCTCTCTTCGATTCGTTCTCGTTTTCCACGACTGGATCGCGGCTTTAAAGGTGATACTACCAAAGAAACCATTATGGGTGTGGTGTTTTTCTATGGCTTTAAAAGAGATAGAATAAGAATAGAGGTAGCAGTTTAAAGGACGAAATTGGCTGATCGGGTATTCTCTTTTAAAGTTAGTCCCCGAAATGAAGATTTAAGAATGCATAGAATATTTATTGGAAACGCTCTCGGTGGACGTTGAGGCTCGATCTCGGTGACTGTCGGACGGCAGTGTGTTTGAGAATTCGTTATGAGTCGAGGGAAATTTTAACGAACCTATCTTCGGGTCTTATTCGTAAATCGGCCCGCGTTTTCCAGCACTATGGCGGCTGGACGGTGGCAATAAAAATTTCATTAAACGGTTCCCGGTATGTTCTCAGGTTACGATACTTTTCCGATGCTTTATTAAATTTTTATCGAACTATCGGCCCGGATCGAAGCCACCTCGCTCTCTTTGTTACGTGAGCCAGCAACCAACGATCCAGATATTTGCACGTACATATTCTTCGCTTAATCGCCACGTGGGATGCGATAAGCTTCCAGGTGAAATTAATTCGTGCGTCCCTCTAATAAAATCCTCGTCATTATACAGACAGCTCGAATGTCCAACGTAATAAAAATGTGATCCGCGGGCTTGCAAACATTTTTCAACGCGTCGATACGACGGCGAAATCGTATTAAAAAGGGACAGTTATTAATTAAAATGGACAGCCGGAACGTGAGATAAAAATCACGCTTCGGGCAAACTTTGATCCTATTTTGTTCGCGTTTTCTATCGGTCTAACAAAAGTTGAAGTTTCCACTAAATAAATAGTAAAACAAATAGTTTAAATTTCGCTTTTCCTATATCCCTAACCGATGGTTCGCGACCGTGAACCGTATTTACGACTGAGCCTACCGCGCGTGTTGCTACGGGTCATATGTTGGTGACCGCTTTTCCGAACTGGGAGGGAGTAGTTTAGAAATTATATGCCACTTCGACAACTCGGCAACCTTATAAGCGACCGTGGAACTTGTTGGAAGAAGCAAGAACGGGACATTACCAACGCAGATTCGTCGTTTGAAGTTCGACGGTTGGAAGTTGCGATCGTTTGGAATCTTCCTGGAGGCGAGGAACCGATAACTTGGAGTTCGATAACTTGACGATCCGCTATCCCGCGTCGCGAGACGTCGAAAAAGGAAAGAAATTACGGGGGGGAAGGAGGAAGGGAGCCAAGACGGGACGATGAGCTGTTCCCTGCGAAAGTTGAACATGGACAAACGTGTAATTGAAAGTGGCACGGAAGCAATTTCCGACAAAGCGATGAATAATTCAAAATAAAGGGACGTAAAGAAAGGAATCCAGCCGTTCCTGTGTAAAATAATTCAATCGGAATATATTACCCGGGCCATGGCATTAATTCGCGGGAGTAGCGAGAAGCCTCCGGATAGAATTAACTTTATAACTGACTTTTTCTTTAAGGGAAAAGAAAAACCCAGAGGCAATAATTGATAGAGTGACGACACGACGACGTTCTCGTTTTTCTTTCTTAATTTCTTTCTTTTTTCGTTTTTCTTTTTTTAATGGGATGTATTATTTCGAATTTCGAGAGCACGGAGAATCTACTTGTTGCTTATTAAAACCTCTAAACGTAATTTAACACGTTCGCATCGGGCCGAAAGTTTTCAGGAACGTCGAAAAATTAGCCGATACGCTCGCTCATAATACAGCCTTCTGTATGCGGAAAAGAAAACTGTGTCACACAGGGAGTGGGGCAGAAGAGCGAGAGGACACACGGCACGGTGAGGAGAATTCTCGAGCTCGAAATTTCCAACGGTGGCTATCGCGGCCGCCCTTCGAACGCCCAGGGCCGCGTCTCTCGTTTTCACCCTCCCTCTCTTGCTCTCTGTGTATCCATAAGGCAGACGTCCTCGGTTCCTTTGACGACGCCGCGTCAACGCTGCCATCCCCATCCACACCCGCGAGCTGCTCTCATTCTCTCCGTCTGTCTCTTTGCCGAAAGTTTGCCGTCGGTAAGTTCGGCATATTGTCGTAACTCCGACGTGCAGGCTTCTCCTCTGTTTCCGTGTATAGGACACGTATTGGTGCGCAGTGTGTACGTGTATCAGCATTGTTCCCGTCCGGAGAACATGCACGGAGAAACTAGTTAGCAACTCCTTCGTTTTGGGAAGAGATACGGGGCCACCTCGCGACCACCATCGAATTCGACCAGCATTGTCTGTCAACGTGCACGAGAAGCGATCATTGCGATTTACCTAGTCCGATGTTATCTACTGTATATAATTCGAGTTCTAGAGGAACAACGAAGGAGATCATGTCCTGGATTAGGTCAGACAGTAAACTCGGACACGAGGATTTCTTGTGGATTATGGTAACATGAATGCCGTTTTTTGGTTGGTTAATCAGGATGTTTTTAGAATAACTTAACGACGTTCAATTCTAGACGTTCCGCGTATTATGTACGATATTAATAAAAGATTGTAAACGAAACATCGATCTACAAACAACTTCGGAGATTTAAAGTTCTTCCACAAAATGTAAACAGTCCAAGGTATAGTTACATCAATGGTTGTCGTCGCTTGATACTTCAATTTGCGATAACGTTACCATGTAGTATATTTGTAGCGATGGATAGTTCCAGAACCTTGAAGAATTATGTTTTTCAATATGCATGTCTTTGATACTGAATGTAGAAAGATTTTCATATGTTAAATGTAAAAGGAAGATGACGATCGCAGGAAGCTTTTTCCACCTATCCGTGAGGAATTAATCTGATAGCGAAGATCAAGAGGGTTAATATTTACGTCAATCCGAATGGAGATCGATAGAGAAACGTGCGATTACGGGAGACAGGAAAGGTGTTGGATAAATGTTTGTCGAATTACTCGTCCTGGTGATAAGACATGGATGTTTGAAGAGGTAACCAAAGAAGAGAAGATTATTCTGAAATCTAGAAGAATCTTTCCGAGCAATTTCAAAGCAATTTCCTATATTCGAAATTTCTTTGGTGGAGTATACCGGCATACTTCGACATACTTCTCACCAAGATATTTCATCGCTGCCGGTGAACTTTGAAACCGTTTCGCTGTTTCCAACGGAGGGCGATGCGCATTGACTTTGTAATTTGCTCGTCGCTACCACGTTCCCAAAGTTAACGCGATCGAAACGCTTGCGATTTCTAGGATGTTTACGCGATCCGTTTAATCGGTGTTAAAACCCTTTGTTCCGCTCCTCGAACTCGTCAGGATTTCGATATCACGCTGGATGCAAATGTTTCTACGGATCGACAAAGGGAAACTTCCCTGCATTAGGCTCTTTCCACGGCGCAATAACTCGGCCGATAAAGCTTCGTTTACGAGGTCCACGCGAGAGTGATTGCCGAGGAACTATGAGTTCCTGTTATTTATTGATGGCACGTAAAAAGAAAAGAATAGAAAAAGGGCAGAAAAAGAAGAAAAAGGCGTTATCCGAACTGTGATAAATTTCGTCGTCTAAGGGTCCTTTTACGAGGTCAGTCACCGTAAAATTACGCATTAAAATTAGCTCGGAGATTTTCTTAAAATTAGCCACGCGAGCTCTCTGGTATCGGACCCAGCTAACAATAAGTGGAGTGCATAAAAACTCTTTGTGGGGAAGGTTCGTGAACTCTAGCGCGAGACTTTGCGTGCAAGGTCGGAAAGAAAAGGAATAGGTCATCCTGCTGCTAGATTCTGTTGGAAGGAATCGTATTTCCATCGTGAATCATCCTCGAATATTTCATGAAGTACCTTCCTGTATATCGTGTTTCGAATTACTTTTGCCTTAATGCAGACTCGATGAAGATTCTTTTACCTTCACCAGTAATTGCATTCGCCGTTATATGAAGTCGGTAAAGGATTATAGAGATTGGTGGAAATGTTTCTGACCACAAGGTGGAACGACTCTCCGTACTCGATTATGCTTTTTCGAGAAGGCCTTTCGGTATCATCCATTTCGCATCGAGAGGTTAATTTATTTACTAAAATCTACCTAATTAATCAAGGGGGTAAATTTGATTCAGAAACGAGATCTAACTGGAAACTGGATGTAGTATATAACGCGGCAATAATTTCCACGAAGTATGGCGATTCGAACGAACTCGTTTCAATGTGCGTAAACAACATTTCATCTCCGTGATTTCCATCAATGAAAATTTTCCACGATAACGCGGAACGTCACAATTACGATGAATACCGGAGAATTATTGTATGTTCTGTTCGCGACCGTTCGACTTGGTCAATAACGGGCAAATGACTAATACGACGAAGCGTACATAGTCATAACGCAAACAGGAAACGTAATGCTCGTATACGTATACGTCGTATTACGTATTGTTACGGTAACAGCGGCGGAGAAGGCGGTAAGGGAACGAAGATGATACGCAATCCACGCGTCTGTTGTCTCTGTTCAACTACGATTCTCCATCGTCCGTCGAATCTGTCTCATTCACCATACATTAAGTTTCCGATCTTCTTACAGTATGATTCTTAGGTATTGGGACACGTCAATTTATTTGCAACAACAGCAATACTTATTATGTTCTTACGGAATTCACAAAAAGTACATTTTAATTAATTGGTATTTTTTATCAAATCTCATATAAAAAATAACGCGACAGATAACACTTTTCTTACAATGCTTCAAATTTTAGGGGTGTATGTAAACTTTTGCTTCCGACTGTATATACGAATCAAAGAATCATAAATCTTCTGAGAATTTTTTATTTCGACCATCTCCACTACTTCATCATCAATCATCATCGTGCTGTTCTTGGAAAGCTGTTACGTTTGTAATTCTTCTCGGAGAATGTATTAGACGATTCTATCACTTGTATTTAAGATAGGAATCCATCAGTTCTTAGAATCGTGGTAAATACAAATTGTTCGCTTAGTAACGATTATGATGAAAGAAGAACAAAGATCGGAGGAAGTAAAATTCTGGAAGAACCGTTGAAAGCAAGTGCAACAATTTTCGCGTCGTTTCGAAGAATGGCTCCCTTTTCCGTTATTCGATTCGCGACTATAAACCGCGGTTTGTGTATCGTGGCATCGTAAAACATCAGATACGTTTCACTGGCTGACGTTGCACACGTAAATCGTTCGTTCTGTAGTCTATGAAAATCCAAGAAATCTTTGAGCAATCACGTAAAAGTAAGGAACACGCGGTAGTAAAAAGGTTATGTTTCGCGTGTACAATACCATCAGTGTGTCTGAGACGAAATTAGTTAAGGGATAAGGGTTGAACGTATTCGTTATATCAGCACGCAGAACCATTTCGAACGAGGCGCTCGTAAAACTCTACGTTCCATCCGTTTTCTTCTTTGTATTTCGACAGCTGAAACCCGATCGAATTCTTTTCTTACGCCGTTAATGGATCGCTCAAATTTTCAGCGGTACGAGGAATTGTTTGAAATATTCCAAGGGGAATCGGCGGTCTGGTAAATATACGATATAATGGGGAAAAACGCGGACTCGCTGGCCGTTTGTTAATTTCCTGTTTGTGGGAGCGTCCTTGGGGAACCTGTGGACGAATGAAATTACTCTGGTCGTGAAGCATTGCCACCAGCTGCCTCGAGTGCTGCTTTTTAACATAACGAATATTTAAAGGTTCGAATAACGAGCTGGGTACAAGCACGCAGGACGAGTTCGAAACCAATTTTTAGAAAACACCGATAATTTTCTCCTACCTGGAAATTGACTCGTAACTCGATGTAATTTTCGTTGATATCGTGTAGATAGCTACCAGGTTCTTTTCCGGAAAATAGATTAACAACAGTCGGTTCCGAACGAACCGCAGATACTTGTGGCGATTTTAGTTCGCACAGTCCATTTTGGGAGGAAGTTACTTTGCCGTTTTAGCTTGACCCTTTCTCGTTTTCTCTCACTCTCTTTCTTTCTCTCTCACTCTCTCCCGATCTCTCTTTCTGCGCCACCAACCTTCACGACTCGATCTAAATCGATCTAACATTCCACCCTGCGGATACGTCGAATGGTTTATGGTAGACCTCGGGGCTTCAAACATTTCCTTCAGCTTCCAACGTGATGTGTCCAGGCGACCGTCGAACCGCACTCGTGTGCACTTTTCCACGATTTTCCATCGAGTTTCTACGTGTCGGAATTTTGGGAACGCTGGTCTACGGAATTTCGCACCGCGCTGAGATATACGTGAATTCGATTTTCATTTTGGTCTGCAGAACGCTATGCAGTTGCTGATTGCAGAATTCCAGAGCTGGATTAATATTTGTTATTACAGAGAAATTTTTCAATATTTTTAAACGGTGAAATATTTTTAACAGTTGGTTTTTGGGTTTTATTGGATTTTGTTCCAAAACGGCAATCGAATAAATTACCTGCGGTTTCAAATGAAACTCTGCTAATAACGTCCCCTATTCTTCAGTCATACAGTCAAAGAAAGTATTTCGATTTACTGCAAGACGGTTTATTTTCCGCTATCTCGCTAAAAAGTTCTTGCTCAAGATTTCTGCTTCACCGTCCCAAGATCTGAATCATTTTATACCACCAGGACCATTATTTATCGTGACGCAAGTGTATTGTTAAATTTTCTTTCAACCTCTCCGCTCTTCTAGCGGAAGTGGCAGTATTCTCGGTCGCAGAGGACGCGGGTCGCCGGAAATAATGCTTTAAACCGATAGTATCTTCAACTTCCCGTGTCTCGGAACCCATGTGGAGCGGTTCAAAAAATTACGTCCGACAAATCAACTCATTCCTTTTCCTTCGATCGAATCTTCCACCCCTTAAAATTCGCCATATTTCTTTGCCTTGACCATTCACCTTAATTCTGTTCTGATATACACATTCTGAAATTAGTGAAATTCATAAAAACATAAATTCGCATAAACGTGCACAATCTATTAATAATTTTTCACGCTGCACCTAGCAGCACGAAGCATGATTAGAAACAAACAGAAAATCTTCACGTTGAACATCGAACAGGATACCATGTTTGCCCAATTTTCCCGATACTAAGAGGCGTAAGTGGAGGTTGCTCGCGGAACAGAACCAAAGGAAAAAGGCGATGCAGCGAGTTATGAGACAAGCAAGGAGAAGACAAGGCGCTTTTTAAGCGCTCGCAGGGCAAGTTGGCTGAAGAGAGCGAGGGGTGCGGACCTGGAGGTGATGGACGCGCACCGGTCGTCCGACACGACCCCTTTTCCACGTGTTGCTCGCCTCTTCGTCGTCCCAGTGAACCGGCAGAGTGCTGCTAACGAGGACCCCGCCCTTGTGACGTCATACTGAGTCGCGCTTGCGTGTGCGTGACCGTATATGCAACCATGTACTCACGCACACTCGAGCGAGCACTCGAGCGAACACTGCGTGCGCGAACACGCATGCACGCCACGGAACTAGTGTGCGTCATGCCCTCACTCCCTTCGCTCGACTCGCTTGATTTCTTTACGCCGACTTTTTCCACGACCCTCCCGCATCCCGGTGTTCTCCTCTTCCCTCCGTCTTTTTTCCTCCATCGTTTAGTTCACCGTGCTCACCCCTCTTTTTCTTCCTTCCACTTTTTCTTCTCCTTACCCTTCTTTCAACTTTATTTTCGTGACGTCTGTGGTCGGATGAATACATAGGAAACCATGTCTTTTTGCACTTGTTCTTCCCTCCAGATTTATTCGAATTGTTAAGCTGTTCGGCTATCTATAGGTCTCATCAGTGAAACGATTGCCCCTTACAAAGTAAGCAAGAAACACGACACTGTTGATACTAATTGGATTGTATGAAGCCTGCTTGCACTAAGAGAATCGGAGAGAGTTAACAATTATGAATTTATATTTTGTTTCCGCGACAAATGTATCGCTTTAACGTCTTTAAACACCGATATTTGTCATGCTTTTATCATATGTTCGGAATAACTCTTGTCCTTAAATGTTTCTACCTATGTTCTCTATCATCTACAGGCACGTCGCAGCCCTTATTTTCTCATTTACCCTTCGTCTTTCTATTCCACCCTCCGAGCGCCGTGTGTTCGAACCGACATCGTTTATCCGACCTTCTTCTCTTTTCAACTTTGCTGGCACATACAAGCAGGTTGACGTGTATGCACAGTTGGACAGGGGTGGGCAGGAAAAATAGCGAAAACGGTGGATGGGGAAACGAAACGTTGAGAGACAAATGGAGAAGAAAGCGAGAAAGCACGCGAGGCAGGAAAATAGAAAGAACACACGGGGTCACGAGGGAAGAAGTAGAAGGCCAGTTTGCCTCGCCGTGGAGGGCGCGAGGGGGTGTATCGACCTCTACCAGATTCTACCCTAACCATGAGCGGGGTGGAGGGTGGCGGCATCGTAGTAATGGTGAAAACGATGGTAGGGGTGTGGTGACGTCATGAATATGCGAAAGAAAGAGAGAAAAGGACGCGAGGGGCGAGGAGCGAAGTTTGCAGAGTAGGCCGACGCATACACACGCGTTCCGGCCACGTCGGTGGGACTTGTATCTCGAGCATCTGCTGACGCGATTCTCGATCCGTCCAAT
This sequence comes from Bombus bifarius, assembly GCF_011952205.1. Classification (NCBI taxonomy): domain Eukaryota; kingdom Metazoa; phylum Arthropoda; class Insecta; order Hymenoptera; family Apidae; genus Bombus; species Bombus bifarius. The sequence goes on from NW_022884373.1 coordinate 3,986,498, forward strand.
CGATTTACGATCGCGCTCTTTCTCTCTCTCTCTCTCTCTCTCTCTCTCTCTCTCTCTCTCTCTCTCTCTCTTTCCTTACCGTGCAACGCTCGTGAATCGGAGAACTCTTGATTGCTGTTTGATTATTGAAACTCACCGGCCTGCTAGTTGGTGCCGACACATTTTCTGGACATCCGAGCACAGGGCTAACGTCATTGACCGATGACGTCGAGACGTCAACGAGAACTATGATTTGTGAAACATAGATCTGTACGTGTGTTTGTATGCGAATGCATGAGGACTATCTGAGTTTAGGTTTACGATGGTCACTCAAACGATCAGGTCATTGGAACAGTCGAAAACTCAAGACGCATCGACCTAGGCCTAACGCTTAGTATTAGTGAATTCACACGTTACAGGTTGTGAAATTCCGTTGCATAAGCAGCTTTTGCAATTTTATAAATTACAGATTACATCGCTAATATTACTTCGTTCCGCTACACTGTTGTATGCAATCTAAAGACACAAAGTATAACAAGCGACTGACGCGTATCTTGTGCAATCTACTTATGCAATTTTATTTGTTTCGTTAATACTATTGTGCAGGTATTTACGAGTGAATTTATTAGTATAGCTGTAACGTGTAAATTGTAAAATTTCACTAACAATATTAATTCGAGCAAGCAAGAACCACTTAGCAACAAGATCCGTGACGAACGATCTTTGACAATGATTTAAGATTTTTGTTTTTTGAAGAGACTGTCTGGGTGATGGTTTGGTAATAAAGACACGGATAAAAGAAAGCCACCCTTTCAGATTAAGGAACCGGGTCGATTTCATCGTTCCACAGAGTTAACTCGCGCGGAAAGAACTACATAGTCGTTTGTAATTGTCATTTTCCGTTTAATTGGCCAGGAACGTTGTAACCCGTTTATTAGAAGCGTATTATTTTCGAGCTGCAGAAGTCGCATTGATGACTGGCAGCTCCCTTAATCAGCACCAGCAGGCATCGCGTCGCGGCTGCTAATTCAATTCTTTCCTGGAAGGAAACTTCTCTCACCGCTAGTACAGTAATACTGAAACGCTTCCGGAAATGTATTCTGCATTTCCCTCCGTGCAAATGCATTTCGGTTCCTTTGCACTCAGCTCTGGGAATTACGCGAGACATCGAGTGCGCGCCTGCTCGAATCAAACTGGTCGAAAGAATAACGCAGTGGCTAATGGGAAGCTCATTGTTGAACTAGCTGAAAGCTGCATCCGCGAATTGGCTATAATTAGATGACCACTCGCAGTCCATCTGCCGCAGGACAAACATTCCACGCTAGTATGCAAGTAGACTCGATCAATGCTTCTGTTGCGGCGATGGTTTGACCGAATGGTAGCAATTTGATGATTCAGAAGATGTTTCATCAACAGGAACACGATCGAGTTCGTTGAATTTTCCTTAACACTTTTACGACGGGCAACACGTGTGAGGGACCTTGACTGGCAGTAATTATAATAGTGTACAAGCCGCGCAAAAATGATTGCAAAATAAAACAGGTGTTCGCAGAACATTGAGAAGAAACAGAGATATGACAAAGTGTTTAGGAAATATAAATTTAAAGGAGAATGCAACAGGATTCCGCAGAAGAACGAGAAACCTACCCAAACAAAAAATTTTTTTTCGATTATACTTCTCCTTCGTCGAGATCGATTCTCGGTAGTGACGCACAAAAGTCTTCTAACGTGTGTGTCGAGTCTAGGGAAACGTTTCTCGATTACCTTCTTTCCGCGCGAGAAGTGTCTGTTCGTGACTCGTTTTCTCTACGATCGAGATTTCCTCTGTGACTGACATTCAGTAAAAACACGGCCAATAGACACTACTCGTCGCTGCGGTTGGAAATTTGGTGGCAGTTGCACCAAAGAGGGAAAATTATCCTTTTTGGAAATGAAAATCGTGTTACGCCACTAGTAAGAGACTTGCCAATACTCTTAAGTCGACGTGATGTCTGGTGACTGACGCCGTCTCCGCGGGACGTTTTGCGGCCTCTTTTCTGGCCTGTAGCTTTCGCGGATATTCATGAGCAGCAACGTCGAGTGTCCCAGGAGCTCGGTAAAGAATCGACGCGGAATTGTTAGAGATTGTTCTCCGTTTGACAAGCCCTGTCAGCGCCCGAATCGATCGACCGCTGGCGAGATTACGGCGCACATCCGATATAAAGAAGTTGTCTGCCGGGCTGAGTGACGAGACAAGACATTTTGGGGCGTGTTGGCGTTAAAATATGCTGATACATCGTCGAAGAAGGGTGTTGAAGGACATGCCGGTCATAAGTATTAGGGCACCCTGTCGTTATATTTATTGGAAAACTCTAACAAATTTTATTTTATTTAATATTTTGCATACGGCGAATATAATGTACAAGTAATAAATTTATAAGAGCTGGATGAAAATATAATATATTTACAGTGAAACAACTAGACAACAGAAAAGTATTTAATTCTTAGAAGATCAGTAGCTATCGCAACACTTATAGTTATTAGTATAGATATCTTGTGCTCTGCAGAGTCAACGCAGGATAAAGTGCTAGGGAAAGAAAAATTCCAAATCTGACACTTCTATAGCCTGGCATTGTAGAATTTTTGGAATGAAGGCTCCCCCGTGTATGAGTCGCGTCTTTGAGGAAACTGTGTTTCGACATTGTGCCAGCATGGCAGCTAGCTTTATCAGGAGTTGATTGACATTAGTATATCAGTCAATCTCTGATGAAGCTAACTACAGTGCTAGCAAATCGTCGAAACACATGTTCTTCAAGGACGTGACAAAAGTGCTGCAACCTCCTAACGTTGGTCTCTTTTGTGTGTAGATCGTTGCTGTAAAATATTTGCGGATAAAACGAATCGGCCACGCGGATCGATCGCCGTCGAAGGAATTGAATTGCTAATTCGATCAATTATTCTCTTCGGTTGTTGGTCATGTAAAATTGAAACCGTTCACACGTAGCCGTCGATCGGCCATGAAACGAATTGGTCTCGTCTTCGGCTATGGCGTAAACCGTAGCCGGCGCATTCGAGGGAAAATAGGAGAAAATAAAATACAAACAAACGGCTGCGAAACAAATTCTCCGACGAACTTCCATAAAAAGTTTATTACGTCGTATAGCCTTAAATGATCCGGAAATTTTGACATCGTTGCGCGTTTTACGAGATTTTTACGCGACTGCGTTTCGTGCGACAAGTAGAACCAGCAGACAGCGAAATGAAAAACCGTTCGAGGAAAACGAAAGGAGCGTTTCATGAGCGGCAATTTCCAGCTTCCTTCGACGCGTTCCTTGCGAAATTGACGCTTCTGCTTCTCGCGTGGCATTCAACGATGGAACGCGCGAGCCTGTAAATAGAGAGAACGCCGTTACCTAATTATCCGTAAAGTTTATCCATCGATCATGCCTGCTCACCTGTCATAAGCAGCACCCGAGGCGACTCCCGTCCTGCTTTCCAAATTTAGAAAAAATTCCCTGTCGAATACCTCGAAGTACGCGCCACGTTACGGAACTCACTCACTCGAATCTGTTCTTCTTCGTTGTCCCTTCTTTCGAAGAGTCGACACGTTCAAAAAGGGTGCGGGAGCAGCTGTCGAATTCCGTTTTCGAGGAAAAACTTTCCTTTCCTTCGAATACCTCTTCCAGACGAAGAAACTTCCACAAAGACATGGAAAATTAAAACTGAACAGAAACGATCTTCCCCTCCCTCGAGTGAAAATTTCTGGACTTCTGAGAATTGTCCTTTGACACTGTGCATAAGAATTCACCTTGGATCTTAGCTGATGCTGGTGTCTTGACAGAAGAGCGAAGTAAACTTCTCTAGAGAAGAAGATAAATATTATTCAAATTCTATGAATGAAAAGACGAGAAACAGCTAAAAGAACAACGGTAAAATAAGTAACATTTTCGAAAGTATTTTTATAAAATAACGAAGACTAGTATCGCGTGTATGTAAAACAACGTTGACATTATATATAAAACTTGTAATATGAACCATTTTTCCTATAAGATCGATCTCCGACTACTACTACAAGTTGGGAATCGAAGGTCAAGAACACGAGCTCGATGGCTGAGTAGGTACGGTTCTTGTCTACTGTGTGTTAGGTTCGAGTTCGATCCCCGATGGTTGTTCGGTTTTATTTCATCTGATTTTTCATTTCTCAAAAATTAAGTACACCATGAATTCATTCATCTCTACGGTCTTCTAATAGATTTTCTACTTTGAAAGTTAAATTTTAAGAAATATTCATCGCAGAAGAGAGGAGGAAGAGTATTATAAATAGTGTTTAAAAGGTAGTAAATATCCTCCATGTGCTTAGGCGTCCATTTAGTTTGCTGACGAATAATGTCAATAATTGATAATACTTGTTCTATATGAAATGACGAGTAGAAAAAGGAGACACTGCTTATAGGAGGAGAGAGATAATACAACCCGTATCTTTTACTATCTATTCCTACACTTCACAAGTTTACGAGTGTGCAATGATGCATATCAATAGAGATGTCCGAGATCTAATCTCACACGTGCATCATAAATTCTGATGTAGCGCATATATGCAACAGGAGAATGTGTATGCAGGTGGTAGCATATGTGACTGAAATAACTATTATCGCAAAGGAGGAGGAATAATGACTATAATCAAAGTAATTCGCCCGTATTGTCACCTGCTGTGCCCAATTGCTATCGTTACGTTGAATGACCAGATTATAGTAATGATCGAGATAGATGATTAGATTAATATAATCTTCGCGGAATCTCTGCGAACAAGATATGATTGCAATTATTGATTTGACGCAGTGTAAAGCAACTGATAACTCAAACAAGTATTGTGAATAGCTGGTCTTTTTAAAAATTTACGATAGTAATATAACAGAAGGAAATAATCTTTGATTCGAGAAAATTTTTGATTTTTAGACTTCAAACGAACTGTGTTATCATTTGTCAATTTGCTTTCCAGCAAAAATACCACGTTCTCTCTTACACAAGTGCATAATTCATCTCGAATATTTTTCTCAAATTATTATTCCATAATTCAAACCAGAAGGCTACTACGAAATTCGTCCGGGTCCTCGAGGTTTTTTTACCCTTTCACATGGATGTCTTTTGATCGTGGAACGCACGACAACGTCCGTTGGTTTCCGGGGAGCATCACGATGTCCGGCACAGGCATTTATTATACGGGCGAGCGACTGGACCGAATGGGTGCCAATTTTCTGTACGGATGCGAATCGGAGGACCTTGTTTGGCGCATCGTCTGCCGAGAGGAAGGACGTCCGCCTCTGCGCGTGATATTTCGAGCACCTCCAAGAGATTGCTATCCATAAATCAGACAAGGGAATTTTTTTCTTCCCCTTCTATCTCTGTGTTTCTCGGTCAGTTTATCTCATCGCGAATTTTCCTGTTTCCCTTTCACTCCCTGCTCTATTTCTAGCCGACTTGTTCATCTTTCCTTCGAGTCTCACGCAAATGGGGTATGGCTGGAAGTTGATGCGAGTTACCAACGAAGAAGATATATTTGTTCGAAATAATGCGCCATAAATTCGCGGAGAGTTTAATGTACCATCGCCGGACGGTGCGAGGGAAGCGTCCGCGATAAATCAGCTTTTCGTCTGTGTGTGCACGCGCAAGAGGGTGGAACTGGGTCGACTTGCGTTTCGTCATCGTTAACGGTGTCGTTCTCGTCCCGACGTCGTGGCCGCTTTTAGCGTTTATCGGTGAATCGGAGAGACTCAGCTGTATCGGGAACAATGAATCCCTGGTTTTGCGCTTTGCGTTTCCTCCAACGGTATCCAGCTGGCGCATAAATATTCACCATTCGTGTCGGTGAGCCTTCAAAACGAAGCCTTCGAAGGAAAAACTTGGTCCTTTGTATCATCGAACTGATTCGTTCTAACTATAGTCTCCAGTTCCTGTATATCCCGAACATCAACCACAGTATTTTATTTCAAAAGTATCGAATTCCCAAAGGCGGGCATAAATATACGATGGATTCAAGACTGACAGCTTTTCCATTTATTTAACAAAGGACTCTAGATCTTGACGTAGATAGAAACCGTCATAGCGGTCACTAAATCACCCTTTCTCTACTAAAAGACGTATAAACGCACTTTTCCAATAGCAAAGTTCATATCGTATTGTACACTGACTCGCAAAGGTATATGAACCATAAAAATGAACCTATAAAAAATGGATACATAAAAAGTGTTGAATACACCTCTAGCAAGTGTAATTTTCATATGTCATCAAACGCAATATGGTGCTAAAGATAATTCACATACATGTATATATATATACATTTTCAAATTCGTTTCAAACTTTAACAATATAATCACCGTAACAATGCTAATGAAATTTTAAAATATTTCGTGTAACGCGCGTAACACATTTATGAAAGGTGATAAATACTTTCACAAGCCTGTGCATATACGACCAACGCTGATCATTGTCTCCCTCGCAAAAAAACATACATCGCAGTCAGGAGAATTTCCACGCACAAAGCAAAATCACGCTGGCGGCAAGCGTTTTCGAGCCGCAACGGCCAATAACGGAGTGTTTTCCGCGTGCGGTGATACAAACGTTCCCTCGAACACGCGGTGGCCCCGGGCGTAATCCCCGTTTCGCGTGTGCAATAGTGTGCATAGAGACGGCCCGGAAATTACGGTGTAATCCTATTTTTGCACGCGTTACGTGTTAATCTTTACCAGGCACAGGGGAGCCGTTGCAATAAAGTATCCCCGTTCCTATTGGAATTCTCGGTCGTATTCCGCGCGTATCGTAAATCAGCCCCGCGGACACTCTGCATCGCTCGCTCGCCCCTCGCGCCACGGCCATTCGTCGTTTGCTTTGAAAAAGTTGTACCTTGTTTCGTAGTTTCCCCTATTCTGTGTTGATGCACGCGTGTGCTTGCCTTTCTATCCAATTATTTTCTCTCCACCTCTCTGCGTTTGTTCACCAGGGATGATCGAGAGTTGGTCACTGACCAAGATTGACCTTCGGATTCCAATCGATCCGAGGAGCCTATCGTGACAGTACAGTTTTGGTTATTCATCCACGAATTCTCTCGTGGGACACTATCCGCGGGATACTTTACTATACCATCGCTGACGAACATTAGCCACGTTGGATTTTCAGGATTTGTAGTCGAGATCGAGGGTGGATATCGCTGTTAAGAATCAGAATGAATTGGGTAAACTTGGCAAAGTAGTATAATGTTCTTTTCGACAAGTTTCTAACAGATACGAGCAGGATAGCCAGCAGTTAGTTTGCATAATAGCCTTTTTGTCGATGATCGAGAGTTTCCTCGTTGATAAGATCATTTACGGCGTTTGAGTATGTTCGAAACTCTGTATCGATTCGCGAGTTAGATCTCCAAGTGATTATTAGACGACGTTCGTTCGACAACGGCGAAGCTACTTTAACAAAATATTCGAGTTCTCAGGATTAGAAACTTTCTACATCGATGTCTGTTAAGGAATCGATTCGTAACGCAAATTTCCGATCTTTCGATTAGAAACTAGTTAATAGATTCGCTATTGGTACTTGAAGGTAAAAAATTATGGTATCATCGAAAGAAAGAATATTGCGGAAAACAAAAATAGGAGAAATTTAAATGAGGTAACAGGAAAATACAGCAAGAGGTGGGTAACAAAAGGCAAAGGAAAACAGATTGTAAAGTGCTAGGGAATGAGAATAAATGAGTAAAGGAGAATGAAACCGAGAAACCTTGCCTAGCAGAACAAATAAAAGGAATTAGAAATAAAAGAATGGAAATAATAAAACAAAGGTGAAAGCAAAGTAAGTATACAGTAACGAAATAGGAAACCGGTACCTAGTTGGCAATGAATAAAAACGAGATGATAAGGCTACCTGAATAACAGCGAGAAATTAAAAGTGTGACTGCATGTGTTCAAGAACCGAAATAATACGGAGTATTAAAATTAAGCCGAGGACCACGATAGAGAGAGACAGAATCAGTGAGAAGGAATATTCTGGTGTAGCACGTGTTAAGAGGGATTCGTAGGGTTGTAAATTATGTCGGTAACAGAAACCACTCGATACATTTACTAGTACGCTACAGGGTGGCTCCGTAAGTCTACGTGCTATCAATTATGATATACTAAATTTGTGTCTAATACGTCCTTTTCGCAAAAATTCTTTGCTTAAACGATTTCAAAATGAAAAAATATCGAGATACTTCTCAGGTATTTAGAATAAAAATCTAACGTATATGGTTTTATTTGGATAAATATTACTCTGTCTCTCTCTCTCTCTCCCTCTGTCTGTCTGTCTGTCTGTCTGTCTGTCTCTCTCTCTCTCTCTCTCTCTCTCTCCCTCTGTCTGTCTGTCTGTCTGTCTGTCTCTCTCTCTCTCTCTCTCTCTCTCTCTCTCCCTCTGTTTGTCTGTCTATCTCTCTCTCTCTCTCTCTTTCGCACATCAATAGATGACTCAAATGCAAAATAATCCAAGGCTGAATCCAATGCCATACCTCATAAAAAGATATGGAAGCAGAATTCCATCTGGCACGAATTTTCATCTTCTGCCTCTCGCTCCGAAGATTCTCAAAGAGTCGGTCATACCCTAAGACACACTGCGCAATAGGGAAGAACGCGGACACCACAATTCCGGCGCGGTTAGCTGTCGCCTGGCACGCGGGAGTGTAACACGTGCCGAGATTCGTTGAGGCTGGATACAATTCCGCTTTAAAGCTGGGCCTGATATGCACGCGGTATGTGTGGCAGGAACTAATCTTTGCTTTGGGCAGGAAATAGGTGGAGAAAGGGCGGATGTGGATTTTGGAATGGGGGAGGAATGGGGCTGATTCGAAAACGGTGACAATTGCAGAGTAAAGCGGGAGTCCCGACACGCGGCTGCCGGCCGAGAGAAACATTGGAATTCAGCGGCATGCACGAGCGCGTATGTTTGAATTAAATGCAAATGTAAACGCGGCATAAGTTGGTGTACACCAGCCTCGTCGTGGATTCGCCGACGAAAGTGTCTGGCGCTTGGGCTGCCGCGCTTGTTCGTTCCGAGTGTTCCGTTCCGTTTGTGTTCCCTCGACGACCACTCTATTCCGTGGCTCTTTTCTGAGCGCGCACGCTCTTTGTACAACTGCTTGTCTGTCTCTCCTCTTCTTGTTTTAACCGCGTTTACCGTTTATTGTTTCTTGAAAGTTACTTGTTTCGAGGACTCGCCGGACTTTGCTCGCCAACGTATAAAATTCTACGGAAGCTACAATGTTCAGAGATATATACGCGCGCGAAGCAAGAAAATTAGATACAGAGTCAGCTATTGTCACGGAGAATAATATTTTACGAGACATCCCCGCAAGTGTCAAAAGAACCAATTTATTGTTATTCCGGTTTCTTCTTTTTGGATACCAATTTATCGACAAAATTAACCAAAGCCATTCTTCTAGACTATTGTTCTTTTTGGAGATCCATCTACTGATAAAATTGACCGAGGATATTCCTCGAAGTTATTATTCTTCTCGGTGATTGATCTGTTGGCAAATATGATATAGAGATAAGAGTAAAAAGAATTAAGAACAATTTTTTGGAAACAAACATCGCTGATGTACATATGCGTGTTTACACTCTTTTGACGACTTTACAAATAATGATACGAATAATTGTCTTTGATACAACAGTTGTCCCTTTTACGGCAATATTTGCGCTTTCTCTTCTTTCAGATTCATGTTAGAAACCTGATGACCATTCGGAATATTCAAAGCTTCACGTATCCTTAGAAAATTCACCAAGATTAAGGCAGCTCATGAAGTTGATCGGTATCGAAATTGCTTCTAATAAATATTCTATCCGCTTCTAAATGTAATACCTGTGCCAGATATAATTCCAGAGACCTGCTGGTTTCCTGGAACAGGAAACGACGAGGCTCGGAAGAGGGCAGACCGATTATCCGGCGCATCTCGCCGAATTACGAAACACCACCGTGTACGTGCGCATAATTCATCGTTCTGCAAGCCAGCGCACCTGCGGATGACGATAGCGTGTGCGCGAGCGTTCAGGCTTGTTCGATGATGTGAGAGAGCGCCGGTGTTTCCGATGAACGTAATTCATCGTAATACGAGCACGCGTCCGCGTGATAGATTGACGTCAACCGTCTTACCGCGATCAACCTTCTGTTTGTCGCGCACGAAATTCCGGAAATCGTTTGAAAAAGCAGAAATCACGGCAAATGCAAACCGAGAGTTCAGCCTGGTTGATTTATACGGTGAGATTGCCGGTTAATGGCTGCGTTCGCGGTCTGATCAAATATTATTTAGCGTTCCACTCTATCCACGTTCCAGTCACGTTTCAGCGGAGTGAATAACCGACCGCGATCGGTCGTCGACTGGATCGCCACTTTATATCAATCGTGCGAGTTTCAACGATAAATCGTTATATCCCATGTGAAAATTAATCGCTTTATGCATTTCGTCAAAGTCTGCAAAAAGTTACCAAATACCGGAGATGAAACGTATTACCGAGCTTTCCGTGTTTGTATCACATCAATATTTGCGTAGAATCGTAGAAGAGAAAAGTTTGTCAACTTTAGCGATAGCTGGCACTGGCTTTTTATTTTCTATAATCTTTCGCTACATATGCTGTTATTACACTTTACTACAACTACAATCGTGATACTGTGTTACATCCGGTCATGAGAAAAATCGTGCAAAGATTACACCATTTGTTTACGAGGAGCCCGTTATCGCTGTTCGAGGTGATTCACTTCGTGTACACTTCTATCTCAACTTGTGTGTCGTATCGTCAAGCTTGAACAAGGAGCTCACGCGATTACGTAAATGCGGAATCGGGCAACGCGTACGTGACGTTACGGGCGTCTTCACGCTAGAAAACCGACAAACAACGATTAACTAAGTCACAATTGCTTTTTATCAAGCTGTAATATAACATTTTTGACGCGTTCTTTGGATTCTTAGCATCTTCTTGGTAAATTTAGAATACACGAGCATTCTGCTTAGTTCGATGCTTTAAGATGTTGATCCCTATAACTATACTCTACTATTAGCACACCCGTTCGTTTCGTACAGAACGTGATACTAATTAATCAGAATGAAATAATAATTCAAACTGTATACATGTGTGCCAAAAAGTTGTAAAAATTATTTGCATGAATTTTATGAATTTGCAATTTAATAAGTAGGCCCTTATAGAATTCTTTGGTCTAAACTTCGTTCGAATAATTTACCCTAAAACGCTTACTCTATCGGAGGACCTTCACTTTCTTGCCACGTTCTCAGCGCTTTGATCTCAAAGTTATTAGCCAATCGAGTGGAGCGATCGTTAAGCTGCCATAGAGGATCCGGAAACCAGGTTTGAAGAATCGATAGCACGTGTGCCAGGGCGACCGCAGCGATTATGCTGCATCTATTATCGGAGAGCAACAAACAACACGATTCTGTGGCCTGATCCAAGACGTGATCTTGACGAATTGTCCCCGAGAGGAAACGTAATCCCTTTAGAGGCCGCAAGCAACCAGCGACCATCGAAAGATCAACCGCCTTCGACTGGCTTTCTCGATCTCTCTAACATCCAGCTGAGAAATCGATGCAAGGATTGGTACGGTGAACGATCCTGGAATCGGGCTAACGACGTTCTCCCATCTATTAATTGAGTCGAACCTTCGTGTATCTGACTGCTTGTTGCAGAAAAAGCATCGGCTTCTGACGTTTGCTTCTTACTCGAGATTATCTTTTTGCATCAGAGATTCGTCCTTTCAATGATAAATAGCGAAACAACAGTTTCTTTAGAGATTTAGATTTATCTTTCAAGCGAATCACGAACTATTAAAATCCGAATTTTTAAACGCAATTTGCTCACGCCTTGATTTCCTTGATTAAGGTCTCTTTAAAATCACGTAGAATAGGAAATACGGTGTTTGCTCGATTTTAATTGAATCTGTAAACCGTAATGCGGCAGTCACGGCGTTGCAGAGAGTCAAGAAGAACATTGAAAATATAACGAATTCAATTCGTTAATTTCGTTCGACTGAGCGTTCCTTTCGCCTCGAAATTCTGAATTTTCTACGACAGACTGAAATTAGCGGCCGTGAACGCGGTAATGCGAAGCGTCGCGAATAAAATCGTTGTCCGGAATCGCGTCGCGTATTCGAGCTAATTAGTCGTGTAACGATAATGGGTGGCAGGCTCGTTCGTTCGAGAGTTCCGAGAGAGATCCTTCTTTTTCCCAATGTTCTTTCACCGATTTTTCGTTCTTTCGTTGAAAACACGTGAGCATCGTTCTCTTGTCCTAATGCAAAATTTTACAGAACAAAATATAATTTTACGACGTTAAAGTTGATAGAAAATATATACCATTGCATTCTCGGGTTTGTTTACAACGAACAAAAAAAGAACAGCCATTAGAGATCGCGACTATAGTTCACTCATAAACGAACTTTGCTTGAAATCTCTTCAATTTCGGAGAATCGTTGGCGACCTACTTTTCCTATTTTGGTTGATTAATGGAACTATTTGTTGTCCACAAGTCCTTGAATTGATTAACTTTTATGCATTCGCGAGACCTCTCAGACTCTTAGAATCGGTCCTCCCACGTCATTATATTTCAAAATTAGCCACATGAAACAAATAAATGAATATAAAAATAATACAACAAAATCGTTATTATCGTAGCCGCAAACACTACGGCTACCGGATAATTAGCATTCGGTTTTAACCATAGCCGCAATTCATTACGAGCATCATCTACTTTGGTTCTTGATCATGCTATTATTCCTTCCCTCTCTCTCTCTCTCTCTCTCTTTCTCTCTCCCTCTCTCTCTCTCCAGAAATATCACGGCAGAGCCAAGAACAATACCGATTAATCCTTTGAGCTTCGATTTATATTCCTCGATTCGTACACGTGGGTCTGTAACGGTTTCCAAGGTTTATGTACATATATTATAGTTGTAATTCGTAACATGTTTTGTCCGTTAGCTGTTCCGTGTTAAATTGTTGCTATTCGCCGTGTATATTGTTGGCTGTACCGGAGATGAAATCTGTGTTAACAATGCGTACACACGGATCGTGGATGCAGGACGGATCGTGCTACTTTGCAGTTTGCCCTCGGAAACTTTGTCGTTGTGCGATTCGTCGAAACTTTCTCACAGTGTTGGAAGTTCTCTTAAAATTCGCGGAAACATCCGTATTTCTCGTACTTTGTATATTTATTAATTCAAATATATATCATGGGTCGTGTATCACGAGCACGAAGCGACATTATATAGTAGCAGACACGTGATATTATTGGTTTTGCCTTGCTCAAGTGTATCCACTCCATTGTCGCGCATTATGTTCTTACCATTATCGTTTTCGTTCTCGATTTCCACGCGGGAGAGCGAGGAACGAGCGGCTGATCGACGAGAGAAGGAAGAGGAATCGTGATATCACTCGCATCTCGTGTTCTTCTGGTTTCTCCTTTTAACTTCGCGCTTCTAACTTTAGTCAATGTGGTCATCCGCGTGTCACGAGAGTTACATACTCGTATGTCCGGCGTTAGACACACGATCTCGCTTGTCTCGTTTTGTATACGCCTATATGTAATCTATTGTTACGTAATTTAGCGTTATTATTGATCGAGCCTGGCGCAAATCTGGTTCCATATTCCTCTTGGCAGCTTAGTTCCCAATCTCCGATCACTCTTTGCTTTCCGCAATTCCAACGACGATCGTAATTAATCGTATCTATGCATCTCAAATATATTTTCAGAAATTATCTGATAATTATCAAACAAAGATATTAATTAGTAGCGTACGAAGGTTGTCGTAGTTTCCACAACAGCGTTCACCAAAGAATGAAAAAGCCGACCCACGGATAGAGCAAACAAAAGAAAATACACAAAGTGGCTAACGCGAGAGAGCGTCTTCTTTATTTTTAACTTCTCCTGGTGAAAGAAACAATACTCAGACCAGGAGCATGTGCTTAAAGCGGCTGGTGCCAACAGTATGGCGCCGTATGCCAGCTTGTCAGTCGTTCGGCCGCGAACGCCACTCTACGTTTCTGCTTTTTAAATATACCAACCGAACTCTCTCGGCTTCCCAGTATTACGTCGACGACTGACCACGGCGCACGTCTTTGCAACTATCAGTTCGAATCATCGTCTCGACACCCGGGGAGACGATCTGCCGCAACGTTTATCGATCGACCGCCATTCGCGCACTTCCGTTTCGATCTGTTCCCATTCGGCTCACGTTAAGTTTTCACTGATAGGATACGTTCGCGATTTCCTAGGTATGTAACACTTGTTGTTTTAGGTAAAAAGATGATCTGCGTTCAAATATCTTTATTTTTTTATTTCTTTTTTTTTGGCGTTTCATCGAATAAGTAACGATGAACTCGAGTATATTTGGTACAACGAACAGAGTGTTTTTAGAAGATCAGTTATTGTCAGTACATGATAACGGGAAAGGAGAAAATCCAGGTGTAACAACTGAATCTGCATTCTCGAATCAACTTCCGTCTTTCCCGATTGGTTTGCACAACCATTTTAGATGCAGCTGCGAAAACACACGACTCGGGCGCGTTTAACATTTCGGCAGCTCGTAAATTCGCGTGCCAGCGGTTAGAACAGCGCACTATTCTCAAACTTTGAGATAGCTGGTTGGCGATTCGATAAAATCGCAGCAGTTTCTGGCAGGCGGGAAGCCGCTTCGAGACCATTGATGACACGGTCTTCGCGTAGATAAAGCGGCTTATCGGGGGCGCGACGGCTTCATAAATTACTCTATTGGTAACAAACCCTTCCATCTCGTTCCGCTAGTTTCGGCCAAGTCTATTCTGCAAACCGGATGATTAATATCAACAGAACGTCCTATCTAGCCACTGAATTTCACGGATGATCGAAAGCTAAAAAAGAAAAAGAACAGTCGAATTCAATAGTCTTTAGAATGAAACGCGTACCTTCGCAAGTGTAAAACTAGGTAAGGAGCTTACGCAGACAGAATACTCTCGAAAAGATCGACCATGTCAAGTGCTCCGACACCTCCCAGAACCAAGAAGTATGGCTGAACTTCGTTCGTTTCTTACTATTGGAAAAGCAGCGAAAACGGCGATCCCATTAGTTTAATGGAAATTGGTTGACGACGATTGAAAACGTAGTTCGTGCGAGTCGAAGAGCGAACTTAACGTTTCTACGACTCGTCTCGTTGTTTATCGAAAAGCAGACCGATTTTCCGAGGAACAGGATTGCCACCGCATAACGGCGTCTAACTTCGATTCTAAAGACACTGTTTGTTACCTTTGAAAATAGCCAACGGCCGAGACTAAACGCGTCACCCGATAAGTAGTGCTTCATATTTCCGGCGGGGACGACGTCGACCAACTCGCAGAGGCAGCGCGCGAGCTTGTCGCGACGCGGTTCGATCGAGCTAACGAACTAGTCGAGCGCGTCTGTTTAAGTGAATTAACAGGAACGAGTCCAGTTTCGCCTTCTTCTTCTATTTCAGAACGGGCGCCAATCTCCTCTCGTCTATTTGTTTCGTTTTAGTTCGCCACTCGTTCATCGCTCTCTACGCGTCTCTCCTTTCTTTCTCTCGTTTTCTACGCTTTCTGCGTTCTCCTTGCTCGTCCACGTGTAAGCAGAATTCGAAGCTGAGCTGATGCAATCCACTCTGTGCCGCCAAAATGTTTCTAGAAGAAACTCCAAGTTCGGGAAGGTCGCAGTTTGCGCCGCAGTTCGAAGCCATTCGCGTCGTGTCGCTCTTTCGGGCATCGTTGAACATATTTTCTTGTCTTTTAGAGAATGATTTGTGTAGACGATTGGAGAAGAAGATTCATGTGAATTGATACCAGTTGGATGGAGAATTAAAGTTGCTTTGGTGCAGCGAATTGATACGAACGATCGATCGGACGCGTTACGAAGTCGGTTTTCTTTCTGTTTCGGTGTAGGAGCCTGGCGACCGCCGAAGGACGTTGTGTCGTAAAGTTCCCAGCGACTTCGTGAGAGCCTCCGAGTTGAATCGATGCTGAACCTCCTCGGGAATGAGAGCCAGCGCGAGGAAACATCGGAGAACTTGTAATAAAAGGACGTGAGAGGTGAGTCCCCGTTTCTTGTAAGATATTTCTTAGAATCTTTAAGGAACAAGCGTTAATTCATTGGAAATTGTCCTCCGAATTCTCATATTGTACAAATTTTACTCCCTCAAATCACGCACTTCTACTTTATTTGTCTTTAAAATTCCTTAAGAAACTTTTCAATTCTTTTATTCAAAACATTTTGCTTTCCAAACATCGACACGCTTCTATTTCTTTTCTTTTATTAATTAAAGAATTGTGTCATCTAATCTTTTAAGAAATCTCATTATCATCTTATTCAATACATCTGTAATCTTATTCAATTCTCTTTCAAGCTTGCAATTCTTTTTTCTAAATAATCACGTAATTATCCGCTTTGCTTAAAATTCTTCCGTATTAGATCAACCATTTTCAAACGTGCGCAATCCTCTGTTGAATCGTCTTCTCGACACGAAACGAACGAACCCACGGATCTCATTATACTCGCAGATTCGTTCGATTGGTAGACACGAATTCCGGGAGGAAACGCTCGGATATTAGCCATTAGCTAGTGGAGAACGCATCAATTTGAGGCCACGCCGATTATTCCAATCGCGTGATTTTCTATTGCGAGATCGTTCTACGAAGAATGCATATCACATGGAAGAGCCACCTTCGTTTTACAGTTCCTCGAATCTTTCGTTTTCGCGGAGCTTTCGTTCTCGCCAAGCTTTCGTTCTCATCCCTGTCGAGCCACGTTTATATTTAGATCAAGGAAACAGTATGCAGAAAGGGCAAAATATAAGTTTTAGAGCCGTTCGCCATTCATTTCAATTTCAACGACGTGACCCGTGTTACTAAAGGAATATATTTAACGCCACGAGTAACTACTCTCATCGGGAAAGTTTACTCCTTACTATAAGTTCGGATTTTCCTAAGAATCATACGGATAGAAATTTCCGGAATAAAGCGAAGTTTCACGCGAATATTCTCGACTTAATATAATGTCTTTTTATTTGATTATAATAAATTTAAATTTATATTTCAATAAAATTGAGAAGCGAGACCGAACTCTATAGTAAAGTTTACTAATTACTAAAGTATTATAGATGATAATAATTCGTGCTTTCTCATGTTACGTTTATCACAGCTCGTATCCCCTACTCCGTATGCTCCGTATGCATTGCCGTGTGATATATCGTACATCCTAATTTTATATTGTGTTTGTTGATTTAACCAAGTTTAGATATTTTCAATGGCATTCAAATCGAGTGACTTGCTTGACCATGTAAACATAGGAACATTCTTCGATATAGTATAGTAATAAATTAAACAATTGCTATATGAAAACTCCAAGAAAAGAAAATTCTTGTAAGAGTGAAAATATCATCGTGAAACAAAATACCGCGTAAAAGATGTTGTAGGAGATCGACGTGGCGAACAATCGAGGTTCAAGATCGTCGCCAAGCGGACCTGCACGTCGAGTGTAAAAATAGTCATCGATATAGCGGTTTGCACGAGCCTTCGCCTTGCCCTCGCTTGTCTATTGCTCTTCGAAGATGCATTCAACCTCTATCATAGGAACAGGTTTGCAAGCAAACCAACTTCCCGCTGTCGAGATTCCATCTGTTGGTCCCATGGGAAGAATCGGACTCGTCGTTCTAGCCAAACGCGATGAGCAGTTTATGACTATCGAAAACAGCTCGATCGAGATCATCGTGAACGACTACCACAATGATGTTTGAACGTTGGTTGATTTATACTGATTGTTGTTGATTTTGAGCACTATCAACGTGGTTGTTATAGATTATTTCTATTTGCAGTTTATTCGAAGCGATTGATGCATTTTGTTTATATTTCGGTTCTCGTATCAGGTAAAAGTAACGCGCGGTAGTCGAAGTTATCAATTCTTGGTCTTTTAACATTTTTTCCCGTTTTTTAAAAGTTCTGTAAATTCATAACGATACATTTTTGAAGCTTCGAATGACTTTTTGTAGAACATATGGATAAATCTCATTTTCCTCCTCGCACTAGATAGAATTTTCATGGAGCTTTCATTTGAATTTCTTTGATACGAGTTTTATTCTTTAGTCGCCGGTATATTTGCACATCTTGTCCCTCGACGTTCATTAGATATTTTTCCATTTAGATTTCTTCGTTATAAACTTTATTTTTCAGTTCGTAATTTACTCCTACGTCTTGATGGATTTTTATCGGGACCCATGTTCGCAAAGATTAGACGAATTCGAGATCCCCAAAGATTTCTCGTTAGGATTTAGTTCGAAAGAAACACAGTCTCTTTAATACCCGTACTTTCTGAAGCAGCTTTTTTCCCACGAGGTTCCGGCAAGTTCGGTTCCAGCACGGCGGCTGAGCAAAAGGCGCGCCCTCCCCCAAAACTTCCGCGATAATCGCCTATAAAAACGAGAGGCAACGAGCATCTGACGCCATCAGAAAGTCCCTAATGCGCGGCCGTCGTTCACAGCCTCGCCCTCCTTCTTCACCCTTTTCTGTTTCTTTTTCGGCGAGAAACGAAGACTCTTCCAACGACCTACGTGGTCCGGATTTGCATTATAAAAATTTCCGCTACGTTATAAAATTCGCCGCAATCGCATCGCGGCGCCGCAGCTAAAACGTATTATGCCAAACGATTTTCTTATCTCCATGTTTTCCCTTTTCCGCGGGAATTTCGTCTCGTTGTAGAAAATTTTTACGCTTCCTCGTCAAATTGTATGATATTTACTTTTTCATTGAATCGTGTATTAGGAGTAGAAGAAAGGAAGTTCACGAAGAATTTCTTGTATTGTATTCTACAGTGTTCGTTAATACACACACGTACACACACAGGAAAGCTTTATCAGTAGACTGCAGATATTTATGCAAATTCGTAGCTTTTTGAAGATAATTTAAAAGAATGAAAGTTAGATCGAAAATTGCTTTTTTAATGAGCACTATATTTGGATGAATTTTATACCTTTGCATATTACATGCATACTCTGTGTATTCTTTCGTCTTTTATAAAAATGAAACTTTTACGATACTTGATAGAAGAACGCTTTTAAATATTACTGAATCCAAATTCTTAAACTCATCGCTTACACCACGATGACTTTTAGCTTATTTTTGTTCTCTCGCATGTCTGCTTTCACATAATTAATTTTCACGAAACACGTTCGCAAAGATGGCGATTCAGGGGCAGGAAGTCGCACGAACTCCCTTCGATCGTCTGGTAATTTCTCCCCAAGCTTTCTCGAATCTTTATGAAAGAAACGAATTCCTTTGTCCCGGTTTCCACTCGCCTCTTTCACGATGTTGGTGATTAATCGCTGCAGGTTGGCAGGTCCGCGTGTCACACTCACTTAATTCGCGCTAAGTCGCGTTCCCGTACTTCTTACAAAGCCTCGTCGTAGCCGGAGCATTACTTAGCTCCTTAATTGGAACACGACGTAAAAAGTCCGGTTCGTTTCTTGCCCCCGTTTGAAAAGAACATGCGCCGCGTCAAGTTTTCCAACCGGACCACTGCCTTCGAGGTGGCTGCCGGACGGTTGTTTATTAAAAAACATTCACAGTTGTTCGTCGCTTAGAACACCGGCGACGTTTAACGAAACTTGTATACTTACATTTAACGAGAGAGTTACGAAAACACTTTTATCGTGACGATGTTTCGCCACTTTTCTCCTGGGGGCACTTGCATTCTCGAAATAATTGCAGAATTTAATAATTCTCATTGTCAGTTTAAAAACTGTTCACGAAGTTGCGAACGTAAAGACCTTTTAAATTTACGAGGATAAAGTGATCTCGCTTTGACAGATTTGTCGAAAAACGTGAAGTTTGTCGCACCACTTCTTTTTTGTAGTAGATATATCCAACAACAAATGGATTCTTGACTGGTCTGGAGGGTCAACGGGTCGACAAATCTCGCGTTTGAAATGTAGCGAGCACAAAGCAGAAACAGCAACGGCCAGCCAGCGGGAAGCGTTTACAGACAAATATTTGCACTTGTAACGGGATATCGAAATCGCAAGTCGAGCGTACGTGCCGTGACTCATGAATCTCTTCGTTCACGTGGCGGGCAAAGGAAATTACGGAAACTGTTAAATTCTTTCTTCGTGCTGTTCTCGTTCGACCGACTACACGAATTGATTCTCTTGTTCTGTGAGCGAATGTATCATACGTTTGATTCGTTTCCGAAATGTTTCCAGACTAAAGCTGTTGAGTAAATATGTATGTAAACTGAAATTGAAAGCAAACAAGTAAAATAGATCGAATAAAAAGGAATAAATTGCAATTATTATAAAATATATTTTTACGGAGCGGTCTGGCCGCACAGTCATGTAGAAACGTCGTGGTGTAGAATATGCCTGGTTATTCGATGTCGATGTTATCAAGACGAAATTAAACGATTGTTTCAATTCCCCGCATTCGGAAAGCCAGCTGCGCTGGTACGATTCTTTCAGTTCGCTTACAAACGTATTCAGATTATAAAATTAAAAAATATCTTCCTTTTTTACAAGAACATTCTCATGTGATCGATTCTTCGTGTAAATTCTTTGTATATCGAATTTCGAAAGAAATTAAACATCAGTTATGAGAATGACAGTAAGAACCCGAAAGAAATTCATGGAACATGTACCTTGAATTAAAATTAATATATAATTAATGTCATCCTAAATCTTGAATTTAATCATCGAATTAATGAACGAAGAATTAAACTCCATTTGAATGAAAAAGATTAAAGATATTTCATATGTCTTTTCGTGCAATTTGCTGTTTTTTTACGATTACATATTCCACCGGAGAATCGATTCAAAATTCAAACAATGCAGCAATGGTATAAGTAGTCACGTCGACGAATAACCGATGATTCTTTTGTTGTTTTCTACTGACAACAGTCGCGATTCAAGGAGCACATAGACATAATGATAGATAGTTGGTTACGCAAACGGAAATACGGTCAGTTAAAATTATCGTCGAATCGAATGATGAATGAGCGCGATGTTTTTTTTATAGGTTCGTATTGTAGAATATATACCTAAAAGGGGATTGAGTAGAAGATAGACCTAAATATGCATGAAATCGCTTGAAGTGACCTCTTTTCATCGCGAAACCTCTATCTGCTTGCTGCTAAGCGGGATCGAACATGATATGAGGAACGTATCTTATGGAACCCTCGTCTTTCTGGTTGTCGAGTGAAGACGTTTAATCGCGCAAACAAGAATGGATGTAAATTAAATGAAAGTTTCAGATATCAACGGACTTAGAATACCATTAAGAAGTGTAATTAAGTTGAACAAAAAACAAATTCCAGGGGGCAAAGTGTACGCTCGTCTTGTAAAACGAATCTTTTGTTTTTCATATCTGGCTAGTTTGAAATTTAACTCTTTAGTTAAAAGTCCTGAAACGTTTACGCCATCGAATCGAGTTACATTTCTTCTCTCATCGAACGTTTAACCTCGTTTACGGGTTATTTATCGACGATCCAACTAGCAAAACTATATGCACTTTAATTAATGAAGCAGTTGTCGAAAGGTTCTCGTTGTGTCGCGGACCATCTGAATTCTAAGTTTCTTCGCTGTAATTTACTCCAAAATTTTCACTGCCCTTATCACGTTCCACTTGGTCACCTAGAGTTATCCATGTTCACCGTGTTTCCACGTTTCCTCACACACCAAGCACTTGAAATTACCTTCGGAACACAAACACTGCAAGACAAACACCGTATTTTCCTCGATTTTAGAAAGCATATCGTGTGTGGACACCTGAATTCCACGTCCGTGCACCTCTCATCTGCTAATTGCGCCGGCATTCCCAATTTCTCTGAAAATATCGCCTCGCCGTAATTGGATCCCCAAAATCTACCTACGTTGTCGAGGTCTTTCGTGTCTTGACCGGATATCTCAATTTATTAAAATTGGAGACATCGTAAATTCGTTTGAGTGGCTGATTGTTTACGTCGTCGTTAATCACTGTAGATTCGACAAATGAAAAATTAATCATGAAACATTCTAGAAATGTAAAGTTATACAGTTAGAACATGGAATAATACATACGAACAGTAATTACCGCGAATCGAAAATTAGTCACCGACGACTCTACAAATTAAAAATTAATCGTCAAACAGTCTACGGGTGAAAAGTTTTACAATTAGAACACAGGATAGTACATCTATCATCGCAGACGGAGCATCTATTGTTCAAGAACAGAAAGCTTTTCTGCTTTTCACATCGTGCTTTTGTAGATTTCCTTATCCGATTTACCTAACTTTCTCGTGAATCAAACTAGCTACATCTTTTATCCTATTACCTTTAAGTATCGATAATTCGAAAACTACTTATCTACTATGCTATTTGTTCGTAATAATCTAACAGTCTATTATATTCACGTATGCAACAATATTTTACGTAGTTCTACAGTTATCACTGTTCCACGCACACCACATTTTCCCAAGTTCTACAGCCCGTATCGTAACTCACCACAAACTCTACGCGCGCGTGGTTGCTAGTCAATACCACCTTATTCTAATTAGTCTGCTCGGGTCATTCATATTCTGCACACAGTTCTACCTAACCCTCTACGACAGACACCTAGCCTCCATTTCAAGACAAACGTCACGTCTACCGCAGTTTTGTTGAAAGCGAAATTGCCTGCTCCCCAGTACGACGATTCATCAACGAGAACAGAAGATGACGTGAATATCGCGGTTGCTATTTATTTATTACAAGAAGAACATTTTTCTCTCCTCTCCTCGTGCTGCACCTATATATTTAATTCGTTTCAATGGTTAAAGAAGTGAAACAAGCTAGTAAGAGGGGGTTGTCCGATCGATGTGAAATCGTGAATCAGGGAAACGAAGGAACAACGATAACTTTGTACCCAGAC
Source organism: Bombus bifarius (assembly GCF_011952205.1). NCBI lineage: Eukaryota > Metazoa > Arthropoda > Insecta > Hymenoptera > Apidae > Bombus > Bombus bifarius. Next base: position 4,009,386 of record NW_022884373.1, read on the forward strand.
AAAAGTGCAATTACACGGTTAACGCCGGTACGAGATGAGCGCATTTGATCGTGCGCGTTGCGCAATCCTCGCAACTCCCGCTGTCGTCTCCTTTGTTTTTTTTTTCCGCTCGCGTGATTGCAACGTGATTAGTTTCGCACCTGGTCTTCCCTTGAATTCTTTCGTACGAAGATTCTATTTGATTTCAGTCCGTGTCAAATATTTCCAGCTTTTCGAAGAATATTCTGTATCTGACAGACAGTGATAAATTATACGATATTGTTGCAACCAAAGACTAAGTGTAACTTAGTGCTTAGAGTTGAGAAAATAGTTGCAATTTCTCTTAAAATCTTTGGGAATCCTCGTTTTGAAATATTGCAATTTATATTATTTCATCGGTGACGTGACAAGGTACAATTACTTATTTAATTTTACCGATCTAAAATGGAAAAGCGAACAATGCTAACGTGTATGAATGAAAAGGTTCGGAAACAATTATAATCTTTTTCTTTTCGAAACATAATATTCGGTATTAAAACGTATTATTGCGAAAGAGTGCTTGAATGAGTGAACGATCGTATTGAATAATTTTTCCTCAATACGAATGGTTAATTCTCCCAATGCTGCTTTTACCAGAAAATAATTAAGAACGTCTGATTCTTCGAAGCATCTTCACAGACCTCTTTCCATCGCGAAAGATAAAGGACAAGAGAAGCTTCAATAAGCTTACCCCAGAGACGATACTAAACAAGTTTTAGGGATCTCCGATACAATCAAGCGTCTGGACTGGCATTAAGCACCGAGAATCACTGGCTTGTTTTATCATCGATCGGAAGTCGTTTCATGACACGGAAGAGATTCTTATACGAGCAACGAAAACACGACGCAAAAAAGGAGAAACGAGGCGTCAGCTGTTGAATGGCTGCTGACGAGTGGCCGTAACAAGGTTTAACTTCTCTAAAAGCTGCTATTTTACAGCTGTGTCCAGCAAGTTTTGTAAGAGCGACAGCAACGATGAAAAGCAACATGTTAGATTACGTATCTCGCAAAGAAAGAATATTTTTATTCCCATAATATCATGGTCCTGTAGAGAGGCAGCGTCGATAACGGAATGAAAAAAGTGTCGAACGTGAATATGATTAAGGGTGTCATCGCGAACCAAATTGATGGTTTTATCAATCCTGCGACTATCACGACGTGACCTCGGTTTGCGGTATGTTATTCGGGTAAACTTACGCGATAACGTGTCAGCTTCAGGAAACTTCGAAACAGTTGCTACTGCGTTGACGTCGGGTGGCTTTGCTAACGCCTGTTTCATTCATTAATTAGATGGTGACTTACAAGTTGCGACGAGGTAATTACATGATCGAATTTTCAAAGAGCAATTCGAAAGGTGAATCGAGAGATCGTTTGAAAGCAAAGTTTCACCTTTTTCTCTTTTCCTCTCAGATTTAATTCGGTATATCTCTGTACCTGTCTGAAACTTTTCGACGTACGTATTCGTTAATTCGGAAGTCTAATCTCCGAAAGATTAAACCGTACAGGGGAATATTGAGCAACGGTCATGTGTTCGTAGTTAATTGGTTCGAACGTTTTAACATTTCCTCCTTGCTCGACTTTGCAGAACAGATTTGATTAATTCTGACCCCGTAGCTGGAATTTGTAACCCTGCCAACAATATCTGTCACACTGTTCCATTTAAACGTGTTCCGCCCGGCAATTCAATTGATGTAATTTCCCAGTTTTTGCTCCCCCTTTGCGTTCGATCAGGCTTCTTTTCGCGTCCAATATCCGCGGTTGGTCCCCACTATAGCCGGAGCCAGAGATATTGCTCGCTCAAGGACATCGAATCACTTTTATAAGATCTTACAAACGGAAAAAACTGCGGTCGAAATGCACCAGATTAGAAGATGAAGAAGGAAGTATTGAAAAATAATTTGGATGATTTCTTATCGCATCTTTAGTTAGTTAGTTTAGATAGAACAAATATTTCAGAATGTAAAAATTCCGGGGGTCGTAATTACGTTTATCGAATTTATCTTGTAAATTAATTTCTCTATTATCACTCTCTGCTACTTGGAATATAAAAACTTGAGGATATTTGTCTGAGCTAGAAAACGTAACTACTTCCACCGAAAATGAATCAGGTTTCTAAAGGCGAGAGAACAAAAGTACAAAGGACTTAATTTCACGGAAAACAAGGTCCGCAATAACCAATCGATCGTCTCCAAGAAAATGTAACGGGGTTCGGCGGAATTTCGAGGAGCACCGCGGCGAATTCGAAGCGGTGCCGTTCGATTCGTCGACGATAACGACTCAGCCGCGACTTATTTCACGCTTCTCCGCAAATTATAGCGTGGCACACCGGGCTTCTCAAGCCGAGGTTGATTAGATCTGGTAGCGGGGCCGGCTATTTCACGAGGAACTCGCTAATTTTGAAGTTAATGCCGCGTGCAACGGCGCTTTTCGATTCGGCCGAATGGAGTTCGTGAGTTCCATGCTCACGTGATATCCTTCGTTCAACGTTCCTTTTCGAAGGCGGAAAGAGTACTGTCGTGGCTCTGAAACCACGGTCGGTCTTATCTCCTTCCCAAGCTGAAACGTTTTAAACGTCGCGCGCGCACGTTATTCAGGCTAATGGTGAATCAACTGGTTTATTTTTATCGTGTAAAAATACTGGTATTCGTTCGAGCAAAGGTTCTCGAACAAAGGTTTGCTATTTCGATTTTTCGTTGTGGATATTCATTTGTAAAGAAACATGGATGAAACGGCGAAGCTTACAGTGAAATTTATAAATTTTGTATTTAATTTGTTAAATCCGCGATATAGATAGAACCACAGACACAAGGGGTTTAGCACAGTTTGAACAAAGTATTTAGAAATGGAAGAAACGAAATCGAAGAGATTTCTTTCCTTGACCGATTTTTGATCCTTTGATGGAGTTAGCAGGTGGGTTTCGGTAGATGGCTCGTGAACGCGCCATTACCATGTAATCGTTATGTGAAGCGACGGAGAAAAGTCGAGATTGCATTCTTCAACGGAACGCATCATTTGACTTCGATCTCTTTTATAAGATCTTACTATTCCAAGCATTTTCCATTTCTCTTTTTCAGCAAAAAAGAATATCGAAGTATAATAAAGAATCACACAGGTAATATCGGTTAATGCTAATGTCTATATAAGAATATTGCACGACTGGTAATGTAAAACGAAGTGGTCGAGTTTAATATTCGTTCAGGTGTTCCGTGGGATCTGAAATGCAGATGAACCGACTACCTTAAAGACGCGAGCCATCCAAACAAACCCGGCCGGAATTAGCACATTAAACGAAAGCCTCGAAACTTTCGGCCAGGGGATTTCAAATAGACGAAGGTCCGTTCAATTTAGAACCGTGGAGAAGAGATCGAAACTCGTCGATCGCCCGTCTCGAGACTTTAGAATCTTCTATTTCGGATGATAATTAAACGGCCATTGTTCTTCACCGACTAATAAGCCTATAAAAAGGAAAAATCGAGAATATGTTTGAATGGTTCGTAGACAGGTGTGAGTTACATCATCTCCGGAAAGTTTCGCATCTGGAGTTCAATACATATTTCTTCCGTTCAAGGCAAAGTTATGCAATGCATATTATTCTTCTTACGTTGCATAGGTATAATCGTTGTTTGAGATAGCAAGAAAGAAGTATCGAATGGAAATGCGACGAAGGAAAAGTCGTGGAAAAATTGGCCGTGAAATACGCATCTAGACACCTTCGCCTCTAAATCTCCTTTATTCCTAACCAAACGCCATAAATTTATCTTTTATCAGCGAGAGTAGGCCATCTAACGTACTATATAAACAGAAATGGCTTTGTTTGAAACTTCTTCTATTCCGTAGACCATACTTGAGAAGGAAGAAACGGAGAAGCTCTCGTTAACGATACAGGTTCGTCATCGCAAGCCAGGTTGCAAAGCGAACATAAATCAGAGAGAATCGTCGTTAGCCACGGGAACGCGTATATCATCGTCCAGTTTCGCCTCGGTTCTTTATATTCTTTTGCGGTTGCCGACTCTTGGCGCTAACGTGAGAGTACTCGTACTCGTAACGTGTACAAACCGCGGCCCATTTTTATCAATCCGGACAATTTACTCCCGAAATAACTATAACGCAGAAAAATGCCCTTTGCGGAAGATCTTGCAGATCGCTGAGAAAATCACGGTAACGCGCGTCGAACATCCATCGACCTCCTTTGTTTATCTTCTCGTATCTTCTCGCGTAAAATAACGAGCAATAGCTCTTCTGGCGCAAATTTTACGAAAATTGCGCATAATCATGCTCGTAACAATTTTTTACCTTCTTGTTTTTCTTCTTCCTCTCAATCATTGTCAGTTAGTCGATGTTCTTTATTACTATGATATTACCGATCGTAGGTAAAAAATACAAGTTTCTTTCGACATCTTTTTTCTTCTGGTGTTCTTTTATTACAATTAGATAACAGATTTTTATACATTTATGGAAATTTGAGACTGCAAAATTGCACGTTATATTAAAAATCATGCATTATAACTAAAGTAACGAAACTAAAGAAATATTGAATAAGAAATTTCTGCCTCCAATTTTTTTATTTGCATTTGCAAAGATACCAATTTGTGTAAATATCTGAATCTCGTCATAACCATAACTATTCTTTTTACGCTCGAAATTCTATCTCGTCTTCCGCTTTCTCTATGATCGAATGTGCAATTAACATAACTCAGCGGCTTGACTGGTAGAGAGATTTAATGGCTCCTGATACGATGGGCGCCGATGATTAGATCACCGGTAACTTCCACGGAATCCCTACGTACGAGCGTGTATATGTCTACGCGTTTCCAACTTACCTCCAACTACTCGTTAGCTCTGCAACCGATTACTAATGGTGCATCTACTTTGAGAACTCGATCCAGTGACTCGCTGCAGCTGCATCAGCGAATTTCTAACGGAAATCCTGACAATACGCGACAACGATTTGTGCCGTAGCGTAGCAATAGAATCATAAAACTGTCAGGTCTTTAGAAATAACTGCCATTGAATAATCGACGGTCGTTTATAATCAGGAAAAACCGAACGATGCGTAGTTTTTAGAATTAGCATACCTTTCCTATCTTTCCGTAAACTGAGTTTTATTATTTTATTGACTACGAACTATCTTTACGCGTGGTCACCTCAAGATCTGTCGCTAAATGATGCGAGCGGTACTTGGGAGCTGAACTTCCTCCTTTCACGCATTTCATATTCATTAATTGCTTACTTCATCTCGAGAAAATGCCAAAGTATATAATAGAATTTCGTCGAGTAAACACGCAGTCTTAACAGAGGCTTTGTTTTTTCTGAACCGTCATTGTTTTTCAAAGAGGCTCGACTGCAATAAGTTACTGCAACAATTTGTTTTGTGCATCTATTAATCGTTCATTATTTTCCGGTTGAAACGTTCACGTAACACTTGTCGTTGTTCACTGATAGATCACTGTTTACAGTATTCGTCAAATGATGAATCGTACGAATCCACGAATTGTTTTTTTTTTTTTTCTAGGATTGAAAATGTGCGTATTGTCTACTCGTACAGAGATAAGCAGTGACGAGATGTTAGAAAAAAAAAAAATAAAAAAAGGAAAAAGAATTGGATGAACTGCGCGAGATATTAGGAAGAGACAAGTTTTCGTGTCTCTTTAATAGTAGGGAAGTTCTTCTAATGAAATTAGTACCTTCCAACCATCGAAAGGATAAGGACTACGAGCGTACTACCGTTACATGAGAACCGGTGGTTTAAAGAAAATCGCATTCGAAGAAGTTTGACGACAGCACCACTTCGCTTTGAAGCGGCAAACAGTAAGGGGATTTCAAACGAACTGGCGAAACGACGTGACGCGCCGCTGCTTTCAAATAAATCTACTTTTGGCCACGAACGGAAAAAGAGTAACAAGGAGAAAAAGAAACTTTGCATCCGTGGATTCTCGTTTGATTAACATCGAGCTGTTTCTCTCTCTCTCTCTCTCTCTCTCTCTCTCTCTCTCTCTCTCTCTCTCTCTCTCTGTCAAAAACAACGACGCTCGAAAAAAGAATGCATACGATCCAAAGAGTTACGAAACCGATTACAACTACGAAAAAGACTATTATTCCCAGGTAAACAGGCTGTTTCTTTATGAGCGAGTTTGTACTCTTGACACTGTTTGCAGATGCGGAATTTGAACGAAAAGATAGATATTAAGAGAGAGAGAGAGAGAGAGAGAGAAAGAGAGAAAGTTCAGTCGTACTGGCAGCGTTTTATTTGACTTCGTTTACCAGCCCATGTCTGTTTGCCAGCACATGTGAAATTTATTGCTGCCTGTGAGAACTAATTGTTGACGGTATCATGAATCAACGCGTGTTTGCTGGCGGATAAATCGGTTAAACACCGTGATTACCAGTCTAGCATAATACGTCAAACTTGCATAATATTAAACCGCTAATGCGCTTGGTTTGTGCGCTACGGGAACTTTCCACCGACGGCCATTTCTCCTTCCATCACGACTTTCCTCAAACTGAAGCGTCAGGGAAACCGACATAATTCCCTTAAACCATCACGTGAACATAATTCTTCTTAATTACGCCAAAATTTGCTAATAATGTGTGTACATTCTTATCGTGTTTATATTCTTTTTTTTCTTTTTTTAGAATCTTTAAGAACGATCTTGATAGTAGAATGAAAAGTACTTTTAAAAACTTAGATCATCCACGTTGCCCGAATCATTTCCCTTTATCTGCCCTTCACAGATGTTTTGCATTACTAAAACTTGCTAAAAGTAATTCTCGACATTTCCAATTTTTTCCAAATTGTTTCAGGATTTTCTGTAAGAACCAACCGCTTCGTTTCACGTGATATTGAGTAAGAAAGCAATATAATCAGTTATCAGTTAACCTTAAATTGCAAATTGAAATTAACGTCATACGTTGTAAATGTCGCTGTCTTACTAAAACGTGGAGCTTCACGTGACTTGCGATAAAAAATGATGATAAATAAAGTTCAACTGGCACGTGGGGAGAAAAATTCTGATAAACAAGAACGTGCAACCGAAAATTTACCTCGTGAGAGTCGCAAAGAAACGCCTGTTTCGTGGCAAATATTTGCACACCTAGCAATTGGAGAATTATTTTCAAACTCAAACGTGTCATCGTCTATGATCTCTGGAAGACTTCGTGTGCGTATCGTACGCATCGATTCGCTATCGGTTTCATGATTCTAATTATTCGAAACTTGGATCAAACAAACTACCGCAAAGTTCGTGACAGTTGTGCAAATCTCTCGGATCGCTTGTGAACAAATAACGATTTAACTAAACGTAAATGTCGAGTCTATTATATGAATATAGATACAAGATACGAGAAACATTAAGGCAATTTTCTGAGAAAGATATAAAACGTGATTAATCATCGCGATTCACGATTACGATCGCACTATCCGAGTAAAAACAGCGAATTCGTTCGCGATGTGTTGACTCATCAAATGTGAAAACGTGTCGAGTTCTGGCGACGATCGTTGGCCGATTGATGATCGCATTGGATGCAACTGTCGTCACGCGTCAGGTGTCAGAGCATCGATTCTGTCACCATAAACGATCGAAAAATTTTCGCCGATGTAACCGTTGAAACTATTGGATGGAATTCTCCCGATATATATTTTGCGCTTAGAGCCAGCAAAAAATTTTGATAAAAAAACTGAATCCATATTGACATACAACAATTCAAACGGAAACTTTTTTAAAATGTGGCTTTAGATTTCATTCCGCGATACAGACTTGCTGTATGTAGATATGTATATGTGGTAATTTAGCTTATGTTTAAATTAAATTTAACCGTGACTCGTTAGTTAGATCGAAATTGACAAACGAAGTGTGGTTAACTTTCTGTAATAAAAGTACTCCACGTTGTTCGTGAATTTTCGTTGTAATTTATAATTGGCGGGTCGAGCTAATAATAAATCGCAGAGATCGATAAAACGATCCAACTCAAATAAAACGCAGCAAAACGTAACTTCCACATACTTGTATTCAGTTGAACAAATAATCCGCAGCGGTCTCGACGCTGATAAATTAATTGTCCTTGCAGTGGAATAGATTAATCATCAAAATGAACGAAAAAGCAGCCGCGCATAATTTATAAAGTTGCACGACAAGAACGACTGCCGAAACCAACGCGAAAATCTTTCACGGAACACAGGGGATTATACGGTCTTTAATCAGACCGAGTAAAGTTAATCAGAGTGCAAGTGCAGCAAAGAGAATACTCTAACGAATCTGGGGAGATCTAAAGTCTCATGGAACGAGTTCGATCGACTTCGGCGAAAATTTAAATCACGTCGCGACTCCAGAATCGACCAGGAGTCGAACTTTTCTGGCCCTTGGCGCTCGCCATCGGTCCCCGATGCATCTGGAGGATAGCCAAGTGTAACGATGGCGCAGCAATGCGCAATGACGTACCGTGGTGCACCGTGAGGATCAACTCATCCAGAAGTGGGCTGGCAATCGTGCTCAAATGCAGACACCATCGGGCCGTGTCGATTTTGACAATATAATGAAATTATCGATGAGGATGTCTTTTGCGCTACAGTGGCTCGCGGGCAGAGCTTCAATCTGCAAATTCACCTCGCATCGACCTTCAATGACGCTTTGATTGCGTAAGATTCTCTTACTCGTTCCTCGAGTATTTAGGCAATTCGCGACGATGTATGCGAACACGAGGGACAATTTTCAAGATATAATAGAATCTCTTGTTATATTATATTTTCTTGCCTGTAAATTACGCGCGATTCATTGCCCCCCCCCCCCCAAAAAAATAACGAATCGATTAATAAGTAACAAATATCGAGATGTAGCTCGCTCTCAAGTACCGAGCTGATTAAACTTTGTTATTCGCTCATATAAAGAAATAAACACTCATGAGACATTCGCGAGAAATAAACGTCGCTCGTTGTCAAGTATCATTGCCAAAAATACTTTATGAAAGAAACAACTACTATTGCATTTCAGTTGCCTAATCGACAAAAATAAACTTTGCATTCTGGCAGCTAACACCGTGCACAAACATTCATCACCTATTCATCATTGTTCTAAACAGTCGCAATGAGATCATCTTTTTTTTCATTTCTTTTTTCTTTTTATAGAAATCATTTGTTTTGCATTAACATTCGTTAACGAGGTAATGGATGTATTATTTATTACACTCGATGTAGGCGATGCAGGCGCTCGTACGAACTTTCTAATTGATACTCTCGAGAAAGATTTCGACTATATTAAAGAAGGGTATGGATAAATTTCGCTATCGTTTAACACGAATATTCTCGTTAAATGGAAGATTGGTATTTATCGCGGTATAAATTGCTTATCCCTCTTCGCTCTCGATTAACGTTGAAGAGAGAACTCGAATTCTATGATTGATAATAGTGGAAGTGACGCAAGATCTGGATCTGCCGCAGATGATGCGAGCACTGAGTCGAATAATGTCCTTATCGTCGTTAATGAAGTTGCTAATTAAGATAGATCTCTGTTTGCCGGGGGCCGGGCGATCGACTTCTGATAGACGAATTATGTGGCATATTTCACGAATGTTTTTCTCTTTAGATCAAGCATTTTTACCAATGTCACAGTTACAGACATCGATGCATGTTTTCGTAACGCAAAACGTTTCTCGAAACGTTTAATGAAACAGTATTTGCGTACAGCGACGTACTTAATGAACGCACAACAGACTCGTTTAAACAAATATGTATTTTTAGCGCAGAGTGTACTTTGCATCCTCTTCTTTTCGTTCTCTCGTTCCTTGAAATCAGTTGAAGAACAGGCCAGATGTAATTTCACGAGAGATGTTTCTCTTCTTATCGGCATTACGCCCATACTTAAAGTCTTATTAGTCACACGGTAATAAGTTAATTACATTCGTTTGTTTTTCCCGGGTGTTTTAAGAGGCTCGTAACATTCTCGTGAGTCACGAGGAGATCTTTTTTACGAAAGATAGTAAAATAATTGCGTGATTCTCGATAGATCTTTCGTGTTGTTTAATGATGGCAACATCATCGCTCGTGTGTACATAAAATGATTTAAGGCCAATTTATCACATTAATGGTAATACGCGAACGCGTGTTTAAATATCAAACATTGAACGATATTACGACACAGAATGGAATGAAGCTTTCTCGCACTCTCTCCCTAATCCATTCTTATCGATGTAATTTGCCTTTCTTTCTTTCGTTCACGACTTACTCCGAGAATGTGTCATAAATATCTCGAGTCTGAATTATCGAAATTGTCTCGAACTGTGAATGTTTATACAGGGTGGTTGGTAACTGGTGGTACAAGCGGAAAGGAGGTGATTTTACGCGAAAAAAGGAGTCGAAAATATAGAATAAAAATTTTAGAATCACCCCGTTTCCGCTTGTACCACCAGTTACCAACCACCCTGTATATACCGTTGTTCTCACGCAAGTACGATTCTTATTGCTCCACGACGATTCTGTTAGCTTTAAGATTCGATTTACATCATCCTGTGAGATACGGGATATAGGTATGCAATCCCAGTCCTTCGCGTCAGTAATATACATTTTAAGCGAGGTCTGTACGATCCACGTTCATATATCATCGCCTCTTATCGCGTATTATAAACGTAACACCGAAACGTTGGACTGCATCATGTAGTGCTTGTGTAAAAATAAAGATACATCAGTGTGACGTCAAGAGCGAGGTTTCGAATAAAGAAAAACAGAAAAGGAAGAAGAGACCGGAGCTTCAACAGGGAAACCTCGTCTCGCTTAGATGGCACTTTAGAGAGTGCTGTCCGCAAATTTTATTTTTCCCCCGCGTTTTCTATGTTACCACTATATTTTGTACGAGAAGTTTCAAAGTACAGGCTACAGGTCCCGCCAGGATACATCACTCTATTGTTCTAGTCTTCCAACTTACTCTAATTCTTATCCCAGCTTTTGGCTCATGTTCTATTTCTCTCTCTTTTTATTTTCTATCTACTTTATTGCTAGTGAAGCTGCAAGCTACGATACTTCGGAAGAAATATCTCTGAAGATGAATTTTCTTTGTAACAAGGTACTAATACGTTCTTACTTAAGGATGAGTCTAATCCTTTCCAAGAAAAATTATCATTAAATACTACGCTGTTCGAAACACTTAATGTATCTCTGTTAAATACGTATGCCTCTACTGCGTCAATCAAGTAAACAAATCTGAGAGATGAGATCTTACGAGCTCGATCGGTATTATTCGTATGATGCTTTAATGAAAATTTATTTTCAGAGAATCGTTACAAAAAAGCGTATTTCCTGATAGATATTTTCATGAACCCTACGTCAATCGATTTTCGGCATGATTTTTTAAAAGCAATAGTTTTAATATAATCCCCATCCCAATTTTCCTATGCAAATCTCATTGCAAAGTCCATATGCAAATTTCCAATGCAAAGTTCAAAGCAAACGCATTCAAAAGTTAAAATTCAAGCAAATCCTATTCGAAAAATATGACGCTCGCTACCTGTCTCATATGCCAAAAAGTTATTCCAAAGCATGCCAAGATATTACTAACGATAAGCTGTACTGGCCAATGTAAGGTCCGTTATTAAGTAAGAGTATCAAATTTTTATATGTACGTCCGATCTATGTAAACCTTTTGCAAGAAAAGTTAATCTTCTCAGATTACGTTCTAGAATATACATATTTTTGTTATTCTTATACGATGGCTCAAGAAGGTACTTCAATGTGCCTGTATATATTACAGACTTTCTATATCTTCATCCATGCGTAGTAAAAATAACCTAACCACGATAATAATATTACCAATCAAATATTCTGCAAAATCAATAAGAGAAGCACTGTATATATTAAATATTTCGAGCAAACATCGTTACCTTAAAGCAAACAGGCAAGCGACCGCTCAACCGGATGGCCGAAATCTACGAAACGAATAAGAACGTCGATCCTATTTGCGTTAGGAATTCGTCGAGAGTCGAGAAGCTGTCGAATCGCGGCGACAAGCGCAGTTTCCCGATCTGTGCGACGTCGCCGCGATTTGGCTCCGATCCAACCGCGTCTCGTGACGCACAGAAACAGACCGAACGCGACGATGCACGCGTCCTCGTAAGAAAAATCCCTGTCCTGTTTCCGACATCGCCTTCGAATCGAGCAGACGCCACGCTATCCCGTTCTCGAGTGTTTTTCGTTCGTCGAACGCGAGTTATCGCGAGCTATCCCGAGCTTGGAAACTTTCCTAGAACGATCCCTGGACAAACTGCTAGCCGAAATCCGACAGGAAATTCGGCTGACGAGTTGAGAACGTTTAAGAGCGCCGATTTGAGAATTACAGAAAAATGCTTTAAGTTACGCCGTCGAAGATTTATCGTCCCCTAAGAACTAGAGAAAATTGTTTCCTATTCTTTCCTTTCTTTTTCTTTCAGAGCTAAGCGAGGACGCAATTAAGGGACAATTTTGACTGTCGTTCTGGATCCCTAGTTTCAGTTATTTCAATTATACGTTATTATCGTTTCGAACGTTGTACAGAGTTTAAAGGCTTTCGTAGAATTTTAGAAACTCGTAGAAAGCTTCGATTTCGGTACGCGTTTGCATCCGTTTTTGTTTCGTCTAAAAGCGAAATACTCGTGTAATTCATCGAGCTCGAAAATTTCAGCTCGCTTAGTTTTCCTATAAACACATCAAGATGAAAACTCATCGATATAACTCTTAAAATAGTTCTCCTGTTGCGAAGCTTTTGTCTTTACTTTTTCTTTTTCTTTTTTTTTTTTTTCTTTCAAAGCAGTTTGATTATGCTCTCGCTGGTTCAACTGGCGAGATCACGACCACCGTCGTGTATTAAAAGAGTAACGAAAAAAGCAAGGAAAAATAATAAAAGACCGAAGCTCATGCAATATGCATACAATCCGTGCTGGCAAAGGCCGGAGCAGCTGATATGGTTTATCGTTAATCTCCGGCTACCAATTACAATACCGTTATCGCTGATGCTCGTCATGCGAGAATTTTTCTATGGAGTCACCGAAACCATCGTCGAACTCGAAATCTCTTCCGAATAATCGTTAATTAAACAGTCCTTTTCACGTACGACGATTCATAAGTAGTCACCGTACTAATCGAGAAACGATTAGCCCCTTGGGAAATCCTTGGCGAATGCGGAAATCTCTGTTTCGACGATGTTAAAAGGAACGGATAGAAGGGATATATTTGTCTGTCGGTGAAAACGCGACTGTTCCAGAGCGCATTTTAATACTCGATTTGTAAATCGGCTACCAAGCGAGAAATCAATCGGTAATGAAAGTTTCATGAGACGCGAATTTGTATCGCGACTCGTACGTCACAAGTTTCTGTTCGTTCGCGTTGCTGCTGAACAGAGCAGACGGGATAAAAGAAACAGATCGACCGTCTCGGAGGATTGCTTTTTACGCAATGTTATTTCGGGTTGTCACGGTTCATTATATTCGTCTCGTTGAATACGATTCCTCGAGAATCGAATCGCGACGAAAAGACCCAAGCTATCGTATTTACAGCGGAGATCCTTTCTTCCTTTCCTTTTTTTATTCTTCATCTCTTTCCCTCCATATATGACACTATAGAAACGCAATAATTTGAAAAGCTGCGCTCGATGAAAACTTCAATTAAATTTGCAAGCAATCGCCATTTACGATTGAACCGCAACGTTCGGCCAGCCGTAATAGCTGGGAAACGAATGTCCAAAAGCGAAACGTTATAGAATCGTATCAAATGCCTCGGTCGTATAATTGATTCATGGATGCTTCCAGTAAACTCTTTTATCATTCAATTTATTCTTCTTTCGTTAGTCGTTCTCGCATCTTGCAATAGAAAGCTTGTTCAGTTTTATCAAATTTTCATAATAACTCTTGCGAAACTTTGCATACTATTGAAATCGATCGAGATTCTTCATCGTTTCTCTAACATTTCTCGAGTCTTCTGGTACAATAATCGTAATGGTTATTAACGTTATGATGACTAGCGAGAAATATTCAAAGTCGTTAAATTTTCTTACAAATAACAAAAATCATATCTTATCCATTGTTGGCGTGAAACTAAACGATCGTCATAGAGTTAACGATCGACGGATAATGCAGAGCGTTTCCTTTCTTGTCAAATTCGCGCTTCAACTTTGTCTCTTCGAAAAAGTCCCAGCTTTCATCAACCATGGCGTTACCGCTTCGCTGCACAATTACTTTGTAGATCGTTCATAAATCCACGAAGTGCATCGATATCAGCAAAGTAGAAGGTCCTTCTTGTTACAGGTCGGCGAAGTGCACACGAAGTGGAGGCTGAAAAAGAAAAAGACACCGTGTAGCTGTATCGCGTCGAGTTTATCGGTAGGCAGCGAGGTGCAGCTTTCCCTATCGCGCCGGAACCGTCGATCATCGTTCGGCGAAAGCAATTTTCCCGTGAAAAATTCCAGAAAAACGTCGTAATGCCGTTAAACGATTTTCGGTCGATCAGCTATTTAAAGGAATAGGAAATACTTCGATCGATGGCTGGTTCATCGAGCAGGAGGTAAAAAAAAAAACTCGTGTCGGTCGATCGAGTTCGAACCTAAAATTTCTTTAGAAATAGATTTTGAACAAAAGATTTCGATATTTCGAAGCGATTGGATTTTCAACGCGTTTTTTCGTTGCTCAAGAAATTTCGAGAAGAACAAAAGTTCCAAAAGCAGCGATCCGTCACGGTCGGTCCGATAAAAATTTCATTGGCCCCGGCTGATCGGAATCACGCGTCGCGAATAAATTTGCATCCGCTCCCCGGCCCCGATAGGTCGCAATGGATTTGCCGCTCTCCGAGAGCCGGCTAGCATCGAGACGTCGATTTAATTCGCGGTCTACCAATTGTTTGTCTCGTGACAACCGTTCTCGTGATCGATCAGCTTCCGTGAACTCGAAGCACGTGCTCTCCCCTCCACGTAAGTAGTTTCTTCTACCAACGAATTAATCATACTAGCCGGCGGCTGTTGATAACGAGCAATCAGTTAAATTGAGATCGTTAAATCTACGCGAAGCTGCCATTCGTGATAACCACAAGGGAATTTTTTTACTGGTTTTTTCGATGCTTATACCGAATAAAAACCACGTAACAAGTGTAATCTTTCTAACGTTGTTTGCCCATGACTCTTGACACCATCGATAAGAAACTGTGGAAAATTTCTTCGCTAACGATCCTCTCTAACGATCTAATTAAGTACCGCTCCTCGTAATTCGAACGGTGTCATTCACGATCGTCGAGCGTCCAAAAAGATTTTGAAACGAGACGCGTGCTGGGTAAACGAAATTCTTCTTGCGCGAGCTCTGGGTATACCGTCGTTGATAAATTGGGCAGTGTCTCGTAAGATCTCGGTTAATCGCGCGTTGCGAAATAACCGGCAATCACATGCTAACGTTTGAATCCTACGTGCCTTTCTTCACGAAAAGCTTGTTAGATGTTGTCACTATCGCTGTTTACGAAATAAGAGAAATTTATCACCGTTTCCAGCCGTCATCTCGCTTCCATAAAACAGACATCCACCCTCTCCGTTCGCTGAAGTTGACGATGGAAGGATGTTATCCGCCTTTGTTCCTTGCAAATTGATTTTACAATTAGCTTCGGTTCCAAAGATCCGCAACACTGTGACGTCTTTGGGATTTTCCTAATATCTCACGTGCACGATCAAACATCGAGAACTTTTCGTCGTAATTTCCGCGATTTCACCTGTCACGGTTAATTTCTTGTCCAGCCTCGACCTACGTTTTAAGCGAGCCACACCTTGCTCCTGAATTTATAAATCTGATTTCCGTGAAAGAGGGAAATGGATTGGGATTCAGCTCCAAGGAAGCGCGGCTCGCAAGATGCTTTTCATGGCAGGGATTAAGATTCTCCAGATTTCAAACGTGCTCTCGAGATTTCCTGAATGCAGTGGATTATAAAAAAAAATCCCTCGTTCTACGGAGAGAAAAATATATGGCACGAAATGCTACTTTATCAGAGGAAGCGTAAAGTTTCCTTGGTTTTTACGTAGAATGTAAGAGGTTTTTACGTCCGGACAAAATGTTCGGGGTGGGATTCTAGACAAGGCGTCGAAGGCCATGGAACGGAATGAGACACTGGCAGATAGAAATGCGTATAAAGAGGAAACGTCACGGGCTCATTGTTTCAAAGTGCACGGTACGAAAAAGCTTCCAACGTTAGTATAGCCATTGGCTAAAAACACTACCGTCACCGAGTCTTTCGTCAACATTTGACGTTTCCTTTGCATTATGCGACCCGCATTGTTCTCGAACGCGCGTTAAGTAACGCGTGGCGATACGGGAACAACGCTCCGTACGATGGAAGATGAGAAAGTTGTGAAAAAAAGCTAGGTTTCTGGAGACTATGGCATATTTCAGTTCTGTATGTAGTCGTGTAAACGCGATAATTATATATCATTTCTGCATCTTAAACGAAGAGAAGTGAACTGGTCGAATGCAAATCGGCGAAGACCCTTGATAGCGTGATGATCAATTATGTTATTCAATATTCACGTGACAAGCCATTGTACGTCGACCGAAGATTCCAATTGACTCACGTGTAATTACATCTGTCACGCTGACGCAACATTTATCAAAAAAAGAATATCGCAGAAATCCCTCGATGAATTATGCAATTGACATTCGTATGAATCTCCCAAATTGTCAGTCGCGGAATTTACATTTACAAATCGATAAAATAATTCCAAGAACATATGTATATATATATATATATATACACATATAAAAAGATATGTATATATACCATCTCTATTCTAGAAATTACTTTTATTCCAGAAACTGTCGCTCGTGTGCTACCAACGCTCAAACACACCTTCAGATACAATCAACACCTCACGAAACTAATTACGTCCTCGACCTGAATTTCTCAGCTACCTAAAGACATACTGATAAGTGTTCGTCTGGTTCCCTTCACACGTTCGTCTCCATTCGTGCACAGTAGTTTGGCGACAGAGAGCGAAGGGGAAACGAATGGGACGAGTCAGACGTCGACAGATTAGAGTTTTTCAGGGAAATTTCCGCGGTGTCGGCGCCGCAGCATGGCTGGGTGTCACGTATCTAAGTAGAAGGCAGCCGCCTGATCTTGGTATAGGGAAGGAAGGCGGTGGCTCTCTTGATACCTGCAGACGACAAGGACGAGCGAATGAAATTGACTGCGGCGCCGTGCGTTTCACGGTGGCTGCGCCACTTGGCTCGACCGTACAAGTAGCTCGTTCCTTCCCTTGTGATTTCACCGGGGCGCGTCGACGAGTAGCGACGTGGCTTCAAACTGAGCGATTAAAGCCGAAAAAATCTTTCCTTCGAAAAGAATCTAGTAGAGTAAAAAGAGAGAAAATGAGAGAGAGAAGCAAGAGATTTCAAGACCAAACGCGACTCAATTTAAAGTTGAGGTAGATCGGAAAAAATCGAGGTTAGGATTTAGAAAGCTGCAGGGTCACTGGCCCGAGTTAGATACGATTAGCTAGAAGATGATGCATCTAGTTCTCTGTGTTCGTTTCATGTTCTACGGCTGTTCGATGATTCGTCCATCGCTGTTGGATTAATTGTCACGAGCGAACGAGTTTCGATAGGCACGCAGAAAACAAGTGGCTCGTGTGTCACATGCCAGCAGCGGTATTTATTGCCTTATTTATGACACCGAGGCCGACGTATCAGCTGAACTGGAGCAGATGATTCCAGTTGCGTTATATCTATGCACGCCTCTATCGTTATTTACATAATTCGTAAAGTTTTGGCGAGCTTGGTCGCCAGAAAACGCGTGGGGTAGACGCAATAGGAGAATCCGCAAAAATTCAACGAGATCTTTGATAACCCTAAAGCGAATTACGTCCGTACGAACGAAAGTTCTCGTACGTAATTTATAGAAGGAGAATAATCGTGTCGATATAAGTAGAAAACATCCGGGATTCTAAATTTTAATTACGGATTAAAATGCATGATAACTCCGTTTCTCCTCTATCCGCAGAAACGTAATCTGTGTAAACGTGCGTATTTTTTACTAGAGATAAATTACATAAGAAAAAATCTCGATCTTTTAATTTATCTCTCTCCAAATAATTTCTGCAATTGATTCACGTTTGTTTATCAAGTCTGCAGAGAACAAGCGACGTTACTATAACTCAATAAAGAAATTCGTACTGTCCCATTTGTTTTAAACGAAGAAACAATTCCGGTTAAAGAATTCCTGATCCGCATACGAAATATTCTCGCGAGGAACGTGGTTCGGAGCGGCCGACCGTTCGATTGCTCGGGCGAAATGGGTTAAACGCAGCACGATAAATAGCTTGCAATTGATTTCGCATTGTAACTGCGGAAACGAGAGTCGAGGCTCGAGGATATTCGCGAGTGTACGCAGGTATGTCGATGGAACAACGTCCAATGGAATATTTCCTGATTTCCGAAAATCAACGAGACAATAGCGAGTTTGTGGAGCCGTGACAAGGATCGATAACTCGGATTACGCGTCTCTAAACTGTATGGAATGTATTCGATAAAATTGCAAAGAAAAAAAAATTAACGGAGAGAATTCTCTCGCTTGCCCGCCAAGGAAATTTTTTTGTCAATAGCGATCGATTCGAGGTGACACGATTCTGATAATGAGATTGTAACTTTTTCTACAAGGATAAGAATAGCGTAAGTATAATAACGCGAAAGAATATACAAATTTGTAGTAAAATAGGAAAGTGGGTTATGTCAAAGAAAGTGATTTTTTCAAGACACTAAATATTCTTCAAGATTACGTTGTTGACTCTTCCTTTCTATTTGGTTCTCTCGTGTTCATTTTCAGCAAGCGATATAAATATTCTAATGATAATTTCTTATCTTGAAAAGTTAAGTGATTCTACTTCTTTTTTGTGATCGATGCGTCACGATATACGTACATATAAAGTTTTCCTTGACTAAATATATCAAAGATAGTTACGTCCTCGATAATTAATAAATCTGCAAGAATACAAATATCATAAACAAAATATTTGCTTTAACGGGAGGAAAGCTCCAAATTCGATAATTTTCACTTCCTCCTTAAATTTTGATTATCAAAGACCAGTTATTCTAATAATCCCTGTACCATTGTACATACAATTTGGAATAGTACACGACAACACCATATCTGCGTTTAATTTCTAAGTAACTGCAAACAAAGTGAGATTTACTGACTTATTATGCATTAAATGCTGCTACAAGCTCTTAAACAAGCAAGTTTCTAAGCTCTCGGTCTTCTAAACGCAAAGAATCCGAATACCTGGCTCACGTGGCACAAACGACTGCTAGTTGATTTAAATCAGCGTTAAATAGTCGTTTAGACAGAATTACGGATAGGATTATTAATTTCAGAAGAATCATTATGAATCGAATCGGTAAACAAATAACGTAAGTGAACAAACGAGGAGCCTAATGCGGTGTGCAAACGCCGATAAACAATAAAGCGATAGAAGATAAGAAAAAGCTTTGGCAGTGTCTTACTAGTCCCTTCCACTCTGTTACCCTTACCCCTTTCCTCGCACTTGCCGGAAGATAGTCTCGAGTTGATGTTCGTCGCTCTATCGCTGCGGATAGCTCTATCTCGCTCCTCGTCCCGAACATAATAACGTGAAGTGGTTTACGGACTGCGTTCAGTCAGAGTACGCGCTGCCGTTCCGATCGCATCGGATCACATCAATCTTCTATCGCTACTCGATACAGACTCGCGAAGCATCGCGACACTCGCCACGAACACGCAACACGTGTACGTTTATGACCACGTCGTAAAACGTTCGAAAATTCTAGCTTGAGAAACGCGTGAACGCGACGCGAATCGTCTTGTCACGCAACGATCGTTCCGAGCTCTCGGCATTCACTGGCCAAGGTGTCGAAGGGAATCGAGCGCGACACCTGTAAACATAACTAAACTCGAGACTGTTCCGCGGGTAGATTCAAACACGAGGTCGTTCAGGATAAGCTCGATCTACGTCGATAGCATTGACACGCTCTTATTTTCCGCTACCAGAAAGGACTCGATAGTACAGGAAGAAACGGCCCCGCAGGAGAGCCCAGGATGACGATCGGCGCGTCGTCCATGGTGATTGACTATCTGGTGTTCGTCGGCTGTATCATCGCCGCGTTTGTCATTCCGCTATGGGGCAAATTTCGTGGCCGTCGAAAGGAGACCACCAAAGCGGACTATGTATTCGCCACCGGAAACGTCTCGATGGGCGCCATGATGTTGTCCATCGCCCGTGGCACCCTTGGTGTCCGATCTTTCCTTGGCTATCCGTCAGAGCTGTATTACAGAGGTAGCGCCATGTGGGAGACCATCTATGGTATGCTGCTCGCGTATCCCATCGTGTGCTTCATCTTCGTCCCTGTTTACTACAGCCTCGGCATCACGTCAGTCTATCAGTATCTAGATATGAGGTAATTATCTGCGAGAATCGTGTTATTTCGCGATATTCGTGAGAATATACGTTGAGAAACGCTAGCTTGTATATTGTATCTTGCAAATTCGAATTCTCGCGAAAGAAAACATCTCTTCCTTTGTTGGATGGAAAATTTGATGCCGCGAGGAAGCAACCGATGTACTTGTTTCATGTAAATTTCATATTTCGAAAATATATCGAAATAATCGATGACCGAGGAAGTTAGTAGATTCTGTCGTCTAAACGGAATACCAAGCGTAGCATCAGCTTTTTCTCCTCGAAATAAGAACGCCTCGACTTCGTGGCGTTTCGCATCGAAATCACGCGGACACGTGACGGATCATGGAAAAATTTAAATTCACCGTGTACACGATGCTCGAGAAGCTCGATATCGTCGTTTGCTTCGCCGAAATCAGGCTGCTTTACATTTTCAATTTACGTGTACCAACCATGATATAATCCCCACTCTTCTCCTCTTTTTCACGATACTGCGAACCTTTCTAGACTCTTTCTTTAAATAGAAACGATTGTTTCAGATAGTTTTTAGAGTTTGATTTTTCCTATAAACCTTGAAACTACTCTCGCGTTTAACGATTATGTCCGGCCGTGTCGGAGAATAGACCTCTTGTAATTATGCTAATCCACCAGGTTCAACTCGAAGCTAGTCAGATGCCTCGCGAGCTTCTCTTACGTGATACGTAGCCTGTTGAACTTGGCCGTCACGATATTCACGCCTTGCGTCGCTCTGAAGGCTGTGATTGGCTTGCCGTACTGGGCCAGTATCTTGGGGATCACCTCAATATCCGTCGTCTTCAGCGTTATGGTAAGTTTGATATTAAACGTAAAAGCTTCGGATAATGATTTTCGAGAATCATAAAAATGAAACGTTAAGCGTATCGTAATGTCCTATTACATGTAACCAAGAGGTTGAATATCCTATTAAAATTACAAAAGAATGTTTTATCTAACTTACAGAACGGTACAGAGAAATAGAATACAAATATTCGACTGAAATATTTTCGAAAATAAATGATATCGTTTCAAGTTATATTAGGTTATCTCATAAGTAATGAGATTTCTTTCTTATGAAAACAAAATCTGACGGAAATTAACCAGTGATATATAGACTGTTGATGTTTTTATGGAAAATTTAAATGTCCAGAAGAGTACAGAATGTACATACTAATATACAAAAATACTGTACCATTATATTTATAACAATTAAAGGCTGAAAGAATAATGATTCTATTCTATTCTAGATAGATTCTATTTCTTTACTAATATTCATAAAAATGTAAATTTGCATAAACATCTGCAACATAGTGAAGTATTTCGCTCATTTTCTACAATTGTCGTCACTTTCCTATTAAGCTTTCCATTCCCCTTTTATAAAAGACCGATGGTGACGAGTTCCATTGTTTTAAACTCAACTCTCAGAAAAACCTCGTTACTTGTGACCTCATAAATATTCATTCGAGAACAAAAGTTCATCGACTAGCATGATTCTACTGTAACGCGGCGATGCAAACGGAGAAGAACGTTTCCAAGGACCGATGATTTTCCGCGTAGAGACTGAAACATTTAAATCGTCCTCACGATGTCCGCCGCATTTTCGTCCCATCAATTATTCGCGATCCGAGGAAGCAGACTATTCGTCCCTGTTCGTGGTGCATTTCCAGTAGAGAGGATCGTAAATACGATACGCGCGATCGTAAAACATACACGAACAGCGGTGACGAGCCATAAGTGTGAAAATCTACCGCTTTATATGGCCTTGCTTATATCGATACGTTCCCATTCTCGAATTCATTTACGCGTCCTTTAATAATCTGCAGTTGCTCTCCGCAATCAAACTCGAATCAACGAATATTGCAGACTACAAACGAAAATGCTCGTCTTTTTATTCGCAGGGTGGTTTGAAAGCAGCCATCCTCTCGGATGTCATACAAGGAGTGACGATGATCGGCGTTTCGCTCGTGATAATCGCTAAGGGTTCCGCTGATATCGGACCTGATAAGATTTTGAACGTGACGTACGAACGTGGTCGATTAGATTTCTTCAAGTAAGTACAAATATAAATCGATTATCTAGGTGCCGAAATTAAGTAGGCTATTAGGGATTAAAATCAGGTGAATTTCACACTTTATTTTATTGGACATTTATCGACGATCTCGCGAGCTTGAAACTGTGTCACGTTTCGTACGAAATATCTGTATGATCTAACCGAATAATAAATCGGTGTTAGTTCGAAGGGGATGTTCACATGGTTTTATTATTTTAACGTTGACTCTGAACAATCGATCCTCTGTGGACGTTATAGCAACATCTAGCTAAGAGCAGCAATAAGATTACGAGACATTCATCGCGTAATTCTAATTCAAAACACTCGTCTCGCGAAGCGAGGCAGTGGAGAAGGAACAACGTAACCTCGAATTACAACCGTGGGTCCCTATCGAATTAGCCCAAATCCGTGTTTGCTTCGGTGCATTTTTAGTGAAAAACAACTCGAAGCGTTTCTCTCCAAGTTAAACCTATAACGTCGAGCGTTTTGAAAACGAGAACACTTTTGATCGACTGCTACTTCAATTTCTATTGAGTCAATAGGGCCGGTCTCTGATTTCAGCACAGATTTGGATCCCACCCTCCGAGTGACGACTCTGTCAGCAACCTTGGGTCAATTATTCATGAGCCTGTCCATCTTTGGCTGCCAGCAGAACTTTGTGCAACGATACTGTAGCATGACTAGTCAACGGAAAGTCATAAAGTGAGTAATTTCTTTTATTCGACCTTACCAACCTTTTCTAGAAATTCGCATATTTATAGAAGATTTTTCGTACCTTGCCGATAATTTTGAGAGGAAATAATTTCTCAAATGAAGTTACGAATGTTCTACCTCGGTAAAAATTTCGGAATTTCCGAGCATCAATTATTCGAAATCTGCCTCGAAGTTTCTGCAATTTCAGCAAAAATTACACGATATGTAGGGCGAAGTTCGTGAATACAGAAGTTGCCCATACTACTTCGAGGCACGCACAGAATTAGCATTTTACGCGACAGATATGTAAACAAGTGTCGCGTAGATAACGCCACGTGTTACAACGTGCAATGCTAAAATTCGTGTCATGGAAGAGGTCTGCCAATAAGGAAACGTTTATTAAAATTCTACGAAAAAAGGAAGTTTCCAACTGAAAGATAGAAAGAAGAGAAAGTAAATTTCACAAGTTGAATTTGTCGTAATATTTTGCCATCGCCATTCCTCGCGTTACTTCTGGCCCCTTGGAGTGGCTTTCCGCCGAACAATCGAGAAAATCACCGGTGAGGGAGATCCGATGAGAATTGGGATTCATTCTGTATCCCCGAAATCGAAGCGACAGGAGTACGAGTCGAAAGTTTGCGGATCACTTAGTCGACGTGTACACGGAATCGACTGTTTCCCCTGGAGCTAGACGAGGAGCAGGGGAATCCTTCCGGAGGTGATCTCTGTCCGGCCGACCATGTCTAGTTTTCTTTCCTTCTTTTTTCAGTTCTTCCTAGCTTTGTATTCTTTCTTTTTTACACGTTCTTTCACTCTTTCTTTATCGATCGAAGCAATCGAGGTCTGACTTTTTAATTAAAAGGTCAATCACAAATGGTGAAATGAGTCATCGTCACGCTGCCAGAGACGCAATTTTTGCCTGCCGCTGCGTTGGTTATCTTACTAAATTATTATTATGATCCGGCTGCATGAGTCGCGTGACAGCACGTGATAACCAGTCACTTCGCATTATGCAAATTGTTACAGTCGTCTGGCTGTTATTCTTACTTATGATTGTCCATTAATCGGTCCTTCTCCTCGTTTATCGAAACACCGGACAAACAACAGCGTTGCTTACTTTCGCTCGTCGATTTTTCATATCGGTGTCATTTTTTAACTGCATCCAATTGGAATAAACATCGAGCGCAAAACGCGTTAATGACGTGTGTGTAAGCCTGTTATTTAAAAAAGCTAAGATATGCAGCAGAACATTTATCTAACTCGCATAGAATCATCTGTAAGTCAAAAAGGCTATAAATAATTTCTAGGAAATTGTAGTATCCGCTGCCGTTTAAGAACCACAGCCGCTTCTTTTCATCTGGTGACGCGATAACTCCGTTTTTCATCGCCGAACACCTGCGATGAAAAGCGGACTTCTTCCCGCCGAAAGTAATTTGCGAACTTCTTTTCATCCTTCCTTTGGGATAAGAAAGTTAATTCCGAATGATTCGAAACGAGGAAACCGTACAGGATGGTCGATTATATAACCGACGATCGAAACGCGAAAAGATCTCTGGTGACGTTTCGCGAAATGAACAAGTGACATTTGTGAAAAGCATAACCCGTCCCGTCGTGTTACCGTACAGGAGAAAAATGAAACAAACGAACAGCCGATTTCAGAGGCAATTTATCTCTCCCTTTTTCGAACGAAACATCGACGAGGACACGCGTTGGCATTCCATGCTCGCGGACGTTTTATTAGAGCATAAATCCGAACAGCGACGCATCGGTGTAGCTGCGATAAAAAGCCCCGCCGAAATGGACTTTTATTAGAATATAATCGCGGCCATGGTTACGCGTTCTCTCTTCGCGATAAAAATGTTTTCCCGTATGGATTTTTATTAGAGTATAACCGCGTGCGAGCGAGCGATCCGAAACTACCAACGATTTGTCACTTTATTACGCAATTTCGAGCAGCATTGATAAAGTTTTTATTGTGAGAACGTGCGAAAGAAAAACGACGTCGCTGTTTTGTTCTAGGACGTCCGCGCACAGAACGGATAACCGTTTGAAATTCGTCCGAAATCCAACGATACTTTTTCCTCTTTCGATTGGGATTTTACCGAGATTCGTCGCGAGAATGAGAGCTCCGATCGTAAACGTAAATAATCCTACATATCTCGTGAAATAAAACGTTTAAAATTTACGAACGTCGAAAACCCCTTGGTAGCAGAGCAGATTTTCATGCAGTTCGTATCGGCTTACCGTTTTCTGATTCGTGAAATTTTCTCCGCACTCCTCGTTACCACATAATCAATGAGCCCTCCGCCTGGCACCCGGACTGGGATTAAATGGCAGCGGGCCAAACTTTTAGGAGCAGATACTCCTTCTCTAGCTAAGGTCAACAGTATCAAGTCGACCGTGTATGTATCTAATGACGTTCCTCGCTCGTAAGATCTACCCCGAATCGGTTTTGCACGAGTTGCAGGTAGAAAATAAAAGTCCATCGAATGACGAGCAATGAATAAATTGCGAACAGGAACTTTTACCATTACACTCAGGCTGTTCACATCCTAATGGAAAAATATCTCGTGCTTCTTTTAGGACCATGTTAGCCAACATGCCGATAATCTTCATCTTGTTCTCTCTCTCCTGGGTGGTTGGCATGGTAATCTTCGCTAACTACGCGGACTGCGATCCTCTCACACTAGGATACATCTCGAAATTCGACGAGATCGTGCCGTTCTACGTGGAAGACAAGTTCCTTAACTTCCCCGGTTTGTTGGGTCTCGTGATGGCTACTCTATTCAACAGCGCGCTCACCTTGGCGGTGTCGAACCTCAACTCTCTAGCCACGGTCACGTTCGAGGACTTCCTCAGTCAGATACCCGCACTCAGAGAGTTGAAAGATAAGCAGCAGCTACACCTCATCAAGGCGATCAGCGTTATCTACGGCGTGCTGATAATAGGCGTGAGCTTTCTCGTGGCGATGTTGTCGGGAGTAATCGAGTCGTCGATGCTGATGACATCGGCGACTTCCGGTCCGTTGCTTGGCGTATTTGTGTTGGCTATGTTGGTTCCCTGTGCCAACTGGAAAGGTGCTGCGGCTGGGATGATCTTCAGCCATGTGACCACTTTGTGGATAACCTTCGGACACTTGAGTATCGGCAATATGCACAAGGCGGAATCGCTTCCTCTGTCGACGGAGAACTGTCAGAACGACACGTTCTCTCCTTGGGTCACGCAGTCTGAACGCTTGTTGGACGCTGCGCTCAACGTCACGAACAATCAGTATCAAAGCGTGCCATTACTTAACGCGACCCAGGCAATATCTGCCAGAGGTCCACTCGAATATTTGTATAGCATCACGTACATGTATTACGCGCTCATAGGAAGTCTGTCGACGGTGATCGTCGGCATTATCGTGAGTCTGCTGACGGCTAATCCACAAGAAGACATGTACGAGCAACATCTGCTTCATCCACTGGCGGTGAAGATATCCAGACACTTCCCGGGAAGACGAAGATTGTACGCGAGCAGCACGCGGTTACAGAACGAGCAGAACGCAGCGAATGCGACTGCTTCCTCGTCGGTGACCTCGATCGCGAATGCCGCGGAAAAGACTGCTCCTCTTCAAGGAATCGTCGATGATAATGGGAAGCTTCACATCGACATCGGTTACATGGAGAAGCTTAATGCACTCAAGAACGTCTCGCTCGATGTGACCAACGAGGTCAACAAAGGAACAAGGCTTTGAGAAAAAGTTCCCAGTGTGACGTTCAGAACGCGATTACAGTGTTGCTCGATCTTTTTCGAAAACGAGGCTGATTTCCATTTCCCTCTCCAACTGTTGTGTTAACGAACCTTCAGGGTGAGCGAATTATTTTCCCGTAGATGCACCATTTTTACGATTCTTTGTTAGTATTATAGTCAAATGACGACCCTAGAAATATCTTATTGTTAGTAGTATTCTCATTGACCATCCTGTAGAATCAGCATACAGCTATTTTTATTTCCAATAACCAGACAAACGCGCAATTTTACAGGGTAGACGCTAGTACAAAGTTATATGCATGAACGAATGGCTTCGTTGAGCCACATTTAAGAAATAGTAGGCGCGCGATATTAATCGACCGACTGTGCACGCGCATACTTAAGCGAAGTAATTACGTTAAGTGAAGTGATTCCAGGAAAGATGCGATCACGCGTGTCTAGATGCCGAGAACTAAAATTCAGTCGGTTTTTCCCCAAGGTATTTCCTAAAACACTCCCCAAACGAGCCCGCTTCGGTAGTTGCAGACTACAAACGGTGGCATTTATCGGTGCACGCGAAACTGCATCTACCCTGCTGACTCGATTTTCTCCTCGCGTTTCTTTCGTGTTCTCCTCCTTTATATTCGTTCCTCTTCCGTCTTGTCCGTTTTACGTCTTTTAATGACGAGATCGACAAGCTCTCACTTTGTTTTCCTCTTCAACGCGAGCTTCCCATGCGAAGCACTTAAAGGAAACGTAAGTTTCGTTCGAGCACACGAAACTTCGTGAGAACACCAAGCCATTTGCGATAGAATCTTCATTTCGCAAATTTGTAAAGATACTGTACGTTATACGTACACGCGCATCTAATACTCATTGTTTAAAGTCAAGAGCGGAATCCGCGAGTCCTTGGCGATGTCAAGCACTTGTTTGCAGAGTTCATGTTCCCGATCATCGAGAAATTATCCGGTATGTCTATCTCGCTCCCCGGCGATACGGGGAAACGTCGTTCGTTATTCGTGTTTGATACGAGAGAAAGTAATCTCTGACATTTGTAGAACGCTCACGCCGGTGACCTGTGCCTGTTGGTCCGCTCCTGCGTTAGCGTGTAACGAAAGTATTGAATCGTGATATGATTGCAAAGAATCAAGTAGATGTTAATGCGTTTCGTTGCGCAAGGTCCGGATTCTTAAGGTCAGAGTTTCCCGCGACGAATGATTCACTATATGCAAATGAATGAGGCGTGTATTGACAGAGCGTGATGAACAGTTCACGCAAATTGTATATTGAACGATATTGTATATTCTACGATATTCTACGTTATTATAAGTTTTATATCTCATAGATTATGCGTTATTTTTTTAACAATATATAGACATATCTATAGAGAATAGCAGCGCTAAACACGATATATGTAAAATATAAAATGAATCTGTATGAAATACTGTGAATATTTATTTTGTTCTCTTTTTGCATACAAATATATCACGTTTTGTACGTGTTGTGTTGAAAATTCATCATTCTTTACTTTCTTTCCTGCTTCATCTATCGTCTGTCTGGTTATTTATTCAAGTTGAAATATTTCGAATTTCGCGCTTCAATTTACATTTTCCTCTACTTTACTCGATAAGATTATTTTACTCTGTCAATAACGAAACAGATATTTGAAGACAAGAACCTCGTTCACTTAATAAACAAATTCTAGCGCCGACTGCAGCAGAAAGATCTCTTATTGTACGAAATAAAACTCCGCAACTATGTTATACCGTTCATTCATCACGTCAATCAATCGATTAGATAGCGTTATCGTTTATTCAGGTTATAAAGATATGTAGAAAGATAGAGTATATACGCGAGTCATATATTATCGTGTAAGTGGATGCGATACGGAAATAGAAAGAGAACGCTGCATAGAGATTCTTTCTGTTATTGTCTAATAAGACACGCACACTGACGCTGCTCGTTGATCGATATTACACTTATAACTTACATATTTACTGTACAAACGTGTATATGTTATTAGAGGAGGACTCAAGAGGCCACTATATACGTAGAGTCCTCTTTCTATTCCTGCATCACTGTTTCAATTCGCTTACGCACTCTAATCTTTATATCTCTACGAGTCAAATCGTTCCAGCTGTTCTGACTGTTTCTTCGAACTCTGTCAAATCTGATACCATTGCAATGTAAAAATCACAACGAATCGCTTGGATTAAGAATCAGCTCGCGTTTGTCGAGAGAAGCCATCAGCATCGAACGACTTTATCGTTGAATTTCCTTGAAACTAAAGTACGACAAATCTATCGATCGTCGTTTTCGACAAAAGTAAAGTTGCAAATTTACGAGGAACCAGAGGCAAGAAAATATCTATTCCGTAGAATCCCCATAGAATCTCCGTGAGAAGCAGGAACATAATCGAAATGGAGACCATAAAATTTTACTCAACTTTCCGATGTCGCGAGGCATACCTGATAAAGAAGTTAAGGTAAGTAGTTCTTAGATAAACCTCAAAATTTAAGACTACTCTCACATTTCGAGCAAAACTAATTTGAAACACAAGAAACCTTTGTCTGAATTTTGAACTTATCACACAGTTACCGAGAAATTGTTAATAAAGGTAAATAATTAATCGAATAAGTTAATGCACTTTAAAGAGAGTTTTAAAAAGAGAGTTTTAGTTTTACTTTTGTTTTGTAACACAGAGAACCTGTATTCAAGAACCGCACCAAAATTGGCACAAGATTACATGGAAATGTCATGAAACGAATTTATTACTTTCTGTAAAACTGTTCACACACTTTTTTCTTAAGATATTTGTAGCACGACGATATCTCATAACTCGAAACTCATATTCTTTACACATGTCTGAGATTCTCCCTCTAGGATGAAATTTCTTGGCTGTTGTACTTACTATGCGCGCACACTAACAAATAATTCAGAAATGGATAGGACCGCAACTTCGTATTATAACATACGGTATTTTGAACGCCGAAACTACCGATATTACGTATTCCACATTATTTTTATTGGAAAATGGTGAGGCAAGGGCAAAATTTTTTTGTAAGTTCTTTTAAACATTTTACACAACATATTAGCATTTTAATAACTTTTTAGGAACGGTTTTCCTGTAATTAATCAAAAAGTCATTTTTACGGCTTACTATGTATAGGAATTACGTGTTAAAATTTTAAACTTTCAAGATGAATATTTCTACCTCGGTAAAGCCAGGCTCTCTGCAAATTGCATGATGCATAAATAATGTGATAAATAACGTGTCGTCAAAATTTCAAAGAAATTATAAGGAAGTCAATCTACGCTACAAATGCGTCAAATGTTAATGAAAAACTAGGTTTCCGCACGAATTCAAAAGCTATGCAGAGAAGTCAACGTGGTAA
Source organism: Bombus bifarius (assembly GCF_011952205.1). Classification (NCBI taxonomy): domain Eukaryota; kingdom Metazoa; phylum Arthropoda; class Insecta; order Hymenoptera; family Apidae; genus Bombus; species Bombus bifarius. Next base: position 4,039,694 of record NW_022884373.1, read on the forward strand.
CGTCGCACGATAGGCATGTTTAGATATTTGAATAGCCAGCGAGGATTCATTGAAATACACCAGTTTCTTTAATTAAATTTTGTAAAAAATTCTCTTTCATAATTATCAATTTTGGAAGCCAAATGTCGCAGCTTTATTAAATTTTTTAACGACATTACGTATTTCAAATAAATTTTTATTATCATATTTTTAACGTTAAAAAATATTATTGTTATTTCCATAGTGTTATACTACGTATAAATTTATCATTTATCAACTTTAACTCCAACTTGACTAACATAGTTGGCTAAGAATTATCATTCTGCGAAGTACCATATACATAGCACTTCCTGGAAGAATCACGGCTGCACTGGCAACAGTGGCAACACTGTACACCCTAGCGTTCCTGGCTGTCCATAAAAATCCTGGAGAGTGAGCATCCAGCGTGCGAAAGAAATCGATCGCGAAGACAAGAAGCCGAGGAACACAGAACAAAAGGGAAAGAAGCAGCAAGTGAACGAGGAACGATATCCAATGTGAAGCTGGCAGTGAAGGACAACGGTCGATTGGCCGTTGTTCTTCTTTGATATTTCGATACTTTCGGTCCTTTCGGTGTCTCGCGTCGACGTCGAGAAACGTCATCTCGATTTTTTCGCGATTTTTCAATCGCCATCCATGCGCCTTCGAATCTATTCCTTCGAAGTGGCCCAGTAACAGAAAAGAGACCATCGATCTCGAGAAGAGAGCAGTCTTTCGAATTTCTCTTCCGAAAGGACGTCGCTAACACAGCTACCATGGCGGTAGAGTCAAGGTAAGTTCATGAAGACCGTGAAACAATTCGCCACGTAGACGCTCGTGCGTTTCTGCAATCGTTGACCCGTGAGGACTCGTGCAGATTCGGAGTGGCTCGACGTCCACTCGGCTTACTTCGAGAAACTGCCACGCTTCGATTTTACTTCTTACAGTCTTCTTGAGAAGAACGTTGTTTTATAACATTTCTTCGTCTTCTTTAACGGTTAATTGGATATTTCTTGTGGAAGAATAAGTCTCGTTCGGAACAAGTTTCGATTGAAAGTTGTTCGAGTTATCGAAACTCCGATAAAGTTTGGCGTTAAGTGACTTTTAATGAACTTCGATTTTCTTAAATTCCGTAGACGAAACTAGTGTACGTTTCAATTTGATACATTTTTTGTTACAACTATGACATAACTGTATATTTTTTTATTAAAAATACTAGTGAACTTGTCGAAAGATTACTGCGTCACCGACTCCGATGATTTTTCGCTTTGTTGCGAGGAATTATTTTGATTGATTTTTTCTTCGGGATATTTGCAAATAGTACATAGAAAATTCTTCAGTCTGACAACAACTGCATAACATAATAATAAATTAATTATAAGAATAATAATTTTTTTCACTTTGCGTTGAGTCACAACTCGGACCATTGGTATATGCAGTTGTGATCGAGGTTTTCTTAGCAGCTGAATTAGATCCGTAAAGTATGATACGAAAATAAATAAATCGATGGTTGATGGATATCGACAGATCGCCAAGTGGCGAAAGTGTCGACTACGCCCGCGATTGTATCACAGATACGAACAGATAGCCAGGATTCAACGTATTGGTACCGGCAGTTTCTTGCAAATATGTCGGAAACTAGGGCTGACCGACAGTTACATGTATAGGGAAAAGTTTTACAGCGTTATGCCTCCGATAACATACTCAAAAATCATCGAAGTCGGTAAGGGATCTGCCAACAAGTTCACCAAAATATTTTTATTTAAGTAACGATACTTATTTTAACATCATAACTTTATAATTGAAACTTTGAGAAAGACGTATGTACTCTGTACGAAACTTCAACGAGGCTCAAGCAAATATTAATACGAATAAATAATAATACAAAATTTTAATATCTACAAGAAATAACTATTAAATTTTTTATTAAGGAATATATTTTTTTATGAGATCAAAAATCTGGAGTGAAATCCATGGGGCAAAATTTCGAGTGTCAGATCGTGCATACCGTCCGAATATTCGTATATTTGTTCGTGATAAACGCTCACGGCTGTTCTGAGCAGTGTGAAGCGTGGCTATCGATGGGTAACGAAGACAAAAGCGTACGAGTTACTGCACGATCTAACACCTCCGCCCCTGAGGGGTCGAGTTGCTTTCGCGAACTTGCGTGAAGATGCCCCCGCCCCCTTCGATGTGGTCGCGAGTCTGCGAAAATAAGCCAAAGAAAACTTTCCTCCGACGCGTGTAACTGCACCACGTGGGATTCGAAAATTCTTAGGAAAACTCGTACGAAATTTCCTCCAACGTAATACCAGTTCAAGCGGAGTTTCTCAACTCATTCAACTTTTCGTTAAAAGAGACTCGAGATGAGGGTGTTTAACGTTTTTCGGAAAATTGAGATTTTGTATAGAGTTTCGAGAAAGGAGGAAACGATAAAGAGATGGTGGATTTAACAGTAATGGGGAGATGTTCGAACTGGAAGTTGGTGGCACGCAATAGATCTTGAATCAAAGAACGAAACTATGGCCATTTCCAAAATAGCGAGATTTATGTGTTTTTTAAGTTGCTAGAATCCTTATTGTCTCTGAACTCATACTAATAAAGAAATTCTATTTAAACATAAAAGTCTCTCATTCGTTATACAAGAGATACATTCTGATTTTATTACGTCAAATGACCCAAACTCTCAAACAGAGAGAACCTTATCTCTAAAATTACCAATTCCAAGAGAAGAGCTGCATCAAGATTCAAACAGCGATCTTTCCTGTGTCGTGTAATTGAGTCACTCGCAGCGTGGATAGATCTCCATTCTTAAGTCTAAAGCTCGGAATACCGCCTACACCGTCTTTGCAATTAAACTGGCTTTATATTCCAACCGAAACGTCAAAGATTTCCGTGTTGTTACATGAGCGCCAAATCTGATCTGTCCTCCTAAAATAATTCCATCCACGTCCGAATCTCTCATTAGGCTAAGATTTGGTCTTCCATTTTCTCCGGAGTAGTTTTTGGCCTAGCCAGTTTGCTCCTCTGTTAATTGTGTCAGAATAAAAACGATCGAAAAACCACACATCGATGGTGGTCGATTGTTTAAGAGTTATGACGGGATACATCGTTGACAAATAATCACTCGGAAAGCCCGGGGCCACGACAATTAGCGAAGAGCAGGGCTAACGAGGATAATGATTCGTTTCAGATGGATGCCGTGTCAGCTGAAAATCGAGCCGAACATCTGCAGCTGCGACTACGATGGTATAATCCTGGTGTCGGGCTGCGCGCCGGGGTTCGATGAGCCTGAGCCGTTCAAAACGGTGCTGTTCAGCGCTGCCCAGATCGATTCCGCTCTGGGCGTGATCGGTGCGGTTTTGTCCATCAATTTGCCCGCGAAAAGGCTCATTTACAGTCCGACCGGGCCGCTCAACATGGATTACCATGACGTTCGCAGCTTCGCCGAGGCGGCCACTAAAGGCGTCAAAAGGTAGTATCGAATAAATATCTTTTTAATAAGAGATATTCTTAGTAGGATTTTTTAGGCTAATCTGAGTTGGATTGCGCGTGGGAGTGATCAGACTTGGTAGTGTATATTTGTCAGTAATTTCCCGCGAAAGGGAAAAAGGAACAAGCGGATTACCCAGAGCTAATCACCACGTAATTGCTTATTAATTGCACGGCTTAATTGGTGCGGGAGATCAAAGTGCAGGCTCATTAGACGAACTCGGATTACACGATTGTTGAATAACGAAGGAGGTTTCGCGTGGGATAACGCGGTTAACTTTGCCTTCCCGTGGGCACGGCTGTCCGATCGGGACCGAAATGTTTGCTCGCGGCGAAAAAGGACGGTGCATCGCCGAGAGAAGCTGGTTAATCGAATTGACCGACAAACCATCGCCTAACGAGCCGCGTGAATTTTCAGATTACAAGTTTGACTATATATGAGAGGACGTCCACTCACATGTGCTGTTTGATATTACTACCTTCAACTTCCTACCCTAATTATTCAACTATTCTAACAATTTCCGTAATTACGAACGGTCGAACTACTTTTAAAAAAGTTCCTCATTTTTCTTTTTTTTTTCAAATGACAGCGTCACGAGCTTTACTTCTATTAAATGATCGTTGATTTACGATCTCAATAATCCCTGTGGACTTTGAAACGACCTTCGACTGTCAATGACGCGACTTTTATGATACTTTGAGTGTCAATGACATGATCTCGATGACACCGCGGATATCAATAACACGACGTGAACTTTCGTGATTTTTAGCCGTTTGTACGGCTTCGTTGGCCTTGTAATAACCTTGTAAACGTGGTACGACCTCGATGATCCCTACTAACCTTCAAACAACGTCAACTACCAATAACACGAAATTTCGAGATATCTGGCTAGGTCTTCATCGTGTTAATCCCCGCAGAATTGGTCGAAAGCGGAGTAGCGTTCACACCTATCTCGATTGGAAGGTTCTCTCGTTTCATATGATGGATGTCCTCCAGGAGGAAAGATAAATAGAGCTGTTGAATATTTATAAGAACATACACGGAATAGGTAGCCGCCAAGCCCGGGTGGAAGGGTTGTTCGTGCACGGTCGGCTGAATGATTCATCGGATCTATCAGTTTTTAACGGAGGATCGACCCTGTCTATTTATGGCGATGGCACGCTTGATTCGCGACTGTCTCTCGCTTAATAAATACGGAATGAAGCGAAGCTGCGGGACGAGAGATAAATATTCATGATCGAGGGTGCACCAAGATAACAGTTTCTCTCCCCGAGCCGCCTTTTACTGTCGCGCTTAATACGCCGGAAGCGGAATAAACGTCGAACGCGCCGAGGTTCGACGAACGTTGATAGGTTCTTTGCGATAACATCCAGTTTTCTTGGTTAGAAAAGGGATAACCGTTTGTCAAACGGTGTCGATTAAACGGCCATCGAAGATTGGAGTTTGACCGCGAGCGGAAATAGAAGATACAGGCGGAAGACGGTAAGGAAATAGCAAAAGAACAAGATAAATGCGTTTAGAAAGGAGAATCAGACAACCCAGAGCAATGTAGAAACTTTTAACGAATATCGTAGTTATGGAAGGGATTTCACACGTTTCAGAAAATTGACACTGTGCTTGAGATTTATAACAGAAAAGGGATAGATGTCGTTAATATAGTAGAACCCCTTTTTATGAATTGGAGTTTCAATATACAGAACAGAGTCATAACTTCGAAGCAATAGAAAATGAAATAAAATTTAATTAGCCAAAATTTAATGATTTTAAGTGGCGAATAAGATGGAAACGTTTATAAAAATTTAATGTCTCTGTATTTTTTTTAACCGAACTATTATTCTTTCACATATCTCTATACAAACGTACTGGCGTCCCTAAATAAGTATATTGATTCGGCCCGCTACTCATGACTCCCCTAATTTTTCGACGACTTTCCCTCCTCAATTCGAGGGGATTAATCAAACAATTCCACTATGAGAAATCTTCAGCATCGCTCGATCTCCTCATAAAATAGCGTCTGGTAATCGCGCGAGCGCGAAGGAAGTGAAATTCCACGCGAGCCGAGTGTCCCGAAATTCGGTTGAAAAATGAAATTCCACGAGCTGACACCAGAAACGCCGCGAGGACTGTCGCGTGGGATTCCGCGTGCACATCGACGACACTCGCGAGCGTGACAGCTGAAATACCGCAGCGAAACGAGGAGGAAAGAATAACTTTCAACCGATATTGGTCACGATTCCTTGATTTTGAATGACACCGTTCCGAAGTTTAAACGCGTCGAACAAAAGACACGATTTCAGGGGAGGAAATTGTGTTTTGGAGAGAGCATGACTCGCGATAGGGTGAAATATTGGATACGTATGTCGCATTTTGCACGTAGAAACGCGTGCTCGATATTTCCCTCTGTATTTTTTCTATTTAATATTCGTCAGCTCAAGCGTCAAGTTGAAAGCAACGATAGTTTGACAATACGAAGTTTATCGCTGGTTATTCCTATTTCATGCAATTGATTTCAATCATGGTTTGATGATTATTAAAATCGATCCTGATTTCTCATTTTGCTGCCAAGATTGACATTGATATATTATTTCCTTTTTCGTTTCCGGGGATAATGGAATCGGGTTAATTTTACTTTCGACCGACCGTGCACTGCCTTCTGTTTTCCCTTTATTTTCTCGTTCGACTGTTTATTAAACGAGAATTCATGTTTAAACAGAGCGTTGAAGGCTGGCGTCAGGTGTCCGCTGCTTGCGCTTCTACCAGACATCCGCTTCGAGAACGTCGAGCTGGTCACGCTTCTTGGAGCTCTAGAAGGCCTCTACGTAGTAAGTACTCGACGTTAGTTCACCCGAATCGCCAAATTGAACGCTCAAAATACCGTGAACGATCGTTTTCCTCGGTCGCGTGTCTTTATCAAGTGTTGAAATCGCGTTGGTCAGAGAACCATCGAAAACAATTTTAACCAGTTACGAACGAGACAATCGAACGAGAAGTCGAGACTCTCTGCTTACGTTCGTCGGTGTTGGAGCGTATCGATGAACCAAAGTAGAGAGTGGTAAAGGGGGAGTAAAAAGGGGGAAACGACGGAAACTGACTGGAGCATGACAGATCGAACAGCTCCCGGAAGAAAGTGGAGCAACCGAAGATTAGTAACGTCAACGTTGCTGATAAACGCGCGCCGCTCAATTGTAGGCAACACGGCTGGTTAAAGCGTTTCCCAGATAGTCGGTCGAATTGTGGTCACTGCCGCGCCATTTAAACCAATCAAACAGAGACAACACAGGCCGCTGGCGTGCGGACTACGCTCGCAGAGCCTGTGGCCTGTGTTTGAAAGGAATTCAGCTTCCCGTGTTTCAACCTGGTCCCGGGTTTGATTGGCTGGTCGACTCTCGTTCGCTAAACCGACCTAAATCCGCCGTCACATTCTCGTGGATTGGCAAGGATCGAATGAATTCAGCCGATCCTTCTGACATCTTAATCCATAACAAACGGCACCGTACGCTCAGTTATCGAAAACCAGTGAGACAGTAATACTTGCTGAGCAACTCTTGTTCCAAATGCTCCGTTAGTCTCTGGATAAACGATTGATCCTGGTCTTGGTTCAACTCCACTAAGTGAACGTTCTAGATTACCTCGTTATCCCCTCGATGGTCGACGTTAATTACACGTCGGAAAGCAATTTCGCTGAAAAGTTTCGTTTCTGATTTATTTACGACCATCGAGTGTAACCCGTAGAAAATCAATTGGCCGGTCAAGGTCGTCTCTTCTCCATCCCTTAATAATCGCTGTTTTCCGGTACTTCGTAACTATGCTTTTCCGCGCGTGATTCTAGATGTCAGCCTGAGGATGGTTCTCCGTGGATGATGGGAAGATCCCAGATAGTCGTCTGGTTACTAGAGCGAATAAAATCCTAAGCGTTTCCGGTTCGACGACATTTTGAGTAAACAGCAGCGCATGACAGGTATCAGCTCCGAAACGCGCGGTCAACAGAGCTATTAAACAACACCCGTCAGCGGCAGTGGCAACGCGAGCTGCGGATGATGGATAAGTGTGTCTTACGAGTCCCCATTGTTCATCGATGTCTTCCCAGGTTGCGAAACTACGCTTGATTACAGCTTCGTTCTCACAAGCACATGATATACCTGACAATCGGAATTACGATCGGAAACGAGCCGTGTTCTGTACCAGAATTGCCTGTTTGACATTGGTCAATCGTATCGGCGCGGTATCTTGCCTGCGAAATTATCGATAACGCCACACGGAGACAAGATTAATTAGCAGGGAAAACTGATACTGCTGATATTTGGGTTAACATGCTGCTTCGTTATCCTTAGAAATTACATACACGCATTTAAATCCGTTCTAACGCGGCTTTAATTAAAATCAACGTAAATTTAATCTTGAAATGTCCCACAAAATACGTATACAATATTGTTCTAGAAATTTTTGTCCGATTTGCCTATAGAAAGGTAAAAAGGTCGAGCTATAAACCAGATTTAATACCACGTAAAACCCGGTTAGGTCAATTAAAAATAATTATAAAATAGAGTTCAGAGAACAAGATAAAACTCTGAATAGTGACTCGGTGACTAAATCGCTCATACATTTGCACGAACATAATCTCTTTTTCACCAACGTTCGCCCAGAACATTGAGTGGCCAAGCGCTATTCACTGCCTTTCAATCCTAATCTCAAATGCACCTCTTGCCACGCGTTTCTAACGCTCGAAACTTGGTTATTCGCTAATGCCCACTGTACACACAGTTACACCGAATTCCCGTTTCTGTATCAGTTCCACTTAATACCATTTAATCGCATTAGAAAATTAACAGCCGCTCTTTTCAAATTCCAAACCGCTCGCGTAGCTAGCCATCCGCCAGCAAACCAGGTGCCAGAAAAGATTATCTCTTTCTCAAAAACGTAGCACCTCGTCCTGTTGACGTTACACGTTCTTTGTTTCGGATACAACTGCCTAGGGACTTTCGACCCTTATCTCCGAAACGAAACTCGTATCTCCATTGCTATTGCAGCTTTAAGCAACGAACACACGAAGTAAGAAGCACCACGCACCTTCTTTGGCCAAAGTAGGGGAGAACGGTATAAGACGTTGAAGGGGTAACGTAGTAGGGAGTTTCGTCTTGTCAAGAGTAGTGGATGCTTGGCGTTCCTAAATCCAAGCGGCCGGCAAGGCGACCTAATTAGCGAAATACTCGAGGGTCCAGGCTCTGTGTGTCTGAGCCATCGACGCGTAGCTCGTTCCTTCTTTCGTCGGCCCGCACTTCCTCCGTCGTTTAGCCATCCTCCTAAGGCGGGTCTCGCGAATACGGAGCATCGTTTTCCAAATACCGGAAGACGCCCTCGGAATTCCGACGCCGCGTAATCGGAACGCCGTTGTGAACGTCGCCTCTTCGTTTCGTCGCTTCCGTACCCTGAGGTACTTCCGTTTCTCATCCTCTCGACACTTTCACCCTTCTTCTTGTAGAACGTCTCGTTCCTTTGCTCTTCTTCTCGTAGAAGTTCTCTCACCCTTCCTCTCCCTCTCCCTCTCCCTGTCTCTCTCGTTTTGCTGTGACTCGTTTTTATTTCTCTCCCCCGTCGTTTATCGCTTCATGGTTCCTTTAATTCGCTTTTTTCGGATATTTGATTAGCGTTTTTGTCAGAAAGCTCGTTTTCGTCGAAGGAGATCAGAAGACGGTCAGCGACAAGATTAAAATAGCTGCAGGTACTTTAGCCCCGGCTCGAATATTACTTGTCTTTCGGTGCTCCCGGAATTTCAGATGCTTCGATTGAAATTCCCGGGTTCTTTTAAACATTCGGAATTTCGCCGTTATTGATCTTGAGACATGCCGTGAGATTATCTACGTGTCGCTCTAGACGAATTTTATCCTTTCGGCAAGATATTATAAGGAACAAAAAATAAGCAGAAGTTACGCGATAATCAGAGAGTATCTCAGAAAAATTGTAATTAAAAAATTATCTGTCGTGGTTCTCTCAGTGAATTGGTTTTCCGATCGGAATTTTCCGAAAAGAAATTTTATTTCCAATTTTCCAAAAGAACTAAAACGATAATGGAAATAAATCAGATATTTATAACGTTTTAACAAAGTTCGAGCTCGACGAGAAAGAAATTCTTCGATAGAAAGCATATGTGGCGGACGAGAGATTGGAAATTAAATATTAACCGGTAAATCTGACGCGAGGGATCTACATTCGCTAACAAGTTGGAGAAATGGAAACACTGTTCGCAATGTATTAACAGCCTAATCTGTTACATAACGTTGCCTCGATTTCAAGCTCTCGCAGGATATCGCCAACATGTATATACTCGTAAACTATTCACCTACTTCGAAATAATAGCTATCGGGTAGGCAGACACGCGGCTCCGATACGAGCAGCGAATACATTAACGCGGAACTATGCCGGGCGTTCGGATAACGAAGACGAGAAACCATCTTCCATGCTGAAACTTGCCTCGTGCCATGATGAAAGAAACAGGCGTTCGAGGAAAGAGCGGGGATTAAAAGCAATGCTATATATGGCGATTTTTAAAGAGCAGAATGGTCAGAAAGGATTGAGAAAGGGGAGAGAAAACGAGGGAGGAAAACAAGCTCTCAATGGGTCGAGGAGCGAAATGTTAAGGGGATTAATTCGAGAACTTTTGAACGAAACATACGTGTTCCGTGGCAAGCTCGCTTATGAATCGAGCGATCCACTAAGAGGATTATCCGCTTTAATATTTTCCGTGTGGAGAAACAAAGGCAGCTAAGAAGCTGCGTTAGAAACCGAACGCCGACAGCGTGTCTACGTTGCGAAAACTGGTTCTCTCTGGCTAGTGAAATATTCCGCAGGAACTGACGTCTTCGTTGGCGCTCCACCAACTTCTTCGCCGCTTATCTTGTTTCAACGTGAACGTTGACCTCTTTGATCCGTGTCAGATGTCTCGTAGGATCAACTTTTTTTACGACGGAATTTGTGTAGTTAAAGGATGCTCGAGGGATTGAGGCGATGGTCTCGTTCCTGTTAATGATTTATGGTACACGGGTTCTAAGGGGATGATATTTTAGCAAAACGGCTGTTGCATCCTTTTTTTCACGCTACAGAAAATTCGCCGTCACTTGGACATCGTCTCTAGCCTCTTGGGGTTAATTCCATATCGATTTTTCAGTCCAGACAAGCTTTCTTCGGTACGCCCGCTTTCTTTTTAGTAGTTGATGGTATTTCTGTTTCTGTTGAGTCCGTTTCTTCCAATTTAGTACAGAAAACAGGCTCGAACAAAAGCTTAGAAGATTTCAGGCGATTGATTTACAGGATTTCCGTCTCCACGGTGGTCGTTCATTCGAATACGTCCACGACCTATTTTTTTTATTTCCATCTATTCCGCAGCTACGATAAAATTATCATATCGAGCTGTGACTGGCGTAAGTTGTAAATTGGTCATCGATCCGTTTGTGTCCCTGACCTTTCAAACAAACCTGTCGATAATTCTATCAATATCACCACCATCCTTCCATTCGCCAATCAAACCAAAGCTACAGAATTCGGTAATAAGGAAACTTGTTAATCCTCCAAAGACCCTATTCAAAGTCGATTGGTGATGATACTTTCTGTAACCACGAAATCGCTTTGCCGGTTCTGTACAGCCGTTGGAGGTTCGAGAAACATGCCCAGACCGATGCTACAAGGCGTGTCAACTGGCCGTATGGAGTCCGATTTGCAGTAAAAAGCTTCAGGGTATCGTGAAGCTGGCCTCGGCGCTCGAGAGCGGAAGATACGTGGCGAGGGACATCGGTAAGTCGTTGCCTGGGCCGAGAGAGATTCCTGCTACTTTATCGAGCACACTGGCCGAAGAATGGCCCCGACTTCCGTTTCGCGGACTTCCCTTGGAGAAATAGGACGTGGGAGAAGAAGGAAAAATCGCTGGCGGCTCACAACTCGTTTGGAGTAACTGGTCGAGCGTGAATCTTCGTGTTCGTACCTTTCAGCAAAGTCCCTCTGGGGGCCATTTTAATATTCAAACATTTAGACATTATCGGTGCTCTTTATTTTAAAGGGACTGACTCGAAATGGATTCCTCGGTGGAATTTCTTGCCTCGTCCCTGGACAACGTTGATCGTCCTCTGGTTTACTCTGGGACGTTGACGACGGAACATTTTTCAGAGGCCATCGCCCGAATACTTTTTCCTCGACATAGACGCAGCGATTCGACATTTTATTCGCGTTCCTCGCGGTCGGGGGAATGTAAATTTCAGGCTGTTCCACTTGCTCGTTCTCCCCAAGAATCTCGGGCGTTTAATTAAGCGAGAAAAAGTTGCGTATATACGTTTTCGCGCGACGTTACGCCGGCGCCGATGCACTTTCCCTCCAATGTTTAAAATACCAGGCCGTATTTCCACCCTGGACGCTCGAGAAACAATTACTGCCGTTTTCAGTTTCCAGTTGATTATTCGCCTGAATTTTTTCTCCTCGCCTCGTTCGCTGACCGTTCGCTTCCAACTACGTGGATCGTATTAATTTCTCGTTGCTGAAAAACTATGGGTCCGAAAAAATTCTATATCCGATGGAAGAAACGTGTCGCGTAAAAATTTTAAACGGAATTCCCGGTAATCTACTGTTCACGTCTCTCTCGTGCCTCTGTCAACGTAAAATAATATTAGAGGTGACAAAAACGTTGATCCGTTTGGCTGAAATAATACTCACAGAGAATAGGCCGATTGTTAAAGGAAGGAAAAGATCGGTCGTAGTTGCACTGTTCGACCAGCAAATAGAAAGGAACGCGCGTATTTTTTGATGATCTTTAACGGGCGAATTATTCCGTAGATTAAGCGTAATGTTACTTTTAATACGATATTAACTCTTTGTGAAACTACAGACAAAAGAAATGGGAACGAGGGTTTCTCAAGTACTCCGTAGATTCAAAAAGCCAAAATCTCGTCGCTTGTTAGACTCTTTCTCGTTTTACCATCTCTTTTTTATACCGCTGGAGTGTATGGCCTGGCTAGAAGAATCTACTCGCGTCATTGAGAGAGTTTCGAAGCGTGTAGAACGACCTGCATTGCTTCTACTTTGCAGAGTGCAGCAGCATTCGCAATCTTTTTTAACCTTGCCGGCCCTTTTTCAATAAAATCTCCTGTAGAAGCTCCGAGGGAAGCAGCGCGGTAATTGGTCGGACGTGTAAATCTCTAGAAACTTAAGAGACAATATCCGTCATATTTATATTTCAGCTTTGCACTCGGCAAAGTGGCGAGAACTCATGTCTACCAACCTCGTAAGAAAATAAACCTTATGTTGCACTTCCCACCGTGTCGTTGACTCGCCCTCCTCTCTACTTTTCATACCAACAATAATTATCCCTCGCTTGTATCCCATAACAGAGTAGACACTTTCAAAAATATACGACCCAAAGTTCAACCCAATTACGCCCTAATTTCCTCAACAGCTCGATCTTCCTCATTTCCGAGCGTAAAATCGTCCCAATAACACGGCTTCGAATTAGCCCCGATGATAGCTCGAAATCTCATTTCCTACGCTAATTTCACGTGATTTGCCTGCAGGTGGCGCAGATCCCGAAAGAATGGCACCTCCAAGGGTCGAAGAGTACCTTGCGGAATTGTTCTGCGGTACGAACGTGACGATGCAGGTTGTATCCGACCAGGAAACTCTGCTGCAGGAATATCCTCTGTTCGCGTGCGTGAACCGTGCAGCCTCCATGATACCCCGACACGCGGGTAGAATTATCTTTCTGACTTACGAGCCGCCTAATCCTGCCTGCGTCCTGGAAACGGTTATGCTCGTGGCTAAGGGTGTCACTTACGATACCGGCGGCACCGACCTTAAGGTTGGCGGCTCGATGTTCGGCATGTCGAGGGACAAATGCGGAGCAGCAGCGTGCGCTGGATTCATGCAGGTGCTTCGCTATAACAGACTGTTCGTCCATGCGTTTGAACGCTGCGGTATCAAAGTGAAACGTTTGATAGCCCGTAAAAGGCTTCTCTGCGCTTTCTATTTCGCTTTGTTGCAGCTTTTTCCAATTGTATTCGAAGGTTGTTAACCGATTTGACCAGAGGTGGCTAGTGAAATTATAGACAGTATCGGGCGTAATCTATAGGAGGGATTTAACTCGAGCGTTTCATTTTACGATGATTAAACCGGCAATTTGGTCGATATGATTATGAGCACGGTTCTGCGATCGGGATAATCGATGGTACAACTGTGCCATGTAATTTGTATTTCCTAATGCTTAATCGAGACAGTAAGAAGATTAAAAGAGAGCGCATAGTCTCGTTAACTGTTGAAAGTGTTATACGTTTGGTATGTTTATGAAAGTAGCCGTAGGAAGGATTTGATGTTGACAGGTGGTGAATTTGCTGCAACCACCGACGGTGAAGGCTGTGGTGGCTCTGTGCGTGGTACGGAACAGCATCGGTGAGAATTCCTACGTCGCCGACGAGGTGATCACCGCTAAGTCCGGCGTAAGGGTACGTGTCTCGAATACGGACGCGGATGGTCGCTTGGCTATGGCCGATGCTCTCTGTCACATGAAAGAAATGGCCCTGTGCTCGGTTAATCCGCATATTTTCACTGTCGCGACGCTAACAAACCACGCGATGCTCACCGTCGGTCGCGGATACTCGGTAAGCGTTTCCGAAATGACGAATTTCAAAATCGTTTCATTGTGAAATAAATTATTGTACCATTTACTCCAGATCGCTATGGACAATGCAGTGGCGCGTTTAGTCAGCAACGCCGAGAAACTCCAAGCTTCCGGAGAGACAATGGGCGATCCATTCGAGATATCAAGGATACGAAGAGAGGACTTCCACTTCCACGAAGGTCGAACGGAAGGCGACGATATTTACCAAGCGCCACCTAAAGGCAGTAGCGTGACGAACAGAGGGCACCAAAATCCATCCGCCTTTTTAATTATGGCTTCCGGCCTGGACAAGGTAAAATATATTTTAGAACCTATTAAGTGAGAAATTTATCTCGTTTCTTAGGCGTGAAGAATCGCAACTTTTAACACGGCACTCGATCAGAAACGGCTCTGAAATACCTTCACTTCGACATCGCCTCGAGCGCTGGCGATTTTCCCGAATCTCCAACAGGTGCTCCAGTTCTGACGTTGGCCAAACGGTTCCTCTTTCGTGACGTTTCTTTCGGGAAAGCCTGCCAGACGGAAGCCTAGCCCGTGGAAATTTATACTTAAACTTAATTTTACAGGATTCCCGCTGAACTAGCCAGTCGATGATCTGAAACTGACGCAGTTTTATCTATATCAGTACGACAGAGAAACATGTGGCGTGTCCCAGTTTTATTAGTACATTTTATAGATCACGAGAGGAAAAAATGTCATCTAATCATGTCTTTGAAAGCATCGTTAAAGAGTTATAAATTATATAATATAATCTACGTCTAGTAGTGGTCAGAGGGTATCATAATACTTCTACGATTACAGCTACGCAACTCCACTTCAAAATGTGGCAAAAGACTGAATTTGTTACTCTTTGAAGTTCTCATTTATTGCTCGTCAAAGTTACTTCGTAATAGTATCACGATACCTCCTGACTACTACTAGATGTAATGGTTCTTGATCTATTCGTACTTTGCATCGTAGAAGCGCACGTTCGTTACCGATCATTTCGTTATAACTTTTTAATGATGCTTCCAGTGACACGTGTTCGTGTAACATATTTTTCTTACGTTGATCTATGAAATATATATCTATAAAATATACTGACAGCGTTTGGCTAAGAAGGAAACTGAAATCTGTATAGTAGGTACAGGTAATAACTACGATAATCGGAGGCTTAAACGAGGGGATAAATAACCGCCAAGCCTGATCTTCTTTCACTAGACTCGGATAATCAGTCTCGTGTTAATCCATGATCGATTAAACTTACCATTCTACGAAATTAATCTCATTTCCTCACGCGATGGTTATATTTAACTAGTACTATTCAATAAGTTATCGCAGTCCTATAACACGGTATTTGAAGAGGTATCGTGTTAACATCGTTTTTAAACCAATATCCGTCGGCAAGCAATTTTATACACACCTACATATCTCGCGCTTTTCCCTCTTTAGGATGGCGGAATGAATTTTTTATGGGCGATCAGCTTAACATAAGTACCGCGAGGAGGCATTAATGGCAGATTAAAAAGCTTTTCCATTACAATGACGTTTAAAGCCTCATTTAGCCGGCCTATCTCCCTTCGGCCCGCCTCGTTCGACCACTCGTTCTCACCCCCTCGTATCGATTGCAGCACGGAGCCTGTAGCTGTTCTCCCTTAAAATACACGCACATCGACATATTCGCACATGTGCCCGATCCTCACCACCTACCCTACAGCGGTAACCCCGTCCTGGCTCTGGCATACTGCTACTTAATCCAAGGCAAATGTCTCACCGTACGAAACGACCTGCCCTTCGAGATGCAATACGTCTGCGAGGTGGATTGCAAACCCGTGTGCCTTCAACCCTGTCAACCATGTTATCCACCGTGCCGTGCTGCATGCGATGTGAAGATATGTCCTCCATCAAGCTGTTCCTGTTGTCCTCCGTCCACTCAACCCTGTGATCCATGCTGTCCTCCAGCTTGTCCACCTGCTCCTTGTGCACCTTGTCCACCCTGTCCACCGTGCGGGCAAAACGTAACCATCGTAGAACCCGTCTGCAGACCGAACGTTCCGAAATGTGTTAACTGAAACGACTGTTTTGTAATAAAGTTTTATTTTCAAATAAATTTTCTACGTGATGTCTTTTTTTATTCTGAACTAAATGAATTTTGATAGGTGTTGTTTCGATACGAGTGTCGAATGAGAAATATAGGATGCAAAGTATGTTACTGGTAACATGTAGGTAAGGAAGGAATTTTGAAATATCTGCAGATTAAAAGAAGTCGATAATGTATTCACACCTAGTTACCTTTTAGCGCCAGCGAGTACCTTCAATCGGTATCCGATATCGATTGTAGGTAAAGTAAATTTCTATTACCTACTAGAAATAAAGTAACTAGCGATCAACGAACATTTTACAGGAATCTGTAAAACAATGTTTCGAACCAGTTACCGTATTCGTGATAACGATAAGGAACTGGCTGTGTTTTCTCCATAATTTATCCAATAAATTAAAAGAGCGTATCACATGTACGTATATTACAAAAATAGACCAGTTTCACAACTAGCGACGATTCTAAGCCGGCGTCCATCAGAAAACTCGGTAATCACGCATGTTCCTCGCGATCCTAGGAAAATGTCACGACATATGCCGATAATAATTCTTGTCTGCCGTCGCGTGTCCTATCTGCGGAATGCGATCTAAACGGGCACGAGCTGGACAGGAATCATCGAACTTTCCAGACTGTCGATTACTACCTTGTGACAAAGCGCGTTTCGCTCGCTGGTCGAAACGCGGGACAGTGGCGATAACGCGTGCCGGTATTGTCCAGGTGAGTCTCCTATCGAGAAGTCGATCGTCCAGTTCAGATAAAACTGATAAGAACTACAAGCGCTGTATCGATGTACGAAACTGTAATATCGACCGGCTTGATTGCTAAATTAAACGTTATCTTTGAGAAAGCTTGGAAACACGTGACGTTCGCGATAGAAATCGTAAATTTTTCTTGGAACTTGGATCGCTGTCGTTTGTGCAACTGGTGCAACCTATTCTACAATTACACCGGAACAAACATATTTTTCACCGAGATGACGAATAAACAGGATGTAGAGGGAAGAGCGTAGCAGGTGCAGTTTTGATGAATTAGCGTGGCTAATTGAAAGCAGAAGTCATCGTTCGAAGTCGCTGAACGCTGTGTTTTGACGGCGCGGCGGTGTAACACGCGGCGCGGTCTGAAACAAGCAGGAGAATAACGTGGAAGGGAAACTTAATTACGGCCACGTCCTTTCTTAATTAAGAGAAAATGTTTGGCGTATCTCGGCGAGATTACCGTGTACGAGTCAAGCTTCCGTTTGCGCTACCTGCTCGCCTGCTCTCTCACGATCGAAAGCCCGATCCAAAACTAATTCTTCCATTCTTTCCACGCGAACGACCGTGCCCGCCGGAGTACCCGTGTCTCCGTTCCTTTTCACCGCCTCGATATATCGGCAGTGTTTGCACAGCGTACACGCGTGTATCCCGACGTTTCGCTTTTTCCTGCCGGATTAACAGATTATCTCTATTGTCGCGTATCGATTCGCATTGGTACTTGAAGTTCGCCTATCTCTATTAGTTTTTCATGGTTCGATGCGAGAAAAGAGAATCAAAGCTGAGACGATGAATGAGAAAACGGAGCACGTGTTTCGAAGTTGAAAAGTACGAACGTGACTCTCTCAAGATACATGCGTGTACTCTGCCGTGCATAAATCACCGGACATTTACTATATCTACATATCTGCGATATAGGAATACGTGAACTTTGGAAAACTAATTATCGATCTATTTAGAAAGTAAGAAAATGTTTCATAACCTATGGAAAAGAATACACGATACAAAGATTAAATTAAAATCTACCAAGGATCGATACGACGATCATCGACAAAGGACCAAGCTCCCTTTCGAATACGAGCAGAGGAAACAGCGAGTTCGTCCGGGACAAGATCGAGGCATCGTTCGTCCGATCCATGTTCATTCTCACCGTTGAAGCGTGCGATCGTCGGCCTCGCGCGGGCTCACGCCACAAGGGACGAGGAGACACGCGAAAACGTCGGCCACGGCGGGAAGACGGCTAGCATATAGCCTCGGGCCGGTAAACATGGTGGCACCGGTGGCATTATCGGCGCACACAACGCTGCACGCCGGTTGACATTGTTTGAAGAACTCCAAGGCAGCGGAGTAGAGTTGTCGTCGTCGTGGTCGTTGTCGTCGTCGTCGCGGAGAGTCCGAGCGTCGAGAAAGGTTTCTCGATGGAGGGAAGCTTTCCAAAGGGGAGGAGGAGGAGGAGGAGGAGGAGGAGGAGGAGGCGGTGGCGGCAGAGGGGCGGGGGAGGCATTTCTGCGCAGGGAGGCCGAAGGAAGCGAGACAGAGATGGCTGGAGCGAAACACGGGGCGAAGAAGAGCGAGAGACAGAGAAGAGGAGAGGAAAAGGAGGGGTAGGGGGTGGTAGGGGGCAGTGTGGCGGGTTCGACGGCCGGCTGGTGGCCCAGTGACCGGGACCGGTTCCCTCCGCGGTTCCTCCTTCCGCCTTCCTTGCAAACGCACAACTGCATCATCTCGACTCACCTCCCTGCCCCCCTGTTCGTCCCACCGACCCGCTCCCCTACCCACCAACCGCCTTCTGCAGCCTTCCTTCAGTCTCTTCCTCTGCATGTTCTTTCACGCTCGTTCCACCGCCACGGACCGCTGTCTCTATCATCGACCCTCCTCGCCTTCTTGTTTGCCCGTTTCTTCGTCTCCTTCTTCAACGCGTCCTCCACCACCTCTTTCTCCGTTTCTTCTCCTTCCTCTTCTCTTGCCCCTCTTTCTCTTCTTCTTCGGCTTCTTTATCAGTGGTTCTGTTCTTGTTGTTGTTGTTGTCGGTCCTAACGTCAACGTCCTCGTCGTCTCCGTCGATCACGCGAAAGCGTCACCACACGCTCGAAACATCCTCGCCTGCCTGCTCTCTTCGGTTTCTTCCACGTCCGTTCCATGGCCCGCTACCTCTTCTTCCTACCGTGTAACTCTTTTATTCCCTCGCTACCATCGCTATCATCGCTACCACCAGCAACTACGTATTTGCGTCGTCTCTCCCCTCGCGATTTCGTTTCTCCGTGTCCCTCGGGTTCTCACCCTTGCTCGCCTAGGCAGCACGCTCCACGCAGACTGCGCCGCTCCTCTCCGCGGCGCGATGGCCCAAGCACCACGCGGAGAGGTCACAGCGCGCGCGTTCCCTCTTTCATTCTTCCTCCGCTTCGTCCTTCTCCTTCCTCCGCGCGCGACGCGGCTCGTTCAGTGATCGAGCGGCAATAGCCACGGCTGGACGCGTCTATTTATCCCACGCGTTCGCCGGCAATATGCGGCGACGGGACCAAATGGTCGACGACAGGACACGCGACCAGATGGTGGCGAAGAATAAAAGGAGATCAGGGCTTCGTATGCACGCGGCAAGATCCACGGATTCGTGATGGGCATGGTCGGGTACCCTGAGTCAAGGGCTTGAAAGGAAAAGTAGTTCTATGTCCGAGGGAGAGGCAGGGAGAAAGAAAGAATGGCCGCGTGGAAGAGGCGAAGAGTCGGGAAGGTGCGAGAAAGAGGCGGAAAAAGAGGAGCGAAGAAAGAGGGAAAGAGAGCTCGAAGGGGAAAGGAAGTGAAAGTACGAGGAGGCCTGCGTTACTGACGCATCCGAGATTTCGTGCTGTCGTACCTCTTTCGTCTTCCCTTCTGCTCTTTCGTCGTGTACAGTCGCGCGTGTTCGCGTCCACGGCTCGTGCAGCCAGCCTCGATAATTTGTCGGTTCGTTCGTAACGAGCTGAGAAACCAGGAAGAGTCGCGCCGCGGGAGGAAGGAAGAATCGGTGCACGCGTTTGCTTGCTCGCTCGCTCGTAAGCGCGAACAAGTAGCTAGATACGTAGCTGCGTATAGAACGTAGTTACATGCATATATGTATATACCTCGTAGCAGCTATGGGAAGGAAAGTGATTTTCTTCGAGAAGCACGCTGACCCCGAGACAACGGCGGGCGAGGGGATTGAAATCGGGATTATGCAACGACCATCATCCGCTTCTTCTTCTTTCCTTCGTTTCCTCGTTGCACCAGGCTGACCCTGATGCGATGGTCAGCCGCTTCTTGCAACATCGACCGTTTCAATTATCGCCTATTCATCGCTGCTGTCCCGCGAAGGCGGAATCGTATTCCGTCGTGTATTGTGAAACCATCGGTTCACCGATTGTTCCAACAACTCTTACGATTTTCTTTTTATCTCTTTCACAGCCGAATCTTCCTTCGGCTGTGTATTAATATCCTCTTGTCAGTTACGAGCAATAAAAATTAATTTGTTCGTAAAGAAAAGTGAGATCGATTTTACCGAATATCGGTAGATTTTTCGTTTACTCGGTTTACGACGTTGCAAAGTACGATATTGCTTGTACACGTCGTCGAGCATGAAAGGATCGTAACGAAGTAAAAAGAATTATGCTTGTGTCTCGTTTATGATCTCGCAGGTAATTTCGGCCAGGTAAATGGATTAGTGTGGTAGCAGTGGGAGCACAGCTGCTCAACGAATAGCAGAATATGTATTTGCCGATGTATTAATATTCCGTGTTCGTTGCAAGGATTCCAAGTTCGTCGTAATAAATTGTCACGGTTGAAGTTGCTCGCGGCAAAAGTGAATTGGGGGAATATCGTACGCAACACGATGATGAATAAACCGACCCATTGTTGCTGTGTGTCAGAAGAGAGATCCTCTTCCCAGCCCCGCTTATGAGTATTACTATTACTTTTCAAAGTACGCGTAACGAATTCAAATACACTTCCTCAGGCTTCCCTCCCTCGGGTTTCCAGGCATCGTTTCAGGTTCACATGAAGGGTACTATATCCTGCAAGGCTGTGGGTCTCATCCCCAAACGGCATTGCCATTACCCACGACGGAATTATCATCTTGAAACAATAAAACTATCGTTTAATTAAAATTAGTTCCATTCCGCGAGCAGTGGCCAAATTATTCGAACGAGGGAGATGTAACGAGCTCGAAAATTCGAACTTTGCCATCTTCGTTAAGAATGCTGTCGTTGAATGTTATGGTAGAAGATTTATGCCTGCTTGTATAGCAGATGTAAAACTAGAGGTAAGATATAATACTCTGAAATATGTAGAATAATAATATGTAGATATTTATACGTTGATCGAAACGATCAAGGACGCGAACCGTAAATAATTCCATTATGACTAAACGAAACTGAAACGAGCAGGTTCGATAGGTCGACGCGTGACTATTTCACACAAATTAGCGAAAAAAAATGAGCAAAAACGATCGCTACATGGTTCGAAGGACGAAAGAGACGACGACATCGAGAATCGGAATACCGGTCAGCCGAAACAGCCTGGTAATCCAAAAAGAAGAGAAGTTCGCTGGCGGACCAGCGATGGGGCCGTAAATAGCGAAGCGCGGTCTCTCGAAGTAGGTGAGCAGCGAGGCTGGCAGAAAAAAATCGGGCTCGCTCGATCGCCGTGAACTATTCGTGGGCAACGCGCTAACGGTATATTTGCCTGCTGGATCTGCTAGTGGCGTTCCTGTTCGTTCTCCGATCTACCGGGTCTTGAATTTATTTTTGGCCAGCCGTTCCATCGAATTCGGTACGAAATAGGGCCAGTCGATTCCTCGAACATCGTTCTATCTTCTACCGTAAGTAGTCGCATTGATTTTCTTCAGCCGGTATTCTAGTTTTCCGTATGTTTAGAAAAATCCATCGCGTTAAAAACTGCCGGGTTAAACTATGGCAAAGGTGACGCGAATATCGTTCGATCGCTTCGTCCTTCGATTCTACATCGTGCGATAAATCAATACGATAGCAATCGTTCAGACGGTTAATAATAGAATCGATCACATATGCAATGAAAATGATTGGCGATCGCTTGTGTCGATAAAAAGAAAAACTTCCGTGATCCATAGGTTGGCGGATTAAGACTCGACGCTAAAGTCGAGAGAATAATTCATGCGCGCTAAAGCGTGTTCTGGGACTTTGGTATTCGAGCGAAATGGTAGCTCCTAAAGCCTCGACGAATCGGGTGGACGTTACGGGTAGGCAGAATGGGGGGAATTGTTCGTTTATTTATGAGCTTAACGAGGCTTTCGTTTGTTCATTTGATATTCCGTAGGAAGAGGTCGGATATAATTCTCGTGTTATCTGAAGCGGCAATTCCAGGCGGTTCCATTAGAAACTGACTTATAATTAGAATCTCTGCGAACCGTCAAGCGTGTTTCGCGATTCCTAAGCCTGGTATCGAAGGCACGAGACGGCGAGCATAGTACATTGTACGGACAGGAACTGGCGTGTTACAAGTTCCACTTGTCAATTCGTACGCGTTAACTGATATTACCGATGGAGGAATTCGCGCAGGGAGGCGAAACGCGTCAACGTTCGCGTCAAGCTTCGCCCGTATTTCGATATTCCGGTATTGGTGTGGCGGGTTCGTTACGAGATCGAGATCTCACAGACCTTGAGAAGATCGATTGGGTAACCTAATCGTTAATCCGACGTAAGAGGCGGCAATTATTTCTCCAACTGGCTGCCGGCCGTTGAATTCGACGATCCAATATAAATTTAGCCGCTTTAATCGCCGTTCACTTCTCACTGTGCTCGAGCGAGCGAGTCTTCGAAGCGCTTCGTTCTTGTATTTTCCGTCTGCTTATCAGCGATCTCTCCCACTTAGCTTTCCTCGGGAGCCGCGCGTATACACAGTTGAATTCCATTCTCATAAATATTTGAAATTCGTAGCGCGCTTATTAATCGCGCGATTAATTAATCCCTTACACGTATAGGGACCGTGGTACAGATAATAACAGGGTGAAGTTAATTTCGCGATATTTAACTGGGAGCCTCCATTAGGAGTCCAAGGGAAACCCACGTCCTTCTATCTACGGATCGGTGTGTACACGTGTCTATACATTATATAAAGGTATATATATATATTTTTTTTTTAATTCCCTCAGCGCGGTATAAAGAGCTCTTAACGAGAATAAAACCTAATCGCTCGAAAAGCTGGATCTCCGCGGCGTCGCTGCGAATACATGCGCTTAGATGACTTGTTCCCCGTGCACGGAGTTACAACTACGTGCTATTGACCTTTACGCTCAATGATTCGCCATAGGCTCGCGTCAGTTCTGAAGTAATTGGCCGAATAAATTATTGCGAATACCACGGGTACCGGCGTATCACGCAAGATCGCCGCAGCCCCCGGTGTCTTTTTCGCCGCTGTCTCCTTCGCGCTTCCTACGTCTAATTAAGTGGCGATCATCCCCACCCCTACCACGACCGAGACCGATTATTCGGAGACCATTCGCGAGCAGGGTACTCAAACTTGACCCGTCTCGATCGATCGCCATCACGTGAGAACGAGAGGAGTTCGATCGAGCCAACCCGATCGATCATACGTGAAGTCACCTGCCCGTGCGGAGGCTGCTCGAGATCAACACCGCAGCATCTTCGGTACGAATCTGAGAATTCTGTATTCATAGCCATTTTCATTACCATCGTGTATTATGAAAAGATAAAGAAGGATCGAGACAGGGAATAGGAAAAGACTAAGAAAGGGAAATGTTGAAAAGCACGTGGTCTGAACGCTATGAAAACAAATATCTCTTCATTATGCATAGTAATGCCGCGAGTGGAATTCGAGACGGTATCTGTCGCTCGACTGGAAACTCGAGTTTCTCGATTGGTCTCGGCGAACGGAGCTGCTTTCAGCGAACACGGATGAACTTCGTGAACTTCGTTGTGGGAGTAGCTTGAAGGAATTCGCTATCGGATCGTCGTCGGATCGAAATCTAACAGGCTACGATAACAGGAGATCGTTCGATCGATTCTTCCGGCGAGGCCAACTTACGTATCAGGCCACCATCGTGTGATTTACATTCGACCAGACGCCTCGGTAATTTATCTATTCTCTGGCAAACGACTGTTTCACCGGCACAGTGGACGTTCATTACCGACTTTCCTCGAATTCTCTCGCAAGTCAGCCAACCATCCCAGCTAGAGAGATTCTATCTCGCGTGCGTCTCGTGTTCCGAGCGAGACTCGCCTTTTCCTCAAGGAAGGACACGGGGAATTATATAAGAAGCCCTCACAACATCGCCGGAGGGCAGGAAAGGGACACAGAGGACTCTGTACACCGGAGACAGACGGATAGAACGTAATCTATTAGTCTCGGTCGAAGAGTACCGGCACAAAGAGTAGTCATAGCGATCGTGAAAGATCGCGGAACCGGTCGAGTCTCAGAAGACCTCGAAGATTAACGAGAAGAAAGGGAAAAGCTTGGTAGAACCGGCGTGTCCCGTGGGCAATTTTCGTGGCAATGTTCGTGGATCGTGGTCGAGGAAGCTACACCACAGGCAGAAATATATACAGAAGAGAAGAGACAGGTCACCGATAATCGTCACTGAACTTGCGTGTCCCCCTCTCCTCTTAGCGGAACGCGAACCACGTAGGCTCGAAGGAAACGAGATTCTCAGGCTGGTTTCCGTGTCAGCGGCGACTCGGCGAATCCGGCCGGCCAGCAGGTCTGGGTTAGGCAGACACTGTGGACAAAGGCTAGGTGGAGATCGTCGGAGATGCAGAAAATGGGAAGAAGGATCCACCACGGGATGAAAGATCGGTGAAGAAGGAAGGACTTCTCGCTTCGAGCACCCAGTATACACATCGCGAGACGAGGAACCAGGGAACACGCTGTTCGTCTCTGTCCCTCCGAGACTGTATCTTCTTCTTTCTCTCTCTTTTACTCCTTTCGTCTCGCTTCCTTCCCTCCAACTCCCTCTATTCAGCTCGCTCGCGCCGCAAGCTTGCTCTCTGTCTACCGCTTGGTCCCGCTCCATCCTCGTTCCTCCCCTTTTCCAGGCCTCTTTCTCGCTCGTTCTGTGCAAAGTAAAGAGGAGCTCTGGCTTGGGTCGTTGGCCGCAACTCGCCGTGACCCAGTGCGAGCGCTAGGACATTGACTCTGCCATCGCCATCGCCATCCGCGATACCAACTTCCCTTCGTCTCTGGCCCCGCGAGTCCCCTCTAGCCTCCACCCTACCTCGTCCCCACACCCGGACCACCACCTCCTCCCTCCCTCGCACGCTCGACCTCCCCCGCTCCCGTATCGCCTACCGATTCCTCTATACCTCGTTCGGTTTGCACCGACGACTCGTGCCTCCTCCTCCACCTCCTCCTCCACCTCCTCCTCCTCCTCCTCCTCCTCCACCTCCTTCTCCACCTCTTTACTCTCATCTTTATCCTTCTCCTTCTGCCTCCTCTTCTTTGTCTACTTTATCTTCTTCTCCTTCGTTCCCTTCTTTTCATCCTTCACTCTCTTTCTTCGATCGCCTCCTGTTCCACCACCTTTGCTTTTCCTCCTCCTCCTCCTCCTTCTCTACTTCTTCTACCGCTGTCGCCGCCGATGTTTCATCCTCTGCGTTCGTCTTCCCGGTTTGCTCTTTTTCGATCGCTCGCTTCCTCCTTGCACTCTGTCCCATGCCAGCGGCCCGATCGATTCGCACGATTTCGCGTGGACGGAACACACGAGCGAACCCGCCGCTCGCGGGACCCGAGGGTGAACCACAGCATAGTTCGCAGTCTCATAATTCTGATCCATTTTTCAAATCACACCGAGTGGACACGCAGAATAAGTGGACGAAATTCACTGATAGAAGCAACGGAGTGACACGGTTGTCTATCAACGTTGCATAAATTGGGCTCTGTTTACGGAAGAGGCCGGGAGGGACGGTCGCGGCGCGAAGGCGACGAATGGCGCGAGCGCGCGTCCCTCACGGGAAGTGGCGCGTTGTGGTTTCTTGGTTTATGAACCGAGGCCGTGGTAACGATCGGTTTCTCTCCGAACGCTTGATTCCCGCTGCTTGTTAATCGTCCTTGGTCCGGGGTACTATCGCTTCCGTCTTTTAATCAGCCGCCGACGAGGGTCGATAAGTGGAGATCGAGGACGAAAATTCGACGTTGCAAAGTCACGAAATTTTCTCGACTTGTTCTCGCAGTTACGACTCGACGATTTAGAAGTGGAAGCGCGATGGACGGACATGGACGCGATGGAGAGTGTGGAAAGTGGGAGGGAGTCTTGACCCGTGCCAAGTAACGCTCGAAGTCAGCTGACTTTGGCCGCCTCTCAGCTGAGATCGCATCAACATCTCTGCCTGATGATGATCGACTACTCTGATTCTTCTTATTGTCGTATTTTATACTTACAAAATATCTATTCTCTTATCCGTGATATTATTAAAAACATTCTCTTTAATTCATTTATTATCAGATAATTAAGTCATACAGATGCGAAGCGACTATATCGAATAGGAATCGGGAGAAAGGTCGCGTCGAAGCGGAAAGATCTTTCCTACCTCGAAGGCAGGTAGAAAAACGCGTGTCCCCGGTCGCGTTGGATCGCGTCCAAAGGAGAATCCGCGTGGTCCGCGAGACAATGCTCTCGGTTCTATCAACGTGTCTCGAACGACATCCACGGAGAGGAGGTTCGAAGGCTCGTCTTCGAAACCTGATTTTCTCCGTTTCACTTTCACGGATGCGCGGCGAACGAACGCAGCTCGTGCCACACCACGGTGGGTCGGCGTTAAACTTCCTCGTCGGTGTGGCGGATGAGGGAAGGCGAGAAGGAAGGTCGAAGAACAGAGAGACGGGAGGCAAGAAGAAGGAGAGAAGACGACGAAGGCAAGAAAGGGAGGTGGACAAAGAGCGTTGCGCGAGAGAAATATGTATAGCTGGGAGAAGGGAAGAGAACGAGGAGGCAGGACGGAAAGAAACGCTTCTAAGCACGGTTCGGGCCGCTTCACGAAAGTCGAGGGTTCCTCGGCGAATCGTAGCAGGAAGAGAGCCGTCCAATTAGGTAGTCTCCAACAGCGGAAGTCTGGCCAACTTCCCGATCGTAAAATATATCCATCCTGATAAGCGACATACAGGTCCTGGGTGGTTGCCCCTGTCCCTCCGGTGTCCTAATGAGATGCACGGAAAAGGACTCGGCTTTCGCGTCACGTTTCCTCGTGCGCAACTACGACCAGGCCTCGTTCGTGCATATAACGCCGAAACCATGTATGCTTTTCGTCCACACGGAATTCGAATTCTGGACTCACGTGGCAACCATTTACGATCTTTTTACCTAACACCCTCCCCTTCACTGTCCGAAGAGAAGGTTGCGAGAGAAGTTGCATAGGCAATCCGTGGCCTTCGACCGTGTCTGCGCCTTCTCCCCTGTCACGTGTTCCAGGTTTGATTGATGGAAGGAAATGTGGCGCTGTGCGTGAGGTTTTTTCGTGTTACCGCTGCCTGCTGCGGTCGCCTTTTTCCTCGGTTTTTTGGTAAATACAGCAGGACGATCAACGTATACGGGGTATAATGGCTTTCATCGTGATATTTGAGTTTGTTTCATTCACCCCGGCTAATTCTTTCGATTGCTACGGACAATCTATAGCAGCTGCTACCTAGGTCGATATACAATGAATCATATAAGTATCATATAGTTCCAATACCTGCTATATTTCTCCCTCGCAGCCACGCTTCCTAGTAGAATTCTTCTTCCTTTTACTTATCAGCAACGAATCTTCATCTTCGTTCCTTTCGCCTCCATTTTGGGAAGAAGGAGCATCCCCAAATACCCGTGTCACGGTTGCCATTCCCGAAGGGACGCTGATGTAAGACTTCGTTGAATTCGGTGGCTCGATGATGCCGCGCACGTTCCCCCGGTTTTCGGTGCTTGGTCCGCGTATCCCGTTATGCATTTTTCCACTGGGGGGAAAAAAGCGACGGAGAAGAGAGAGGAGAGAGGAAAAAGGCGCAGCGGCAACAGCGGACGCTGTAAGAAAAAAATGGGAGAGAGAAAAAATGTTGGCGGGCAAAAAATTGACGCATCCTGTGCGCATGGCCTGACCTCTCTTTCTCTCTATCTCTTTCTCTCTCTCTCTCTCTCTCTTTCTTTCTCTCCTTCCCTCTCGAGCAAGAAGTAGCGTTCGAGTAACGCGGATACCGTCCGATCGATTGGCCAGTCCGAATACTCACCTATGTACATCCTATCCGTCCTCTTTCTTTTACTTTTTTTTTCTTCCTCCGCCTTTCACCACCCTCTCTTTTCCCGTGTCCCGTAGTCCCCTTTGTACGCGCGCTCTCTCGCGTATTCGATTACGAGAATCTCGTGTTACGTGGCTGGCGCGTGCAACCTCTCCATCGAACTGTATCCCTCGAAACGCGGCCCTATCGTCGAAACGCGTCCGTCTGCGCGATTTCAATTTCGCGTGTCGTCCGAACCCCGAGACAAAACGTACGATATAGTTGACGATATAGTGGACAAGATCGTAGATACGGCTCAATGTATATCGCACAGTGATATAATGCTAAATATTCGTTAGAGATTGAATGACGAAGGTCGATAGTTGCAAGTAAAGCAGCTGCATTTTACTCGGATGGGATCATGCACTATAGAAACAAGCGACTGGTCGATGGATGGACGTCCGTTGAGCAGGCAGTTTCGCGAACGCGCCAGGCCATCGGTCCTCGTAAAAGCCTTTTATGAGTTTGCGTACCTCCGAAAATAACTACACAATCGGAACCGGTTTCGGCATAATCCTCACCGATTTTGTGTAGGCCTACAATTTCAATAAGTAAACATCCTGTCACAGTGGTACGCGAGACGCATAATTGTACCGGTTCCGCGTGAAATTTCTCGCGTTTTCAATTTCCTGCTAACTGGAGTCAGCCCGACGTGTTCATGCGACGAAAGAAGACACTAAAGAACCGGGTTACCAGTTGAACTTCGCTCGAATTATCGCCTTTGAAAATTCACTGGTGTCATGGATCTTCTTGCTTAACCCCGAAACGATAACTTTACTAACCCCGATAACGAGAATAAACGAAAGGAAAGGAGAATAATCAGGAAAGAAAGACACCTAATAGAATGCTAAACACTGATTTCATTCTGTACATAGAGAAACGCTGCGAAAGAAAAAGTATCATAAAATAAAAATGCAAAGGAAACTGGCAAAAATCGTCGAAAAGTGGCGCCGAAGAAGAACAAACAGGGTGAAAAATAAGGGAAATGCGAGGGAAGAACTAAAGAAAAGAGAAGCAGGAAATGTCAGCGCGAATCAAATTCCCGGTAGGGTCATCGGCGATTCCATGATGCTTCGACGGTGGTGGAGGTGCCGGCGATGGAGTATAGGCGATCGCCGGTTACGGTCAAGGACTCGCTGACGTCAGCTTCGCCGGTCGTTAAAGAATTTAGGTCAAAAAGTCACTGTTGTGTGTTCGCCATTCATCGCGAAACCTGGCGAACGAACGATCGATGTCCGATTTTACCACGAACGAACATCCGTCCACTTGGATGACACTACGAACACGAATACACACGATCGTGTGCATACGTGAGGATACAAGAGAAAGAGATACAGTGAGAGATCGGCAGTCGGTTGTTTTTCGCCAGGTTCGCTAATTATTTGAATTGCAAATTTGCGACACCATGAACAGAGAAGAGTCATCCCGTTACTGGGGCATTAGGCTCAGTCGTGCCTCGAAAATCCTCGTTTCGCGCGGCCATGATAATTGGGAACACGGTTCGTTAGTGACGCCGTGATCCCTCCAATGCTTCGAATCCTGCTAATTTTCGTGCTACTTGGAACACGTAGGAGTGCTGTCACTTCGAAGAATTTCGAAAGAATGTTTGGTAGCTGCCTTTGTTACTGGGTTACCGAAATTACTCTCTTCGTGGTAGTTTTATGAATAACGAAAACGAAATGAGACAGCCAAGTACTTTTCTTTCTTCTTCTTTTTTTTTTACGAGACAGCGAAATGCAGAGTGGAAAAAAAATTATTTTCGCGCAAGGATGAAGTGCGAAGAGTGAAAAATGGCGCGATCACCGTGGGAACCGTAGTTCAATAACTATCGACAACGTCCGTTTGATAAGATAGAAAGAAAGGCACGACGCATGGTGAAAATAATGAAACACGGAAACGGTCAGCGAACACGTGAAAACCGATGGTAATTAGAATTCTTCTGGCCACATAACATCTGCGCCTAATACAGGAACTATCGCGTGGGTATAATCAGGGACAACAATCGCGCAAAACTTATTTCGTTCTGGCGTTACGGAAGAACCTTCGCTTCCCCCGAGTGTTTCACCGTGAAAAGGTGGAATCAATTTGCCGGTCTGACGTAAGAAGAGGATATAATATCTCGCGAGCGAACGAGTATGCGATTCATTGTGCCCTCACCGCGGAAGTTTATCAATGGTATGCAACCTCCGTTGAGTGGGCGTCGATTTTGAAATAAACACGCTACCACCAACACTTTTGAACGACTATTATCATTTATCCTCCTCGAATTCTTTTCTATTGTTTCCTTTCTTACCTTCTATCTTATTCGGACATGATTTGAAAATATTTTGAAACTCGCAGTTACAAATGCGCCTCCATTGGATCGTCCGACGAAGAGGAACGCGTTAAAAGCCGCCGCTCTAAAGGTTAATTCCTCAAGTGCGAAGATAACAGCATCGCTTAGTCGAAAGCTCGTCGCGATCTCGCTCGTGACTGGGTATAATTAACCTTTTCCCTGACACGAATCCATCGAGTGGATAAAACAGGCCCAACGGAGGACAATAAATAGCTAGTCGCGCGGCTGACATCCTAGCCGAGGTCACGTCGATCGTTTTCCACTTCCACAATGACGGACGGAATGACGGACTGCCATTCGAAGAGGCTGTGGAGACAGTCGCGACGAAAGGCCAGAGGAGAAAGGAAAAAGAGGAAAAACACGAGGCGCACGTGGGCAGACCGGCACCTATTTTCCTCGCATGCAGGGGTCACCGTTCCCCTTCTCTGCTCTTCTACTCGCCTTTCCTCTCCGTTCCGCTCTCTCCGTCCCTTCCCTACGCTGTCTCGTCACTCTGTCTTTTTCTTTCTCTCTCGACGCGGTGGTTTGCAACCCCCCTCGAGCACGAACGCGTCGGCTCGCGTACCGCGAAGCGCAGGTTACATAATTATTCCGGTCGTGCCTCGCGAGTGTTTCTTGGCCAATGGGATTGTGGTTCTATGGGACAGTGGACGGTGTCCCCATAGAAGCCACGCCTCGTGACCCAGACTCCCACATAACTGTTCTCGAAACATCATCGGCAGTCCGAATGAATCGGCACTGGCCGAAGAAAGAAAGTAGCTGGTGTGAGAGAGAGCAAGATGGCAGTGTGGAAGGAAGCGAGACCGATGAAGAACGACAACTGGCGAACAGAAGGACGAAGAAGACAACAGGCATCGGTCGTATTATCGATTCCCATGACGCCACGTCGGAGTCGCGCAAGTGTTTGAAATTAGACTTCGCCATAGCAGTCGCTTCGCTGTGTTTATATTGGCTGCGATCGGCACGATGCATCGATATGCGGCGTTGCATTCTGTTCGATGACCGCCGTGCTGCCTCCATGGACTTTCCATCGTGCCTCGGCTTTCAGGAAGCAAAGAAGATTTGGGGCCTCGACGACTTTTACGATCCGAATCTTGAACGTTGCCCGACGTTCTCCAAATTCCTCCAGCTGGAGGTAATAAAATGAAACGCGTAAAAATTCTTATATCTCGCACGGTAAAGTCGAATATAAACGAATATAAACGGAACGAGGAAAGGAATACCTTCGTAAAGATCAGAAGAGAAGAAAATAGAAAATTCGTCATCGTTTCCTGTTTTCTCCAAAATGTCCCTATGCAACATATGCAAAAAGGCGATAACGCGGAATTTCCTACCGGCAGCTTAGCCGTAGCAATCGATTTATCAGTCAACCGCGACAATGGCGGCGTCGCGTTAGAAGAGAGAGAGCGGTAGGTAATGGTCGATACTACGTCTTGCTTCTCTTTCACAGCCGGAAAGCGCGCGGCCGACCGTACGTTTCGAGAATGAGAGGAACGTCGCGTAATCGTAGAACGCATAGATCAGCAGTGGTAAAAAGTGGCGATGTATGCGGCCGGGTAGGCGCACCAAGTGGCCGGTGCCAAGTGGCCGCGTAATGGCAACACGGAGGTGTGCCTGGTGCAATTCAAGGTCCGTGATATGCTGCCTCGATTCTGTTATCGCTTCTTAACCAGCGCTCGTTCCCATTGTTCGTTCGACGATATTTCTCGAATGCTCCCTCGGAGATATCGCTTTTCCGGGACGCGTCTTTTCTTCGTGGTGACGCGTGGGCGCCATGAAACTTCTGGTACCGTTTTATTTTTCGTGCGCCTTTTACGGTACATATAAACGTGAAGATTTTAATTTGGACATTAAACCGGTATCATAAAATGTTGCGATACGGAGATTATTGGAAATACCAAAATCGTAACTTCTATGGAATGATTATGTCGCAATGATTTTTGAACGAATGGATTTTCTTCTTTTGCACGTATTTTATGGGAACTATAGACGAGTTAAATGAACTAATCATAAGCTCTATCAACTCCCTGTGTTAAATATCATCACATATAGTAGGATTATGAAATTGTCGGTAAACAAATAATTTAGTTATAATTTATTCGTGTATAACTGAAGTTCATATAACAAGTACCATTGATTCTACGCATAACTCCTTTATGAAAAGCTTTATACATTTCAAACTGGAAGCAAGCGATGAAAATTTAATGTTCTCTCCTACCATTCTTCTTCCTCGTGAAAGCAGCCATGGATAAAACGGAGCAGCGGTATGTAAAACACGACGATTGAAAAGCCGACGCTTATGAATGCCCTCCCATGGATATTCGACCCTCTTTGGCGTACTATGTCCTTAGAACGAAGGAGGCACAGTGGCCGCACGCCCGTCCATCAAATTAGGGGATGAAAAATGTCCAGCGGGCCATCGACTACTTCACGATGGCCACACTCATCGCGTCCATTCTTCCTTCTTCGCCAGCTCGCGTGGCCACTCTCCGGAAAATGGAGGAAACGCGTGTCCCAGGGATTAACGGAGAATGTACCGTCATTCTGTGCGGGCTTTTTAGTTAACCGACCCATTCAGACGTCTCGAGGGACACTCGAAGGCGGCTACGTCCGCCGGTGAAAGATCACCCGTGGCCGTGTGACAGATGCGAAAGGGTCCATGACGCGGCTAATTGCCAATTAAAAAGACATTTTTCGTGGTAGAACGGCTGACCGTTTTTCCATGTCACCACGGTGACCACTGGACATCTGCGTACCGATTCTTCCCGAGCGGCTGGACGTCGACCGAGAAACTCGTTCGTCGATTATTCTTTGGCCAACGAGAGCACGGGGGTGTATTGTTCGAAGAAATACATTTTGAAGTCGTATAGAGATCATGAAAAATTGAAAGGAAAGTAGCAACGGACAGCAGCAGAATACGAGTACGAAGATGGAATTGTGACCGATAGGTTCCAATCGCGTTTAACATTGTACGTTGTTAGGACCATCCTTGAATTTTTCCACTAGAATGTAGAAAATCACGTCACAGCGTTCTTCACCGTGATCCCACAGAAGAAAAAGGCAGACGTTCTTCTCCTATGGAGCATAGGATCTGGAATCGGTGAAAGGAACGTCACTCGAATATCATCGATAATTATTCCGCCTTTCTTCGGGTAAGCACGTTGATCTTGCATCCCCGTGACAAGAAGGCGCGCGTTGCGTGGGCCGAAGAGCCACGCCACCGACTTCCGGGTCTCCGCTGGAGCTGTCGATCTCGTAGATCAAATTTGAGTGTTTCCAGGAAGAAATCGATCGCGTGGATCGTGGACGATGTCCCAAAGCGTGGATCGAGCGCCATATGGACAACAAAGCAGACCGCTTTTTTCTTTCCTGTCGCCTTCTCTTTTTCCCCCACTTTTATCCTCTGCGCTGACACGTGCCCATTTTTCCCCTCAGGAAAAAACCAATTCGATGGAATACGAGATACACAGGATCCCGGAAGGACCTTCTTTACCTTCTTCAAGGGACAACCGAGAAAGGGTTCTTCTCGAGAAAGCGGCAGAAACAGCTGCTGCACTTCCTTTTCTACGCACGAAGACCTACGGAGAGAAAGGGGTGAGAACGATGAACAACAGAGACGAGTCTGAGATGGCTTTCTCTCGGTTACGCTTCCTGATCCTGCACCGTACGTCGCAGACCTCGGGAATCGAGTGTCGCGTGCCGTGGCACGTGATACTCTCACGGTAGGTTCTTTACGTGCAGGCGATGTTGATCGTTGGTTAAACAGAACCCATTGACAAAGACTACGAGACGATCTGCGTCGTTCGATTTATAGTTTAAAATGACATTTATCGATCAAGCAATTTTTTTAATTTTAATCAACCGAAGATATGTTTAATCAAAGAATTTTTGAATACTACTTCGGCTTGTTATTCGAAGAAACGAATAAAATTACGCTTTCTAGATATCAAATTTATGTTTTCTCAGTATACGTATCTCGCGATCGAGATTGATGAAGAAACACGCAGCTAAATTCCGCGAACTGCCGTGTCCACGAGACGGTGAACGCGGAAGAGGCACGCCACGGAGAGGAGACACGAAGAAGCGTTATATTGCTAGTCCCTTTCCCAGTAAGAGTGGGTTAAGGCCCAAGGTCCTGCTGTCGTCTCGGTGGCGATCCCCCGGATGCGAAGAATATACAGAGTCGGTCCGCGCGTCCCGCGGCTCCGACCTACAGAGTCGAGCCGGTGGCCACCTTCTACCTAACTGTACCTACACTCACGTTGCAACGAGCGCGTGTGTACCAACGTAAGAACTCGCGGCGGGCCGAACGCACACGATGACAACCGTCGCTGCTCCTGATCCTACGCTTGCCTCCGTCTGTCGTCTCGTTCTGGCATCTAACGATGCCACCATTCTGTCGTGCGCGTTTCCTCGTTACTCTTGCATGCTTGTATCGACCATCTGTCCATCGTACATAGAGTCGCGGTATATCGGTGGCGTTTGGCGGTCACCTCGTGAATGCACGCTTGCTGCCACGCGTGTATATACGCACGTCGACA
Source organism: Bombus bifarius (assembly GCF_011952205.1). Classification (NCBI taxonomy): domain Eukaryota; kingdom Metazoa; phylum Arthropoda; class Insecta; order Hymenoptera; family Apidae; genus Bombus; species Bombus bifarius. Next base: position 4,074,781 of record NW_022884373.1, read on the forward strand.
CAGAGTCAGGGGACCGAGTTACGCGCGTGAGAGTGCCTTTTATGTAGGTAGCTTACACGCGTGTAAAGGCTTGAAGAGCGTGGCTTCGAGATATGGCCCGTTACTTCAGGGTGTCGCGCGCGGTGGAGCCAGTTACCGTGTTACCGCAATTCAGGCCACAAAGTCAAAATACAGTTAGCCGTAGCCGCGTGCGAGCGCCGGCAAGCGGCTCCGCAACGAGAAAAGAAATCCGGCTTCGCCCCGTCCTCTCCTGTCCTGTCCCGTCCGCTCCAACTCCGCTTCGACTCCGCTCCAACTACTTCGCGCGTGTATATTCCCTTACTACCTCTGTGTGGCCGCGACCTCGCCGCCTGCATCCGGCTGTAAACCCAGTTGCACGCACCGGGGGTACATCCTCGCGAGAGGGATCGCGACGGGCCCCGTTCGCTTGCCTCTGGCTTATCCGCCGACTGACCGATCGTGAGAAACCCATCGTAAAGGAACCGGCTGTTCGATACAATGGGTTACCGTTGCTTGCCTCCTCCTCATCCTCCGCTGCTGCCGCGAGATTTTAGTCGAGATTCGTCCGGCCCCTCCGCTATTGCTAGCCCAGCTATTCTCTCACTCGGTCAACCCGCTCGTGCAATTTGCATACATATCTGTAGAACATCGTAGCCACCGCTAACGGTTATCGTAGAGATCTACTGCCGTCACGAGACGGTATTCTGCCACTTTCGGCTGATCGATATTGAACCACGGTCCGCCGACTCTGTGATCGATGATTCTTTGGAAGCGGCGCGGCGTAGCGGCGAGGAACATGGACTTTCGGGTTTTTGTATGTTCTTCGACGGCGGGATCGGAGCAGAGTGGTATTGTGGAGTCGTATTTGGGCTTTGAAGATTAACTTTCTGAACGGGTAGCTCTTGACTCGACGACGTAGGGTGGATACTACTATTACGTATAAACTACACAATGTTCTCCGAATTGAGTTCTGACCAACTCAATACACGCATCAGGGCAATAAAATATATGTATATAGATTTGCAATTCCAATTTTCATTAATAAGCAGGAAACTTGTTATATTTGTTATAATACAAAGAGCAAATAATCTAGAGGACAGAGGAATATAGGTTATGTTTAAAAGTCCTCTAGCAGATATCCGGTTGAAGCGGAGCACGTTCCAGCTAACGGTCTTTGATATCTCATGGAGTTACGATTTTCAAGAAAGTAGGGCGGTCGGTTGAACGGTCGGTCCGTAAGCTCTAATAGAGCGATCAGTCGTGGTAGCCGCGGACCCTGACACCATAGATCAGAGCTGCGAGTTAGTGCACGTTACCGCGGACAGCTGAGCTCGTCTCGCGTGACGTTTCTACTATACGCTGGCTCGCCTTTAAGCACGCTGCAAACTACCGTCCTGCTGGATAAACGCGGTCGTAAATTTCCGCTTTGAAACCGTTTTCGGATCTACCGCGAGCCGATGGGATTACGAAACGCGTCATTGCACGCGATGTATTGTACGCGTCGAAAGGTTAGGCAACTGTTGCTCTTGACATTGTCGCTTCTCAAACAATTCTTAGCAAACATTTCTAATCAAATCTACACCGCTCCTCTTCGGCTTCGGCCTCTCGCTTTAACTCACGCGTTTACGTGCGTATACGTCTCCGGTTAGATACACAGTTTACGCGTCATGGTCACGACGACGTCGGACGTTGGATATCCAAAAGCAACCACCACCCACGGTTATTCTGTTCATCGTGAGAAATCACGCAGAGATTTATCGTAAAGGCTCGAGAGGGGCCTCGAGGGGACCGACAAGAGCATAGAAAAAAAACGAGGCCGGCGCAGGATTGCAACACTCTCGGTCGGCCGTTTGGGCCATCCACGTGGATCCCTTGAATTTTCAGAGTACGAGCGTGAACACGCAGTTGTTGATCGCGACCGTGTCCCTTTCCTCTTGGTCCTCTATGCATGCCGTCACTCTCTCGAGAGCGCCCTTCTCCTTCAGGCAACGTTTCGGCGCTCGTTCGAAGCGGGGGACCCACTAAAATCTGTTCAGGAAGGTGGGAGGAAAAAAGGTTTTCTCGTAGTTCGTGATCCCACGTGGCATTCCACGCATGCTCGTCCCTCGATCTGACACCAGAAGGAAGCAAGCGGAGGCCAACGCCCAATTCGCAACCTACGGGACACGCTCGCGGTCTTGAAATAGTCCCTGAGGAGTGGGCGTCCCAGTCGCAAGCAGCTAATCCTAGATCGGACAATTGTTTCTCCGTCGAACCGCGCGAAAGGTTAACGACACCCGGCTTGTCGAAACACGGCTGAATATCATTTCGTGGCACCGCGGTATCGCAGAGACCCACCACCACCTTTTCGTCTCTCGTGTTCTCTTCGAGTTCAATCTCTTTGCATTTCTGCGGTCTTGGTGAAGAATGTAGGCGAATTTGGCGATTCACTGTTGTTTTGAAGATTTTTATGGCACACGTAGGTGTTTTATTCGATTCTTTTGGAATAAGCACGCGTAACGTTCAGATTTGGCAAAGAAGATATTACAAATGATGTCGAAGGAAGTTTAAACGTTCGTCTGTAAATACGTTCAACCCATGTCGCGAAACTAGGTCCCGAAGAAAAGAGGAAATCACCGAACGACTCGCCCACGCTCGACCTGTCTCCTATAAATAATCGTTGAATAATGGGCTGGTGTAATTTCTTTATGAATGACATACCGGGTACGGCGTTCGGAATGCTATAGCGACGGTACACGGAAGAATTCAATTTTCGAGGACGTTACGTGACTGCGTTACGAACCACTCTCGTATCCATCGGTATGTTTGGATATGAATTTTTTAGCAGTTTCACCGCGATAATTGACGTGGCTTGTGGTGCGATGTCCCCTTGTCTTTTGGACTTCGACCCATTTCATTTCCTACTTCTTGTCCATTTAGATTTAATATAACTTCACTAGACCAACTGAATAAGCTTTTAGACGTCTGATACCATCGTATCGATTCTAGATGTTTCTTTATGGAATATATCAAGAAATCCAAGCCACGTCAGCTCTCTACTTATAGATACAAGTATTACAAAACGAAAGTAAGAAAGTGCAGCGTGCTAGAAAGACGAGCAAACATATTATAGAAAGGCGTCGTCAGGCTTTTCATTTCCATGGAAAATCAACTCTCGGTTCATGTGCTTCGTTTTGCCTTTCACCCCGGATGCCAGCCAATGGTGCGATCACGAGGCGATATCTCGGGCGTGTTTACGCGAAATAGTGGCACACGATCGCAGCAAGTCGGCCGCGAAGGAAGAAAGCCCCGTGAAAGTCCGCTTGTGGTTCGTTCGCGTACATGCCGCAGCGTTTCGCCTCGACCGGCCGTTCTCTGCCTGCTCGGTGGTGAAACGAGAAAGGTGGAAGGGTAACCACGATACATTCCCCACTCCTCCAATGTCCTGCACGCCCCTCTTCAGCGGTGTGTTGGAGCAAATGTACCCGCAAGGCACCTTGACACTGTGCCAGTTTCGCTAGACTGGACGGCGATCTCCTTCTGCATCTCCGTTTTGCGGCGTTCATTTTTCTTTCCTGCCACGCTCGCCAGAAACCGAAGCACTTTCTTTTGCTTCTCACCGTTCGCGGTCCTACGCCACGCGTTAATCTCTTCCTTTGCCGATAAATCTTGCCGCGAATCGAATTTCAGTTGCGCCCGTACCTGTTGATGTTGTACGATAGAGAAAGGTTGACACAGGAAATGAAAACTTTTCCAGCCAACAACGCCTCTCGAGGTTTTTCAACGAAGAAACTGGAAAATCAGCATTCGTAGGATTTTCAAGTTCTAGAACTGGTGATTATTTTAAACGTAAGAACTGATTAATGAAGGATCCACCTGGTTGAGAAAGAGGCATAAAATCACGTAGAGATATACGATATATCGAACAATTACGTGTGAGAATACAATTTGTATTACAATGTTATATAAGTTTGAATCTACTGCGCACTTTTCCTGGCTACCTCGGACAATGTTACGTATATTGGGTGTCCCATTTCACTCAAGATATAAGGATATCGTCGATTTATTATACGTTGATTAGCATAAAACACAGTGTACATACGACACGTACAATCGTAGAAACCTTGTTGCTGCTACATATGCAGGTAGATAGCGGGAATTTCAAAGTAGCTTACATACAGTACATAGTTGCACGCGAAACGCCAGTATCGAAACTATCGACGAGCGTTTCTGCATGATATTTCCACCCTCGATACGTCGATTGTAAATCACTTGCAAACAAGTTGCACTCTCTGATCGAGTTACAGTAATGGTCATCACTATATTGCGGATATTTACGCATTTAACATTAAGAAACTAAAAGTTATAGACAATTTGCAAAAATATACAAAACTTCCAACATAAAGTAATCTTTATAATATTTTGATCTATTTGCATAACCATAAATAGATAAGAGTCTACAGTCTATTCATCGGTGTACGCGAAACGTTATATTATATTTTTTATGTATATAATAAACAACATATAAACATAGAATAACCGTTATGAATTACCATAATCATCTGCAATGTTTATCACGAAAAAGAATCGTATCCCTGAGGGCGTCTTTAGCACCCAACGATTGATTACTATCGTGCACCTATAGCTGCCATCGGCATTCACATACACGTGCAGGGTTAATCTCCAATTAATGCTTACTCCATTCGCCCCTAGAACCCTAGAAATTCATGCAACCGTAGCACGAACGTCGCTAATGACCCTAGTCCCATGCGAATCGCGCGCCGTCAGGCAAAACAGACTCTCGATTCTTTCACTCTCGCGTAATAGCGATCGTTAGCAGCGCGGATCGTTCGACCCTGTTTCGTGGTCGCATCGCGGCCGGCTGTCCGGTCGCGTAGCGAAGCGCACGCGCACCGGCCGATCGAGATTCGACTCGCGTGCCGATCACGCGTTCGAGCCGATCGACCGGGTGCACGCACACACTGCACGCCGCGATTCGCGCGTCGTTGCACGCGACCAGCCATGTCTGCACACGTGCACACGCCGCACACACGTCCGCCGGGATGCAAATGCGCGCTGAATTCTGCACAACAGTCCTACGTGCGTGACGAGCGTTCGCATGCACCGAACGAAGGGGGTGACGCTCCTTGACATCCTGTACCGCCACTCTAACCCTTTACTCGATCAAGCGTTTTTCTCGTCGATTCGTAGTAACGAATTCTCCCAATCTGGAGAAATTTCGTGAAATTTGGATTAAGTATGGTAGAATATGGTAATTCGAAGATTACTACTAAAAGAACCACTTGGCTTATTTTGAGATATTTAAAGACTAGGCTGTAAAACAATGTGTAAAAGTCGCGCACGGAACATTTAACATTTAACAAGAGCAAGTAAACGAGGAATATTTGGTGACTTCATAACAAAAATGATAAATTTTTAATGAATCTTCGATGAACACGCAGTTTTTAGCTCTGTCTGATTCCATCGACAATGATCTTTTATTAAGGAATTCTGTATCATTCATAAAATTAATCAGTCGAAAGAATATTCAGCGAAAATTTTTGTTCAGATTCCTGAGTAGTCTAATTACGTTAATTATTATGCTGTTGACACCGTAAAGTCTCCATATCGTTGTTCCTTCAACTGGTCGACGATGTGAGTTTTGTGTATCCTGTAGACGGTAAGGTTGTCCGATGCGGAGATAAATGGTTCGGACACGAACGAGAAGATGCTTTTAGTACGAAGGATGTACGATGGATGTGACGGGCGTCACGTAACACTTGTTTGGTGAGTCGGGGATGCTTAAATCGGTAATGAAATGGTAGAACAAAGTAATTCCCTGAGCGTAAAACATGATATCTAACTTAAAGCGTTCCTACTACTTCGCATCTACTTTACAACACAACTAACCGAAAAACATGTTTGTACAAGCGTTTCTATGTACTTCCAAATGATTCATCGATTCTTCCAACGCAAGGATGGTAGGATCACCGTATTGTTTGTCACGTTTCTGAATTTTCTCCACGATTTTCGTTCAATCATATATAGATCGTTCTCGACAATGCTTGCGCCAAGCGTGCGCACGCGTTTCCTCACGGTCCTCGATGCGAAACTCGCGCTTTCCTTAACCATTTTGCTTCTGCAGGGGACGTAGGTAAATTAACGCGTTCCATTATTAATAGTGGCATTGGCCTGGACTGATTTACGCGACAGGTAGAAGCGGTGAACAAGGTGAATACGCGTGCAACAGTGCAGCCGACCGATTTCACTTTCCCCGATGAGGAAGCTGCTTCTCCTTTTATTCCGTCTCTTTCTTTCGCTTTTTTCACACACGGGGAAAGTAAAAGAGAACCGAGAGAGCGCATTGGAGGTGTTCAAAATCAATCACCGGATATACGTTTGAAGTACCTCCTTCTGTTGACGCCACAAGCTTGACTTACTTTTCTTCTCAGTTCCAGTGAATTTCCATAAAATCAATGCAGTCGTTACTTCCTGCGGTAACGATGAAAGTTCTCGTAATAATTGTACAACATTTACACACTGCCACGTCATGCATTGTTCAGAAGTATCCGTCATCATTTATACTCGGCTCGATAACTTGAACTTGCAACGTGAGAGAGGATGATGTTCTGCACGGTCCTCAGCTTTCTGCCTAAGAAGATCCGATAAGAGACGAAGGGTGTTCGATCTGGATCGATAAATCGTATCGAGGAAGCGATCGGTGAGCGAGACGCGTGCCATTCGCGTCGAACGGTGGCCTCGATCGTGACACGATGACCGTATCCCCCGGAGAGTTGGGTCGAGCGTGCAAACGCCAGCCGAAAGGCGGCGGAGTTCAACGTTCTTTGTTCGGTTTTCGGCTCGAGCGATCAGCCGCGGAAGGAGGATCGCGGACTTGACGTGTTGGCAACCCCTTCCCTCCTCCCGTCACGCCAACCCCCCGCTCGCACGATTCCCTATCGTGCTATCTTGTTCTATCACTATCCGAGAATCTGTTCGTCTCGTTCCTTCACATTCGCCTCGTCGTCGTCTCTCTCTATCTGTCTCTAGCTGAACAGTGAACACGCCAGGCGGGTCAACGCACCTAGCCTAACGAGCGACCAGCCAGCCAACCTATCCATTCTGCCTACCTACCTACCCATCTACCTACTTATCGTCACTTATTCACCAGTTCTCTCTTCAAGGCGTTCTGGCGGCCGTAGAATCCCGAATTGGTGAATCAAGAGCTTAACCGCGCGCTAACCGGCCCCTCTCGAGCGAGCTTCACGAGATCACGTAGACCATCTACTTGGTTGCTGGCCGGCAGAACAGCTGAGAGAAGAAAAAAAAGAATACGACGAGACATAATGGTAAGAAGAGCAAGGAAGATAGAGAGGAATACGAAAGGCCGGGTGATAATTCGTGAGCCCGTATCGATGGAACACGGCATGGCGCCCCGACTTCAGGTCACTGATCCAGCTGAATCGATTCGCAAGAAACGGGCTCCGGCCGATCGACAGCGGGGCCGGGGGCGGAGGACCGCCGGGGGTGGGGGAAAGGTATCACACGGTCAGTGCGGTTTTTTACCTTGAAAAAGAGTATCGGGCTGCCGGGACTCGATTAACGGCGAGCGGGTCAGTCCGTGTTGAATCTGGACGAATTTCTTCGCTTCGTTCGATTCTCTTTTTCATTGCTGATTCTACTTTCATTCGTTTCGATTTTGTCGATGGTATGAATAATTTCCGAAAATGTACCTCGTTGTAGGATAGTTCTGACGACGATAGATACACGTTAGCATCTCTCGAGAAGCTACGAAACAGGAAGTAGAAACTGTGACGAATCGATGGAGAGTCGTGGCCAGTAGATACTGGCTGGAACACGTCCGATGAGGCATTGAGGAATCAATTATACGAGACATTGCGACGGAGGACAAAGAAATTATAGGAGCTCCGATCTACCATCTCGTTTGTCTCAGCTTCCACGAGTATCAAGCTTTTGCGTGTTTTTAGAGAAAGTGTTCGACCTAAGCGCCTGGATTTCGTATAGAATCATCGAATGATTTATGGCACACGGTTATATAATATATTCGCGTCACAGTCACTGAATGCGTAATCAAAGATTTCGTTCTACGTATCTCTAACTCATTACGCAGAAAGAGAAAAGAGAGTCATAATTTCGCTATGAACGAAGAATGATTCAAGAACAGGATAAAAGTCTACCTAGGAACGATTAAATTGGGAGATTCAGGAACCACGATAAAACGTTCGACTTTCATGATATTCTATGATATAAGAGAGTTTCTTCACGGCGGTGATTCAGAATTCTGCGCGTTTATCCAGGAACATATCGATCGCGAAACTTTCTGCGACCAAAGAATTCCCCTGGACGTTCCTGTCGTATCTCACCGATGAAGCATCTGCCGCTCGCGATCGACCATGAAAGTTTCGAGTCGACGATCTTCATTACCGGACGAATCATTGGCTCGCAATCGATCGACGCGAGCGCCAGGATAAAAAGCAATGCTCCGCGCGTCGAACCGACACGATTCAGTGGAATTCGATCGACGACGCAGCCGGCTCGATTCCATCGCGTTCTCGTCCTCCCAACGTTAAGTCTCTCTTCTTCCATTGCTCGAATCGTTTTTTCTCTTCCCAGTCGTTTTCCCGGAAGGGTGTTTCCCGGTGAACAGCCGTAGCGTTTCGCGGCTGCTCGCGACGAACAGCGAAATTCGATCGAGTTTCAGCATTCCCGGCCGCGAGTCTCGACTGTTCGTCTCGGGACAGGGTGAACGGCCGACCTAGAGGCTGCGCGTTGCGTCTTGCAGAAAGCGGCTACTCTCGCAGTAGTTTCGATCGAGGCGGGAATCAAGCGGAATCGAGCCGTTCTGAAGCGTATCATTCCGATTATGGCTGCTTACATATGTTTATCCACCTTTTTCAGTTGGTGTTCTTTTCAATTTACAGTAGGTACCATTTTAAATTGAAAAATCTATCCGAGACGTGTGTCTCCAAGCGTAAAGTAAATAAGTTTCATGTTACATTGGTTGATGGAGAAAAAGGGTGTTGTCCAGATCCAGATCGAGAGATCGTGACGTGTCGGAGAGAGCGTTTTTGGTATTTGAAGCGGTATTCGGGAAACGGCTGACCAGTCAGCCTCTGTGGTGACACGCTCGAGAGACGAGCCGAGTCGAGCCGAGTCGAGAGAGGCGGAGTGGTTAGGTCAGGGAGAGCCCAGCGCAAAACTTTGCCACGCACATCGGCACAATCGCCTCGACAACTCGAGCGAGTGACTCTCCTTCTCTTCTTCCTAACCATCTATTTCTCGTTCCTTCTACAGCCCTCCTGCTTGCTCCCTCTGGCCTACGCTTCCTTCTATCTCCCTTCGTTTCTTCGTTCAACCGATCGTTCCATCCTGCTTCCTCTTATCCGTTCAGTTCATTTCCTCCTGTCCTCCCTCGCCTTCGCACCTTTCCACCGACGTCACCCTCTTCGCGTCGTCTCCTCTTCCTCATTCTCTTTCTGTTCCACCAGTAGTTACGTCTTTGCCCCACGTCCCCCACCCCTCGTTCTCTTTCTTTCGCATCCTCCTCTCATAGTGTCTTTCACTTTTTCCCAGCCGCTAGTGGAGCAAGCCGAGCCGCAGCTCCGCGCGACGGTGTTACCGCGCGCGCCTCGACTTCCGAGTCCTTCGACGACCTAGGATCACGTCCGCGCCGCGCGATTAAGATCGCCTTGTCGTTTCTTCTTCTTCTTCATTCTCCACCACCGTCGTTTCCTTCCCGCCTTCCTTCAGTTTCTCCCTCCTCTTTTTTTTAAGCTGTTTTTTCCCCGCATGGGACACCGCGTGGATCACGGTGACGAGTCTCCTAGCCACGATGGCACGTACAGCTTCCCTCATCGGGACAACCATGACGCGCGGGTTTTCCATTGTATGGAGGATCGTGAGGATCGTAGATGAGGCACGCGACTCACTGCTAATATAAATCACGTCATGCGTGGTGACAGCAACTTTCACGAGGGATAGATGGGGAGAATAATCGATGTGGATTGGACATTGACGATATTGGAGCGGTGACATTGTGCAGTTCAACAGTTTTATACTTTCAACAGCTACGTTGCACGCTTCTATGTATGACATTATTAAAAATACTAATTTGCCGATTTGCGCAGTATCGTTATTGCGAAATCACGGAGAAATGAAACCGCTAGCTTGCATTAGGCTTTATACTTCCAATATCAAAATCAAACGTTTCCGTGTATTGCGTTATTAAAAATATAAATCTGCTAAATTACACAGTGTCAGCATTGCGAAAGAATAACGATACCGTGTTGTTCATCTATATCAGCCCCGAAGCAAAAATGAAATATCGTGTAACTAGATAACGACCGATTCTAATCAGACAATGGTTACGTTTCCCGACAGACGATATTAATCGCGATCTTGAAAATTAGCCGCGAATGTCCAGCGTTTAGTTTCATCATTAGCCGCCTAATGGACCCGTGCGTCACCGCGCTAAGGCTTATGGAAACGAGTCCGGGCCAGGCACGCAAAGGGGGCAACCCAGAGTAGGAAATCGGCGGTAATTAAAGGTGTTTCATCCCTTAAATTAAAGGCCCTTCCGGCCTCGAGTAATCAATCGTTCTTTTTAAAACCTCTTCTTCATCGTATCGTTTCGTGATCTCCCAATCGAGCTTAATTAATCGTAGGCCAACCATGGGAAGACGTGAATAGTCTTTCTATCGCTGCATGGAACGATGCATTCTCGAACGAGACGATCCACGTTGGCATGTCTTTTCGAAACTGGCTATTGCGTAAACGGTGTGGATAAGTAGGTAGGCTATTCGTTTCTTGCACAATCAGTCGTGTCGTACGGTTACAGCATTGACGCACAGCGTGGAAGAGAGAAGGATGTCTGAATGGCTGCAAAGGACGCCGTTGTCGCCTTGATCGTGGATCGAAGGGCGTCGTTCATCGCCGAACTATGCGGTCGAATCGAGTTTCAACACTCGTCGCTGCATCGGCCATAATATGGAAATCGGTAACCTGTCGACCGTCCTCCGGAATTATGTCGGTTCCTCGTTCGCGTTCGAAACACCCACGGACCGAGAATTTGATCTATTTGAACTGACTGTAAATACAATCAGGCTATTCCGATCGATTTGGAAATTAGGGAACCGTGTGTATTTCGGAACGAGCAAATCACTCAGCTTAGGACGTTTCATCCATATAATATATAATATATATGTTTAGGTTTCCTGGGTTAAGCCGACCTGTCTTACTACCTTCGTCAACTTAATTAGTACTATTATTTTCCTACTGTGTTTCTTACCTGCCTTCGTTACTTACACATTTGGTATCTTTCTTTTTTGCTTTTTCGTCTTATTTTTATTTGTTATTTTTATTATTTTTTTAAATTTATTATTTTTATAATTTATTATTTTTTATTACAATTATTATTTTTTTCTTACTAATTAATTATACTAATAATAACGTATTATTATATTTATTATTATTATTAACACGGAGAATCGTGAAGATCGTAATCCTACGTAATTGAATTAATTTATTAATTATTTATTTTCATCCATTTGAATTCGAATCATTGAAGTAAAAGTTCAAGCTACTCGTTTGACACCATTGAAGAATCACACGCGGAGGTCTGCGCGCTCGTTCGCAAGCACCACGTGCTTCCGTTTGCGTACGTTCACTTGCAGCGCGTAAATATACGCTTCAGCGACCATTACCGCGGGAACCATGAACCCAATTACTGAATTGGGTTTATGAAATCGCCACAGGCTTCGTAAAAACCATTCAAAAAGCTCATCCCTGAACTTGCCACTAGACGATTTTGTCGGCTCTATCGGTGGCCTATTAAAACGCGTTTACCGATGCGACACCCGTCCTTGTCGCCACGGTAGACGGATCGATTACGTCCACGCGAGGCCAGGTTGATGCTGTTCGCGGCACCGAGATTTACATTTCCGCGCGAAAATCGCGTTAATGACAGCGTACCGACGCAATGAGAAGGTGCACGGAGTTGGCGAATCGAACCTTGAGGATGATCAAGTAATTTATGGTTCCCCTTTCCCCTTGTCCGCCTCTCTTTAACTCTGTTACTCTCCCAGTCTGTCCTCTTCCCTCCGAACCATCGGCAGTTGTCTCTTTCTCCTTCTGTCTCGATGTATCTCTCAGTTAGTCTTCGTAGAAGGACGCTACCCCTCCAAACGTCGAGCGGGATGCTGCTGGTGGGACGAGCAAAGCGAGTACCAACGAGTCGTTCACCTTTTATCCCAGTAACACGAAGTCGTAGCCGCGAGCGACGACGGGCGACAAACTACAAACTGCACGTTCTCGCGGTATATCTACACGACCGATGGCAGTACTGTGCTTTATTTGTATCGGCCGATCAGATGCCGGCGTGTACCAGCGTCCCGTCCTCCGCCTCCGGTCACCTCTCTTTTTCCTTCTCGCTCCGCCGCGCTGCCTGCTGCGTCTTGTCTTCTCATTCTTGTGTCTTCAATCCGTTAGGGTCGTCTCGTTGCTTCTTCTTCTTATTCCTACTCCTCTACTTCTTCTTCTTCTTCTTTCTCTTCTTCTTCTTTCGGCGGCAAAGGGATGGCGACGACGAGAAGTTCTCGCGGCTCGTAAAATTCGCCAGGACGAATCCGCGGGCCCGGCCTACCGAGTCAAATTGATGTCCCTACCAGGTTGGGACGAGACTTTTGTCTCGAACTGAGGGGGTCAAAACGGAAGTGATTTACGATAGGGACACGAGACTCACTCGATTCTGTAAATTAATAACACAGCGCTGTTGTTAATCCTCTGCCATTGCCTTTTGAACGCTCGTTTCGCCAACGAGTAGGTAGGCCAATTTGTGACCAACGGAAGGGATGTCAGCTACGATTAGGGACTCTGGTACTTACGGTTAGCGTAGACAGACGGTACAACCATAGTCCGACAATATAATCGTTTCGCTTTACGATTTCCTAAAGTTTTCTTTCCTGGATGAAAAAGAATTCGAGTACGAGGAGATCAGAGACTCCGTGGTTCAGCAATTGCTGGTCCGATATGGGTACGCGGGAGGTGGAACTTGGCGGAGGTAAGCCGTCTGGGGCCACCGGTCATTGTCTCCTGTGCAAACGAGGAGCCATGGTATGGCCTGTTGTCTTAATGGGGCCAGAACGGTAACTGCGGTGGGCCACACCCTTAATCCGCGCCGGCACTTAAGAATAGTTGCGATGCGCAATAAACGCTTGGCCGTTTGCGAGTTACAATCCCTCTACGTACGTCGAGTAGCAGGCTGAGAACATGGCAAAACCTAAGTATAGAAAAGAACAAAGAGAGTCGACATGAAGTACATCGGTGTCAGGATATTCATAAACGAAAATCCCTTTGAAGTTACACGTTTACGACTCTCCAACGTCAACATAGTGTTCGGCAGGGATTAAAAGGGAAGGATTAGTTCGCGAAAGGCTCGTATTTCAAACAGGCACGGAAGCCTCCGAGACATTGTCCCCCCTGTTACGAGCGACACGTTACTCTTCCTTGGTATGCATTTAGTTCGACGAAATATGCCAACGTTACAATATCGTTTCATGCTGACCATACGAAACGAATTTTACCGATTTTCTGATATTTCCGACCGGTTACGTAAGCGTCCGGTTCGACCGATTCGAGACAGCCTATTAGCTAACGAGCTTCCTTATCGGGAGCATTAGGGCTTGAACGAAGGGAAGTCGCAGAATTCCAGTTCGTAGGACGAACGTAGGAAGAGTCGTGCTTGGCACGAACCGGCGCTCGCGATGATTTAATGCACGCTCGAGTTTATTTTCGCAACGTAATCGTACACGCGAGGGTACAGCTTTGAATACGTTCGGTAAAATCGCAACTCGGTTTCGTGATTCTTTCGAAGCGTCGAAACGTATTAGTCAAGTAACGCTTTTAAGGTTAGACACTCGTGAACGAGATATTAGATTAGCTTTAATTTCCTTCGTTTTAAGAGATAAGCGAGTAAAAGCGATTTTATCACAGAGGATAGCGACGACGGAAAAAGAAATTGTTAAGTTCGTTTCGATAACGTCTGGTCCCCTTGGAACTGCGCACGCCGCGCGATAACGACGGAATCGATTTTACACGAGGTCAACGAATTCGCTGTTCCGTTTGAGCCGCAGAAATCGCTACGTTTGTACGTTTTGATACTTTACTGGTGGAAAATTCGTTGTTCGAACATTTACGATCCAGTTTTCCATCCGGGAAACGTGGTCGCATACTTTGCGAACGTTGCACGAACGTTTTTGCCCCGTCGCGTCGGTGCGAACGAGGCGCGCAACGGTGAGCAGAGACCACCACGGTGCAGGCAAGTGGAACGAAACGTAAACGCGGTTGCACCACCCGAAAGATAAACGTCATAGCCGATCGTTCATCCATTACCACGAAATTCCATTTCGAAATGAAAGTCAGTGAATCATACGGAGATCCGTGTGTACCCAGGAGCAACAAGTTTACGCGTATCCCTGGTGTGTGGCATAGTTTTCAACGTTTAGTTCGGAGAAAGAAGACTGACGCTCTGTTAAACGTGGAACCATCGTGAATTTTCCCTCTATTATTTCCCTCGCTCTCCCCTCCGGTTCGACTGCTAGTTTGCGTTGTCCCCTTTTGCCACGATACTCGTCCAATCGGTCGTGAAAATATTCTGCTGGAACCCTAGGAGGAGCGTCCGTCGTTCGGAAGTGTCTCCCTTCCTCCAGTGACCAACGAATCCCACTTTCCTCCCCACGTAGTGGGCCTCCGGTCCGGTACACTCGTGGGGGTTGGGCTCGTCCGGACGATATATCGGGGGAAATTTTCCGAAAGCTTGATCGGAGTGCCGATTGCCGGTGTAGCCGGTGGCGTCGACCAATCAGCGTCGCCCCCGGTTGAGCAAGTGGGGGTCAGCCAAGACTTAAGAGAGGCCACTCGCCGTGGAGCTGTCAGAGCTCTGTGGGGCACGGTCACGCACACAGCAGCTGGTCTGTTCTCGGGGCTTTATTCATTTTTTTTCTCTCTTTCTCGTTCCGTTTCATTCCGTTTCGTACGTTCGCTTCACGTTTTTCGATAATCCGACGACAATCCAATTCGTTGTCGACGTCGTCGGAATCGTTCACGTACTACGCAACGTTCTTTCTGTGCTCTCTTCGGTCTGATCGTGTTCGTGGATTCTTCGGCTCGCGGAGTGTAGGCCGAAACGCATACGTCTTGCCTCGCGGTACGCATCCGGAGTCAACGAGCCTCTGGCGTTGTTTTCATCGCCGCTTATCGAGCGCAGAGTTCATTAATATAGGCGAGAGATCGTGCTGCCGAATAAACAGCACCCAGGACGCAAACACGCGGCACGAGTCAACCTGAACCCCGTGGAGAACGTTTCATCGAGATTGCTGGGAGGAAAGATATGGCTCGTCAGTTGGACCCTACCGGCCAATACTGAAGAGAACAACTCATCTGCCTTACAGAGAAACTTATAAGAAATCGAAGATTCCATCCTTCCTTTGCTTTTTCCTTTTTTTCTTCGTTACTCGTGACAGATAAATATCACCACGTTGACATCATGGCAGCTGGATTGGACCCCACAGGACTCTACTGAACACAGCGAAACCAGAAGAGCTGGAAACAACCTCTCCCCACTACACGCAGAGCAACCACAGAGATAGCCGATCGAAATACTCGCGTCCCGTGGCCAGTTTCCGTGTCGAGTTGATTATTTATATATACAAGTTGAATTTCAAGACGCATGCTGCAACATGGCTGGACTTGATCCGACCGGTCAGTACTGAAGGGAAGTGGAGGTAGGTCGAGGAGGAGGATTCCGGAAGAAACAAGGAAGTAATCGAGAGTCGAGATACCTCAAGGTCGCGACATGGCTGCCAGCACGGGCCTTGATCCCACCGGCCAATATTGAAGTTCTCTCGAGCTTCCTAATTATCTAAGGAGGGGAACGGCAGACGGCGACGAAGCCGACGTGAAACGTTCGTGAATCGACGATGGAACACGTGAGAAGAAGAGAAGAAACCTCGACCTCGTATTTGAGGAGACCCGAGTGGAGCATCCACATACGAAAGGGAAGACATCGCCCGCCGTTCTCGTTGGATGAGACTCATCAATGAAGCGTTCAGAGACTGTCATTGCCTGCATCTAAGAGGTAAGTCCGTTAATTACTCTTTCTCGTGTTCGTATTTATAGAGCAGCCTGCTCTCTGTCGGCGGCTCTCTGACCGGCTCATCGATCGCGGAATTCAACGCGTCTCTTTCCCCCCGTTTCTTCTTCTTCTCCTATCCCCCCTCTCTTTCTGTCTCTTTCACCTGGATTTATCTACACGAGAGTTAATCACCGGCTAGTCGATCATCGTGATCATCGTCGTTGACGCATTTTTCTTGTCACCGACAGATACTTCGAGTCGATAGAAACGAGTTCACCTGTATCCTCCTCTCTTACATAATACTCGTCGTACGCTGACATATGGTAGCGGTATTTTCCTCGCGAGTTCGATCAAAGATCGTTATTATTTCATGATTTTTACGAAATCGAACGCAAATAAAGGAACTTTGTTTTTATCGCGTTGCTCTCTCTCTCTCTCTCTCTCTCTGGAAATGCGATCTATCGATCGTTTATTTCTTTTCCCTGATGATTTCTCGATTACTCGAGGGCCTGCGTCAAGCATCGTGATACCTTCGCAAGCGACGCGATCGAATCGCGACTACTTGAACTTCTCTTTCGGCGATCAACCCTCCCACTTCGTTCGTTTCTGTCTCCCTCTCGAGTCACCTCCACCACCTCTACCTTGTTCGGCATAGTCGTCGCGGTGCTATTCGCGTCCAGGTCGCAAAAGAAGGGAGGATTCCTCTTGAAAGATTCGCTGACCCGCGCGTGACCGGCGACTCAAAACGAGAGAAGAGGGAGCCGGTTAAAAACGAACACGCTGCCAGCCCCGCGGGCAGAGCGGGGAGGCAACTGTCTGATTTCTTCACGTTACGTCACGTTACTCGAATACGAGTGACGTTCGCGTCGTTTGTCTGTTCGACGATCTCGCTTCTGTCCTTTTGACCTATCGTTCATATCCAGGATAAATGATTGGTTTAATATCCGATTCAATTTTAGCTGCAAACAAATTGCATCTTTTTTCATGCATAAATCGTTCGGTTCTCTTGTCGCGGTTACGAACAGGTGCCCCGCCAGTCGGTCTAGAACGTTCACCTCTCTCTTCCTCTCTCTGTCTGTCGGCAGCTACGCAGCCAAATATGTCGTTGCCGCGCGTAATTAGGGGAACTTCTGGCGGCTAAGATCTCTTTTCTTCCGTACACTACGACTTCGCCTCCTTTCACAGACGATTTTATCCATCTTGTTTTGAGTGCTCGTAGTTTACTATACTTCCGTTTCGTTCTTCTTACTTTCGTTTAACACGTACTCGTTTCCTCTGTATTGTCCGACTTTTGTGTCTTTCCATTGTATTAAAAATAGTGGAACGTGGAAGTTCTGGATCGAGAAAGTCGAACGATCGCGTTTACAGGAAACTCACGGGTGCACTTCCTGGTCGCCGGAGGCTTTCGCAAAGTCACGAAATTAGTCTTGGTTCCATGGGAAAGACAAGACCCCGATAGAGAGTATAAGCCGAGGAAGCCTCGTCCGACTCCTCACATGGCCGAGTTCATTGACACCAGCTGAGTTTTGGGCATTCACCGTCCCGGTCGTGCGCGCGCGCCGACGATCGTGCTCTCCTCGTCAGGAATAAGCGATCGTTGGTTCGTTCGTACGCGCTCGGTCGGCTCGGTTCTCGCTCTCGGCCACCGGTGCGCGCGTTTCTCTCGCTCGAAAACGATCGTTTTCGTGCGGGACAGCTCTCTCTCGCAAGCGGGAAACTCCGGCGAAAATTTCGCCAACCGGTCGAGCACGCTCCGAGCTCGTGTACGTTCTATACGATCATCGAAGAAAGAGGATCTTTCACGAAAAACCTTCACGTATTTTATCCGCGAGCACATGTATCGATTCACTCCTGCTTCGTTCTCGCGATCGCGCAATTATTTTTATCGTCGCGTTCTCGCGCGCCCCGCCCCGCCACTGCTAATCTATATTCATCCGGCGTGTTTAGTAAAAGCCAACGAACACGGCAGAAATCCCATAGAAAATCCGCGGCCACTCAGTAAATCACTTCCTCCGGCGATTCGCATCGAGGCGAATCACCCAACATTATTTCGCCTCTCTGTCCACGATCTGGTTACGAAAATGATGGAAAGGCGACAGCCACGTAGAACGTCGCATCATTCGTGCATCATCCATGAGATGAGAGAGGACGAGGGAGAGCTGGAGAGAGAGAGAGAGAGAGAGGGAGAGAGAGAGTGTGTTAGAGAGAGAGAGAGTGGGATTACGCGTGACCTAGGACAACATACCGCGCGACCTGCATGCCAATCGTTTCTCTCTTGCTCTCTCGCGTATATTCGCACATTCCTTCTTCCCTTCTTTTCCGCGCGTTAGCCATGTACACTCTTTACTCCGTTCTTCTTCGCGCGCTTCTTCTCTTGCTTCCCCTTCGTTCGACCAGTCGACCTGGTCGCTAAGATTTAAAAAATTCAGGACAAGTCCGTCGAAATGTTGAACAGCACTCGTAATGAGATTCAATGTCTTATAATAGTCGAGCCGAGGTGATATCAATAGTCCTGTGACGCATCGAATCAATCGGTTTAGAGCGAGGCGCTGCGATGCTATCGAACCCAGCGGTCGCAGATTTTGGCAGCCAGGCATCTGAACGGGTCGATGCAGCTCGCATAACAATGGCGCCCCCGGATTTGAATTTGGTTACGTGCTCGGACACTGGCCGATACGATGCCTCCTCCTCCACCTTCGCCTCCTCCTCTTCGACCTACGTATCGGACGCATGCGCACACACGTGCACATACGGCGACGAAAAACTAAGGCTTGACTTTATTTGGCCTGGGACTAGTGCTCCATCCAATTCCCGATCGTTTCCTTGTCAATATCGATCTTTCTTCAAAGTCATCTCGCGATATCTTTAAATCTCTCATACTGATATAATAAACAGTCAGATGTAAAAATGATGCCCCTTTGTGCCTTTAGGCAAACAGATGTTTTATTGTCTATCGTATGCTTCGCACATAATAGCACGATGAATGAATTTAATACACAGTCATCGATCAGAAATCGTACCGAAAGAGAAAGTCGACGATTTTTCTCGAAACCACGTGCTCAATGAAATGATTATTCTCCGTATCGACGATTAATTTCAATCTGTAGTAGCGATATCGAGTTTGTTTCTCCTCTCGGAAATTAATCGATTCACGTCTGTTCTTTTTTTATACCCGTCTGTCTTCTTCTTTCTGTAATGCGACGCCAGATATGATTTATCGGCGAGTAGCCACGCGAGCACGTGAAACACGGTGAACATGTACGAGTTTACACGGGCGTTAAACTGCTGATCCTAGCGTCGCGTCGCGTTACCCCGTTTCTTCCGCCGTATTTCGCCGTCGGGGGACTCTCGCTAAAAAAAGAAATGAAGAAAAAAAAAAGAAAAAATAGAAAATGAAAAAGAGCTAAACGTCAGCCTTGAACAACGTCATCGACGCTTGCAGCAACGGTTTTTAAAATAAAAAAACACGGCACTTTTTATCCCTTTACCCCACTCTACGCTTCATAGAAGTATTTACGCGAGCTGACTGGTTACAATGTGACACAAGTGGTATAATAAAAGTGGCTAATAAGCCGCGCCGGTTATTACGATTATTAATATCGCGGAGCTAGATCATTAAATCGCGATAATCGCGCGGAGCAAAACGATCGCTGACTGAAAAGGAACAACTCGCGCTCGTTGCCTGTACACAAAGAGCAGATACACGCGGTCCCTGTATTCTCCTCCCGTGCCAGACATTCCCCCATCCTTCCATTCTATTTTTCAACCTTCTTCAATTCTTTTTCTCTTTCCTCTCTATCCTCTCTAGCCAATCGGATGTTCCGAGATAGTCGTTCTCCATCTTCTGCCGCGTTCTACTAACGTCCACTCTTTTTTTTAAAGCTTCTACAACTTTTTTCCATTGGCCTTTTCGGTCTTTTACTTTGTACGGTCGTACAGGAGATTCGGAGGTTCGTTCACCTCGAACCTCGGTCGTCACAGACTCCTATAGAAACGTGTACGCATTGGTCGTGTGTAGACCGCGTCTAGCTAACCTGGAATAACGCTTCTCCTATCCGAGATCGTGGCTCAGAGACCGGACTTTAATTCGACATTCCACGGATCCCTCCATGCGGCGGCGGCGTTTCCTTGCACTTGGTTTCTCACCGCCTCGAAAATTCTCCTCCGACTCCTGAACCGTTCCACGTTATGCACTACCGTCGCACTGGATGTCCTTGTACCGCCGCAATTCCGTTTGCCTCGATTATGATCCGTTCGCGGGTCGATTACGTCAAAACGCGCTCTCGAATAAACTCGTGGATCGAAGGTGGAGGTTGACCGTGACGGATTTTCCTAGTTGTCGGCCGTTTCGGGATTTCCATGACCGATCGATCGATATTAGTCATCCGATTGATACAAGCAACACAACAGGAAACTCTCGTAACGAGCAACTCTCTCGAATCTATATTCTGCATTCAAAATGTTCGAATTTAAATGTAAATCGAAAATTCGCGAAATTACCGAGCCGAGCCGTGGAATCATCAGCTCGCAGGCATCGCGGCAACCTTTCGCGGCGTCGTGTCGCGTAGGTGGTGAATAAAAAACGCAACCTGCGGGATAGTGGCTGCGTGGTGGGGTCGGCGAAAGAACGTTGGAGGGAGGTTTGAAAAGGCCAATATCGGCACGGTGGTATCTGGTGACTCTGCCAGAGGTAAATAGGCCATGGCCGTCCTCGTGGTTGTCGTCGATCGTCGTCGTGTGGTCGCTCGCGCAACACGAAATTCCCTCGGAGCGGACGAGTAAACGTTCTCGCCTGGCTAAACGTCTCCTCTCTGATGGTGTATCTTAGACGAACGATATCACGATTATAGCAGCCAGGCAATCATCATCGGGATGTGTTCGATGTGCATCGAAGGTCTGGCCAGGCAACAAGCGGCATAATGCCAACCAGTGGCATTTACGCCGGCAAGACCACCTTTGCCTCGACTCTCCTATCTCTCTCTATTTCACTTGACGGTTCTCTGTCCCACCAACGATGTTCTTTCTTTTCTATCCCTCTTCTTTCTCCTCTTCCCTCCCTACTTACGTTGCTGTAGTCATTCTCTCGATCTTTTTCCTTCTTTCTCTCCGTTTCGATCGTGGTCGAGGTGCACGAGCTGCTGCTTCTTTAGCGTTCCATTACCAGCGTTCTATGGAATGCATCGGTCTCTCGCAACACCTACGAACCTGGAATTCGCGGAATCAGACAGAGTCTTTGGATTTGATACCGTTTTGGAGTAAACTTCTCTTTTCCCATTTAAAACCGCAGTAGTTCGTTTATTCTTGTGGAATAGGTAGCGTATTTTGAAATCGGATCACAGCTGTCGTCGTTTTAACGAAATTTTGTTTTCGTCGCAATAGCTTCTCTTGATTTCTGGATCACGGCCAAGAATTGTTTCGAGTTCGTCCTATTCACGCGGATTTGGATTCATCCTATTTATTCGGATTCGGGCTCATCTCCTTTGCCGTGCTACGGACGCCGTGCTGGCGGACGTATAACAAGGTAGGAGCAGCCGCAGGAATTTCCTTCGGCCGGTAGTAAAATCCTCTTCTACCTAATTGTACGTGACTCATCCGCATAATCTTGCTCCTTTCTAATAAAATCCCTGGACCATGTTGCTCCGGGCTGCCCGAGATTAAACTATTTTTGTTTCAAGAGGGAAATTTTTTAAGAAATCTGATCGTTCGAGAAGAACCAAACAACCATCCAGGCAAGGAAGAAAAAACAGAAAAGTATAAAATAAAAAAGAAAGGAAGAAAAGAGAATCGAAGCGAGTGTTGGTCAATGTGGTCGAACTTCTCTCTTTCCGTCGGTAGTCGGTAGCTAGGTATACGAAGTGATCGCGTGGTGGTGCTGACCTATGGTGGCAGAGAAGTAGCGGTGTGTCGCGTAGAACGGTGCCAGAGTGGTGGTGAGCGGCTCGCCTTGACGAGAAAATCACGTGGCCGCGGGAAATGACTTGTTATATAAACTAATGATTATCCGGGTACTTGTGCATTGCCGTGTGTCTAAACCAATGAGTCCGGCACAGGTTGATCAGCCCTCTGCTCGCTACATATGTACACACAATATCGATAGTCCCTGTACGGTAATCTGCAGGGTCCTCGATTTTCTCTGGCGACCGGGACACAGACCGCATGCACAGCTCATTATCACGGCAGCTCATTTAACTTACGGCCAACAGATAACACGCGAGATAACGGATAACGCCCCCGAGACGCCGCTCTAATAATAATATATGAGGCAAGCAGGCGTTGCGGCCACCTCGATCGTTCCCGAGCAGGAAATTCAGTCGGCAGATAAGGCCCAAGGAGATCGAGATGTCACGTTGGAACGCGAGATTCATCGTCCCGCAGCTCGTGCAACTTTACTTCCTCGCACTTTGAATATGCAAACAGCCTGTTGAATGTTACCGGCATCGGGAACCGATTGTCAGCCATTCGTTTTATAATCCAAAACACGTAGTGTTAATGTCTCGTCGATTTTGAAACGAGAATTTCAACCTTCGTTCGTTTTTTATATAAATTTGAGACGATGCGATAAATGTAAAAAACAAAACGCTTGCGAAAACATATAAATTTATATAATAAACGAACGTATAGGAATTTTGTTTCGCTTTAATTTCCAATCTTTAGTAAAAATATCCGAAACTTTGATTATCCTTCTATTTATTTTTTATTGTATATAAATTTTTTTTATAGTTCTGTTAATTCAATACGTAGGGCAAATTAAGTTAAGAAAATGAGGGACGGACGATAGTTAAGGGACCTTGACTCGTTGCCTTCGAACGGGAGATCGTTAACTGCGGATAGAACGAATGACACCTTTCGATTAGATCGTGGATTAACGATCTCACGCTCGATGTTGATTGGCTTTCAATCTGCCAGGAATTAACTTCTGTTACGAAACTACTATTAAATCTACATTAGTCGGTACGAAGATCTAGACATACAATGTCTTTCATATTTTTTCAATAAATTGTCTTCGCAACATAAAATAAAGCTTTAACGAAACAACACCTACAAACCTAAGCATTGAGACATCGGTAAAATGCATAGTAGCTAATCACCATATCGAAGAGGAGAAATGAGCTCGTATGGGGAAAATCGGCGGCGTATTCGCGGGCATAGAACGATCGAGATATCGGGTAGGCCATGGAAGTAGGTCAACGTCGTGTGGGCAAGACGGAGAACCAAGTTCAGGGGCGAACTGCAGCGCCGTGCCCGAAGCACACGGACTCTCCTGGTGGCTTAGGTTAGGTCTTCTCACTCGTTCTTTCTCCAACGTGCATACCTCCCTCTCGAGAAGGAGGCGCAACGCGCACGCGGACACGATGGAGCGAACAGAGACGGCGGAGGCG
This sequence comes from Bombus bifarius, assembly GCF_011952205.1. Classification (NCBI taxonomy): domain Eukaryota; kingdom Metazoa; phylum Arthropoda; class Insecta; order Hymenoptera; family Apidae; genus Bombus; species Bombus bifarius. The sequence goes on from NW_022884373.1 coordinate 4,098,289, forward strand.
GTCTAACGGACTTCTCTGGTCTGCCTAGTTTTATTTTTCCACTGGACCCGGAGCGTGTGGCCATTCGTTCCGTTCCTCTCTCGCACTCGTCCTCGTACACCACCACCCGGTTGGATACACTTCTACACGCGGCTGCCGCCGTCGAAGAGGGAGAGAGTGGCGTTTCACGACATCGTTCTCGTTTTCTCTTTCTCCCCCTTGAAACGATCTTGGCCTAGGCGCTTTCTCCGTGGCGAGAAAAAAGGGGACGATCCCTACAAGTAACGTTTTCGGATGAACTTGGCCCAGAAATGGCCCCCAGTGGAAAGTGCAAGTGAAACCTCTCTCTCGAAAGAGAGAGCCGACTATCGTTTCATCTTCCACTTCCATTTGTTCCTCTAACGTAGTCACATTTCACGTTCTATCCAGCGAACTCTATGAGTTCCTCGATACGATCGATTGTTCCGCGTGAACGTGAACTCGCTCCATTTCCTTTCTTCATCTTCATTGCCGTAAGATCGTTCTTAGTAAATTGCCTAAGGCGAGAGAATCGTTAGCTCTCAGGATTACTCGCGGTATCTTTTCCTATGACCGTTTCTACGAATCCGATCCATGCGCAGATCGAATGGACAAAAAGACGGAGTTCTGGCGTCGCGACCTCGGCGAAATCGTCGCGAAGGCCGTTCGACACGGTTCGCGCAGCTGGTTCGCAACTGGACGCCGGAAGATATATTGTATCGATTAGCAATAAAACGCGCACACCGTTCGCGAATAAACGGCACAGACAACTAGGTTGCTAGGTAGGTGGGTGAAGTAGGTAGAACGTAGGTAGCCGGTAACGCGTCACTCGTCTCTCTGTTCCGCAGCCCTGTGTATATGTAAGTACATAGAACTCGCGCGCCTTTTATCGTTCCAAGTGTTTCGAAAGCAAGCGAAATGCTTCAGCAGTTGTCAGCTGACGTTTACATCGTCTTGTATGTTTTCGGTGATAACTGGCTGATTTTATCTACGTGTAAAGATATATAGGCGTTATTAAACGTATGGAATGGGCTTGAAAGGAGGGGTGTCGATTCCACGTGGAGGTCACGCGTCCCTGAGGATCGCGGCTCCAGCCAGGGCGTGGTTTCTTATGCAGTTTTTACCCGCCTAGAATGCACCAGACGACCTTCGCTAGGATCAGGATATTCCGCTTCTATGACTCGCTCCCTCGTTCTGCTGGTTCACCTCACCCACCGCGCCCTCATGACATCCCATAACCACTCTCACTGCGCGATTTCGCTCCGCGCTGATTTTCCTTTCTTCTAATCGTCCAACGATACAAATATAACTATGTTAATGATATCGGCACCTGTCCATTCTCTTTTAGATGTACCACAATTCTATGAAATTCTACGAAACGCGTACAAAACATGTGGAAGTAACAACGGTACGTTTTCTCTTCTTTTGCAGAGAGACCAGCAACAACGTCACTGCCGTCCGAGGAATCCGGATCGTTGCGCGATCGAACCGAGCTCGCGACCGCGATCCATGCCCCTCGATAGAAGCAAGGAACACAAGAATGGAAGCTTCGCACTGCCATGGACATCAGTCACCTAGTCGCTGCTGCTCTTCGTTCGTCGTTTGTCGAGCAAGCAAGTGAGCGCGAGGACTGGATGCGTTTAAACCGTCGAATCTCGCTGTTGCACCCGGCGGTCTGCAGGGTTGTCCGTTTCGACGCGCGTTCGTTTAACTTTCAGCCGCCCTTTCATTTATAGCGCAGGCGACCTTGAAAATGTTACTATTTTTTTTATTACTATTATTATAATTATTTAAATCGTAATATTAAGGGGCACTAAGGCACCGTTATAAATAATATAAATATATATAATATAAATATGTACATGTATGAAAACGTAGGTGCGGACGAAGGATCCTAAAACACAATGACTGCGAACTTCCGCATCCCGTATCTCTGCTACCGCTGGAAAATTGTTGTCATTACTCTCCGATAGTTACTTGGTTACTGTAAAGACACACTACATAACCACACATACAGATACACCAACAGACGCGTTCAAGTACACGCGATGTACTTACACACACACATACACACACACACACACACACACACACAGAAGCATACACTGGCCGTACAAACACCAGGACTAAACATGTATCCAGTTGAATTTACTAAACGTTCGTCGGCTTGTTCGGCGGGTAACGTGTATCCAGTCTGATTGCATTTAAAAGCAGAGTAGAACGTGGCCAAGCACGTTTTAGTAAATTCAATGAAAAATGTTGTTCTTTCCGTATGTTACTGCTACCACCGCTATTACTACCGCCACTATATCGTCGCCTGTTACACCGCAATTACGCGCTACCAGTATACTACTTATTCGCCGATATAGCCGTTACGAGACGTAAACACGGCCATTGGAAAAATACATGTTGTCCCTCAATTATAGCGAACGATTCCAATACTATTGAGTTTCGCGTTTTCGAGATCGCTGGTGACCTGGTTGATCGATCATGAAACTCTACGATACTAGCGGACAAAGAAAAATGGCAACAACCTGTTCTCTCTTCGACCCTTATATTACGAAATTATTCTTATCCTATTCTCTCTAGAATATATTTATTATGAAGCAAACAACAACCGACTGTGTCTTCTCTTATCCTGTTTTGCCTCCTACCTATGAGAAAATCTCTGGCATCTAACGAGTTTAAGAAACTATCATCGGGGAATAGCGATCGTTATCGGATATCTTGACGACCAAAGTTTTCGAGCACAATGGTACACGGTCACCAGTGAGTCGAACGTACCGAAAACGAACGAGGCTCGACGAACGAAGTAAAGAATCGAGAAGAAAAGGGAAAGAACAAAAAAAGGATTCTTCGATTGCCTATTTTTCGTTGAAATTGCGCACATGAGTGTTCGTTGACCCGTTCCTCTACTCGCGCTCGCGCTACGTGTTCGTACGAGCTGCACGCGAGAGAGAATGCGCCTCAAAGCACGACGGCCGGCCAACAGGAGCGCGGTTTTCTCTCTTACCGCCTCTCTCCTTCTCCCTTTTCCCTCTGACACTGTCTCTTTCTTTCCACCTTTCTCTCTGTCTGTGGTCGTCAGGAAGCAGTTACTGTGCGGCCGCGTGCATTGTTACACATAACTTCTTTCCATCCTCGGCGTTGTAACGCGCGCGATCCGCGCGTTTTCAGCCACGAACACGCCGCGCGCTTTGCATTCCACGCGCACACGTCGCGGTTTTTCGCGGGCCCGTCCCACGATCCCGATCGTTGACGTTTCCACCGAGTGGCGACTATTGTCATTGTTCCGAACTTCGTCTCGACTACGACGTTTAGTTACCGTGATCATCCGTGAAGATGATTCTCTTGCGGCGGAACGGAATTATACAAAGAATCGGAAGAAACTTTGGTGTCGAATTCGACCTGCTATATACGATTAATGGATTTATGGCACGGATGATAGAAACTCTGTATGCTTTGCAGAATATAAAATTATAAACTTTTGATATCGAATCGAACCTACAATTTATGATTATGAATTTTATGATTATGAATTTAAAATTAAACGATTTTGACGTCAAATTTGATTCGTAATCTTTGATTATTCTCTCGAAGTCACTTTTTTTTTATAACAGTATCGCATAAATAACATGTCAATCTATCGAGCGTATAGAACTCCATTACCTCTGTTTGCTTGGTTGATGCAATAAACCCGTTTATAGCAGTGATTCCTTAATTGCCTCGAGCAATGGCTAAATGAAACGCAAATATAATAAATTACCTACTGAAATATCAGTACACAATGTTCCAGAGTTTATAAACCCAGTTTATACACTCGACAAATTTTAAATAATTTTTTTCCTGTTTTCCTTTTTGTCAGTTTCTGTATCTCGTACGATCGTTAAAGCCCGTTATTTACTTGATACACCTTAATTGTATCTATTGGAGCGACGTTGTGTTAATATTATCTTTACAAGTAGCGTCGTTATCAATGATATTACGTTATTTTCACCTCGATCGCGATTAACGTTACGTTCGATTGTTCAAGCCGCGTTAACGATCTCTCCTCGGACCTGGACGTTCCACTTGGATGTCCTCCTCTCCTCGCCTCTCCTCTTCCTGCTCCGCTCGGTACGGATCGCGATCGCACGTTGTAAAACAGAGAAGCGAAGCGAGAAGAAGCGGCAAGCCGAGGAGAGAAAGACGGAGAGAGGAAATCGGAAGGTTTGCGTTGTATGTAGTTACGGCGAGAGAAAGGAGAGATAGCCGAATGCATCGACAAAGCGAGAGAGAAAAGAGTGCAGTACGAATGCGGGTTCGAGCGAGAGAAACAGAGACGGGCTCGCTGCACACAGATTCTATACACACATATCCATATAAAAAAAAATATGAGTAATATATATATATTTTTTCTTTTTTCGTATTTTTCTGTTCGGGGTCGAATCGCGAGGAATGGGTCGGGCGGAAGTTTACCGAGAAATGGTTCTGGTAAAGTTCTACGTAACGCGATAAAATCGTAATTTAGTTTCATAGGACCATGAAGTTTGAAGTAAAAGTTAAGTGAAAGGAAAGCAGGAGGCTTCCTATGTTTAACGTTGATATAGATTGCTGAAGTTGCGGTAATCATTCGCGTGGAATCCTGGAATATGCAGTTTTGTCGCGCATTGAGCGCACGTGAACACGTGCCAACGTGTATGTTTCCCCGTCATGATCCTCGTGACCTTTCTGTGGAACGCAACGATCGATAGATCGATAAGTTTGTTACCGGAGGTTACGCCAGGAAGACCGTGTTCACCATTTTCGCTGCTAATATCCAATCTATCGTTCGGTTAATTAGCAACGAGCCTGCGATACAGTCAGTTCATCGTCCATGGAAGCGCACCCTTGGGTTATTTTACTTCTTTACCATCCTAGATAAAGAAAATAGTGTATCTCTTTCCTTATCGTTTACACCTTGTTTCTCCTCGTTTTCTTGTATAATAAACTACGAGAGGGTAGAAAAGGAGAAAGAAACGCGACGACCGATCAAACGTCGTTGTTGCTTTCCTCTTTCCTCCTGCCACTTTTTCTCTTCGCGACCGCTTCCTGCGCGCCTCTAGCTGGCCTTCGAGATGGAAATATTTTCGCTGATCACGCTCTATCGCGATTGAGTCATTTCTAAACGGGGTACATTTCTTCTTTCCTTCCTTTATCGATACTTTACAAAAAAAGAATATTTCCATACCCTCTAAAATAGTACTTAATCGTCCATCTCGAATATAACCCTAATCGATAATTATATCGTATTAGCAATAAATCAGCGATCGTATCGTATCAACGATAAACCTTTCGAAGCTTAATTATGACTCGGCCTCGGCATCGATGTCGAGGAAGGCAGAGTAGACGAACGAGCTGAAAAGGCAGCATATCGGCGAAAAGAATCGCTAAATCTCGAGCACGTGGCGCTGGCGGTCGCCGTGGGCCACCCTTGTTGCCCGATAAAATCGCATGGAGGCGCGAAAGGGGTAATTTTTACGGGCACCGCGACTAATCGCAAGGGATCGCCGATCGGCGGCGCACCGGGGCACGTGGCACGCACTCTCTTCTCTCTTTTGTTTTTGCAGACCTCCAGGCGACTCGGCACTAGGTTACTGGGTTCTCTTCTCGGGTTGCCTCCTTCCCCTTCGTCTTGCTGCCCCCACCACCAACACCCGGCCAACTCCCGGCTCTCTTTCCCTCGACCCTGACGGTGTGGACGCGGCGAACCGAGGTATACCCCGGATATGCGAGATGCACCTTTGCCCGCGCTGACATAACGTATCGGGTTATTTCGCCACTGGCCGAACCTGATCCTTTCGCAGCTTTTCGCCGCCACCAAACGACACCCTGCTTTTGTTTCGGCCCTGGCCTCATTGTTAGTGACACGGAATCGGGGGAAAAGTTTAGTCCGTGTTTAACGAATGACAAATTGAAATTGTCTCTGATCTTGATTCGTTCGTTCTAACCACGCTTCTGTACGAATGTTTCATCAAACGTAACTCGATTTAAAAGTCAAAGAAATTGGAATAAAGAATGTACCTTATTTACTTGGATCGGCCGTTTCGTTTACCATTGGACAATAAAAAATAATAAAAGAATAAGTAGCATTCTAACGAGCAAAGTCGAGGCCCCGTCCTTGACTTCCGGCAAGAAATGGCTGCGTTTTTCCGAGCAACGATTCAGGAACTGGCGTTTCTCGTGAATGTTCTTGTGCCGCGTTCAATTGCGAGACAATGAGAAGAAAATTCGAACAGCCTTCCCGAGATCGTTAAAGTCGATCGCTTTAGAAGCGAAGCTTCCAATTGTCTACGAAAATTCTCGCCTGTTTTGCGTACGTGTCAAGAAAGAAGAAGGTCGGGGAGGGAAGAAAGAAGCGGCAGCGTTATTTTTAACGGTCCCAGGTAGGTTCCAATTTTTCGCGATCCCGTTAGGGGACCCTGTTCAAGAAAAAAGACAAATCCGTGACCTCGAAGAGCGCAGCGAGGTGCACCGTAAACGCATAAATACGAAAAAGAAAAGACGGCGGAAATTTGCAAAACGACGACAGAATTACGGTTCGCGACCTTGCGTCGTCCATTTCTATTCGACCATTGATTATTTCTTTTTCTCTTGTCCTTTTTTCGAGGAAGGCAAATTTTATGCGTCCAGACACGCGCTGTCGCCTCTGCTTCTGCTCCTTCTATTTTTTCTTTCTTGCTTTCCGCGTTGCATTCTGCAGAATATCGACTTTCGACGCTTAGCATTCCGCAGCGGTACCAGTTCTCCTCGTTTGGCACCGGAACGAGGTGATAAACCCGAGAAAAGAATCGCCCCCGTGTAAACCAGGATCTTTCTCCTCCTAAAGCCTGTATCTTTGTTGCTCTCAGTCATGTTCTTCAAGAAAGACTTTTATACACTTTCAAAAATACCCTATTGTCCAATTCACTTTTGATTTTCTTTTCTACCTGCGATAATAACAGCAGGGAACGATCGATTAATACTATTCTGATACCGTGGAGAAATGGAAAGGTGAGCGCATTATGAAAATGATCGCATTATGAAAATGATCGCATCTAGTAATCGTATCTGCAGCCGAGAAAAACAAGCGAAATATGAACAGTTAATTTTTTTCAAGCCTGCATACCATAGTATATGATTCACAATTGGAAAAATTTCCAAACTTTACCATTTCCAAAATTCACGGTGTTGTAATAATCATGACGCCCTGCAACCAATTATCTAACTAGCAACTAAAGAATCTACCACGAAAAAGGTACCTAAGTAGTCGAACCTTTCCACAATTCAATATCTTCTTACCAAGTACGTTTTACCATATTTACAATTTCTGGGCCCCGCTGACTTTATTGCAGGACAGCTGAAAACATAAAGTTTTGTTTGCTTCCAAGACAATCGAATGCGCAAGGAGACCTCTGTTGCGGAAACTCGTCGCCTATTTCATTATTCTTAAACGTAAGAATTGAACCCCGGCAATATTGATTAATTTAACGACAGTGTCGTAAACAAACCAATTCGTATTGCAGATTTTTAAAATAATATCTAAAGGACAATGCTTTTTACTGAGACTTAACAAGGGGTAGGTTTGCGTTGAAGCAGTTTATTGATACACAGTTGTTCGTCGACGTCGAGGATTAGGGCTAATGACAGCAATTACCATTCTACATAAAGCAGTAGAAAATACGAGGGACAGTTGTTTAAGACGAGTGTTTTTACTACAATTATGTGAAATAGTGTTTTACGACATTGTTGTTTAAACTGAAATAAAATCAGGTTTAAGTTTCGTACAGGTAAGGTTGAAGGTTCGGTTTTATTATTGTGCCATCGTCCCTTTCACACGCTTATTCTCCATATTTTTCCTGGGAAATATCGTATCCGAATTAATTCCCAAAAAACGGCGTCCACTCCCAACTGAATGAAAAAATAGAACCAGAAGGTTTCCCAAACGTAGCACTCGTGAGAAAACCAGACAGGCCCTCGAAACGCGGAAGCTGCGCGTAGATTACACGGATCACAGTTAGACGAGGGTTTCAAGGAAGCAGGCGAAGAAGAAGCGTGAGCGGGACAACAAAGAGGAAAGAAAAAAGAAGGGGGAAATGCCGCAACTGCATCGCCACCACACACCTCCAGGGGCAGCTTGCTGGCGAGCTGACCTAACGGGACCCTCGTAACCGCCCCATCGCGTCGAGGGTAGGGGATCAAAAAAAGTTTTGATGAAAAAAAGAGTCCAGGTTAGCTTCAACCCTTCCGCATACCAGCGGTGGAACAGCCGTTTAGAAAGTAGAGAGATTCTTACCTAGCCATCATCAACCCCTTCTACCATTTCCCTTCAGCGTCTTTCTTCTGCCAGATTTCGTAGCTTCCTATTCCCTCTTTCTATTTTTTTTCTTTTTCTTTCTTTTTCCTTTATTTCTTGCGTCGGACGTTGGTTCTTCAAAATCACGGACCAGCTACTCGAGAACCAATTCCAGCATCTTCACCAGGTGCCTGGAAATTCGCCGGCTGCTTACACCCGTTTCCTGCATCTTCGTAAACCAAGATGGTAGGAGGATTGAAAGCAATTACGATAAAGTAACGTTTAAAGAATGATTGCGATAGCTCACCGAGGCAACAAGGAAATTAATCGAATCAATGCGGCGATCGTGCGAATATGATTTTCATTCAGAGTAACGGAGTTTTTATGGAATACGGAAGGTATTTACCTCGTTTTTGCATGCAACGATCGTATATTATTCCTACTCCGTTTCGCATACTTTGAGTTAATTCGCAAATTACCAATCATTTCATCTGTATCGGAAATATCGACTGTGGAATAAAGTTTCTTTCATCAGTTTGCTATTCAGAACAAATCCTGTATATCGGACGAAAAATTCGGATTATCGTTACACTCGTTTGATCGATCAAACGTTTTTTCCAGACAAATAGGGTGTATTAAAAGAAATTGATACACCTGCCAGAGTAACATTCTTTATCGCTAATATTTCTTACGGAGCAAAGGCACGTAAGAAGAATGATTGTTCTCAAGATCGTTCGAAGGTCTCGTTGCGCGTCACTGCAACATTGCATAAAGCAAAAACGCACGATCGAAGAAATCGATGACCTAGAAGCCTGATAAAAAAAGGTGACCTTATAGACAATGGCTTATGTTGTTCCTGTAGCAGTTACCTCATCAACCCAAACAATATCTTTTACCAATGTCCCGATATCGAATTCTAATCCCAAAGTTGTAAACTACAGTGAAACGTTTAGCCTGGACCGACCATCCCAAACGTGACAAAGCGTCCAGAGATGTTTCAAAGGGAAGAACATCGATTCCACGCTCAATCGTGTTCTCCTCGACTCATTTACACCTGTTTGGCCCTGTTCAGCTATCTGGTCGATCGATAGCTGTGTGTTCGAGAGACACAGGTGCACTTAACTCGTCCACGTTTGTCACGTGATCGTGAAGAAAATGCCGCGCACCTTTGTCCGTTCTTTTATCCTTTGCCGTTTCTTCGTTCGTTTTCCTGGGCTTGTATGGTGCGGTGTCACGCAAGAGTGTGTATTTGTGTATACGCGCCGCTCATTCGTCTTTTCCCGGCGTCCACTCCATATCACTTTCGGTTTTAAGGAAGCCTCCCGCGGCGTCCGCGCAGGAATGCATGAAATCCGTGACGGCACCACGAAGGAATCTCCCTTTCGAATCGTCGAGGACGTAAACGCCCGCTCGCGGGCTCCCTCTTCCCTTTCACGCTGATAAGATTGCTCCGAAGTAACGAAAAAACGCTCGTGTATCGACTACCTACATCGTTTCCACCCTCTCCATCCCCTTTGCCACTTTTTCAAGGTAATCAACGAGGCCGGCTTAAAATGGTCACGGTAGAAGATTACAAAATACTTCCACGTTGATAAGATTGTATGGAGGAAAAAGAAACGCACCCTAATTTTCGACCCCGAGAACTCGCGCAATTACGATGTTTACGAGACTCCATGTAATATACGTTTCTTCGCCGATTTTTTTCAGCCGAGTTTCAACCCTTTTATGATATACCCGGCACAGGAGCGATTCGGACAAATAACCATAAAAGACAGTGTTGCACCCTTTTTCAATTAGTATAAGATAGGATTATTTAAGTCAGATGGATATTCGAAACAAGTTGAGTAATAATTTGCCTTGTAATTCGCCAAATTCGGTTATCAACGATTTTTGAACGATCCACTACTTAATTCGTTATCGATGATACGATATTTTGTTTTGTGGAAATTATCCTATCTTTATTTTTCCATCATTCTTCGATACATCGTCGCAAAGCGCTCGTAAAAGGGGGAGTTTCGTCGAATTTGAATTATTACTGAGGTGGATTGTTATACGTGTTATTTTAGTAAAGAGACGAGTGATGAAATTGTAATAGTCAGTGTATATTAAAATTACTTTAAATATAAGTACAGAGATAGTGTTACGCCATGCGGCTTGCCATAGATCATATTCTTAACCGTCGGTCGCGGCACTACAATGTCGCGGGCGGATCGTCGCGGCTGCCCGACAAACAAACATTGTAGTGGCAAGCGCATAGTTTATTAAGCAGGGCGACCTCCAGAAACTTCGATTCGTGGCCGTTATTTTATCCGGCGTAAAAGAATGTGGCGTGATCCGAACGTAGTGGGGGTCGCCTTCCAGAAAAAACGGAAAAAATCGAAAGGCGGGCAGAACGTTTCGAGAAGCCAAACTGTCAATACATATCTTATATCGCGCATTACGTAGTTACATTTCTTTTGTTGTTCCATTTATATCCTTCTAATTAATAAGTTGTTGAAATAAACGTTAATTTATTAGTGTTAACACAGTGCTATATTCATTAAACCACCTCTGTTGTCCTAAACGAAACAGGGGAACGACTATTTCGCGGCGTCGATTAACATAATCGTAGCGAGAATTTACAACTCTCGTTGACGTGCTATCTCGCGATCGCGTCTCTCCGCGAACGGTCGAAACATTTTTGGTCCTTCGAGCCGGATCACGTGCCAGTGAAGAGTGCACTTACCAGTGACCACACAGTGCCACGTGACTTTATCAAGACCAGCAGCGGGAGCAGGAGCAACCACTACTGCGAAACCAGTGACGTCAGGCGCGTCATCTTCGAAGAAGCACATCCCATTGGCAAGGGAACACAACCACGCAGCCTTCCGCCGCAGCTGGACAGTCATCAACGCAACGAATTTCACAACTTAATAATACAACCGAACGAGTGGCCGTCGGGAAGGAACAAGGCGTTCCTCGCCAAGCATACACGCGACCTCACGCCGCACGATAGTAAGGTAAGCTCGATCCTTATTTCGACCATCTCCTACCCTCGGCAACGATGACAAGCGAAGACCAACTCATCTCCCTGCGTCGGAGACGAGGCTATTGTAGCGGCCGATTCACATACGTATCGAACCGACTGGACGAGCACGAGCAATCCGAGCGTCAGCAAAACTCCTTGTTAACGAACTACGAGAAACAACTGACCGAAGCTGCGAGTCAATTCGAAGCGATCCAACTCGAGTTAGAAGTATTAGACGAGGAGGAACAAGCGCGCGGCTTCGAAATAAGGAATCAGTACGTCGCGGTAGACATAAAGCTACAAAATCTTCTGAGGAACGCGCAAGCAGCATCGCCATAAACATCGTCGACATCCATAAACCTTCCAACCTGTGCATCATCCGCAAGTTTAAATCCGATAGCCATTAAATTACCAGATCTTCGGCTCCCTACTTTTGACGGAAGCTTAGAGAAATGGAACACGTTTTATGACACCTTTTCCTCCACAATCGATAAAAATCCTAGTCTCACTGACATACAGAAATTCCATTACCTGCAGTCCGCCCTGCAAGGAGAAGCAGCCGATTGTTTAAACGCGTTACCCCTTAGTAATGTAAACTACAGTCAGGCTACAGCCGTTCTCAAGGAGAGTTTCGAATGTCCACGATACACAGCTTTCAGTCACTGCATGGCAATAATTGATTATCCAAGGATAACCAAAGAATCTCCAACGGAATTAAGGCGCTTAGTCCACACATTTAAACAACACATATATGCATTGAACAAATTAGGAGACTCCTACCCCGATACCAGTGCTGTGCTCACCAGCCTCATCCTCTCTAAAATACCACTGAGTATCCAAAAGCAATGGGAAATGACGCTGCCCAATAACGAGGTGCCTCCGTACATTCACTTACTAAACTTCCTAGAGAGATTAGCACGAAGCTCCAGACCGATCACCACGGTCAGACAAACAAGAGAATCACCGGAACAAACTACTCCGGTCCGTCAACGCGCATCACGAGGGCATGCACTTACGGCGACACAGGTTAATCCAACATGCCCCACCTGTCAAGGACCACACCCCATTTGGAAATGTGACACCTTCAAAACCAAATCCCTTCGCGAACGTATTCGGGAGGTCAAAAGAGCATCACTATGCGTCAACTGCCTCGGGAAAGGGCACACAACGCGGCATTGTTTCGCAGGATCATGTCGCGTATGCGGAGAACGACATCATACAATGCTGCACAGGACAAAACGCCATTCAGGGTCTCGTTCCAGCACGTCCAGCCCGAAATCTTCCCCATCAAATAGCCGATCCACAACACCTTCTTTGCCACCCTACGTATCACCCACTCGTTGCAAAAGGCACACAACAGACCACAGATCGGAAACACCACGAACAGCCGCGTCTCCAAGTCCACCGCCCATTGACAAACGAACACACAACCAATGACGCCGACGATCGACGACTCCGTTGATGACCGAACATATCAGACCAATAGCATCCGAATTACGGTTCAATGATCTAGTCCTCACAGCGCAGATTAACATTTTGAATGATAAACATCAACCAATCCGTTGTCGAGCGTTGCTCGACACCGGATCCAGTATGAATTTCATTACCGAGGAATTAGCAAAATCGCTAAAGATAAGGCAAAACAAATGTTCGGTCCCGATCGGAGCTCTAGATACCTTGACAACGACTTCTAAGCGACACGTCACGGCCACGATCACTTCCACTGACGGTACATACACGCGGACATTAACGTTCCTTATCATTCCAACCATATCAACCTCAATTCCCAGCGAACCCATCGATCGTTCGACACTTGAGATACCAAAAAATCTCAAATTGGCCGATCCACGATTTCATTTACCAGCTCCGATAGATGTACTACTAAGCTCAGGTTCAACACTCGCGTCGATGTGTGTGGGACAAGTCAACCTCACGCAGCCAGACGAGCCTGGACTGCGTCTGCAAAAGACGCGATTCGGATGGGTAATCGGGGGGAGTCCAACTTCCCAAACCGCGACAAACATATTTCACACCTCCACGACGACTTTACAAGCAGATCTCGCGCGGTTTTGGGAAATCGATGAAGGACCCTCAATTAAACATATCTCAGAGGCAGATCGACGATGCGAAGAACACTTCCAAATCCACACCCGACGCACCAGCGAAGGACGATACATCGTCGCTCTACCTTTCAACGATCAGCTTCAGTCACTCGGATCCTCTAAAACGCTGGCGAGTAAACGACTCGCCTCACTCAATCGCCGATTCCAGCACGACAAACGCTTCGAATCAGAATATCGAACGGTAATACAGGAATACCTGGCATTGGGACACATGACGAAGGTCAATGACAACCACTCCGACGATAACGGATACTATTTACCCCATCATGGCGTGACCAAAGCATCGAGTCAAACCACCAAACTCCGTGTAGTTTTCGACGGATCGGCACCAAGCACTACCGGAACCTCCTTAAACGATACACTTCACACAGGACCCAAGTTACAGGAAGATCTATTTTGTATATTAATTCGATTCCGCGCTCATCAATACGTACTCACTGGCGACATCGAGAAGATGTATCGGCAATTCCTCGTACGACCAGAGGATCGGAAATATCAAAGGATATTATGGCGCAGCGCGAGTGGAGAAACAGAAACATATGAGCTTAACACTGTAACGTTCGGTTTATCCGCAGCCCCGTATCTAGCTATTCGGTGCCTCAAGCAACTGGCAGAGGACGAAGGACATCGATTTCCACGTGCAGCACAGGTACTGCAACGGGATTTCTACGTCGACGACGCTCTCACCGGAGCTGAAACGAAGGACGAAGCCCTCACGCTCAGAACAGAACTCACCAAGTTACTTCAGCTGGCCGGCTTAAACATACGAAAATGGGCGTCAAACGATAATGACTTGTTACACGGACTTTCCTTAGAAGAAACAAATCACCAACATTTTTTGGGCGACTCGCAAACCTTGAAGACGCTGGGGGTGTTTTGGAATTCATTCGACGATTCTATTCTTTACTCGGTCGAAGTCAAACCCACGCCCTCGCGAGTCACGAAACGAATCATCAGCTCGGAGATTGCAAAAATTTACGATCCGCTCGGTCTGCTCGCACCGGTGATTGTTCGGGCCAAGATGCTACTTCAACGAATATGGTCGTCGAAAATCGATTGGGATGAATCACTTCCGATCGAGTTACATACAGAGTGGGAAAGGTACTATGCCCAATTACCCTTATTAAACAACGTCAGGTTCCCACGCAAAGCAATAATCGAGTCCGCTATGGAAATTGAACTGCATGGTTTCTGCGATGCCAGCGAAAAGGCTTACGGAGCCTGTGTTTATCTCCGAACCCTTACCATCAACGGCCGTGCTTGGACCCAACTTTTAACCGCAAAATCGAAAGTCGCCCCACTCAAGTGCCAGACCATTCCTCGGCTCGAGCTGAGCGGAGCACTCCTTCTTACGTCCCTGATGTCAACAGTACAACAAGCCCTATCACAAAAAATTACTCGAACTATCTATTGGACCGATTCCACTATCGTCCTCCATTGGCTCAATACATCACCTCACACCCTTAAAACATTCGTCGCTAACAGAGTCTCCGAAATTCAAACAAAAACCAGCATCCGCGATTGGCGCCACGTTCCTACCGACGACAATCCCGCGGACTTAATATCACGCGGCCAAACACCCGAAGAGTTCCTGCGCCCAACCATCTGGCAGCACGGTCCTGCATGGCTCTACCAGTCGGAAGGCTATTGGCCGACATGGGCTCTAACACCGCAAATTGAAGTACCGGAGCAGAAAGGGGCGATTTGTCTGTCCGCAAACCCCGCCGATTACAGTTTGTTGGAAAGGTATTCATCCTGGCCCAAGTTGATACGAATCATAGCTCGTTGCCTCCGTTGGAGACAGGAAAGGAACCGAGCGGCACCCCTAACCGTTACCGAGTTACGCATAACGCACAATAAACTGATAAAATTGTTGCAAAACATCCATTTCTCCGAGGAAATTCGTACACTCCAAAAAGATCGGAACGCGGCGATAAAGGGTAAGCTCACGCGACTCAATCCGTTCATAGACAAGGAAGGAATATTGCGAGTCGGGGGTCGACTCAGTCATTCGTCGATGACCTTCGCCCAGAAACATCCCATAGTATTACCCAAGTCATCCGTTACAACACGCATCATAGAACACGAGCACAAGATCCACATGCATTCCGGAACGCAGGCTACGTTATACGCAGTAAGACAAAGATACTGGCCCGTCGACGGTCGAAGTCAAGTATGGCGGGCGATCAAAGGCTGCGTCCGCTGCTGCCGCGCTCAACCACCGCCGGTAGAATACGTGATGGGTAATCTGCCGGAGGCGCGAGTAACGGAATCTCGCCCATTCACAAACGTCGGCGTCGATTACTGCGGGCCGTTCCACATCAAGGAAAAACGAGATCGTAACCGTCGTCAGATAAAGGTATACGTAGCCATTTTCGTATGCCTAGCAATTAAAGCGGTACACATCGAGCTCGTTGACGATCTCACTAGCGAAGCCTTCATCGCCGCTCTTCGCAGATTTATCGCTCGACGAGGGTATTGCTCCACCATCCATTCTGATAACGGCACCAACTTCAGAGGAGCAAGCAACGAATTACGAGAGCTTCACGATCTATTACAATCGGACGATCACAAGAAAAAAGTAACCGCATTTTTAGCCGACAAACAAATCGAATGGCGCTTCATTCCCCCTCATTCACCGCATTTCGGTGGGCTATGGGAAGCAGCGGTGAAGTCATTCAAACGCCACCTCAGGCGTGTAGCCGGCAACGAGTTACTCACCTCTGAACAATTGAACACTCTCATCATAGAAATAGAAGCAGTCCTCAATTCCCGCCCGCTAACTCCTATCTCCACCGATCCAAATGATCTCCTAGTCCTCACTCCCGGACATTTTCTCATTGGCGATTCACTAATGTGCTTACGTGATCGAGATTTCAGAGACATTCCATCGAACCGACTCTCCAGATGGCAGCATATCCAACAGCTTAAACAGCATTTTTGGAACCGCTGGCATAAGGAGTATTTGAACGAGTTAACCAACCGAAATAAGTGGAGCAAGGGTGGACACGGCATCCAAAAGGGCACAATCGTCATCCTCAGAGAGGACAACGTACCCTCCATGCATTGGCCTCTGGGCCGAGTTATCAAGGTTCATCCAGGCGCCGATGGTGTCATCCGGACAGCTACAGTTCAGACGGCAAAGAGCGTTTTGGATCGGGCCGTCAAAAGGCTTGTCCCACTGCCAATTCAACCCGATCTCGAGAAACCCGAACAACTAGCCACCGAGACGAACTAAGATAGGAACTTCAACCACATCTCGCTAATTTGATCGGTACCCTCTCAACGGGGGGAGAATGTTACGCCATGCGGCTTGCCATAGATCATATTCTTAACCGTCGGTCGCGGCACTACAATGTCGCGGGCGGATCGTCGCGGCTGCCCGACAAACAAACATTGTAGTGGCAAGCGCATAGTTTATTAAGCAGGGCGACCTCCAGAAACTTCGATTCGTGGCCGTTATTTTATCCGGCGTAAAAGAATGTGGCGTGATCCGAACGTAGTGGGGGTCGCCTTCCAGAAAAAACGGAAAAAATCGAAAGGCGGGCAGAACGTTTCGAGAAGCCAAACTGTCAATACATATCTTATATCGCGCATTACGTAGTTACATTTCTTTTGTTGTTCCATTTATATCCTTCTAATTAATAAGTTGTTGAAATAAACGTTAATTTATTAGTGTTAACACAGTGCTATATTCATTAAACCACCTCTGTTGTCCTAAACGAAACAGGGGAACGACTATTTCGCGGCGTCGATTAACATAATCGTAGCGAGAATTTACAACTCTCGTTGACGTGCTATCTCGCGATCACGTCTCTCCGCGAACGGTCGTAACAGATAGTGTATGCCAATCGTTATCGTCGCTCGCTATTCGATTGTATGTCTCGCTATAATGATTCGCTATAATGCTTGCTATACTCGTCGCTATACTGATTCTGATTGTCTCTTAGAGAGCACGTTCGTCTATTTGCATCGATTGGCGGGCTTACAAAAAATTCAAATGCAACTCTGGTTGACGATTACAAATAACGGAGATAATGTTTTGTTCAGAGTTCGTTTACTTTTGAAACTAGCAAATCAAAAAAATGTTGACACTCCGAAGCACAACAATATGAGTCACTTGCGATTCGAATCTTTCATTGACTCATGTGCCGCTACATTACCACCCCTAATCAGTGTCGTCGGCGAGTGGTAGTGATAGAACGCGAAGAAAAGACGAGGCACGTTCGCTCGCCGACTCGCTGACCCTTGAAAATATGCGGATAAGCAGAGGAATCCTCCGGTATTCAAGCCGGCTCAACATTTCGTGACGCATCGATGCTCAAGCGCGGCGCGCTCATCCGCCGGATAGAACCGCATCACCGATGAACTGTGCAACGAGCTTTAACACCGGCGCCTTAATTACACGCTGTCCTGTTCGAGCGCTAATCGCCGCTACTTATATACCTATGTTGTCGAAACGAGCCTCGAGGATAGGGTTGCCACGTCGCGTATTAGCCGTTTCGCCAGAACCAACAGTTTCGAGAAGAGAAAGACGGCAACAAGTTACGCGAAATGACGTGCAAGACGATAATTATTAGAATTTACGTGCGTTCATGATCGATATCTTAATCTGCTATTAACGTCTGTGGCTTAGGAGAAGAAAATCTTTCAATTAAAGTGCGTAACAGTTGATCTTTGGATGGGACAACATTTGCGAAACGTGATCTCGTACAAAATCATTAGTATGCTTCTGGTTGCGCGTACCAACCATAAAATGGTCAAGTAAGATGTAAATATATAAACTGGGAAGGTCATTCACCAGATGCTAATATAGTAAAACACTCGTAGTATACCATATTATGAGAGAGTTGTATCGTCAATTAAGGAATAAACAATTTTGGAAAAACTTTGCAGGTGAAGCTTCATCATCGTCCATCGTTCCGCGTATCATTCGACATATCGTTGGTGGTCCTGAAGCTTCTAAAGGTTCTATAGAGGAAGCAGTCGGACGACATTCATCGACCGTAGTCCATTTAACGAACACGAAGCCTATTGATTTCGAATGCAGCGATTGCTAACCGTCCGTGTCGTATCGTCTAGACGCTTCCGACGCGATTGAATTCATTTCGCGCGCGAAACCGCCGATGAATGGACCATGTATTCGGATCTGAATGAACCTACTTTCAGCTTCGATCGATATGATCACCAAAGTATCGTACGGAAAGTTTCCTTTTTGCCGATGTATCCTTAGTAGTGGCGATGTTAACGCAAGCGCAGGAGCGTCAATCGCGTTTTTGTCCAACGATATTGCATTCTATGAACTGTTGCAATGATCGAGGAGAGTCTGAAAAGCTAGTATCCCTTTTACCAGCCGCGATTTCAATAAATTCCGGCTCCAGCATCATCGAGTTTCGTTAATTAAAATCGATCCAAGGAGAGACGTGACGTAGCAAGTCGGCGCATCGATTAAAATAATAAATTCGAATAATTGCGCGACGCGTATCAATCTTGGTCCATTAACGGGAGCCGATATTTTATCGGAATGTCCGCGAGGCGCGATCGATTACGCAAGAGCGAGCTCTCGCGTCTGAAAAATCCCTGGCGAAGAATGCAATCGCAGCGGATCGCCAACGACACGACGGAAAACAGAGACGGAACGAGAACGTGAACGAAAGAAGGAAAGAAACGGCACGGGGAAAGAGGAAGAACCGGCTGGATCGAAATCGAGAACTGGGAGAAAGGAAAAAAGGACGAAGCAAGGACAAGGAGGATGTATCTCCCTCCTCCTTCCTTTCCTCTAGTTTCTTCGCATAGGAGCACGGCAATTCCATCGTGGTCAGATCCTAGGTAAGGTCGTTACTCACATCGGGAACCAAATAAATTCATGTCCTTTCGCAACAACGAACAGCATCGATGCCAATCGGGCAGGCAGACGACTGAGGGCGTAGGGCAGTCGTAGAACAATATGGTAACCTTTCATTTCATCCTCGTCAGAAGAACGTATCGAAGGGGGCTCGATCTTCGACGAGATAATGCACAACCGATCCGCAAGGACCATGGTCGAAGTGACAAGTATCTCTATCCTGCCGTCGATTTGTAATGTGAAAAGAGAACTCGAGTTCTGTCGGTTGGTTTTACGCAAAGTTTATGAGCAACCCTTCGACGAAGCTCGGAGAATAGAGTCGTTAGCGGGTTGTCAAACCGCGGAGATCTTGCATCATTTCACTTTTACCTGTGTCGTATTTCTCTCGAGGGTGCCCCTTTCTATTCGTGTATCTTTTTTTCTGCTCCTTTCACTTTCTCCGAAACCTAGTTCACCTCTGTTCCTTTGCCGCCCTTAGTCATTTCTTTTTTTGTTCTTCGCCTTCTCCCATCCATTACTTTCTTCGTCGAAGGGCCACCTTCCAAGCGTTCGTTATCGACCATATCGGATCTAAACCCGCGAAACAATAGACCACCGAACTGTTTTCTCGCACCTGTCGCCGTTACCGATCTGGAGAGACGAAAAGAGTGACCTCGTTAAGAATTTGACAAGAATTCTAAAGGTTACTCTTCAAGTACCATCGACGATTGCCAATAAATGGGATTACTATACCGAACACAACTTAAATTTATGAAAGAAATATTAATTTTCAAACCTATAACCTTCCATTCTCTACAAAATCTCTACCACGATCTACGTCTTTAAGTTTATATTCCCAAAGCATCAACATTGTAGCTTCTACGAGTATCGAGAGATTCTACTCGACCAATCGACCCGCTCGCCAGTCGACGACCGTTCGCTTCCAGCGAGCGCCGTTCCAGTCGCAAATGTCAACCGTGGCAGGAGGGAAAACGCAGCCGGAGGGAAGGAAGAAAAAAAAAGGAACGGGAAAGAGACGAGCGACTCGTTCGAAGACGATTTTGCAAGGGAGCCGAGCACGAGCCGCGGGGAAATTGGACGCCTCAAATGTCACATATCCGCGCGGTTCGATTAAATGTCGCCAGTGAGGCGCTCGCGACTCTCGGCCCGTAGCACTCGATACGCGGCGCGTCCTTGTTGAAATTAAATTGGAGGGCCTCGCGGCGCACGTAGAAAAGATCGCTCGACGAAAGGAAATTACGCAATTCACCGCAAAAGCCGCATTGGCAACCGTATGTATCCTGTCGTCCCGCTACGTATCGATGCAACGAAGATCGATTTCTCGTTACGCAATCGCGCACAGGTGGAGAGGGTAGAAAGAAAGTGGCGACGAGCGTTAGCGGTTCGGGAACTTTCTTGCATCGTAAACGACACGAAGCGACTTCCTCTCTTCCGCAAAATCGCCATCGACAGACGGGCTACGTTAGATGGATTTTTAACGATTAGGGGAGCGATATGATGGAAAGTGGAAGGAAAGTTGCAAAGAGGAAATCCGCCGTGTAACCTTTTACCGTTTTCTCCTCGAGAGTGACAGGGAAATTCATTTATTCGCGTGCCGTTCGCTTTGTTGTACTTTTAGTACTCTATGGTGAAAGGTAAGAATTATAAATTAAGGAAATGCAAAAACCGAAAGGTTTTTCGAAAGTAATAGGAAGATCCTTTTATTGTAATGATTTAGGATTTTATTATAATTGCAGTATTTTATCGCAGGAGCAAGCGATGATTGGTAGTAACGCTTTTCGCTTATTTAAAGGCAACGTTGTTTAAATTTTGATCGAGTATCGTCCGTAAAAGAGGCGTATTACAGAAGATTTTGTTCCACTGATCGATCGTGTAAGCTGTAAACAATGTTGCCGCGACAGATGGGTAAGAAAACGTAAGGACGTTGAAATTACGCAAGCGACTCCCGGTGAAGTTGCACGTTTCATCTGCGTATCTTCGAACGCGTGATATGACACGAAGTGCAGGAGGTAGATTCCTTGTGTTACAGATTTCCTTCCGGTTGTGTAACAAGCGCCCGGTTACACCCCATCCCTTCGTCTAGTCAGCACCCCCTCGTTGTGTTGTCATCGACAAAGGATCTGCAGTTTTCGAAGAGCGTTTTTTGATAGTTTCCGACCGATCTAGGAAAAGAGGGGAAAAAGAAAGAAAAAAAAAAAACGAGAACGAACGAACGGTTCAGCGGTTGCTTGGATGGTTGTCGACAAACGCCGACAGTTTTTCGGTCCCTTGAGTGTCCATGCACAAGCGGGAGGGAATACAAATGCAGGAAGTTACGCATCCTGTGCGATCGATCTATCGCTCGCAGGATCGTGCTTCGGCCTTTATTCGACCGGTCCTGGACACTCTAGACGCAGATAGAGAATATCGATCTTAGAATACTTTCAAATATTGCATTCTAATTTTACTTTTGCTAAGGCAAATGCTACGTGTCTAGAAAATGAATTATTACAGTCCAGAATTTCTCATCAAATATTTCTTAGAGGAGCGATATGATATCTATGTTTGTTGCGTGTCATTCTACTATGTTGTTGTTTTATGTTTAATTTTAGTGGAAATTAATGCCTTACGTAATTATCAATGTTTCGCTAATGATCTGCTTCCAGAAGAAAACATTAATCTTTCCAAGAAGCAATTATTATAGAAGAAATCTTCACCGTGAGAGATAACGCTAATAATGTGTGAGAGTGTTTAGCAACGCTTTGTTAGCAAGCTGCACAATGCGGACGATGATTCTGTTAAATAAGAAAACGAGGAAGATCATGGTGGTTTTCGGTGGACCGTGAGAATTCGTGGTTTAAAAAAAAGCCACAGGGCATTCAGGATGATGACGATGATTTGGAGTACAAACGAGGCCGAACGAGAACAGGGAGAAGGTTTCTGGAAAAAGGGTTGCGCCTTCCTTCCGCCGAATCGAACCGATGTTTCTTTCGGAATCGATTAAAACTTGCGAGATGAAACGATAGTCGACATTGTACAAATAAAGTAGAAACAGGAAATCGTTGCAACATGTTGAGAAAATTGCATCAAGAGTCCGCAGATGCGTTTTATAGACCTTGATGGATTTATTAATAGATTCGCTGAAACTTCGCGCATTGATTGCGCTTATCCTTGCTTTAAAATCACTGACTTTTATTTTTGCTCGTACTCGATATTGAATGGTACAATAAATGAAGACAATTACAAATTGATGAAATTTTGTATTATGCTTATTGACAAAAAAGAAGATCGTTGCCATGAACCGTTTTATGTCTCCAGTACAGTGAACATTTAATAAATAAATTGTAATTTCATATGATATTAAAACAATAGTATTAAAAAATTTCATCAATAATAAATTTCTTAATATAAATTGACATTATAACGATTATTAAAAATTTTTTTGAAATATATAGATACAAGAAATTGATATAAAAGTTAAAGTGATAAGACGAAGGATCTTCTAATTGTTTCGTACGGTATATATCATAATAACAGTATTATCGAATGTGAATAAATTCCCAAGCTTCACACCTCACACAGAAATGTATCATTGCAATTATGCTTCACAATTGACAATATAAGTAGTCGAATAAACGCTATCCATGAAACTCTGTACTTTCTACGGAAACTCTGCAGTTTCGTCTAGTAATGGTTCTCTCATTTGTAAAATACCCTGTTAAACAATTCTTATCCAGCCATGTTTATGGCAGTAGGGAAGAAACTCCTATGGTCGAGCGGTCTAAAATACTAAAACCTAAAGCGGATTATGTCGATTCTCAGCTAGAGTATGAACAAGCTTATGCCACTATTCGCGATGACGGATGGTACCTGAGGTGAAACCCTTTCCGTGTCCGTTTCAACATGCGAGAACAGGGAATTATCTGGCCTACCTTTCGGCTGATCATAAACTTTTACTGCGTTTTCTGGTCAGTGCGGTTTTTTGCATCTGCCTACCGAAAGAAAGGTGAAAGGATTAAAAGGGACGTTGGTGCCAAGCCTCGTTAAGAACTCACTATAGAAGGGTTGCATGGTATGATTTAGTCGAGAAAGGTCCGCGTAAATCCGTAAATGACATATTACCATAGACCCTCTGTACTCATGGAGTCCCTAAAGAACAATTCCTTATGGCCTGTCATGGTAAATCTTTGCTCGAACAGTTTTAAGTTTCGTATGGACAAAATGCATCTTTGTTTGCATCGTTGATTTGATTTTGTCTTCTATTCTTTTTCTCTAGTTAGTTATTTCTCTTACTTATCTAGTTAGTTCTCTCTAATTAGTTATTTATGATCGATGCTATTGGTTTTAAGGAAAGTTGACGTATATTTGAAGATAGTCGAAACAGTTGAATAAACGAAATAGCATAAAAATTGTAGAAGAACAAGGATGGCATACAACGTTATGTATTATTTATGGTAAGTTGGTAAATGTCTGTAGATAACACTTAGAATATTATAGAAGCGGAGCAGGTACCATCTTCAGGTAGTATCCTGAAGCTCGGAAAGGTGGTACTGAAAGTAAATTCGAAGCAGTTAGAAGAAGTTACCGACCATAGGACAGTGGACAGCACAAGATTACGGCATAAACCAGATAATATATATTTTCGATTTTTATTATAGAATACACAGATGTATGTACAGTAGATGAAATACAGAATAAATATCTCATAATGAAATGTTATACTCTACGAAGACTCTAGGAACACTAGAGGTATCTTACTAAGTATAATTTCCAACGTTACCGATCTAGCACGAAGTAAGATTATATTCGCGGTTAAAACTACAATGAAATCAAACTATGAAATCACAAAATAGGCAGAATTAATTTTTACCTATTTCGATGCATCTTTATTGTTTACAATTTTTTAAATTTGAAATTTCCTTATCCCTTCTGCCCTTTTCTTTGTTCTTTTTCATATAAAGAAACTGGAATGTGATATTATATCGGGTATCATATAGTATAAGAATAAGAGCCTTCTATCGATAGGAAAATGATTCTTGAACTAAACTCGTGCATAATCACCTCCTCGTGGTGAGACCTGGTAATTGGCATGGTTTTCCAAAAATTAATCGGTTGATTAATCTTTGGAAAACGATACCAAGCCAAGAACTACGCAACAGTTCAGTTTGGATCGCCAAAGGCCACTAAGAGAATTTTGTTCAAACTAATTGATAGTCGAAAACTAGTATTAAAGAAGTGTGAATTTAGTCTTAGTTTGCAGAAACTATTAAAATGATAAAAATGGATATCGTATTAAATCGTTGAAGTTGCCAATTTACGATAAAATTAAGAAATTGTTCAATTTGATTTTGTCATAATGGAAAAACCGTCGTTTGCTATGTCAAAAGATCGTTACCGTTTGATTAACATCTCGTCACCTTGTCAAGGTATATAAGAAACACGGAAGTCGCGCGCGAGCTCTTTTGTGCCCGAAATTCCGGAGGGTGAACATCGAAGAAGAATTTAAATATAAGGTAAATAAAAAAAAAATCAAATAACAACATTGCAACTAGCAATTTACAACGTCTAAACCATTAATTTACAACACTTAAGCTATAAATTTATAACATTTAAGCAATTAATTTATAACATTTAAGGAATTAATTTATAACGTCTCAACTATTAATTTATAACATTTAAGCTATTAATTTACAACATCTAAACCATTAATTTACAACATTTATCCTGTTATTTTATACAATTATGCCATTAATTTCTAACATTTAAACTATTAATTTCTAACATTTAAACTATTAATTTCTAACATTTAAGCCATTAATTTCTAACATTTAAACTAGTAATTTATAACATTTAAGCCATTAATTTACAAAATTTAAGCTATTAATTTACAACATCTAAGCCATTAATTTACAACATTTAAGCTATTAATTTACAACATCTAAGCCATTAATTTACAACATTTAAACTGTTATTTTATACATTTATGCTATTAATTTATAACATTTAAGCTATTAATTTACAACATTTAAACTGTTATTTTATACATTTAAGCCACTAATTCCTAACATTTAAACTATTAATTTATAACATTTAAGCCATTAATTTGTAACTCTTAAACTGTTATTTTATACATTTAGCTATTAATTTATAACATTTAAACTAATAATTTATATCATCTGAGCCATTAATTTGTAACATTTAAGCCATTAATGTAAAACAATTACTCCATTAATTCTTAACAGTTATACCAATAATTTATAACCACATTCTCCCATTAATTCAAAGCAATTATGCTCCTAATTTATAACAGTTGCACCATTAATCGGAAACAACTCTACATTCATTGATTGAAATCAATACCATCAATTCGTAGTGAGTGAATTAATGATTTATTTTGTTATATTTTATTAACGAAAGCTTTCAAGTCCCTGAAGTGCTATTTCATTTCTATATAGCATTATTTTTTAATTTTAAATGCAGTATTAATTTCTCATTTCACTGTTTCGTATAAAAGCAGTGGTAACACAGAGTGTAATTTTAAGATGTAATTTTCCATGTCTGCTCAAAACCAAGGAAACAACACCATATTCATGGGATCAAGGACGCAAGTGCAATTTAACCGAAGGCAACCGCACCTTATCTGTAGCTGCACATGAGTCAGAGGACATTTCAAATCATGTTGTTGTTTTGCCTCGGAGTATCAAGACCATTAGATTACAAGTAATGTAAGAACAAATAAACTCCGGGCAAAACAATTTCGCCGTTACAATGTCGCTTTATTATAAAATAATTTTACATCTCTGCTTCCAATGCTTAAAAACTGTTTATGTAAATGGGACCCGAGCGTAGTTACCTCCTCGTGGTGGGTCCCGGTAATTGGTATCGTTTCCCAAATAATAATACACCAAGTACTGTTTTGAATATTAGTATTAGTATTTGAGAAACGATATCAAGCTAAAAACTACTTCAATATAGTCTGGTCTTGATCATCCAAAATAGTTTTGGAGATCTAGACCGGACTAAGACCCCCCCGCGGGGGCGCCGTGGGACATCGTGGGACACCGTGGGACATCGCGGGACACCGTGGGATGCGAGCGTCTTAGCCTTAATTAATCATAAGGCAGATACCTATGTTAAGTGCATTGTGAGCTCATTCTGTACAAAAACACTTATCTATCTTGGAACGAAAAATAAAAATCTCGTCTCTCGTGATCCCCTCGCTTGCCACACTGGAAAAATTGTTCCCGCGATTTATCGGTTCGCGGTCGCTCAGTTCTTTCAAACCGTAGCGTGACGTACTCGCTCGCGCGTATTCCGGGTACGTGCGGGTCAACGTGCACTGGACAACTCTTTGGATTCGTAAGTCGCCCCAAGCACACCTATGTCTTGATGACTACTCGACGACTGCTCGTCGTTTGCCTCGAATCACGGGAGTTGTCATCGCACTGGTGATGCCTGCGATC
Source organism: Bombus bifarius (assembly GCF_011952205.1). Taxonomy (NCBI): domain Eukaryota; kingdom Metazoa; phylum Arthropoda; class Insecta; order Hymenoptera; family Apidae; genus Bombus; species Bombus bifarius. The sequence continues at coordinate 4,124,996 of NW_022884373.1, forward strand.
CGCAATACTGTCCGATTGGTACTTCGGTACTCGGGCAGAGACCTGCATTTCACGTCCTCCGTAATCCTGTTCAAGTGACGAACCCGCGGGGGTGGACCCCACTGTTCAGTTGGGGCCTTGCCTTTGTAATCCTGTTCAGCGGTCCCTCCCCGGGCCTTCATTTGTTCAGTTGGAGTGTGTTAAATGGCAGGCCTATTTGCTAGATCGCTAGTATCATCGGTCGGTGCCATCGACCGTGATAAGATCCAGACGACGTGACAGGAATCGGGCGAAGGTCAATGCTTGGGCTTTCCGCTGAACCTTAGGGTTATCCGGTGCACGGGGGTACGTTATGTAGGTTTGTTAGTTCTTTCGAGAGATCGTGATTTCGTTCGTTCCGGGCGCGCTGCGGTTTTTCTTTCATCGTCTGATTGTTGGGGCTCCTTTTCCGTAGTAGCCTCATATTGTGTCTTTCGTTCCAAGTTAGACAAATGTGTCTTTGATACCGAATGCGGCCAGTAGGGTTGCGAATTATTGTACTGATCGATGTAATCGTTGCGTGGGAGATAGATGGTGTGTTATGTATGTTGTTTTACGTTTGTAAGGATTTATGTAAGCGCTGCGTTCGAGATAGGTGTTTCGCGGTTAGGACACGAAATAACTATCTCTTTACGCAGGCCCATGATCAAGTAGAGTCAGAACTCGACATTCTTACCAATAGGTTGAATGTCGAGACCGATGCATAATGTTGAATCACTCATGGGCGGGTCTCGTGCGTAGTCACCTCCTCGTGGTGAGACCTGGTAATTGGCATCGTTTTTCAAAAATTAATCAGTTGATTAATCTTTGGAAAGCGATACCAAGCCAAGAACTGCGCAACAGTTCAGTTTGGATCGCCAAAGGCCACTAAGAGAATTTTGTTCAAACTAATTGATAGTCGAAAACTGGTATTAAAGAAGTGTGAATTTAGTCTTAGTTTGCAGGAACTATTAAAATGATAAAAATGGATATCGTATTAAATCGGCAAAACAATATCGCCGCTACAATGTTGCTTTATTATAAAATAATTTTACATCTCTGCACCCAATGCTTAAAAACTCTGTATGTAAATGGGACCCGAGCGTAGTTACCTCCTCGTGGTGGGTCCCGGTAATTGGTATCGTTTCCCAAATAATAATACACCAAGTACTATTTTGAATATTAGTATTAGTATTTGAGAAACGATATCAAGCTAAAAACTACTTCAATATAGTCTGGTCGTGATCATCCAAAATAGCTTTGGAGATCTAGACCGGACTAAGACCCCCCCGCGGGGGCGCCGTGGGACATCGTGGGACACCGTGGGACACCGTGGGACATCGCGGGATACCGTGGGATGCGAGCGTTTTAGCCTTAATTAATCATAAGGTAGATACCTATGTTAAGTGCATTGTGAGCTCATTCTGTACAAAAACACTTATCTATCTTGGAACGAAAAATAAAAATCTCGTTTCTCGTGATCCCCTCGCTTACCACACTGGAAAAATTGTTCCCGCGATTTATCGGTTCGCGGTCGCACAGTTCTTTCAAACCGTAGCGTGACGTACTCGCTCGCGCGTATTCCGGGTACGTGCGGGTCAACGTGCACTGGACAACTCTTTGGATTCGTAAGTCGCCCCAAGAACACCTCTGTCTTGGTGACTGCTCGACGACTGCTCGACGTTCGCATCGGATCGCGGGAGTTGTCGTCGCGCCGGTGATGCTAGCAAATCTGTTGGGGATTCGGTCGTGGATCTGCAGTCCTGTCCGATTGGTACTTTGGTACTCGGTCAGGGACCTGCAATTTCACGTCCTCCGTAATTCTGTTCGGGCCCGCGGGAGTGGACCCCACTGTTCAGTTGAGGTCAATGCCTTTGTAATCCTGATCAGCGGTCCCTCCCCGTGTGTGGACCCCACTGTTCAGTTGGGGCCTCTTGCCTTCGTAATCCTGTTCAGCGGTCCATCCCCGGGTTCCACATGTTCAGTTGGAGTGTGTTAAGTTGCCGGCCTATGTGCTGGATCCACGGCTGAATTACCCGTGGATCACTAGCATCATCGGTCGGCGCCATCGACCGCGACTCGTGTAAGTTTCGAACGGCGAAACAGGAATCGAGTTACGGTCAATTCTTGGGCTTTCCGCTGAACCTCGGGGTTATCTCGTGTACGGGGGTACGTCGCGTAGGTTTGTTAGTTCTTTCGAGAGATCGCGATCTCGTTCGTTTCGGGCGCGCCGCGATTTTTTCCCTTATCATCTGATTCATCGGGCATTTTCTTGTTTTCCCATTTTTAAGGGATACTTATTGAGATCACGTTAGAGTTTATAACTTTTCAGTATCTTCAATATCTTACAGTGTCGCAAAAATAGAACGATAACTAGTTTAGTACAGCGACTCGTATGTCCCTTCTGCGAGACACGAAATGGTATATACCGTGTCAGTAGCTACATTTTCTTCCTTTCATTCCAAGTTAGATAAATGTGTGTTTGATACCGAATGATGCCAGTAGGGATGCGAATTATTGTACGATATTTGTACTGATCGATGTAATCGTTGTGTGGGAGATGGATGTTGCGTTACGTAGGCTTTGTTCTACGTTTGTAAAGATTCATGTAAGCGCTGCGTTCGAGATATGTGTTTCGCAGTTAGGCTACGAAACAACTATCTCTTTACGCAGGCCCATGATCAAGTAGAGTCAGAACTCGACATTCTGGCCAATAGGTTGAATGTCGAGACCAATGCATAATGTTGAATAACTCATGGGCGGGTCTCGTGCGTAGTCACCTCCTCGTGGTGAGACCTGGTAATTGGCATGGTTTTCCAAAAATTAATCGGTTGATTAATCTTTGGAAAACGATACCAAGCCAAGAACTACGCAACAGTCCAGTTTGGATCACCAAAAGCTTCTAAGAGAATTCTGTTCAAACTAAGTGATAGTCGAAAACTAGTATTAAAGAAGTGTGAATTTAGTCTTAGTTTGCAGAAACTATTAAAATGATAAAAATGGATATCGTATTAAATCGTTGAAGTTGCCAATTTACGATAAAATTAAGAAATTGTTCAATTTGATTTTGTCATAATGGAAAAACCGTCGTTTGCTGTGTCAAAAGATCGTTACCGTTTGATTAACATCTCGTCACCTTGTCAAGGTATATAAGAAACACGGAAGTCGCGCGCGAGCTCTTTTGTGCCCGAAATTCCGGAGGGTGAACATCGAAGAAGAATTTAAATATAAGGTAAATAAAAGAAAAATCAAATAACAACATTGCAACTAGCAATTTACAACGTCTAAACCATTAATTTACAACACTTAAGCTATAAATTTATAACATTTAAGCAATTAATTTATAACATTTAAGGAATTAATTTATAACGTCTAAACTATTAATTTATAACATTTAAGCTATTAATTTACAACATCTAAACCATTAATTTACAACATTTATCCTGTTATTTTATACAATTATGCCATTAATTTCTAACATTTAAACTATTAATTTCTAACATTTAAACTATTAATTTCTAACATTTAAGCCATTAATTTCTAACATTTAAACTATTAATTTATAACATTTATGCCATTAATTTATAAAATTTAAGCTATTAATTTACAACATCTAAGCCATTAATTTACAACATTTAAACTGTTATTTTATACATTTATGCTATTAATTTATAACATTTAAGCTATTAATTTACAACATTTAAACTGTTATTTTATACATTTAAGCCATTAATTTCTAACATTTAAACTATAAATTTCTAACATTTAAGCCATTAATTTCTAACATTTAAACTATTAATTTGTAACATTTAAGCCATTAATTTGTAACTTTTAAACTGTTATTTTATATATTAATTCATCCCATTAATTCAAAGTAATTATGCTCTTAATTTATAACAGTTGTACCGTTAATCGGATGTAACTCTACATTCTTTGATTTAAATCAATACCATCAATTCGTAGTGAGTGAATTAATGATTTATTTTGTTTTATTTTATTAACGAAATCTATCAGGTCTTTGAAGTACTGTTTTATTACTATATAGCATTATTTTTTAATTTTAAATACAGTACTTAATTTCTCATTTCGCTATTTCGTATAAACCAGTGGTAACACAGAGTGTAATTTTAAGATGTAATTTTCTATGTCTGCTCAAAACCAAGGAAACAACACCATATCCATGGAATCAAGGAAGCAAGTGCAATTTAACCGAAGGCAACAACATCTTATCTGTAGCTGCACATGAGTCAAAGGACATTTCAAATCAGAGTCAGAACTCGACATTCTTGCCAATAGGTTGAATATCGAGAACGATGCATAATGTTAAATAACTCATGGGCGGGTCTCGTGCGTAGTCACCTCCTCGTGGTGAGACCTGGTAATTGGCATCCTTTTCCAAAAATTAATCAGTTGATTAATCTTTGGAAAACGATACCAAGCCAAGAACTACGCAACAGTCCAGTTTGGGTCACCAAAAGCCTCTAAGAGAATTTTGGATGATCTAGACTGGACTGCACCGTGGGACATCGTTGGACACCGTGGGACGACGTTGGTCCAGTATGGATCACCAAAAGCCTCTAAGAGAATTTTGGATGATCTATACTGGACTGCAACGTGGGACATCGTCGGTCCAGTGTGGGTCACCAAATGCCGCGAAAAGAATTTTGGATGACCTACACTGGACTGCAACGTGGGACATCGTCGGTCCAGTGTGGGTCTCCAAATGCCGCGAAAAGAATTTTGGATGATCTACACTGGACTGCAACGTGGGACGCCGTGGGACAACGTTGGACACCGTGGAACATCGTTGGACACCGTTGGACACCGTTGGACACCGTTGGACACCGTGGGACTCCGCGGGACACCGTGGGACACCGTGGGACACCGTTAGACACCGTTGGACACCGTTGGACACCGTTGGACACCGTTGGACACCGTTGGACACCGTTGGACACCGTTGGACACCGTTGGACACCGTTGGACACCGTGGGACACCGTGGGACACCGTGGGACACCGTGGGACACCGTGGGACACCGTGGGACACCGTGGGACACCGTGGGACACCGTGGGACACCGTGGGACACCGTGGGACACCGTGGGACACCGTGGGACACCGTGGGACACCGTGGGACACCGTGGGATATGTCTTGGCTATGTCGAATCCATTCTGAGCTCATTCTGTACAATGATACTTATCTAACTTGGAACGAGATATAAAAATCTATTCTTTTTTTCCACTGAGTCTTGCGGTTATTTTGTGCACAGGAGTGCGTCGCGTGAGTCCATTGATTCTTCTGAAAGATCCCGATGTATGAAATCATTCCCTTATTTCAAACCAATTTTTAACGAATTATCTTATTGTTTCTAATTGAGTTATAACGTCATAAACTTGCAAATTAGTAACAGGTAGATTCAAATACCTCGAAACAAGGTTTCGCGCGCGTTTGCACAGTATTCTTTAAATATATTTAGTGGCGAACTTTTGAATTCTTGCAAATATTTTCCATTATTTAAAACACGCGACTGTAGTGTATTATTGGAATGTATATTTTGTATTCTAATAACGAAAATTCACAGTATATATTCTAATTGCGAACAATATAATTCTTGCAAACGATTGCATTGCATTTACGTTATTCATGAGCATTTGTTTGCTATCGAAAAATATCTCACAATTTTCAACTAAATAATATTTTTCAAACTTGTTCCAATTTCTTAATAATAATTTTTAAGCGTAAAAAAATAGCAGTATTTTCTAAATAAACGTTCGATAGGAAAAAGAAGAAAATTGTCGAAACGAAGTTTCGCTTCTTCCTCGCCCCCCCCCCCACCCGCCCTTAAACAACCACCATTTCCACCACTGGACTTTACACGGTTCCTGCCTGATGTTAGTCTCCCTGATGACATTCGCTGGGATACCGCAGCATCCAGGGTAACGTCCTCTGTTTCTCCGCATCGAACGGTGAGTCGCATGCATTTTTGTTCCTCCGGTCACTCAATCATGTCGTAGGATGAAAGGTCCGAATCGGCACGGGTGACCGGTTGTATTACGTAGAATTTTGTTGCGAGCATAGTGACCGCGGGTATTTTTATACCCGTGAGTAGTAACATTCTTTTTTGAAATTTATTAGTTTAGGATAGGTCTTCTTGCACAGCGCGAGTATAATAATTAGTTTAAATACATACACTTGAGAATATATTCGTGTTATTTATAAATATGCATGTTAACATTCCTTATAAATATTTGCAAATGGCAAATATGTACACGAATATACCTGTTTAACATAAACATACTTGATTTTAAGCAATGAATTAATCGTGACAATATCAAGTCACGTTCGTTTATTTCATTTCGGTTAGAATTTAAAATATGAGTCAAAATTCATTTTTTCCCGTACAAGAATGTGTGAAATTTTACGTGCAAGAAGACACTTCGTGACAGGCAGATTTTTGAATCAAAGCAATAATTTTGAACACTGCTTCTGCACTTTCGAGTATGTGCTTTGATAAAGAGATCGCCTGAGAATATTTCTTTCTTAGTAATATATTTAGAGTCAATTATTCCATTTGATCGAGTCTCAGTCTTTTTCAATTAACCTTTTTGCAATATTAAAGTTTTGTTCTGATTTATTAAATTAATAAAGTAGAGTTACTTAGTTATTATTAAATTAATAAAGTAGATTTAATCAGATACGAAGTAGTAAAATATAAAATCAAAGAACGTTAGTCCGTTAAATAAAAATTACACGAACTAATCATTTCTTTTAGATCAGGATTTTCAGGTTTAACCCTTTCCGTGCCCATTGTCAGGATCTCATTCACGTGCCCAGGTGCTACTTGAATGGGAGAAAGACACTGGGCACGATGATCTAGAATTAAGTAATGTAATAATTTGTCAGCGACTGACGATGCGTTAGTGTACCGTGCACGACGTATTTTCCACGTTATGTGTGTGTGTTGTTAGGCCGTGGAACTGCGTCGCTTTTTTTCATTCGTTAAAACATCAAATATTAAAAATGTCGAAACATATATCGATTCAATTTACGTCTCGATACAATCACAATTTGTGATAATATCGCCCACGCGATTAAGTGTAACCACGCTTTAAATATTGACGTAAATTACAATTATAATTCCAAGTTTACTTACATTTATTTTAACGATATCATTTTCTCAGACGTGTTTTATCACGTTTTACGCAATGGTCACTAGCCTTCGTCAGTCGATTTCAGGAAAACGGTACGTACCTTAGAGTGTGCATGGTGTGTGTTAAGCTCGGGTGTCGGAGGCGTCCCGGGACGTCCTCTCTAGTGTAGGACCTTTGCGCCCGAGCGTTTGTGTGAGAACCGTGGAGCGAGTGTGTTGGTGTGTCTGTTTTGCCATTTTTAAACATAGCGCTAGGTAGGATAGGTAGTATACTTTCTGGTATGTCTGTTAATTATAAGTAGGTAGGGCCGGGCAGGTTGGCACAGTCTCTGGTCGGGTAGGCGCGTTTTCGTGTGACCAACCTGTTTCTGGAAATCTAATTTGAAAAATCGACGGTGAAACTGGCACGAGTAGAGCATGCACTCGTCTCTGGTTTTGCCTTTCGATTTTTCGAATTTCGCGGTCGCGGTCGCGAATGGGTCGAAACGAACGTTTATCGCTCGAGCACGCACATGCGAGTGAGCAACGATCACTGCTGCGATCGTTGGTCAGTCCATGTGCACTTCAATCAGCTTCCGCGGTTTATATTTTTATTTTCAAGTTTTTTTTTTTGTTTGCGATTTAGAAGTCTCGAGCTTAGATGTAAGTTTCAGCGGGCATTGCGCCCGAAGAAAGAAGAGGCTATAAGCCGAAGAGGCCCGGCAAACTGCCACTCAAGAGGGCAACTACTAATGGCTGCCCATCCTCTGGGTCATCCAGAGCATGGGAAGTCATTATTGTTACTACTTTGTCACTATGCTCGATTTTAGTATTTGTAGTAGTAGAAGTAGTAGTAGTTTGCTTTTTGGCCGATGTACATATCGGTCCATCGTCCCATTGGGCAAATCGCGATTTTTCTTATTAGTGTCGCGATAAATTAATTACGGGTTGTATTAGAGTTGCGAAATAACATCGCGGCTTTTAATTAGTGTGGCGAGAAAATGATTACGGTTTGAATTAGAGTTGCGATAAAATGATAATCGCGTTTGCTTTAGAGTTGCGAATTACGATATCGCGATTGTCTTTTGCAATTTTTATTATGAATTTTTATAATTTCTTATAGAACTATACGTATCAGAATTTATCTTGTTTTCTATTGTTTAAAATTACATTATAAAAATGTTAGTTTTCAATTAATTTATTAGTATTGCAAGTAGCAATACCAGAATATTTGAAGTAGCTTTTTCATATAGTAAATAGTAATTTTCATTGAATTCACTGTAAAAATTAGCGTTGCGATAATGAATGATCGCGTTTTGTTAAGTAGAGTTGCGTTTACAAAATGCCCAAACCCTCCGACTGCATTTATCGGACACTGTTCCTGGATCACACGTACAGCTACAAGAACTGTATATGTGTGATCGTCCGTCGGCAACCTCCTAAATGGTTGCACTGCGATATATCGGCCCTCCACTCGCGATTTTTCTTATTAGTGTCGCGACAGATTAATTACGGGTTGAATTAGAGTTGCGAAATAACATCGCGGCTTTCTATTAGTGTCGCGAGAGAATGGTTACGGTTTGAATTAGAATTGCGATAAAATGATAATCGCGTTTGCTTTAAAGTTGCGAATTACGATATCGCGATTGTCTTTTGCCATTTTTATTATGAATTTTTATAATTTCTTATTGAACTATACGTATCAGAATTTATCTTGTTTTCTATTGTTTAAAATTAGATTATAAATATGTTAATTTTTAATTAATTTTATAGTATTGCAAGTAGCAATACCAGAATATTTAAAGTAGCTTTTTTATATAGTAAATAGTAATTTTTATTAAATTCACTATAAGAGTTAGCGTTGCGATATTGTTCCATCGCGAGTTCTGCTTATTTTTCCTTTTAGCGTTGCGATAATAAATGATCGCGTTTTGTTAAGTAGTGTTGCGTTCACAAACTGCCCTAACCCCCCGACTGCAATTGTCGGACACTGTTCCTGGATCACACGTTCAGCTGCAAGAGCTGTGCAAGTGTGATCGTTCATCAGCAACCTCTTAAATGGTTGCACTTCGATCTCTCGCTATTAGTGTTGCGTATTGCTAAAATACGAGTGCGTAGATTTATACTTATTAGTGTTGCGTATCAAATATCGGGAATTTTCAGGCTTAATTTTTTTTTTTTTTTAATGGTAGATTATCGATATTGCAGATATAACGAAGCACTCGTCGCGGTTTGATTTTGAAAATTTTCTGCTTCATAAATATTAGTAGTAAATTAGTGTTGCGAAAAAAGAATATTCAGTTCCACTCTCGGCGTGTTGATCGGGTTTATATAGAGTGGAATACGATTGAATTTTAGTAGCCCTTCTGGCTACTGCTTTGTTTCCTTTTCAGCGTCCCCTATTACCACGTTTATTACTGAAAATACTGCTATAAGACATGTTTCTTGGTCAGCGTTAACGTTACCATAACTGATAAAATAAAAAACTTTATTACGAATGTATATTATATATAGATTTACATATATGAAACTGTGAGCGATTTCATGCACAACAAAGTATTATAATGAAATATCTTAATGTTGCTATGAAGGCTTAAAATATTTTTTAAAATTTAATTCATTGCAATTGGAATCAGCGCTGGTGATTGTTCGTTCTTAGAACCATGACTTTTAACATTTTTTCGATCGCGATATTTTCAATCTTTTAACAGTAATATAGAATTTTATAAATATTCGAATTTCATATTGAATTTTTAATTCAGATTAAATTCAATTACTTAAAATTCTTGTTTCCAACGTAACCCTAGTTTCGATTAAAAAGATACAAATGATTCACTATATTTGCTAAAATTTAATCAATAGTAATTTGATCTATAATTAACCATTATTAGTAGTTTATTTTTCATGTATAAAATGTTCTCGTTTTAAAGATACCTGTTTCTTTCATATACCACATCAAGTAAATGAGTTTGTTTCAAATTTATCAACTAGCAGAAAGTAGATTTCAATTACATACATGAACATTTCATAGCATATTAAATATGTATGCTAGATACCGAAATGATTTTTCTTCCATTGTCTGATTGTTCAGGCTTCTTCCCGTTTCCCCATTTTTAAAAGAAGCATATTGCGGTAACGTTGGAGTATATAACTTTTCGATATTTTCATAAGTTTAGTACAACGAGTCGTATGTCTCTTCTGCAAGATTCTAAATTGTATATGCAGTGTCAATAGTTTCATTTCCATTCTTTCGTTCCAAGTTAGACAAATGAATCATTGATACCGAATGTTGCCAATACGGTTGCGAATTATTGTACAATGCTTGTACTGATGGATGCAATCGTTTTCGCAGATTCATCAGTTGATTAACTTTTGGAAAAACACTACATCGATAAGTACAAACATTGCACAATAATTCGATACTAAGATAAGAACCACGCTAATACAGTCCAGTTTGGATTATGAAAAGACACGAAGAGAATTTTGGATAATCTAAACTGGACTGCAACGTGGGACGCCGTTGGACACCGTAGGACGCCGTTGGACACCGTGGGACGCCGTGGAACACCGTGGGACGCCGTGGAACATCGTGAGACGCCGTGGGACATCGTTGGACACCGTGGGACATCGTTGGACACCGTGGGACATCGTTGGACACCGTGGGACATCGTTGGACACCGTTGGACACCGTTGGACGCCGTGGGACGCCGTTGGACACCGTAGGACGCCGTTGGACACCGTGGGACGCCGTGGAACACCGTGGGACGCCGTGGGACATCGTGAGACGCCGTGGGACATCGTTGGACACCGTGGGACATCGTTGGACACCGTGGGACATCGTTGGACACCGTTGGACGCCGTGGGACATCGTTGGACGACGTTGGACGCCGTGGGACATCGTTGGACGACGTTGGACACCGTTGGACATCGTTGGACATCGTTGGACGTCGTTGGACGTCGTTGGACAACGTTGGACACCGTTGGACGTCGTTGGACGTCGTTGGACAACGTTGGACATCGTTGGACACCGTGGGACACCGTGGGACACCGTGGGACATCGCTGCACACCTTGGGACACCGTGGGATGCGTACGTTTTGTCTCAATTAATTGTAAGGTAGATACCTATGTTAAGTGCATTGTGAGCTCATTCTGTACAACGACATTTATCCCCCTTAGAACGAAAAGAAGAAAAATCTCGTCTCCCTTCACTCGCTTACCACACAGTACTTATTGTACTCGCGATTTATCGGTTCGCGATCACTCAGTTCTTTCAATCCGTAGCGTGACGTACTCGCTCGCGCGTATTCCGCGTACGTGCGGGTCAACGTGCACTGGACAACTCTTTGGATTCGTAAGTCGCCCCAAGGACACCTCTGTCTTGGTGACTGCTCGACGACTGCTCGACGTTCGCATCGTATCGCGGGAGTTGTCGTCGCGCCGGTGATGCCAGCGAATCTGTTGTGGATTCAGTCGTGGATCTGCAGTCCTGTCCGATTGGTACTTTGGTACTCGGTCAGGGACCTGCAATTTCACGTCCTCCGTAATTCTGTTCGGGCCCGCGGGAGTGGACCCCACTGTTCAGTTGAGGTCAATGCCTTCGTAATCCTGTTCAGCGGTCCCTCCCCGTGAGTGGACCCCACTGTTCAGTTGAGGCCTCTTGCCTTCGTAATCCTGTTCAGCGGTCCATCCCCGGGTTCCACATGTTCAGTTGGAGTGTGTTAAGTTGCTGGCCTATGTGCTGGATCCACGGCTGAATTACCAGTGGATCACTGGCATCATCGGTCGGCGCCATCGACCGCGACACGTGTAAGTTTCGAACGGCGAAACAGGAATCGAGTTACGGTCAATTCTTGGGCTTTCCGCTGAACCTCGGGGTTATCTCGTGTACGAGGGTACGTCGCGTAGGTTTGTTAGTTCTTTCGAGAGATCGCGATCTCGTTCGTTTCGGGCGCGCCGCGATTTTTTCCCTTATCATCTGATTCATCGGGCATTTTCTTGTTTTCCCATTTTTAAGGGATACTTATTGAGATCACGTTAGAGTTTATAACTTTTCAGTATCTTCAATATCTTACAGTGTCGCAAAAATAGAACGATAACTAGTTTAGTACAGCGACTCGTATGTCCCTTCTGCGAGACACGAAATGGTATATACCGTGTCAGTAGCTACATTTTCTTCCTTTCATTCCAAGTTAGATAAATGTGTGTTTGATACCGAATGATGCCAGTAGGGATGCGAATTATTGTACGATATTTGTACTGATCGATGTAATCGTTGTGTGGGAGATGGATGTTGCGTTACGTAGGCTTTGTTCTACGTTTGTAAAGATTCATGTAAGCGCTGCGTTCGAGATATGTGTTTCGCAGTTAGGCTACGAAACAACTATCTCTTTACGCAGGCCCATGATCAAGTAGAGTCAGAACTCGACATTCTGGCCAATAGGTTGAATGTCGAGACCAATGCATAATGTTGAATAACTCATGGGCGGGTCTCGTGCGTAGTCACCTCCTCGTGGTGAGACCTGGTAATTGGCATGGTTTTCCAAAAATTAATCGGTTGATTAATCTTTGGAAAACGATACCAAGCCAAGAACTACGCAACAGTCCAGTTTGGATCACCAAAAGCTTCTAAGAGAATTCTGTTCAAACTAAGTGATAGTCGAAAACTAGTATTAAAGAAGTGTGAATTTAGTCTTAGTTTGCAGAAACTATTAAAATGATAAAAATGGATATCGTATTAAATCGTTGAAGTTGCCAATTTACGATAAAATTAAGAAATTGTTCAATTTGATTTTGTCATAATGGAAAAACCGTCGTTTGCTGTGTCAAAAGATCGTTACCGTTTGATTAACATCTCGTCACCTTGTCAAGGTATATAAGAAACACGGAAGTCGCGCGCGAGCTCTTTTGTGCCCGAAATTCCGGAGGGTGAACATCGAAGAAGAATTTAAATATAAGGTAAATAAAAGAAAAATCAAATAACAACATTGCAACTAGCAATTTACAACGTCTAAACCATTAATTTACAACACTTAAGCTATAAATTTATAACATTTAAGCAATTAATTTATAACATTTAAGGAATTAATTTATAACGTCTAAACTATTAATTTATAACATTTAAGCTATTAATTTACAACATCTAAACCATTAATTTACAACATTTATCCTGTTATTTTATACAATTATGCCATTAATTTCTAACATTTAAACTATTAATTTCTAACATTTAAACTATTAATTTCTAACATTTAAGCCATTAATTTCTAACATTTAAACTATTAATTTATAACATTTATGCCATTAATTTATAAAATTTAAGCTATTAATTTACAACATCTAAGCCATTAATTTACAACATTTAAACTGTTATTTTATACATTTATGCTATTAATTTATAACATTTAAGCTATTAATTTACAACATTTAAACTGTTATTTTATACATTTAAGCCATTAATTTCTAACATTTAAACTATAAATTTCTAACATTTAAGCCATTAATTTCTAACATTTAAACTATTAATTTGTAACATTTAAGCCATTAATTTGTAACTTTTAAACTGTTATTTTATATATTAATTCATCCCATTAATTCAAAGTAATTATGCTCTTAATTTATAACAGTTGTACCGTTAATCGGATGTAACTCTACATTCTTTGATTTAAATCAATACCATCAATTCGTAGTGAGTGAATTAATGATTTATTTTGTTTTATTTTATTAACGAAATCTATCAGGTCTTTGAAGTACTGTTTTATTACTATATAGCATTATTTTTTAATTTTAAATACAGTACTTAATTTCTCATTTCGCTATTTCGTATAAACCAGTGGTAACACAGAGTGTAATTTTAAGATGTAATTTTCTATGTCTGCTCAAAACCAAGGAAACAACACCATATCCATGGAATCAAGGAAGCAAGTGCAATTTAACCGAAGGCAACAACATCTTATCTGTAGCTGCACATGAGTCAAAGGACATTTCAAATCAGAGTCAGAACTCGACATTCTTGCCAATAGGTTGAATATCGAGAACGATGCATAATGTTAAATAACTCATGGGCGGGTCTCGTGCGTAGTCACCTCCTCGTGGTGAGACCTGGTAATTGGCATCCTTTTCCAAAAATTAATCAGTTGATTAATCTTTGGAAAACGATACCAAGCCAAGAACTACGCAACAGTCCAGTTTGGGTCACCAAAAGCCTCTAAGAGAATTTTGGATGATCTAGACTGGACTGCACCGTGGGACATCGTTGGACACCGTGGGACGACGTTGGTCCAGTATGGATCACCAAAAGCCTCTAAGAGAATTTTGGATGATCTATACTGGACTGCAACGTGGGACATCGTCGGTCCAGTGTGGGTCACCAAATGCCGCGAAAAGAATTTTGGATGACCTACACTGGACTGCAACGTGGGACATCGTCGGTCCAGTGTGGGTCTCCAAATGCCGCGAAAAGAATTTTGGATGATCTACACTGGACTGCAACGTGGGACGCCGTGGGACAACGTTGGACACCGTGGAACATCGTTGGACACCGTTGGACACCGTTGGACACCGTTGGACACCGTGGGACTCCGCGGGACACCGTGGGACACCGTGGGACACCGTGGGACACCGTTAGACACCGTTGGACACCGTTGGACACCGTTGGACACCGTTGGACACCGTTGGACACCGTTGGACACCGTTGGACACCGTTGGACACCGTTGGACACCGTTGGACACCGTTGGACACCGTTGGACACCGTTGGACACCGTTGGACACCGTTGGACACCGTGGGACACCGTTGGACACCGTGGGACACCGTGGGACACCGTGGGACACCGTGGGACACCGTGGGACACCGTGGGATATGTCTTGGCTATGTCGAATCCATTCTGAGCCCATTCTGTACAATGATACTTATCTGACTTGGAACGAGATATAAAAATCTATTCTTTTTTTCCACTGAATCTTGCGGTTATTTTGTGCACAGGAGTGCGTCGCGTGAGTCCATTGATTCTTCTGAAAGATCCCGATGTATGAAATCATTCTCTTATTTCAAACCAATTTTTAACGAATTATCTTATTGTTTCAAAGTGAGTTATAACGTCATAAACTTGCAAATTAGTAACAGGTAGATTCAAATACCTCGAAACAAGGTTTCGCGCGCGTTTGCACAGTATTCTTTAAATATATTTAGTGGCGAACTTTTGAATTCTTGCAAATATTTTCCATTATTTAAAACACGCGACTGTAGTGTATTATTGGAATGTATATTTTGTATTCTAATAACGAAAATTTACAGTATATATTCTAATTGCGAACAATATAATTCTTGCAAACGATTGCATTGCATTTACGTTATTCATGAGCATTTGTTTGCTATCGAAAAATATCTCACAATTTTCAACTAAATAATATTTTTCAAACTTGTTCCAATTTCTTAATAATAATTTTTAAGCGTAAAAAAATAGCAGTATTTTCTAAATAAACGTTCGATAGGAAAAAGAAGAAAATTGTCGAAACGAAGTTTCGCTTCTTCCTCGCCCCCCCCCCCACCCGCCCTTAAACAACCACCATTTCCACCACTGGACTTTACACGGTTCCTGCCTGATGTTAGTCTCCCTGATGACATTCGCTGGGATACCGCAGCATCCAGGGTAACGTCCTCTGTTTCTCCGCATCGAACGGTGAGTCGCATGCATTTTTGTTCCTCCGGTCACTCAATCATGTCGTAGGATGAAAGGTCCGAATCGGCACGGGTGACCGGTTGTATTACGTAGAATTTTGTTGCGAGCATAGTGACCGCGGGTATTTTTATACCCGTGAGTAGTAACATTCTTTTTTGAAATTTATTAGTTTAGGATAGGTCTTCTTGCACAGCGCGAGTATAATAATTAGTTTAAATACATACACTTGAGAATATATTCGTGTTATTTATAAATATGCATGTTAACATTCCTTATAAATATTTGCAAATGGCAAATATGTACACGAATATACCTGTTTAACATAAACATACTTGATTTTAAGCAATGAATTAATCGTGACAATATCAAGTCACGTTCGTTTATTTCATTTCGGTTAGAATTTAAAATATGAGTCAAAATTCATTTTTTCCCGTACAAGAATGTGTGAAATTTTACGTGCAAGAAGACACTTCGTGACAGGCAGATTTTTGAATCAAAGCAATAATTTTGAACACTGCTTCTGCACTTTCGAGTATGTGCTTTGATAAAGAGATCGCCTGAGAATATTTCTTTCTTAGTAATATATTTAGAGTCAATTATTCCATTTGATCGAGTCTCAGTCTTTTTCAATTAACCTTTTTGCAATATTAAAGTTTTGTTCTGATTTATTAAATTAATAAAGTAGAGTTACTTAGTTATTATTAAATTAATAAAGTAGATTTAATCAGATACGAAGTAGTAAAATATAAAATCAAAGAACGTTAGTCCGTTAAATAAAAATTACACGAACTAATCATTTCTTTTAGATCAGGATTTTCAGGTTTAACCCTTTCCGTGCCCATTGTCAGGATCTCATTCACGTGCCCAGGTGCTACTTGAATGGGAGAAAGACACTGGGCACGATGATCTAGAATTAAGTAATGTAATAATTTGTCAGCGACTGACGATGCGTTAGTGTACCGTGCACGACGTATTTTCCACGTTATGTGTGTGTGTTGTTAGGCCGTGGAACTGCGTCGCTTTTTTTCATTCGTTAAAACATCAAATATTAAAAATGTCGAAACATATATCGATTCAATTTACGTCTCGATACAATCACAATTTGTGATAATATCGCCCACGCGATTAAGTGTAACCACGCTTTAAATATTGACGTAAATTACAATTATAATTCCAAGTTTACTTACATTTATTTTAACGATATCATTTTCTCAGACGTGTTTTATCACGTTTTACGCAATGGTCACTAGCCTTCGTCAGTCGATTTCAGGAAAACGGTACGTACCTTAGAGTGTGCATGGTGTGTGTTAAGCTCGGGTGTCGGAGGCGTCCCGGGACGTCCTCTCTAGTGTAGGACCTTTGCGCCCGAGCGTTTGTGTGAGAACCGTGGAGCGAGTGTGTTGGTGTGTCTGTTTTGCCATTTTTAAACATAGCGCTAGGTAGGATAGGTAGTATACTTTCTGGTATGTCTGTTAATTATAAGTAGGTAGGGCCGGGCAGGTTGGCACAGTCTCTGGTCGGGTAGGCGCGTTTTCGTGTGACCAACCTGTTTCTGGAAATCTAATTTGAAAAATCGACGGTGAAACTGGCACGAGTAGAGCATGCACTCGTCTCTGGTTTTGCCTTTCGATTTTTCGAATTTCGCGGTCGCGGTCGCGAATGGGTCGAAACGAACGTTTATCGCTCGAGCACGCACATGCGAGTGAGCAACGATCACTGCTGCGATCGTTGGTCAGTCCATGTGCACTTCAATCAGCTTCCGCGGTTTATATTTTTATTTTCAAGTTTTTTTTTTTTGTTTGCGATTTAGAAGTCTCGAGCTTAGATGTAAGTTTCAGCGGGCATTGCGCCCGAAGAAAGAAGAGGCTATAAGCCGAAGAGGCCCGGCAAACTGCCACTCAAGAGGGCAACTACTAATGGCTGCCCATCCTCTGGGTCATCCAGAGCATGGGAAGTCATTATTGTTACTACTTTGTCACTATGCTCGATTTTAGTATTTGTAGTAGTAGAAGTAGTAGTAGTTTGCTTTTTGGCCGATGTACATATCGGTCCATCGTCCCATTGGGCAAATCGCGATTTTTCTTATTAGTGTCGCGATAAATTAATTACGGGTTGTATTAGAGTTGCGAAATAACATCGCGGCTTTTAATTAGTGTGGCGAGAAAATGATTACGGTTTGAATTAGAGTTGCGATAAAATGATAATCGCGTTTGCTTTAGAGTTGCGAATTACGATATCGCGATTGTCTTTTGCAATTTTTATTATGAATTTTTATAATTTCTTATAGAACTATACGTATCAGAATTTATCTTGTTTTCTATTGTTTAAAATTACATTATAAAAATGTTAGTTTTCAATTAATTTATTAGTATTGCAAGTAGCAATACCAGAATATTTGAAGTAGCTTTTTCATATAGTAAATAGTAATTTTCATTGAATTCACTGTAAAAATTAGCGTTGCGATAATGAATGATCGCGTTTTGTTAAGTAGAGTTGCGTTTACAAAATGCCCAAACCCTCCGACTGCATTTATCGGACACTGTTCCTGGATCACACGTACAGCTACAAGAACTGTATATGTGTGATCGTCCGTCGGCAACCTCCTAAATGGTTGCACTGCGATATATCGGCCCTCCACTCGCGATTTTTCTTATTAGTGTCGCGACAGATTAATTACGGGTTGAATTAGAGTTGCGAAATAACATCGCGGCTTTCTATTAGTGTCGCGAGAGAATGGTTACGGTTTGAATTAGAATTGCGATAAAATGATAATCGCGTTTGCTTTAAAGTTGCGAATTACGATATCGCGATTGTCTTTTGCCATTTTTATTATGAATTTTTATAATTTCTTATTGAACTATACGTATCAGAATTTATCTTGTTTTCTATTGTTTAAAATTAGATTATAAATATGTTAATTTTTAATTAATTTTATAGTATTGCAAGTAGCAATACCAGAATATTTAAAGTAGCTTTTTTATATAGTAAATAGTAATTTTTATTAAATTCACTATAAGAGTTAGCGTTGCGATATTGTTCCATCGCGAGTTCTGCTTATTTTTCCTTTTAGCGTTGCGATAATAAATGATCGCGTTTTGTTAAGTAGTGTTGCGTTCACAAACTGCCCTAACCCCCCGACTGCAATTGTCGGACACTGTTCCTGGATCACACGTTCAGCTGCAAGAGCTGTGCAAGTGTGATCGTTCATCAGCAACCTCTTAAATGGTTGCACTTCGATCTCTCGCTATTAGTGTTGCGTATTGCTAAAATACGAGTGCGTAGATTTATACTTATTAGTGTTGCGTATCAAATATCGGGAATTTTCAGGCTTAATTTTTTTTTTTTTTAATGGTAGATTATCGATATTGCAGATATAACGAAGCACTCGTCGCGGTTTGATTTTGAAAATTTTCTGCTTCATAAATATTAGTAGTAAATTAGTGTTGCGAAAAAAGAATATTCAGTTCCACTCTCGGCGTGTTGATCGGGTTTATATAGAGTGGAATACGATTGAATTTTAGTAGCCCTTCTGGCTACTGCTTTGTTTCCTTTTCAGCGTCCCCTATTACCACGTTTATTACTGAAAATACTGCTATAAGACATGTTTCTTGGTCAGCGTTAACGTTACCATAACTGATAAAATAAAAAACTTTATTACGAATGTATATTATATATAGATTTACATATATGAAACTGTGAGCGATTTCATGCACAACAAAGTATTATAATGAAATATCTTAATGTTGCTATGAAGGCTTAAAATATTTTTTAAAATTTAATTCATTGCAATTGGAATCAGCGCTGGTGATTGTTCGTTCTTAGAACCATGACTTTTAACATTTTTTCGATCGCGATATTTTCAATCTTTTAACAGTAATATAGAATTTTATAAATATTCGAATTTCATATTGAATTTTTAATTCAGATTAAATTCAATTACTTAAAATTCTTGTTTCCAACGTAACCCTAGTTTCGATTAAAAAGATACAAATGATTCACTATATTTGCTAAAATTTAATCAATAGTAATTTGATCTATAATTAACCATTATTAGTAGTTTATTTTTCATGTATAAAATGTTCTCGTTTTAAAGATACCTGTTTCTTTCATATACCACATCAAGTAAATGAGTTTGTTTCAAATTTATCAACTAGCAGAAAGTAGATTTCAATTACATACATGAACATTTCATAGCATATTAAATATGTATGCTAGATACCGAAATGATTTTTCTTCCATTGTCTGATTGTTCAGGCTTCTTCCCGTTTCCCCATTTTTAAAAGAAGCATATTGCGGTAACGTTGGAGTATATAACTTTTCGATATTTTCATAAGTTTAGTACAACGAGTCGTATGTCTCTTCTGCAAGATTCTAAATTGTATATGCAGTGTCAATAGTTTCATTTCCATTCTTTCGTTCCAAGTTAGACAAATGAATCATTGATACCGAATGTTGCCAATACGGTTGCGAATTATTGTACAATGCTTGTACTGATGGATGCAATCGTTTTCGCAGATTCATCAGTTGATTAACTTTTGGAAAAACACTACATCGATAAGTACAAACATTGCACAATAATTCGATACTAAGATAAGAACCACGCTAATACAGTCCAGTTTGGATTATGAAAAGACACGAAGAGAATTTTGGATAATCTAAACTGGACTGCAACGTGGGACGCCGT
Source organism: Bombus bifarius (assembly GCF_011952205.1). Classification (NCBI taxonomy): domain Eukaryota; kingdom Metazoa; phylum Arthropoda; class Insecta; order Hymenoptera; family Apidae; genus Bombus; species Bombus bifarius. Next base: position 4,145,480 of record NW_022884373.1, read on the forward strand.
TGGACACCGTAGGACGCCGTTGGACACCGTGGGACGCCGTGGAACACCGTGGGACGCCGTGGAACATCGTGAGACGCCGTGGGACATCGTTGGACACCGTGGGACATCGTTGGACACCGTGGGACATCGTTGGACACCGTGGGACATCGTTGGACACCGTTGGACACCGTTGGACGCCGTGGGACGCCGTTGGACACCGTAGGACGCCGTTGGACACCGTGGGACGCCGCGGAACACCGTGGGACGCCGTGGGACATCGTGAGACGCCGTGGGACATCGTTGGACACCGTGGGACATCGTTGGACACCGTGGGACATCGTTGGACACCGTTGGACGCCGTGGGACATCGTTGGACGACGTTGGACGCCGTGGGACATCGTTGGACGACGTTGGACACCGTTGGACATCGTTGGACATCGTTGGACGTCGTTGGACGTCGTTGGACAACGTTGGACACCGTTGGACGTCGTTGGACGTCGTTGGACAACGTTGGACATCGTTGGACATCGTTGGACACCGTGGGACACCGTGGGACACCGTGGGACACCGTGGGACATCGCTGCACACCTTGGGACACCGTGGGATGCGTACGTTTTGTCTCAATTAATTGTAAGGTAGATACCTATGTTAAGTGCATTGTGAGCTCATTCTGTACAACGACATTTATCCCCCTTAGAACGAAAAGAAGAAAAATCTCGTCTCCCTTCACTCGCTTACCACACAGTACTTATTGTACTCGCGATTTATCGGTTCGCGATCACTCAGTTCTTTCAATCCGTAGCGTGACGTACTCGCTCGCGCGTATTCCGCGTACGTGCGGGTCAACGTGCACTGGACAACTCTTTGGATTCGTAAGTCGCCCCAAGGACACCGCTGTCTTGGTGACTGCTCGACGACTGCTCGACGTTCGCATCGTATCGCGGGAGTTGTCGTCGCGCCGGTGATGCCAGCGAATCTGTTGTGGATTCAGTCGTGGATCTGCAGTCCTGTCCGATTGGTACTTTGGTACTCGGTCAGGGACCTGCAATTTCACGTCCTCCGTAATTCTGTTCGGGCCCGCGGGAGTGGACCCCACTGTTCAGTTGAGGTCAATGCCTTCGTAATCCTGTTCAGCGGTCCCTCCCCGTGAGTGGACCCCACTGTTCAGTTGAGGCCTCTTGCCTTCGTAATCCTGTTCAGCGGTCCATCCCCGGGTTCCACATGTTCAGTTGGAGTGTGTTAAGTTGCTGGCCTATGTGCTGGATCCACGGCTGAATTACCCGTGGATCACTGGCATCATCGGTCGGCGCCATCGACCGCGACTCGTGTAAGTTTCGAACGGCGAAACAGGAATCGAGTTACGGTCAATTCTTGGGCTTTCCGCTGAACCTCGGGGTTATCTCGTGTACGGGGGTACGTCGCGTAGGTTTGTTAGTTCTTTCGAGAGATCGCGATCTCGTTCGTTTCGGGCGCGCCGCGATTTTTTCCTTTATCATCTGATTCATCGGGCATTTTCTTGTTTACCCATTTTTTTTTTTTTAAGGGATACTTATTGAGATCACGTTAGAGTTTATAACTTTTCAGTATCTTCAATATCTTACAGTGTCGCAAAAATAGAACGATAACTAGTTTAGTACAGCGACTCGTATGTCCCTTCTGCGAGACACGAAATGGTATATACAGTGTGAGTAGCTACATTTTCTTCTTTTCGTTCCAAGTTAGATAAATGTGTGTTTGATACCGAATGCCGCCAGTAGGGATGCGAATTATTGTATGATATTTGTACTGATCGATGTAATCGTTGTGTGGGAGATGGATGTTGCGTTACGTAGGCTTTGTTCTACGTTTGTAAAGATTCATGTAAGCGCTGCGTTGGAGATATGTGTTTCGCAGTTAGGCTACGAAACAACTATTTCCATACGCAGGCCCATGGTTAAGTAGAGTCAAAACTCGACATTCTGCCAACAGCTTGAATGTCGTGATCGATGTGTAGTGTTACATAACCCATGGGCGGGTCTCGTGCGTAGTCACCTCCTCGTGGTGAGACCTGGTAATTGGCATCCTTTTCCAAAAATTAATCAGTTGATTAATCTTTGGAAAACGATGCCAAGCTAAGAACTACGCACCAGTCCAGTTTGGATCACCAAATGCCTCTAAGAGAATTTTGGATGATCTAGACTGGACTGCACCGTGGGACATCGTTGGACACCGTGGGACGTCGTCGGTCCAGTGTGGGTCACCAAATGCCGCGAAAAGAATTTTGGATGATCTACACTGGACTGCAACGTGGGACATCGTCGGTCCAGTGTGGGTCACCAAATGCCGCGAAAAGAATTTTGGATGATCTACACTGGACTGCAACGTGGGACATCGTCGGTCCAGTGTGGGTCACCAAATGCCGCGAAAAGAATTTTGGATGATCTACACTGGACTGCAACGTGGGACATCGTCGGTCCAGTGTGTGTCACCCAATGCCGTGAAAAGAATTTTGGATGATCTGCACTGGACTGCAACGTGGGACATCGTCGGTCCAGTGTGGGTCACCAAATGCCGCGAAATGAATTTTGGATGATCTACACTGGACTGCAACGTGGGACATCGTCGGTCCAGTATGGGTCACCAAATGCCGCAAAAAGAATTTTGGATGATCTACACTGGACTGCAACGTGGGACATCGTCGGTCCAGTGTGGGTCACCAAATGCCGCGAAAAGAATTTTGGATGATCTACACTGGACTGCAACGTGGGACATCGTCAGTCCAGTGTGGGTCACCAAATGCCGCGAAATGAATTTTGGATGATCTACACTGGACTGCAACGTGGGACGCCGTGGGACAACGTTGGACACCGTGGAACATCGTTGGACACCGTTGGACACCGTTGGACACCGTGGGACTCCGCGGGACGCCGTGGAACACCGTGGGACGCCATGGGACATCGTGAGACGCCGTGGGACATCGTTGGACACCGTGGGACATCGTTGGACACCGTTGGACGCCGTGGGACATCGTTGGACACCGTTGGACACCGTTGGACATCGTTGGACGACGTTGGACACCGTTGGACGTCGTTGGACAACGTTGGACACCGTTGGACGTCGTTGGACAACGTTGGACACCGTTGGACGTCGTTGGACGTCGTTGGACAACGTTGGACAACGTTGGACATCGTTGGACACCGTTGGACACCGTTGGACACCGTTGGACACCGTTGGACACCGTTGGACACCGTTGGACACCGTTGGACACCGATGGACACCGTGGGACACCGTGGGACATCGCTGCACACCTTGGGACACCGTGGGATGCGTACGTTTTGTCTCAATTAATTGTAAGGTAGATACCTATGTTAAGTGCATTGTGAGCTCATTCTGTACAACGACATTTATCCCCCTTAGAACGAAAAGAAGAAAAATCTCGTCTCCCTTCACTCGCTTACCACACAGTACTTATTGTACTCGCGATTTATCGGTTCGCGATCACTCAGTTCTTTCAATCCGTAGCGTGACGTACTCGCTCGCGCGTATTCCGCGTACGTGCGGGTCAACGTGCACTGGACAACTCTTTGGATTCGTAAGTCGCCCCAAGGACACCGCTGTCTTGGTGACTGCTCGACGACTGCTCGACGTTCGCATCGTATCGCGGGAGTTGTCGTCGCGCCGGTGATGCCAGCGAATCTGTTGTGGATTCAGTCGTGGATCTGCAGTCCTGTCCGATTGGTACTTTGGTACTCGGTCAGGGACCTGCAATTTCACGTCCTCCGTAATTCTGTTCGGGCCCGCGGGAGTGGACCCCACTGTTCAGTTGAGGTCAATGCCTTCGTAATCCTGTTCAGCGGTCCCTCCCCGTGAGTGGACCCCACTGTTCAGTTGAGGCCTCTTGCCTTCGTAATCCTGTTCAGCGGTCCATCCCCGGGTTCCACATGTTCAGTTGGAGTGTGTTAAGTTGCTGGCCTATGTGCTGGATCCACGGCTGAATTACCAGTGGATCACTGGCATCATCGGTCGGCGCCATCGACCGCGACACGTGTAAGTTTCGAACGGCGAAACAGGAATCGAGTTACGGTCAATTCTTGGGCTTTCCGCTGAACCTCGGGGTTATCTCGTGTACGAGGGTACGTCGCGTAGGTTTGTTAGTTCTTTCGAGAGATCGCGATCTCGTTCGTTTCGGGCGCGCCGCGATTTTTTCCTTTATCATCTGATTCATCGGGCATTTTCTTGTTTACCCATTTTTAAGGGATACTTATTGAGATCACGTTAGAGTTTATAACTTTTCAGTATCTTCAATATCTTACAGTGTCGCAAAAATAGAACGATAACTAGTTTAGTACAGCGACTCGTATGTCCCTTCTGCGAGACACGAAATGGTATATACAGTGTGAGTAGCTACATTTTCTTCTTTTCGTTCCAAGTTAGATAAATGTGTGTTTGATACCGAATGCCGCCAGTAGGGATGCGAATTATTGTATGATATTTGTACTGATCGATGTAATCGTTGTGTGGGAGATGGATGTTGCGTTACGTAGGCTTTGTTCTACGTTTGTAAAGATTCATGTAAGCGCTGCGTTGGAGATATGTGTTTCGCAGTTAGGCTACGAAACAACTATTTCCATACGCAGGCCCATGGTTAAGTAGAGTCAAAACTCGACATTCTGCCAACAGCTTGAATGTCGTGATCGATGTGTAGTGTTACATAACCCATGGGCGGGTCTCGTGCGTAGTCACCTCCTCGTGGTGAGACCTGGTAATTGGCATCCTTTTCCAAAAATTAATCAGTTGATTAATCTTTGAAAAACGATGCCAAGCTAAGAACTACGCACCAGTCCAGTTTGGATCACCAAATGCCTCTAAGAGAAGTTTGGATGATCTAGACTGGACTGCATCGTAGGAAACCACGGGATATGTCCTGACTATGTCAAGTCCATTGTAATTCCATTTCGTACAATGATACTTATCTGACTTGAAACGAAATATAAAAATGTATTCTTCTTTTCCACTGCATCTTGCGATTATTTTGTGCACGGGAGTGTGACACGTGTGTCCATTGATTCTTTTGAAAAATAGCGAACTCGTTTATTCGCTCCGCGATTATTATTTTATTCTCTGATCGATCGTGGTTTCTCTGTCGTTTCTTCTTGCATACTTTGAAGTGAAATTTCAAGCATATCGGAGTTTGCAATTTTTCGATATTTCCAAAAGTTTAATGTCGCGAAAATAGAATGTTTAAAACAGTTTAATACAACTCGTTTCTTGTTCCTTTCGCAAGACACGAAATTGTATATACAGTGCCAGTAGCTTTATTTTCTTTCTCTTGTTCCAATTTAGACAAATGTGTCTTTGATACCGAATGCTGCCAATAGGGCTACGAATTATTGTACTATGTTTATAAAGTTCGATGTGATCATTGTGTAGGATGTAAACATTGCATCTATACATGCTTCGTTTGATATTTGGAAAGATTCGTGTAAGCGCTGCGTAGAAGATGAATGTTTTTGTTGATGTTTATATTTTTTTTGTAGATCGTTAACTGTGTTCCTGATTGTGTCACCGGCTCGTGCGTCCCCTCCCCTTCCCCCGCCACTTTGGAAGATGCACAGCGAAACTATGGTACAAGAAGTCATTCAGTCGTCTGATTTCGTACCGATAACGTGGATCGCGTTGTGTCAGGTTTGTAACGTATTCTAACCTATTGGTGGTGTCGGTTCTTTATTGTTATTATTACTATGTTTTGTACTATTCATTATTATATCTTTTACCATCGTCTATATCTCGTTATTAATATCGTTTGATTAATACACATTTTAATTATTTATACATTTGTTTTAACTTGTAGTTATTCTTTGTGCAGGTTATTGATCGATAGCAGGGATAATATAGAAGTAACTGTAGATTAATGTAGATTAATGTAGTAGATTAATGATGAATCCGATGAATTTTCATGGAAATTTAGTAGTGTTTAATTTATTTTAACCAAGACAGCTGTGTATGAGCAATTCTATTGCCTTGTTATACGAGCATGGGTAACATTTGATATTCAATTTATATTTACTTTATAATATATTTGATACATATTTCATAATGGATAATTTCGTAATTACTTGGAATACTAAGATGAAAGTAAATACGATTAAATAAATCATTGTTTTAGTTCGAACATATGAAATCATTCTCCTGTTTCAAACGAATTTGTAACGAATTATTTTACTGTTTCAATGTAATTTGCGATATAGAATTCTTGATAATTTAACGATAGCTTCTTGTAGACAGTTTAAAACATAGAAATCTTAATAAAAATAGCTTTAACTTATTTTGATAGGCATTGTAACATTCACATATCGAATTAAAATTATTTTGGTATATTATGTGAATTTGCTACAGTTAACGTCATATACTTGCAAATTCGTAGCTTATATCTTTTTCATAGAGGTGGCGCGCTAGTAAGCTCAAACACTTCAAAGCAAAGTTTCGTGCGCATTTCTGTAGTATTCTTTAAGTATATTTAGTTATGAACTTTTGGATTCTTGCAAATATTTCTGAATATTTATAACACGCGACTACAGTATCGTAGTGCAGTGTATATTTCATATTCTAGTAACGAACATTTACAGTATAATTCTTGTAAATGATTGCATTACATTCACGGTATTTGTAAACATTTGTTCAATATCGAAAAATATCTTATAATTTTCAACTAATATTTTTCATACGTATTCCAAATTCTTAATAACAATTTTTTAGGTGTACAAAGAATAGCAGTATTTTCTAAATAAACGTTCGATAGAAAAAAGAAGAAAGATACCGAAACGATATTTCGCTTCGTTTACACCCCCTCCTCAGTCCGCCATTACACAATTTTATTTTTAGAGAATATTTGGGACCGAGCACAATGCGGTTTGCAGAGTCAGTGTTTGCTATGCAAAAGTATTTTTTAATACTTCCAAATCATGATAGTTTTGATGAAATTCAATCGAATAATCACACACGAAAGTAATAAAATTTTAAAAAAGAAATTTGTACGCTATATTAGAGTTTTTATATATATACTCTTTTTTTTTTTTTTTTGAACATTCGTTTTCGGTATTAGAATCATTGCATCTCTTAAGAAGGTAAAGCCTATCCAGGAGCTCAAGAATGTAAGTAGTTTTATATATTGTACTTCACTTTGCTCAGTTTTTTGTATTTTGTTTCAATTATTGTTAATTACAGAATAAAAGTGACCGATAATTTAAAAAGCTATAAAGGTTTTTTTTAATTGAAATTGTCTTAAAGTGTTAACATTCAATTACAATAAAACTGTCTGACACGCATCAAAAGTCAGTGAATTCTCAATTTTTTGATTTCAAACTTTTATATTAGAATTTCAATTTACACTACTTATTGAAGTTTATTAGAATTTCAGTCCTTATTATTGCTAAAGTTCCAAGTTTGTTATTATGTATTAACAATATTAATGATATCTTATGTTTTGTTATAGACATACCACTGCTTCGACTTCTTCATTTTTTTTTGGAATGTTCTAACAGTGACTCAAAAGCCAAGAAGTAAGTGTTTTTACATATCGTACTTCAATTCTGTCTATTCTGTATATTTTTCTTTGATCACTATCAATTAAGAAATACAATTTGATTGTAATTTGAGAGGTTAGGATCTTCTGAGGTTATTCTTTTATTAAAATAATATAAGTGTTAAAGTCTTAATACCGAATTATGAAACAAATAACTAACATATTTAAAAAATCATTAGATTCATTAGATTAATTTTTAAATTTTAAACTTTCATATTAGAGTTTAAGTTTTTACACTTATCAAAGTTTATTAGAATTTCAATCTTTATTATTACTAAAGTTACTAAAATTAATAAACTTTCTAATTATTATAAATAATTAATAACTTTCTCCAACTTTTCTAATAGTCAGCAATCACTCATCGTGTTTTGTTTTGTAACAGATTTTTCGCAACCTCCATTTCCACCATTGGCCTTTCAACGGTTCCTGACTGATGTTAGTCTCCCTGATGATATTCGCTGGGATGGTGCAGCATCCATGGTACGTCCTCTGTTTCTCCGCTTCGAACATCATGTCGACAATCATGTCGTAGGATGAAAGGTCCGAATCGGCACGGGTGACTGGTTGTATTACGTAGAATTTTTTGCGAGCGAAGTGACCGCGGGTATTTTTTATACTCGTGAGTAGTAACATTCTTTTTTTAAATTTATTAGTTTAGGATATGTCTTCTTACACAGCGTGATTATAATAATTAGTCTTTTAATAATTAGTTTAAATATATACACTTGAGAATGTATTCGTGTTATTTATAAATATGCATGTTAATATTCCGTATAAATATTTGCAAATAGCAAATATGTACACGAATATACCTGTTTAACATAAACATACTTGATTTTAAGCAATGAATTAATCGTGACAATATCAAGTCACGTTCGTTTATTTCATTTCGGTTAGAATTTAAAATATGAGTCAAAATTCATTTTTTCCCGTACAAGAATGTGTGAAATTTTACGTGCAAGAAGACACTTCGCGGCAGGCAGATTTTTGAATCAAAGCAATAATTTTGAACACTGCTTCTGCACTTTCGAGTATATGTTTTGATAAAGAGATCGGCCTGAGATTATTTCTTTCTTAGTAATATATTTGGAGTCAATTATTCCATTTGATCGAGTCATAGTCTTTTTCAATTAACGCTACCTTTTTTCAATATTAAAATTTTGTTCTGATATATTAAATTAATAAAGTAGAGTTACTTGATTACTATTAAATTAATAGAGTAAATTTAATCAGATACAAAGTAGTAAAATATAAAATCAAAGAACGTTAGTCCGTTAAATAAAAATTACACAAACTAATCATCTTTCTAGATCAGGATTTTCAGGTTTAACCCTTTCCGTGCCCATTGTCAAGATCTCATTCACGTGCCCAGGTGCTACTTGAATGGGAGAGAGACATTGGGCACGATGATCTAGAATTAAGTAATGTAATAATTTCTCAGTGACTAACGATGTGTTAGTGTATCGTGCGCGACGTATTTCCCACATTGTGTGTGTGTGTGTGGTTAGGCTGTGGAATTGCGTCGTTTTTTTCATTCACTACAACTTAAACTATTAAAAATGTCGAGACATATATCGATTCAATTTACGTCTCAATACAATTACAATTTCTGATAATATCATCCACGCGATTAAGTGTAACCACGCTTTTAATATTGCCGTAAATTATAATTATAATTCCAAGTTTACTTACATTTATTTTAACGATATCATTTCCTCAGACGTGTTCTATCGCGTCTTACGCAATGGTCACTAACCTTCGTCAGTCGATTTCAGGAAAACGGTACGTACCTTAGAGTGTGCATGATGTGTGTTAAGCTCGGGTATCGGAGGCGTCCCGGGACGTCCTCTTTAGTGTGGGACCTTTGCGCCCGAGCGTTTGTGTGAGAACCGTGGAGCGAGTGTGTTGCTGTGGAAATTCGCGATCGCAAGGTACGCTTTTATGAATTTCCATGAGTAAATAGATTTAATGTTCAATCTACCATTTCTTTCGCAAAACGTCGCGCGGAATTGTCTACGTTTTTGAATATTGTTTTCTTCTTCTTTATGATTTGTACAAGGTAAGCTACCGCCCATGTGTCGTTCAGTTTGATGATTATACTGTCTACCCCGCTGCTTAGGCTGACCTTCTTTTGTTCGTGTAAGGAGGTTTGCTCACATGCAGGGATATTTTTGGCCGATTTTTAATTGTCAATAACTAAGAAACAAAGCCGAAAAGGCTATCATGTTATTGTTGATTTTCGTCTTCTTGATTCATGGTTTATTTCGGCTTCAAGAATCACCTCTTAAATTTTTTGATATCTGTAGCCGAATACACTGTATATATGATTTCGAAACGCAGCTATGTACATAGTACTGGTCAGTAGATTTACACACTCTGTTTGAAGATACGAAATTAATTAATATTTGGAAATTATAATCAACTATTTCTTTTTTATATGAAATCGAATAATTTTTTTCGTGAAAACTTTCGGTTTTATCTCGTTAATATTTATAAGTATTTGTTATTCCAATATTCATACTGTGTTTTTTGTATCTCCTTCACCAGACTTTAACAAATAAAAATGTTTATTCATATCAATTTGGGAAAAATTTATTAAAAATGACAAAGACTGGGAAGAACGTATGTCTTTTAAGATTACCTGCCTTACAGTAATTTATGGAGTATGGCACTTTCTGACGCTTATACTCCCTACGCGATCAGAATTATTTAACTTTAATTAAAGGAGAAAGCACATTGGTCTGCACGTCACATACACGAAATTTTATTAATCCTTTTCTTGGAACAAAATTTCAATGAATACAATTATTCGCTAAGGAAAAGTGTGTAAAAAATAGGAAATCATACTTTGTTATTCACATGTCTTTATTAACAAATGCGAGGGGATAATAAATAATCGTGTCGCGCGAGTAATAAATAAAATACAACAATGTCCTGGCGATTGTTAAAAAATGAAAAACTCTTAAGCCAGCCTCGAAATTCGACCTCTTCGACTCGTCGTCAATCGAGCCAGGTGCTCGTCTCTTTATCCTATCAATTTCTTACCGAATCAGTTACCTTTTACCGCGTACACGTGTTGTTGAACGAACGGTCCTAATGTTCCATTCTCCCGTCTCTAAACTATCAATTTCTAATTTATCAACTTTGATCTCAAAAGAGTCATAAATAATTTGATTGTTCGCACGACGAGATAATAGAACTTTTCTTCCGCTCTGTGTGGCAGAATGATCGACAATCTTCGATCGATCGGTCGTATAGCACAAACTAGCATCGATCGACGATCATCCATTGTGGTTCTGGTGGTTATTTGGCGTGCGTCTCTTTGGTCTCTCGATCGTACGATCGATCCATCGTTAAGAATATGAGTTAATCATAGAATGAATCATGGCGCCGATGGCAATCGACGTATTTTTGTAACCGCGATCTAATAGTTTCCTGATGAGCTACCGGAATTGATCGACGACGAGGAGGCCGAGGAGGACGAGGAAGAAGAATACGAATTCGATCCGCTGCCTGGCGAGTAATAGGAGTATGCGAGATTCTGGGCTTCCACACCGTTGGTCGGCGTCCAGACGCGGGAATACGGTCCATTTCCGTCCCATGTGTTCGCTGGATCGTAGCTCGACGTGGTCGAGGGCATAGGTGGAGCTCCGTACGCCGGTGACGCAGCTGGTTCCATCGACATTCCTGCAACAGTAAGTTTCGCTGTTCTCATCTTTTTCGTCGAAAATTGTTGTTCGCATTGTAATGATATTGAATAAAATGTCGGTTTTCTCGATACCTAATGGAATTTATCTGATTATAGTCGCAATACATACCCATTGGCATCATCATTCCACCCTTCTTAAAGAACTGCACAGCGATGAATCCAACGACTAAGAGGATCGCGAGTTTCGAGAGCACTAGAGCCTTCAATGCTTTCAAACCAATGATAGCAACGAAGATAGGCATCAAAGCCTTCAATTTTAGTTTCAACAACAACAGGAATGGCAACAGCAGCTTCTTCTTTAACATTCCCCTAGCTTGACTGGTCGCAACTTCGTTTCCTTTGAATTCGATATCCAAATCAGCCAAACTTCTGCTGGGTCTGTACTTGAGACTAGCATCCACGAAGGGTAAATCGATTCCATAGTCAAAGCTCTTCAGGTACTTGAAAGTCCTCGCAACGATAGCTTCGTCCACTGTATCCAACGACCTAGCTTCCGTGCTAGTCCCGAGTTTTCCATCTAAATATCCAAGCACCTCTTGCTTCAAGCAAGACATCCAAGAGTCCGCGGCGATGCACTCGTTGAGAGACTTGGAGAGGAAATCTTGACTGGCCAGGCAGCTTCCTGCCATCAACACAACTGCTACTGTCGCTACGAAAATCCTCATGTTGATCCTTTGATTATCCCTGGAATTAGTTATCCCAAAGTGGTCTTCGCTGCACGACTTCTACACTTTGTTTCTCGAACAAAACGCGAAACGATCGATCGTCCACCCGTATGTGTGCGAGCGAGCGATCGCCGATCGAACTGCGACTGGCAGAGGAGTGGCCCGCCCCTTTTATTTAATTTGCCCCCTGTGAATCTATGTTATTCGGTCGCGCATGCCGGGAATTGACGATCGAAGGAAAATTATTCAAATTTCACTGGCACATAGAGCGGCTTCTCCTCTACACCCCTCTCTCTCTCCTCCTTAAGTACGTGCGTGCACGCGTCCCGACGCGTTTACGACCGCGTATACGTATGTAGCGTCGCGTATCGCGTACACGATGGCATGCGCGACGCCTCGCCACACGGGAAACGGAACTTGTCCCGCGTTCACCATCGATTCGTGCTCTCCTCAACTTGGATGTCGTTTCTAACGCCCCACTCGCAAGCACGCGATCTCTATGCCTTCTATGATCTGTAAAGAACACACGCTTTGGACAACGAATAACCGTTCTCGTTGTACGTCGACAGATGGCCGGTGAACGGGAACGTTTTAGTTTCCACCGACGATTTTTGATCGTTTGACACGATCATATATGGATCGATGGAATGTTTGCTGGGTTTTAATAGATTGTGCTATTTCAATAAGTCGTTGGTATGCAGGTTTCTTGGCTGGTGTTACTGTTATAGGGCATTTCATAAAGTGAACCGATCTGGTTATATTATTATTTATTTGTGCAATTATTTTCATTAATATTCGAGCTCTTTAAAATGGTATAACTTTTTTAATATTGGACTAAACGACTTGAGTTTTTTTAAGAACTTAGAAGAATCAGTTTATTAAATGTCGTGTAGGAAAGATTTTGAAAAAGCTGCAATTGGCCAGAACTGGAAAAAAAGGAAGAGAAATAGTACAATACATTCTTTACAATGTTTTTTATCTTAGTCTGTACTGAAAATTCAAACAATGCGTTTCGTAGATTTTTGTCAGTTGCATACGTATTAAAAATTTCATCGAGATCGATTGATTGACAGAAACAAGCGGCAGGCACCGAAAGAGACTAACAATTTTAAGACTTTTTATTACAATTATAGGTCAAAAGTTATGAAAAACTGTGATTTTCCCTAGCCTTAACTGTTTTTAGCTCATAGCAACGTTTACAGATTTTGATGATATATTGTACACGTATATAACTTACATGAATTTACAAACGTATTTAAATTTTCATAAAAAGAAATGAAGGAAGTGACTTCCGCTACGTTTTTTAAAATTCTGACAAACTGCAATTTCCTTAGAATTTTTTTCACATCTAGTAAATTAATTCTTCTAACTGATCTTTCAAAGAAAAAGAAACTCGTCGTGTAGTCCAATTTTAAAAAAGATATTCTGTTTTAAAGAATGTCCGAATATTAATGAGAGTGACTATATTTTTTAGGGAAGTTTTGCATATGTGAAAAGATTATTTCACAATTAAGCTAAATTTTATATATCAGTTAAAAAATTCGATATTTCAAATGACGTAAAGATGGAACCTTATAATTTCAACTGTGCGTACGAGATTTACTTGCAAGAGATACGTTAGACTATTGAGTCCGATTTAAAGCTTCAATTATAAAATATCAACTGTTACTCCTAAGATGATTAAAAAATCGACGCTTTAGTGGCCTGCAAGAAATGTGTATAACTTTAAAATGCTGTAAATCGTTGAGTGAAATGTTGCACTTCAGTGTGATAATTGCATATCATCTACTACGATAACGACATAATCGGAAAGCGTAGTTTCGAATAAATGATGTTTAAGGTTTAAAGAAAAAGGAAAGCACAAGGTGCTGGAAGATCACTGCAAAGACGAAACAGGATTTCCATTTTATAGGAACACATGTGCGGAACAAAGCGATGATTTCCAAGCCAAGCGAAGTAATAGCTGCGTCTGATTATTGTCGGGCATAATCTTCTTGCAAAACCGGACTGCGTCTGATTCTACTTAACAATAATTTTTTATCGTGTTTTTATAATTAATTGTCGACAAGGATGGATCGTATCAATTACAGGGGAGAAGTTCCATCGCCATTCATGCCGTTGAGCTATAAAATGAGCTACACCGTTAATGGGCCATTTACGTTCATGATGCGATAAACGTTGCTTGAAATAGTTTCACGCATTACCGTGAACGAAGATCTGATTTCTTGCGTGTTAGATGAGACACGGGGCCATTTAATAATATCATTTAATGAATCGTTTTGAATCTTCGTCGATGTCTTTTTGTTCTCAAGATTGGGTTCCAGGGCTATTAGGATAATGATAGTAATAACAGGTACATTCTTATTGTAACACGGTTATATTAGATCCTACAAAGACATCATTGTAACGTGATCAAAACCTAAGGCTACATATTATTACAACGATAATCTAGATTATCATCTTCTGTGAATTATTTCGCAGGTTAACATTTATTATGAAGAACTTTCTATTACTTTTACTTCAGACTCAGATTGCTAATTTTAATCTGAAATACTCCTTTCAATCCTTATAAATAATGTTCTCTAACAGATTTCATCCTGTTATTATCCACTACTTATACACATTAAGTACATACTTCATAAGGATTATGAAGTTATTATTGCAGTATAGGTGTCTATATAAAGAGAAAGTCAAACAGGCCGAGTAAATTGCAATAATAATTTATTAAATAAAGAGTATAGAGGAAAGGTGGAAGACAGGTATTTTACAAAAGTCGCGACAGTAAACAAGATGTACGGGTGAGTGTTTTACGATTGCGCGTGTCCAGAATACGCAAGGTTTTGCGCGAATGACGCCAATGGCTGTTCGTCGTCTTGGAAGGATCTATATTGAGCTTGGTACTCCCATGGTCCGTGAGCGGTCAATGGAGCTGCATGACCGTCAGCGGCAATTTTCTTGCACAGCTGGAAGATCGCCATACCGACGGAGACGATGAAGCTGAAGAATGAAAGTTGAAGAGCGTTCCAGGCTTTAAGACCAAGGACACCGATGGCTAGGGGGATGAGAGTCATGGCCTTGAGCAAGACGAACACCAGGATGGGGATGACGACCTTCTTCAACTTGGACTTGCGAGCCTCTTCGACGGCACGACCTTGGCCAAACTTGACGTTGAAGGTGAGCTGATCGTCGTCAATGTCCCTGGCGCTCACCTTCACGGACGAGTCCATAGGCAGCTTAAAGGTCACGTCGTGAGAGGTCAGGTAGGTCTGCACATTGTCCAGGAAAGAGCCCTCGCTGCGAGCCGAGACTTCTTCGACGGGGTACGAGTTGCGAGTCACCTCCACGGTTTCAGAGACCTGCGACCGACAAAGAGGAAAGTGAATCTACTTTCGTGAGCATTGGGTTCAAACCAGGTTAAACGAAATCATGCAACGCCATTTCACTCTCTAAAACTACCAAACCGTAAAAGTGATTGGGTCACAACCACTGTGGTAACTGGTTGTGGATAAGGTGATAAAAGTAAAGCGAGAATGGAAAGATGATTGCTTGCATAACCGGGTTGGAACGAGTTAGCAGACACTTGCCTTGAAGCTGTCTTTGCGGAAGATCTGGTCCAGGAGATTTAAGACCTTGAATTTCATGCAGGAAACCTCGTCGTTCTTTTGAGAGCACTCGATTTTCGTCTGATCAACCATCTGGTCTATACCACTACCCTTCCAGAGGTCGTTCTTCGCGGGTTGAGCGGCCGCCAGGGCCAACATGGCGCACAACACAAACAGCTTCATGATTTTCCTAATGTGGAGACGAGAACTCGTGGTACCCTGAAGAAGATCTTGAGGACGATTGCACGACGACTGATGCCAATGGGTTGGGCATCAGGCTATTTATACGGAGCCCCCGTCGTCGAATCGTCGGACGTTCGTCGCGTAGCGGAGCATCCGACATACACGACGCCCCCACTTTCATCCGGCCACGAATTTTCTTTTCTTTCAGTATGGTGTTCGATTATCGAGGCCTCGAGGTGATCGTGACGGGAATATGGGATTGTGCAAGATCAGCAAAGCCGAAAGAAAGCTTCGCCGCGACCGATATCTGTCAAGAGAGTCGCGTGCTACGTTAAAGACACGCTATTATGCTACACGATAACGGCAAGTGTTACGTTGATCCCCACCAGGAAGAATTTTGTTAACTATTAGCTGTGCGTGTTTTGTGCACTATTTTGTAATCTACTCTCGATTGTGAGATCAAGTTTAATATTGATTTAGTATAAATTACATTTGGTATTTATATCTTAGGGTTGAAATGGAAAATAAGACATGAGAAAGGTAACTTTACCATATTGCGGTTTCGGTTAATAAGTATTATATCTATGATTAGTTTTTAAAATTTCTGCTATTGACATAGAAGTTGTACAGTTGATATTACTTTATGTCAGAATTGAGGGTTCGCTTGACATTCATACCAAATTGATCAAAATATCTATCATTTCATTAACCTCGATCATGTATTCATAAAAAAATCCACTCACGCATTAAGCTGGGCGAAACTTTCGAATATTTGGCCTGCTATCATACAGCATCGTTTTAGCTAGCAAAGCGGAAGTGGCGTGCGCAAGCCAGTAAGAACAGAAGACCCTTCATCCTTGGCACCAATGCCACCGTAACATTGGCATTGAATCGATCGTTCATTCATACCACGAACACGGTACTTTCCACACGTCTGTTTCATCAACACTTGAGTGCTCCCCACCCCGTTTCGAATGATGACAAGATATCTACCCTTTGAATCAATCTTTGAAAATTAGGCATACCTGAACGATACAATTTTCATTTTATTACATATTAATCTTTATTTCATATAGAATAACCTTATAAAGTTTCCAATTTTATTACAATTTATAAAATTCACGAAATATCTTAAATATAATAAAACATGGGATCTACGAATAATATTTATAGACACAAATTTCATTCGCTTCGTTTATTTTCTGAAACTAGCTTTTGAGAAATATATTTATTTGATTTATTTGGATTATGATGTTTAATGAAGTTTAATGAAGATTGATGCGTACATTTTACTCTTTAATGTTTCAATTAAACCTCGTGTACTATCTGATTTGATAAAGGAGTTGTTCTAATCACATTAGAGATGCGCGTTGCGTGCGAGTTTCTCGTGCGAGAATGTGCGCGTGGGGTTGTGACAAGACACTTTTGTCCGCCTTGCCGACTTCCTTCTGCTCGTAACAATGAACCGGTAATTGGAATTTTGGGTCGAGTTTGCATAAGCATTCAGGACGTTGTAGTGCCATCGATGTCACCTTTCCGACTCTTCGAACACTCTAATTTTTCCTTCGTGAATTTCCACGCTCACGACCTGTATTTTCCCCGTTTACGTTCCCTTTTGGCTTCCTGTCCACGCAGAGCCGTGGTCGATATGGAATCATGGAACACGGGTTTATTGTAATGAAATTGCACTCTGAAATTCGCGGAACTGTTTAGAATGAAGAATTAATTCTAGTTAGCTTCATACATCGATTTTGACAAGAACAATATCTACTTTTACTATGTCATGAACGATCTCAGACTTTGCTGTTCGAGTTGATCGATTTAATTACTCCCACGATACTCGATTTCCAGCGGATCTACCTGAACGACCACTGAATGCCAAAGTAACTTTTTCCACTTTCTCGGTCATTAAACACCCACTTTGATCGATTCTCATCGCGTAGGCAAATGAAAAAAAGGAAAGTGATCAAATTCGCCCATTTCTTTTTTTCTTTGATGATTAGGGTGAGAATGACAGATGGAGACAAGATATGATGAGACCATGTAAGAAATTTTATTTATAAATAAGTCAGAGTCGCGCTTTAATAAATAATAAATAGAACGATTCTAGGGGGAGGAAATTGAGGTTCTTCGTCAGCTTATTTTCTGTACCCCCTATAGGGACCATGAGCTGCCGTTTCCCAGTGTGGTGGGTGCTCTACTGGTGGGTGTCCGTAGTGCACGACCTCGTAGGCGACCTTGGGTTTCGTCAGCTTGAAGATCATCATCGCTCCACTGAGCACCATCGAGAGGAGACCCAGGGTGAGAGCTTTCCAGGTCTTCAGAGCAATCAAGGCAAGAGCGAGCGGCACCAGAGCGGTAGCTTTGAACTTCAGACCCAGCAGGAACGGTATCATAACCTTCTTAACGAATCCACGGCCTATAAATATCATCCAGATAAGTGTATGAGATCAGTTGTATTTTATTTCTTCCTCTTTATAAAACAAATTTTGTTACCTTGACCGTTCGAGGAGTCAGACAAAGGAACAGTCAAGCTTCTGGGCATGGTATCCACTAAGGCTCTCGGCACAATATTGGAGCCAACGATAGCCTCAGGCAGCTTAGCCTCCAGCTGGTGACTCGACAGGTACGCGTCTAGTTTCTCCAACATCAAAGACCTAAGTAGTTCTTTCCTTGCAGGATCTACTGAGTCGTACTGCGGAGGGTAGTATTCTTCATTGCTTTCTTCGGCCATGTTTCGAGATTTAACTATTGCTAAGTCGTCCGTAATGGCTAGTCTGTCTTCTTTCACAGCTTGGCTAAGGTAGGCCAGAACTTTGGGTTTCACGCATGATAACATGGACTCGTTGTCGATGCATCTGTAAGATGAAATTAATTATTGATCGCTAAATCCAGAGCATAATTTTATTATCTTTGTTACTTTTAAAATATATTGCAATAACTTCATTTTTTTAATGAATAAATTTTTTGTTTTCATCTTCGAGCTCACCTGTAATAAATGTTTTGAAGAGCGTCAGCTGTTGTTTCAGTCCTCTGCGCAGCGGTGAGGGCGGCCAGAAGGGCGACAGACGAGACGATCGTTGTGAACTTCATGACAGTACCCACCGATTTGCGAGTCTAAGCACCGAATGCCGACTCGAATGAAGACGACGCGGTTTTATAGTCGATGGAAGCCACGCACGGCCGATGAATTTTGATCAGGGACGTGTGCCCGGCTGAAAAGAAAGAAGAAAGCCTCATTATCTAGGGTGCCGATGTTTTCACGGCTCCGTATTCTTTCCCTATGGGACGATTTTAGTTTCGACATTCGCTATTTCCGGCCCATTTTAGCTCCACATATGACCCGAAACTATATAGAGGAAATTTTTCGTTTCTAGCTGTCGTGGCGCTCGCGAAATAACACGATTATGGACGATTCGGGAAGACAGCGTTTAAAAAAGAAGGCACAGCGTGATAGCTACTTCGAGCAAAGGAAAACTAACGACGACGAAGTGAAATTGTACGAGGGTCAATCGTGAGAGGAGAATAGATGAAAGTAAAAACTGTTTATGTGTGAGGAGTAATGAGGGCTAGTGGAAACTGGTAGAAAGTAATTTTATACGAGGATTTGGCTCGCGCTTGCGTAAGATTCGTGTGAATGGGTGGCGCAGTGTTTGTTTTCTTAAATAAGGTACGAATCACGAGCGTAAATTGATCTTACCGTAGTAGAATTTCAGCTCTGCACAGTGAAAGATAGATGATTGTCGATATATTAATTAAATGAGTTTGTCATTTCATTCTTCTAATAATTATGATAGAAATATGTTCGTGGAATGCTTAGCAAATAATAAATTTATAACATCGACCGAGGTTTCGATAAGCATTGCATTATATTATACTGGTTTTGGTAATATAAAGTATGATACAATAGTAGTTGTTCTTTTTACATCATTTATTACGAACGAAACAATAATATACGTTACAACTTCGAGGTAGTGTAATCGAAGTATTAGTTTATCTTTGTACAATACATAACTTACAGACTATACATAACCTAGTTGTTAACGCGTACAATAAATAATAGTTGGGTATGGCACCCGAGAAGGTAATAATAAATAATCATATCTAAAAATAAATAAATCATTGGATGTAGTATTAAGATTCCCGTATTCGATCCATTCGCACGTATAATGTATCGACTTACATTTGAATTAAATTATTTATAAATTACACATACATAAATTACCACTTTCTTGTGACTACACAACGATATCGTACTGGGTAAAATGTCACAGAGAAAATATTTTTAATTGCATAAAATATGTAAGAAAATCTACTATTGAACAGTAGTACTTGGAGAAACGTGAAACTATCATAATCACGCAATCCAGTGCATGATCGAGGATTGTTATCTAAGAGTTACATTTCTGTTACTTTCCTGACAAAGTGTCAAAAGAACGAAGTTTGACATTTCATCAGAAAATTTCATTCTGCTTCAGATAGTACCGAAGATTGAACAAGTGCTTAAGAAACACTTCGTAACAAAAACTCCAAAAAGATCTTGTATTTACATTCCTAATAGAAAGTATTTAATGAAATCGAATAGAAAGCTCGTTTCTTCTCGATTTAGTATTCGTCCCATCACAAATTCCACGTAACGCTACCATGACTGCAAGCACTAAGCTTCACAAGGAACAATCGAAGTACTTTTACATATTACAAAAAGTGTCCTTATTATCATAGAATACTTTAATAAATTGGACGTAAAATTATCTGACATTCTCTACCCAAATAATCAATTCATGGCCTTGACACTAACTAATAGCCTACAGCCGTGTCCGTGGCCGCCTTGATAACGCCTAGCGGAACAGACCCACCAGTCGTACCCATGTCGGAGACTTCAACGCGTGGCGATGTGATGCCAGAAGTTGGTGACTTCAACATATGTTCTTGTCCCCACGACAATTCTTCATTACTTAGTAACAAAAATTCACACCGAGTTTATTCGGTATTTATGTGACATGGATACGTTCTCAAGCAATCTCCACCATCTTGACCCAATCTAGCCGCGTTGAAATATCTGTGGAACTTCTTGCTGGACGAGCTTTCGGTCCCCGTACGTTTCAACTCCTGTGGATCTCTGAAATAGAAAAGAAAAATTAAAATCAAGTTGTTAATGTACTCCTGACACCTTTTCGCATCGAAATCAGTCGATAATCATGTTATAACATAAACCCTGACCCTGTTTTCCTTACCAACGCTTGCATCTAGTCGACATGCGTGATACTTTCGCCATTTAGCGGCTCTAGGTTCGCTAACAAGATAATTTCTCTTTAATAAACGAACTACGGAAGAATTTGCCAAGTGATTGCATTACTTCCTGCTGGAACTAATGATTCTTTTGTGAGCCGCGTTTATTGTTGTCAGAGAACAGTCAACGGAAAGAGCGTAAGAAGAAAAAGAGTCGAATCCGCATGGAACGTGATTCAACGTTCCGATTCGAGCGATTCGGAGCAGTGGCCACCTTTCTCTTTATGATTGACGCCCGAAGTGATCGAATTCGAACGTGGTACACAGGTGAATGAATAATTAATAGCACGATGATCGATACGACAACGATGGAATTTTTGCATAATTTATAGATTAAAAGAAATTAGTTTTAGAAGAACTACAACGGTAGTGGAAGCTATTCTTCGTATTTGTCTACCGGTAGACGAAACTACATAAATTCGTTCTCTTTTCCACGCTTTCCAGTACGATCATAAATTAAATCAGCTTCCTTCGGATAATAATAACGAACGATGGATTTAGTTGACCGTACGATTCATCTTTTGCTCTTACCTGGACAGTTCGTTCGAAACGAGGTTGCTGTGCGGCGTATACACAGCCGGATTCTTGTACATACTGCACACGAGCCTCTCTTTGCAACTTTCTTCGACGAATCTAAGTTGCTTAAATATATCTTCAAGTCTGTTAATTATCGGTCCATAATATTCATCGTCGTATCCTGATCGTTGCGTAACCACTGTTGCTTTCGAATCTATCTGACTGCTCTTCGCCGAAACTTGTCTTGCATTTTGCTGTCCAAACGCAATGTACGAATTCTTTATATTTGTCGCAGTTGGCAACATCGTTGACGGCAGATTTGCAGGATTTAAAGGGACATTGACGACAGTTGGCGAAGCTGGTTGAACAACTGTTCTACGATTATTATCAACGTATGCTGAGTAGGCCAGATTATGAGCAGATGTCAGTGGACGTTTTTCTAAATACGGAGAAGCTATTGGCTGCGCGTTTGGCGCATACTGAGGAATACCATACGTTCCAGAGTAAGTGGGCGCTGGGAATGGCGCCGGCAGCACTCCTGGTGGAGGTCGAGCTGGCACCGTGCCAGCTCCTACAGGCTCGGTTTGAACTTCGTAAGGCTCTTCGTAAGGTTCGATGCCCCATTCCTTCAATTCCTCGATGTCTTTTCGATATTGAATATGAGGATGAGCATAATCGTAGCCATCGAATTCATCGTCGTGATGGTGATGGTTGTAGTAAGTTGGAACTGGTACTGGAACTGGTACGTGGTGATGATGATGCGCTACCTGGAATAGTAATGGAATATTAATGGTAATATTTTAGAGATCAGCCCTTATTGACATCAAAGTGTCGTTAGAGTGATGTAATAATCACCTGATGATGATGGTGGTGGTACTTTGTACTGTGCGCAGAATAGTAGCTCGAGCATAGCTTAAAAACGTGCGCAAATGCTGGGATAAAGAAAAGTAACAATTTCAGGAAGAGCTTCTTCGCTGTGCCGACACCGAACAGGAACGGTATCACGAACATGAACTTCAATTTGATTAGCTTGATGATGAGCAACAGGGCTAACAAGCTTGTCATCAGCTTGTTCTGTATAAATTTTCCTGAAATAGGAAGGGTCGATTAAATCCTTCAGAATGTTTAACTCGCTAGAAAGATATTGATATGTATTATCACAAATTAAATAATTATTCATCGTACTAATTTTCTTGAAGATTCTTCCTTGGCTTTCTAAGCCTTGCTGACCGAAGTCTACTCTAACCAAAGCGCCATTTTCATCAATCTCACGAGGACTTATTCGAATCGTGGCTCCTTCGAAGAAAAAATCGGGTAATTGAATCTGATAATCCCTGGTCGCGAGAAATTTCATCGCCCTCTTCCGCAGCGCGTTAGTCACTTCCTCCAAAGGTGACTGCTCCTCGCCGAACTGTCGACCTCTTTCCTCTCCCTTCTCCTCTTCACTTTCCTCTTCGTCGCAATTATCCTTACTGGACCTTTCCACCAGATTCTCATCCATGGAATCATCTTGATCACTCTTCCTGCGACACGTTCCATAATCCAAATTATTTTTCGTCATAGTCAAACCCTCAAACACTGTGATATTGTCTCTCTCCACGAAAACATTGTCTAGGTATGTGTAAGCATTTTTCTGTATGCAGGAGAACGTTACGGATCGATCACAGTCCCTGATCAATCCTTTCCACAATTCATTCTCAGTCTGGTTTAGCGACAAACCACTGAAGTTAAATATCTTTGCGTAATTCTTCAAATTCTTAACATCGAAGAACTGGCAGTTTGCATGCACCACGCACAAATATACGATCACGATCACGGATCTTAAATGCATCCTTGACGAAGACTAGATTTCACCGGATAAGTATTTTTTAAATATTTAAATAGAACTTCACCTGTATCTGATTGAACAAGATTTAGCACAATCAAAGATATAGATAGTTGAAGCGTGTATAGACCAGAAATCAGAACGACGATTAATACACTTTTGATTTCGTCACACCGATATTACCCTATCCACGTGCACCTTTTATCACTTCCGTTGCCCCCTCCAATGATCACGACCTCGATATCAATCTGAATGGATCACACCTCCTTCAAACGTTTTAGGGATCGGCGATTCCTTCCTTCGATTTCAAACAATCCAGTCGCATCGTAAATTGTTTATCGATTCGTTCGACATGTCCGTGTCATTTAGCCGGCATGTCACATCATCTTCGCCCAACTTGTTCGCCTTCTCCGTTCCTTCTCGCGAGACGCGTTCCGTTCGATCTCCCGCTCAAAACTAACCACAAGCTTCTCGGTTCTCGGTTACAATTCACCTGAGCGTCAAGTGTGTCAAAGACCCTCCTACTCCGTCTACGGCCGCTCCGTGGAAGGTCATTATCGTCTCCTCTCTGACTGCAACCGGCCACGCGTCCAGCTACACGCGCGCGCGTGTTAAAAGGCGTTGACGAAGATTTCGGACTTTGTATGCACCGTCAATCCAAGCTCCTTGGCAATGCGCACGGTGAAAGCGGCTGGGAAACCTGTCAACTTCTCTTCGCAACGTTTTCAGTCGAGTTAAACCGCGTGAATCGCATTATGGTCACCGAGGCATTTTGGTCACGTGCGACGGCACTCGACGCTGATATGAAAATTACAAGTTATACCAAGTACTGGAACCTCTGTGATTCAGTTTGTTGCTGCTATTATGAATATTACGGGTATATAAACTCATTAAGCATTAACTTAAAGCTTACTTGCATTTAATGGCAGGATTATGAATAGCGCTAGATATTATTAACTCGTTTTATTGTTGTATCTGAGAGGACTCGAGCCTAACAATTATTTTAGATGTTAAAAAGCTACTGCAACGGTATTATATAAACAATTTTCTATGTAACATATTAAACCGTTAACAAGTATCCATTGTAACTGTCGTGACAGACAAAAAGAATTCGCAAACTTGCGACAAATGTCGTCGTTTCTCGTTAAACTTCTTCTATGGATTCAACAGAAACTGCAAATCATTGGACCGTTGCAGATTGCTGTTTATGTGCCATCAGACCGGTCTGGTGCGAGTTCGCAAGTGATCCCGTTTCGATTATCTCTCGATTATAGCCGCGGGACGTCTAGGATTGCTTCTTGCGGTCGTAATCGGCTACCAAAGAGTCACTGTATATTCGAATAAATGCAAAACATAAGACAAAAGTAAAAAAGTGGAACGCGAGAGTGAAATTCAGAGCGTTCCGTGAAAAACGAAGCGCTAAATGAAGAAGTCCACTGTGTGGAATATTAAGTAATACTATCTGTTCGTTACTTTTCATATCGAGGTTAATTATCGTGGAAGATCGCAGCAAAATTAGAGATTTGACTCGGTTAGGAAGAGGAAGTAATTATTACACAGCGATCTGGAGCAAAATCCAAGATGATCGCCGGGTCTTTCCAATCAGTGTCTGTCGCTGTGTTCATATTTTTCGTTTAAATGGCGTCGTCATATACTTGGAGGATACTTTAATTGCATTGCGTTTCTCCTTTAATTAATCGTGATTATATTTTTAGTAAGCTTTTGCAAAGGAACAAGCGTTGTTAGTTGTTCTACATGTTAGAATAAATTCGTTACATCATTCTGGAGTTATCTACAAACTTCATCTGCAAATAATAATTCTTTAGTTCTTGTTGATGAATGTAATAGCTCTATCATGGACATCACACTGTTACGAATTCTCAGCCAGGCTCCACACCGGAGTTTTCGCTAATAGATTGTTGGTGAAGGTGTTCCCATTATCGGGATCGACGACTCCAGCGTCACTTCGACAACCTACATTCGAGAAGAACGGTCGATAAGCGTATCATCGCGTGGCTACAGGCACAATTTTCATCGATCAATGTTTTTGTCAAGGAAAAATGATTTCAGTGTCGTTTCTTCTCGGCTAGGAAAATGCGACCTTGAAACGGGAAACCGGAAACGTAGCAACAACATATTTCACAGCACGCTTGAAACACCTTCTAGATTACGGATAATTATAGAAGTAATTGAGTTATGCATAGTTACAGAATGTGGCTGTGAAAGAGGGCAATTTCACTGGTACTCTACTTCCTCCAATTGTTCTTTTAAACCTTATTCTTCTTACGTAAAATGTTCAATATCAATTAATTTACAGTGAAGAGAAAGAAACTTCAATACAAAATCAATCAACATTATAGAAACTGATTACTACTACTATTACACTTCATTTACATCATTTATTACTTCCACTTGAACTCAGAAAAATGTTGCATCCTGAGAACTATCTGAAGTACCTTATACAATCTATACATCTTGCTACGAAACACATGACGTGTCGAGTAACGTTATTCCACCTTGCTTGGTTATGTTGGGTTCCAAGATCGTAAGGAGGATCGGGTGGGTCAATACTGGCGAACGTGGTCCGGCCGAATGAATTCCATTGACCTACTATTGATCTGGCCGGTAGGTAGGTAGGTTGAGCGACGACCGGCTTGGTCGCTCAATGACCGCCGAAAAGCGATCTTGTAGAGCGTACACGGCATTCACGGAAACGAACGCTCCTACGCGCGACTTCTGCCTCTTTTTTTCCTGCGGCCCTCGATACTCATGGAGGAAGAACGGGTACGTTTCAACCAGCCTAGATATTAGTACCAATGCGTAGAATTCCTTAACAGTGGTTTCACATCGTACACACTCTACCATCTAATTAGTCAGGAGGATATTCATAACAGTGGATCGCTTTAATCCTCCGATCGCCATTGCTCAGATTACGAACTTGTTCATTTTATCAAATTTTGTTCATTTCTACCTCTATTGAAATATTGATACAAAACATCAGGCATAATAAAAAATGGACGAAATCAAACATAATGCCAGCAGCATTATGAATTAATATATCAAACCCGATAGTAGACTAAAACGTAAACTGAAACACATTGGAAACTATCAAGTTATTTATGTTGTTGAATAAATGAAAGCTGGTATCTGCTGGTATCTACGGAAATCGGAGAATGAAATCTTTTTTTACTACAATTCCTAGGGAGATATGAATCAACAGAACTCAATTAGATTGGAATTTTCTGGTTGCTTGTTTTATGTAAATTTCATTAACGATTTCATGAGATTCTAAGAACCGATAATAAATAGGGGTTAGACAGACATGGATGGACTTGAAAAACGACTAGATGTGGCGGGTAAACAAAAAAGAGAAACTCAAGTGTCGAAGTAGGCTGAAAGAATTGTGTCGCCATGTACGATAGGAAATTCCCCAAAACGCGCGAATCGCGCAAGCTGCTTCGAATCGTAAGCCTATACGCGTTTTCAAGTGAGAAACCCAGGCCGCGTCGCGTCGGCCGGCTGAAAGTATTTGCACAGACACGGTGCATCGGAACTGGTTTGCATGTGCTTGAAGTGAACCAAGCAACTGGGACACGTTACATATATTGGGTGGACAGAAAAATTTCGTGCGTGCATGGCACTCCTGTTCGACGTCACGTACACAATCGAAAATTAAGATCGAGAGTTTAATACGTATTATTAATCATGTTCTGTGATAGCTTCGAATATTTGAAATAACACGGGATGATTAATATCGGAATGGTAAAAACGGTGGGAGGAATGTCGAAATGGTGAATTTAAGAATTCAGAAACATGTATGCTGTCGAGAGTCCTAAATTTATGATTTATGTTTCTATATGTATAGGCAAGATTGACCTACGAAAGTCCAAAAATTGCCATCTGTATATTTGATTATTAATTTTATGGAATAAAAGATAGCATGAAGCCATTCGATACTTTATGTTTAACACCCCGTATACAGGAACAAACGACTAAGTGGTCGGTGAACTATAATCGTTTCCATTGAAGCTTGCGTAACGTTAATAGCGTATTCAAAATAATTAATAAAGACCTTCACCGAAATAGAAGGTCAAGAAAGTTTGTGTACTGAGAAAAAATGAACGGGACATGACATACATTTGTAATGCGGAAGAAGAGTAAAATATAAAACGAGGCTTTTACCAGGATTCATCGGAATCATCACCATGTGCGTTGAAAACATACAAACATCGTGTACATGTGAAAACAGATACAATTTCTGTACTCTTTAATCTATCATCCGCGATTTATGCCGTCATGGGAAATGACTAGATCACAATAAAATCGTTTCACATTTGTGTTCATTTTACTCTCAGGTTGCTTCTTCGTGCGGGTAATTTCTGTTACGTCAACGAAGGATCGGGCAAAGATTCATCGCGAGACACGTGCTGCGCGCGTAGGAAAGTGAACCGATCCGCGAACTGTTGGCGTGACACGTTCTACCTATTTCTGGCGTGATAGCAGTCCCGTCTGGACTCCTACACTGTAACTTTCACCGATTTTCCAATTCTTTGGTTTCTGTTATTCTCTTGTCGATCGATGACTTAATACTCTTTCCATTAAATAATTAAATCCTTCACTTTACGTTTTTATCGTCTAAATCTCTTAATTGAGAGTTCAGTACTTTCTGTATTTACGTTACTGATTATGTGTGTTTGAATTATCGATTCTATGAAAGTTTTCAAACGTGTCGTAAATTTAATCTAAAATACTTCAAGCTTAAATGAAGATAGTTTGCAGAATTAATGTAACTTAATAATTCGAAGTGATCTTTGTGGAGAACAACCTAACACTTCGATTAAATTAAAATTCATTTGTATTCGTAATAGTTTCGAGATATTTGAATCTTTCTACGAGAGAAGAACGTTTCTTTGAAGTTATTGACGACAAAGAAGCAGTTGAAATCGTCAAGCGTTGTAGCTGAAAAATCCGTTATACCTTTCAAATCAGATCGCGTTGTCTCCAAAAATGCTACGTGTTATGAGTATAAAGTGGCTAAACTCGTGGACCAATGTGGGTCAGTTATTGTGCAGGGTCGATTCTAAGACGAGCTCGTCAGCACATTCTTATGTACAGCATCGAGACACGTATTGCGATGTGCGGTTCAATTCCGCGACGTACAGTTATCGCTCAATTAATGTGTGTACGAGTCATTTCTATGCGTACCGGTTGTGTACATTATGGAATCATCGATCTGTTACGTTGCTCAAGGTACTCGTTCCATGTGGGTTACCTAGATGGTAGCTAATTTGAGATTCGCACGCTGCATACTACTATCATCTAATATAAAATATCTAATGTAAACATCAGACATGTAATATAAAATCGCGATTTGCATAGAATTTGATGCAATAAACGCGATATTTCGATAGAGAAGGATTAAATAGAACAGAAAAAGAAAATTGAATAGATTAAATGGAGGGAGATTTTAAAAAGTTTCCTTGATAATTTTGCAATTTAAGATCGTTGAACGAGTAATCCAGATTTCGCGCTAAGAAAGATGCCTATAAATTATAAACAGACCTGATACTGGATCGTAAATTCCACTTCCTCATGATTACGAACCACTGGAGAAGGAAGAAAGGAACGTAGAAAAAAGTTTAATGATTATCAATTATACAGTCTTAGAAGACATCGCTGCATCGTCACAAATAAGTTAAAAGGTGTACGACTTTCTGAAGATAACTCGCACATTGTACGCATTTTGTAGACCTAGCTATACTGTAAATATTATTATTATATACATATTATTTGAACTATTCTGAATTTCATAGTGGAAGTCGGCCGATGGCTTTGGACACCTAGTGACAGTGTTCTTCAACTTGTAACATCTTACTCAGTCGATACCGCGCTATCCTGTAGTCACAGACAAAAGATAATATCTATTCAGAGATCAGCTGAGAACCATAGCACTTTTTTACCATATATGTAGGCAGATATCTTCTTGATTTCTTATTATCATATTTAGATATTTATGTAGGTAGGTGGTTTTCCTCAAAGCTTCTTCTCTTGTTCATTTCTTATAACGACCGTAAGATCAAACATTTCGCAAAACTTATTTAAAAATGTGAAATTTATGTGGTATTGGTAACGTTAGAAATTGTTCAATCATTAAAGTGCTAAAAGTGCTCTAGAGTGTTGAAACGTACATGGGACGGTAAGTCTATCTTGTACCTCACCTGCATTTATGCTTCCTCTTTGCTTCAATGCTACGAGGAATACACCTAGCGAGAACAGGTAGAACTCTCACCTGTGAAGAGCCTTAGTCAATTGTTCGAAAGATTGCGCCACCGCCTTGTGACCAGTGATACCGAGTTTGAAATCACGGTCGCTTACACATGAAATTATTTATTGGTTTCAAGCCACTTTCACAGACAAAATACTAAACTTTCAATATTAAATTTATTTCCAAACGATACATTTAAATTGACAATTTCTCTAGGATTATATTACATTCACCATACAGAAGAATTTTCAATATTCGAACTCCTCACTTTCTCAAATTCTGCTCAAATTTGATGAGAACTTTTCCTCCGTGGGTTGCCATTCGTCATTATATACCGAATGCATTACACTCGTATCATGATTGCTCGCTACATGATTTGTCGAAGTGACATGACCACTATTGTCCAAATAGTTTGGCTTTGAATCTGTCACATAGTCTCTCGAATCACCTATCGAATCATCAACCTGATACGTTTCAATGTCGTAATTATCGGATTCTGAGCGCGATGATGGTTCCATTTTATCACTGTTTACCACATTAGCGACGTTGTTAGTCAAATATTGGTATTTCTGTGGTTCCACGGTATTGCTGGAGTTCCAGTTCAAGTATGTAATATTGGCAATAACAGAAGGATGTCCATAATTCTGATAGGCAATTGAGTCTGTCCTTGATACAAGTTGTTCTGTTTTAAGGGACGAATCTTTCGATTCTGTCGCATATCCTGTTTTCCCAAGATTGCTTGTTATAAACCGCCTTCCGAAGCTGCGGCCCCAACCACCATAACCGCCACCACCACCGCCACCGCCACCGCCTGACGGTGCACCATAGCTCGAAGGCGGTGGAGCACCATAATCGCCTCCACCACCACCATAACCTCCTCCACCTCCACCACCGTAACCTCCGCCGCCTCCACCACCATAACCTCCGCCACCTCCACCACCATAACCTCCTCCTCCTCCTCCTCCGCCTCCACTAGATTTTGTTAGAAGAATGATTTCTTTGTACTGACCTGAAAATATTAAAGTAATATCGCATTTAATTCATATCGTAATAAAGTTGGCAATTTACAGCAATTCATGATAATGTTGGTAATTTGTGGCATTACCTCCTCCTCCTCCTCCGCCGCCGCCATTGCCTCCTCCTTTCATATACTTTTGCATCAGCATTGCCATGGATATCATTAGGGACATCCCAGC
This sequence comes from Bombus bifarius, assembly GCF_011952205.1. NCBI lineage: Eukaryota > Metazoa > Arthropoda > Insecta > Hymenoptera > Apidae > Bombus > Bombus bifarius. Next base: position 4,176,270 of record NW_022884373.1, read on the forward strand.
CATCATCATGCCCTTCATCGTCGCTACTCCTGATATTTAGAAATTTGATTAGGTATTTTAGAATGTCGTAAAGAAATAAAGGGCTACAATTTATGCGTTACCCATGAATTTCATTTTGAGCATCATAAGACCAGCCATCATCATTGTCTTACATTTGCCACCTTTGTCTTTGCCGCCTTTGCCTCCTCCTTTGCCTCGCCCTAAAGGAGAGCGTATGTTTTAACTCATTTAGAATCAATTAAGACAACACTTATAATAATGTTAGAAATACTTCAATTATTTTTGAATTTTGTAAAATTGTAAAATCTTGTGTAGAAGAAGCAGTGATGCAAAAATTATTAAACGAATCCTTAGTATTTCTTTCCATAGTTAATATAACATTTAATTGTCACTCGTACATCAAGTATTTTGATACAAACCCTCGGAAACAGGAGTTTCGTCAAACATAACATCTATCTGATTTTTTTCTCGGTTCCCATTCCACCTGGGTAGTGTAATTCTTAAAGCAAACGTATCGAAGAAGTCATTGATACTTCGTTCTATAGTGTCATTGCTATCATTCACGGATCTATGGTCGTTAATCACTCTGGTTTTCACTAGTTTAACATCTTGACCCATTAAATAAATCTCGTTTAAGTCCCTAATAGAGTCCAGGAATCGGCCGAGACGTTTCTTCGCGCAGATTAGCGAGAAATCGATGACACAGCGGCCTATGTCTGTCGTTGGGAACTCTGGGAAGTCATCGTCTTTCGCAGAATCGTTTTTCAGTGACGGTACCACTCGAATATCCACTCTAAAGCCGTTCCTTCGGAAATCGAGCACTTGTCGACCAGCGCTACTAAAAATTTTAATACAAATATCAAAATTGAATTAACCATCATTTTATTTAATAATTCAACGAAGATTTTATTTCTTCGACTATCGTAGTTATTTCTTTAATTATTTCACTCATCAGAGACTATTGCACGCAAATTGAATTAACCATCATTTTATTTAATAATTCAACGAAAATTTCATTTCCTCCACCGTTGTAGCTAATTCTTTCATTATTCCACTTAGCAAAAGCTACATAACACTCAATAATGAAATGGAAGCAACGATTACAAAATAAATTTCACAGTACTATTGACGACCGCTGGTCCCAATAATCTTGTACGGATCCACGTTAACGTTGCCATCCGTGTGTGTTCCATTGTTTACTTGATTTCGAACTTGTTTTACGATCGAAAGCACTACAATCGCTACGAATATGGATCTGTGCACTATGTAAATAATCTTCAGCGTTGACATCGCTCGAAACCCGATGATCGATCTCGTACTTTACCGTCAGCAAAGACTGAGTTCCGTCAGATCGTAATCGCTTAAATACAATAGGATTTATGTCATTTGTCAGATTTTTTCAATGCCTTGTCACGATTGCCATTTACTAGGCCGCTAGGAAAATAACATAATAATACGTCTGCCTCGTAGTTTGGTCTTACCGCGGTTCCTAACCTGCGAAACAAGATCCCGCCTTTCGAGATTTCAGGGGCAACTCGATGACTTCCTGCGTGAAGAATAACGAGGGCTCAAGATCTAGTCTATAGAACTGAAATATTTTTTTGTCGGCTATTCGAAAGTTGTTAGCGTCCGCTGAGTGATGGTTGAAAGAATCTAGAATGTTTAGAGGAAGTGGTATGTACGTTGCTGTTCAAAAGTCTTAGGATAATTTAATTCATTTTTTATAAAAATGTAATGTATTTGATGCAGATTATGAATTTGATGCAGATATGTATTTTTTAGTAGTATCGTTAATTGATTAGCTACTTTCTTTGTCATATAAAGTATGTTGATTATAATTTTTAGTTCACTTTTTCTTTAATTTCGAAATAAATAATAATTAAATCGTGGATGTTTGCACATATTTGAGTTAAATCGGGATATCTGAAGAAAACCAAAAGGAATGAAAGATCTCTATCCTTCGAAACGAGGTGACTCACTTGTGTATGTTAAAAAATTCCTTTCTATTCCTTCTCAATAAGGAACGTTCGAATCCGATTACATTTGTTGGCTGCACCTGAGAAATTATGACCGTGCGCACCTCGATGACCAGAGAATGTCTAGGTAGCCTAACGTACGCGCCTAGAAGCGGACGACCTTGTTTCGCATCAATTTAATTGAGTAACCATTCGTCTCGTAATTACGATGCGACACATATAATTTTCTTTGCAGCAGACCGAGCAAAGAGCTGTCTTTATTTTGCGCAAACTGCTACTTGATTCCAGCCACCTTTTCTTCCACTATAATCTATCATATAGTGAATCAAACAGAAAAAAGATTCGTCATAAATCTTCAGAAACCATAGTTGGTTCCTTTCGTAAAACGTGATGCGATCTTATAAGAACGACAGGGCCAGGGAGCTTCTTAAAAACGTGATTTATTAAAACTTTACACTGCGCATAAATACATATAAATAACAAGAAGGAGAAATCATGTACATGATACGAAAATGGTCCATGTGCAACGACGACCAGCTCGAGCCGTGTGACCGTGGGGAGTAGAGGTACGTGGGAGCATGCTTGGCAAATAAATACCTACGAATCTACGAATATAAATTGGTGATGGTGGTGATGGTGATGGTGGAGAGACGGGGCGATGAAATGAGACCAGGCGATGTGACTGAAGTGACGGACAGAGGCGCGAGCAACAAGAAAGCGAAACGAAGTTAAAGATGGGAGAGACGTGAAGGAGGAGTAGGAGAAATATAGTTGATGGCAGTGGAGAGCGTGATGAAGAGGTGGAGGTGGAGTAGGAGCTAGATACAGATTGAAAGGAACCGTGAAGTGTGAAAAGAGGATAAACGGAAACAAAGTGGACTCGGTGAGGTAGAGACGTGCTACTAGATCTCTCGCGTGCCACCAGCTGCTCCTCGCTGGCGGCTCCTCCGATCACGAGTTCGTTAATTTTGCCGGAATAGCGATCGACGATCCCGCGCGTTGCCATATTTCAGAACGGCCTGCTGGACGCTGTCGTGGATCGTGTCCAAGGATCTCCCGTATCCGGAATGTCCATAGCCGTGGCCGTGGTGCTCCTCGGAGCTGTGAGTATGAGAACTCGAGTATACGGGTTTACTGACAATCTCGTAGGTAGTCTTCTTTTCGCCACCACCGGCCAAAGATTTCAAACCAACGATGGCTGATAACATGAGGGCCATCAGGCCAGTCATCAGAGCTTTTCCGGCGAGTAGGGCGAGGGCACCGAAACCGATAGCGCCGAGGGTACCCTTCATCATCATCAGACCAGCAAATAAACCATTCATACCGCCCTTCTCCTTCTTACGTCCTATATGATGATCAATGAAATCGTTATCATGTGTTTTCATTCACGATAATCTTAATCTCTCTCTAAGAAGAGTAATTCCTTACCAGTTCCGACACTTTGTCCACCGCCAAGGCCAAGTTGAGCCAACGTTTCCTCGTTAAAATTCCTAGCAGCCTCGAAGGTCCTGGGGTCGAACAATTTGATGGATATCGAGTGGCTGTTCAGGTAGCTTCCGACCTTGTGAACCAGATACGCGTCCAGTCTCTTCTCCACGTCGTTAGGGAAATCCCTAGCCAGATTGGCGACAACCTCGGAAGCTGGCATACTGGCAGAACTATTTTCTTTGATCACCGACACTCCCGGTAGGATATTGATGTCTTCCTGTTCAGATAATCTATCCAGGAAGGACACCACGTCTAGTTTCAGGCAAGTGGCACTGTAGGACTTGCCACAATCCTTGCTCAGAGTAGAGGCTAGAGTCTCCGGAGATTCCTCAACCATTTGTTTCGAGGTACGTCTCTCGATCTCGCCGACAACGGAGCCGACGAGAAGAAGAGGAAGCAGCAGCAGCAACAGGGCCTGCTGACGATAGACCGACGACTGACCGAATACCGCAAATCCCTTCATCGTGCTGCGCGAATTATGCGACGTTTCTGAACCCGGACGCGACAAACTCTGATCTTAAAGAGATCCTGCTGGAGAAGGTCCGGCGGTTGGGATAAACGGCGTAAAACGGACTTGTTGCACGTGGTTAGGATTCGATCTGCTGACTGAAGCTGACGGACGAGACGCGTACCGTGCACTGGACATACCCTCGGATAGTTGCAGTATATATAGAGCGAGTCACCGGGTAGTCCTTTTTCCTTTTTGCCTTTCGGCCGTTCCATACATTCTCCTAAGTCGAGAGCAACGCGCCGGCGACGGTGTGCTCTCTTCTTTCACGGTGGTCCAAGAGAGGAGGCGAGGGGCTCTCTCGCGTCCACCACCGCCGCTGCCTTGTACGTACGCGGCGAGAGGGAGCGTCAAATAGAGCGGAGAATTCGAATCTCTGTCGAATTTGCGGAAAAAAAAGGATACCGGAGACGTTCTAATGAGAGCGAAGCCTCGTGATCTTGGACTTCCATTCAATTGTCGCCACGGAATCATCTCAGTGAATTCGCTCAGTGGTCATTGTGGATGCTGCTCGGCCAAACTTTCTTCGATATCGATTCCGTTTGCTCTAGAAATCGTTACACTCGCAATCTGGATTCAGAAAGTACTCGTATCGCGCTTCGTACGCTGATCACAGGGAATTATAGACAGCTGTTAAAAGATGGAGTGGATTCTTCCTGCATCGATAATTCCGTCACGTTTAATTATATTTATGAAGTAAATCAACATCTGTATCACTAGTTGTTAAAGTTTAATTCATAGTTTTACTGGGAAAAAGTAGCTCCTGTATCTATGGACATATATTTCAGCTCGTTTGATCGATTGGATATTGCTAGCAGTGACTTTTTTCGTACTCAAACGTACAGATCAATCGAATAAGCTAGGATCGCAGATCGTCTGTGGCCGATGGCGACAGTGACGACCCGACATGAACCACTTTCGATCTCGACGACGAAATCGAGGCGGTCGATGGTCGGACAAAATCGAGCCTCCATATCCGGCTATGCGAAGAGCATCTGAATATTTAAGAAAACTACAAAGGGAGAGGGAAATCACGGAGTATTATTTCCCTCGACTGAGCGAAACGAGACGGAGCAGGCCTACTTTAAATTAGCCCAGTTAACTCGCGGGAGATCGGATTTTCGCGCGCCACGCTCGAACGACAGCGCAACAGACGGATCTGACGGCGAGAAAGTGCGCGGTCAATTTTCACAGGATCCACGCGCCAGAGATGCATCCAACGTTTACTACGCTTTGGAAATCGCGTGGCCACTTACGCGTTCGAGGAACTTGCATGACTTTAGACTCCATATAGTCTGTTCGATTTTATCGAACTTTTGTGGGTCAATCGCGTGGCGATGGTTAAGAATATTGGTTTCTTGAATGATTTCGAAGAAAAGGAATTGAAAATAACAAAGAAGATACAGTACGAAGAATACAATAAAATAACATAATATTTATAATATTGCGCGTTAATTTTTTTATGAACGATATAATCTTGATTATAATCCTGAATATAATCTTGATTGAGTAAAGGTATCTCTTCCAAGTAATTGATAATTGAAGGAAGGACAAGTTTGGATAAATCGATTTCTATTTTGAAAATAAAGAAGAATCATCGCTCCGGGCTACTGAAAATAAATTCCGATAAAAGTCAGAGATACGTATTTGATCAAGTTTCACCAAACATTGAGAGCTTCTCATCGTCGCATTCGAACTAAAGTGTTACATTTACGCGGCCGCACGCGAACTCGAGAAAAATTCCAGGCTGCGCATTCCGTTGAAATTATTTATCGTCAATAGGGCATGCAGTTTCGAGCGTGGTGAATTCGCGGCGTGAACACCGCGTAAGGCGTTCATGGACGTTTCGTACGGCCGAAACGATGCGCTCGCATGCTCGGCCAGCAGGTGTGTCGGAAAGGAGAGGATTAGCCTTCTTTTCCAGGTATCTATTTCGCTACTTGTTACTTCCTTTTACCGCAACGCCTTCCTTTCGTTAATAATCGCGCGATCTCCGGTGAGCTACTCTTGTTTCGATCCGGCGCAGAGTCGGCCAGTCGCTCTGTCCTTTGCGACCGTAGTCTATCGAATCGTATAAGTTCCCACAACATATCATATTCTTTCAAATTTACAGTAAAACTCTATTTTAGACAGTTGGCTGAAAAGTGAAACCCCATTTTAAACAGTTGAGACGATTGGCGTGAAATTTGTTTAAGAGCTTGCAAAAGTTTAAACGTATAATATCGATATTGGTAGAGTTAATGGAAAATGTCGTGTTACAATGTTACGGTTTGCCGATTAGATTTGATACTTGATTTTCATCGATCGATCCTGGTCATGCCTTTCCAATCACCGGCAAGTACCGAACGTACGCGAACTGTGCCGCAAGTGAAACGTGAATGGGCGCTCCTCCTGTTTCCCATAACTGTTCCTGATATACTGTTACTATCCTTTTAATACATTTAATACGTAACTCGAACGAGTATATCGAACATCGGCCGAATTTCCTCGACGGTGTCGATCGCGCATTATTAAATCTTTCTGTCCTCGACAACCTTCTGTTGGAGAGTCACGCTGAACAAAAAGTTATAACAAATAGAAACGGCATTTCCTACTCTACTTTCCAGAATCCGCGAAAGCGAAAATTAAAACCATTTGACGATTTTACGATCGATTTGCAATTTTATAAGCGTCCTTAATTCTCTGGCCAAGTTTCTACAACCATCATCCGAATGATATAACAGAATTTGCCAGCTTTCGACCGCTTGAATTATCGAAATATCGTACGACAAATGTGAAATAAGTTGGACGAATTAATCGATGGAAAACAACCGGGGTTAATAAGTGGAAGGTTTTCAACTTCGTAATAATTAACATGGAAATCAGAGAAAACAACTGGTTAAAGCGATCGAGTTGTCCATTCAGTCGATAGCTGTTCGATTTTACTCCACTGTCCCTGTCAATGCCACAATTGGGACAGATCTTGTTTCCGATTTCTTCATACGATTCTGTTTTGTACGTGTTTAGTCGCTGGATTCGATTCAACGCGTTGTACATTGGAAACGGTGAACGTAATTGCATAGCATTTGCCGATTGATCGCGCGCGGTTAGCCCATTTTCGTTTCGAAAATCGAGATGGACGTTGAGAAAGTCGCTATTAGTCGCTAATGCACATGGACCACGAGAATTCCCGTAAGATCCACTGGAGATCCTCGAAGGAAACGGCCCGATCGTTTCCCGGCCAGGATCGCCGGTGAACGGCGCGTTATTTGGAAAACCGTGTCGCTTGGAACGAAGAGCGACCGCGTGTCTGACCAGGACGGATCGCTTTATTGTTCCGCTCGGAATTGGGCAATTTGCGATTTGCGTAGTCCTTATGGATTTGGAACTTTCAATCCTTTGCATGCAGGAGAACGTGCTGATAGTACTTTTTGTAATATCGTTTTTGTTGATATTTTTTGTTTTCTTCCTTCGTTCCAAGCTTTTACTTGAGATACGAAACTTTCATACAGACGTATTTGCAGTGTTGTAAATTTTCAAAACATACGGGAGCTCCGATTTGTCTGAAAGCATTCGATGTTCGACATTCGTACGTTGAAGAGCAATTCAGGCTTGAAAACTGTTTACAGTATAAAAAGCCTGCAATATTTTGGACATTTCTAATTCCAAAAGCTTGCAATTGATTAAATTTGCTTCACCAGAATAACATTCCAAAGTAGAATATGGATTAGGTGAAACTATCCTTTAATCCACCTCTATTTTATATTAATATGCTCTCATTGTGATTTACACAAATATCGTGTAGTTTCTTTAAACCGTACACCTTCTCAGGCTGTTCATGCGCACGTGCATTCGGTTAGTTTAATGTTCTCAAGTTTGTTGAACGCATTTGCGTTATCGAACCGTGGGTCAGACGGTACAAAAAAAGTCCGAGGTACATCGACAGCGACTGATGCCGGTTGCTGGCCGAGTGGCTGCTTAGACCTCATTAATTCGACACAGAGCACCAGTTATGCGCTCAAAATGCATCGTGCGCGATCATACTTTCGCATTTTTTCAAAGTCAATTTGTAAACGTCATGAGTTTCCCGTTCATATCTAGCCATTGTCCGAGCAATCGTTCTGGTATCTACATTTTAAATATTCAGCAATGAAAGCATTGAAAGATCAAGTTTACCGAAATCTCTTGAAAGTTACCAGGATTTGGCCTGAAACTATTTTTATGATAGTTCGTAGAATGATGCGAAGTGTGTTAATTGAAAGGACTTCGATATAGTATACTTTAAATCGTTTGCTCACTTTACTTATCAGAGAAAATCTTGCTTTTTTGAGAGATATATACATGACTAGTATGTTTTAAATAAAACTTTTAACGAATTAAAAAATCACGGTTAATAAACTTTTTATCGACTTCGGAAATCAACAAAGAGCATTCAGAAATATTTCAATCAACTTCTGAACTCGACAAAGGAAGAGAAGCAAACTCACTCTTAAACCAAGACATTTATAACAAGACCAATCTTCGATAAAAATGAAACAACAAGTTCATTAAATTAACCTTTTCCTACTGAAGATAGAGAAGAGAAGATTTAAGAGAGAGGAGACTTTGTAAAATACTCCAAGTATGTATTCTTATCGATTTGCCGAAATACTTCCAAAGAACTTTAAAATGCCCGGTGGTAATCAAATTTATCAACAAAACCGTAACCCAGCATTCGACTCATTAACTTCTTTTCGCCTCGAGTTCTCCATTCTCTTGACAGTGCTGTCCTCTCGATCGGCTTGTATATACCCAAGGTTTCTGCCCTCTCCACGCAACCTAATCACAACTGATACCGTTACTCGCCGTCTCTCCACTCTGAATGGGGGGAGGCAATGATCGCTCGACGAAGAGGGGAGAACGCAAGGTGGGAGTCCACGTGGAGGTAATGACCCAGTGCCCTTGATCCTGAGAATTCACCCAGGGGGAAGCAGAAATGGCCAATCACCGGCTCGGCCACTTTTCCCACCTTTCCTGTCACAGTGACCCCGATTCCTTCCTGTTCCTACTCCCCTACCTCTTCCTTTCTCCCCACCTGTCGTTCTCTCTCCACCGAGCGCGTCGCACGACTCCTATTTGGGTCGTTAGCCTTCCCCGTCTCCGTGATAACCTGCTTTACCTCGGCGGTTATAGATTTCCAATTATTTATTTAATTATTTTAGCTGTCAATGGCTGTCCGCTCCAGCGGAGAGAGGAAAGTGCATCGATGTGTTCGATGGTTCACGTATTCGAACACTCGTGGAAAATTCGAGGAATGAAAATAACGAAAAACACGAAGATTAGGAAGGGTGGAAATTAAAAGAAAGCGCAAGATCGTAGAAACGAAAGGACGCGATGTCTTTATTCAACACAATGGAAATAACAGAGAGGAGATAATAAATAAAATGAAGGGATGAGAAGATGAATCTTAACTTGAAGACCGAATTTAAGGGATGTCTTGGTAGGGATACTGCTCAGGCCCGAATTCCGGGGCCCACCCTCTGTACGGTTGATTCACTTCTTCCTGTGACCTGTGCCAATGTTCGTGGTGAACTTCAGGTTTTACTATTCCGTACGACACCCTGGTGGGATAGGAGGGTGGTGGTGGTGTTAGTAGAGCCTTGAGAGCGACCGCCCCGGAAAGAAGAAGGGACAGTAGACCTGCACCGAGTCCCTTGATGCCTATCAGACCGATCAGAGTGATGGCAATAGGAAGGACGATCATGGCTTTGAGTTTGAGAGCCAGTAGTAACGGCAACACGATCTTCTTCAGCTTGGTTCGGGCTGGAACGAAAGCGAAACGATGCAAAATCTAAAATCCACGTAATCGTCGTACATTACTTTTATCGTAGATACTCCGTAGATCTTAGAAATTTGTTAAGAAATATAAAAATAATAAGAAGAAATTGAACAAAAAAGAACAAAAGTGTTCATTAATGCGTGTCGACGAATTTGATGGATCGGATGAATCGTCAAGTGAAATTCATCAAGCTGATCAGACTGCGAATCTGGAAGGGGTATCTAGAAGCCTCTAATGGCCATTTATCGGCTATCTACTTTCTTCGACATGTGGCACTCTCGTTCAAGGTCCTCGTTCGTCGTGTTCTTCAGGCAGCTGTCCCAGAAACCCGGAATCCCATCGATGGCCCACTTTATCTCAATCCCTGCCACATTAACGTTTTCGCGGATGCAGAGGAAGTGGGACGCGTCTTCGTGGCTTTCTATGCTCGACGCACTGCTACTTTCCTCCCTCCATTCTTCATCGCGTTCCAACCGTTTATTCCTTGCGTGGGGAACGCAGGATACATCCCGACGACTCAGTTCGGGGAGAAGAAAAAATTTGTGAAAACTTCGAGGCGCGTAAAAGAGGCCGAGAAAAAGAGCAGCAGGCAGAGGCGTTGGTTCGTCGACGAAGCCAATCGGAAACATCGCCATCTGAAGTCCCACTTTACGACCAATCGTTCCTCGTCTTCGTGGCTTACTTCCATCGTATTGGAGAGAGTTTAGAAAGGCGAGGTACTATAAGTTCGTGGCCGTGGTCCAGTCGATTCACAGCAGCGATTCGACGCGACGGAGATCCACTTGTCTTGACGTTGAAGTATAAAAGTGTCTCCTGGAATTTAGTTCCTCCTCGAGATCACTTCGGGAAATCATGAATATTTCCCCTTTCTTTCAGTGTTTTACGCTTTGGTAGTCGAGAGAGTGAGTCTCGAATGCTGAAGATGTTAATGTAGGCTAAAGGAGAGATCGAAGGAATACTTGTAATAGAAAGTTTCTTCGATTTTTCTTCGTGATAGATTCTTACTTCTGTTGTCTGTTTTTGATTGGTTCTTTTTCGAGCAAAAGCTTCGCACCTCTTGCACGATTTAAGTGAATTTTCGTTTTCTTCTTGGGACATAGTCTCCCTTTCTCTGTAGATTTTTCGATGATTAAAAGAGATTGAAAAAAGCTGTAGAATTTAGCACATCGTAAACATCGTAAACAGTACATGTGTCCAAGCTCGATCTACGATCGAAATCTTTAAAATTACAATCAAGATTGATGTTCATCGCGACTGCAAAAGTTGATTACCAATATTTAAAGAGTTATATAATTAGAATTTCGCTTAGAAAGTAATCAAATACTTCTAATAACCTTCATACCAATACTGAAAAAGTTTCATACAATCAAAATTATACTTAAACCTCACCGTTTCGAAGCAAAATGACGTTTGGAAACATTAAATTTCTTCAACCAACTTAAAAGTCTTTTAACATATTTTCTAAAAAATTAATTTTACCTTCAGAAGCTCCTGTAGTCAGACCTCTAAGGCCAATCTCCATGTCCTTCTGTCCCATAGCTCTGCCAAACATGTCGGCAGAAGATCCATCGCTTGGTAGATGTACATGAATTTTCCTGTTCCTCAAGAACTGTTCGATCTTGCTCACTAGAGGGTCCTGACTAGCTCTTGCAGCCTCTTCATCTTCCACAATGTCTACCTTCTCCAAAGTGATCATATCACCGTAGATCTTGATGGTGTCCCTTTTATTCAGTTCGTCCATCGTCTTGGTTAGGCTGATCTCCACGCTTCTGGCGTCTTCAGCCGCGACGATGGCGATCGAAAACAACGCCAATATCGCGATCAATGATTTCATCATGATGATCGATTGAACTGGACGGACACGAGGATTTTGACTGTTTGTCTCGAGGTCAATTTTTCTTTTATACTTCGACTCGTGATCGATGGTGGGGTCGGTTTGAACCATTTGGCAAGCGACGTGCAAGGGCTGTGGTGTCAAGAATTTTAATTTCGGCGTCTCACCGGCTAGCCACTGCACAACGCGTACATTTTCATGACGTATCGTCTAACGATAGAAATTAATTTTCCTTTTCAGCGAGATCACTTTCGAGCGATCTATCAACTTCGTCTATGATCTGTGTTTAAATTAGACTTTAATCAACTGAAAGTAAAAATCGATGGAATACTAATTTTATCACTTCCACGAGTGATATAAGTTTGACAGTTATTGTACTGAAGCCGTCGAATACCAATTTTATTAAACTTTAATAACCACTTTTTGAGTTCGAATTAAATTTTAATCGACTGATAAAGGAATCGATGAATTACAGATTTTACTACTTGTTGGAGTGGTAAAAATTCAACAACAGTACTGTTCATTTTTAAAGTGCGAGAAATATAAACGTGAAACACAGGTTTGTAGAAACCTTGAGGATAAATAGCTGTTAACTAGAATGGACTGTCTTTAGAGTGATTGAAACCTGGAAAAAGTTGAAGGTTTGTCAAAGGTGCGACTGATTTGTTTTGGAGGAAAGTAGGAAGTTTTCTTTCAAGCATTTCATTTACCAAAGAGAAAAGTTGGAAATTACAAGCGTGATTTATTCGAGAAGTGGGACCAATCCGTGGAACTGTTGTTCCTCGTTCAAACTGTAAAACTCTCTCTAAATTCTGTCCACGAAGCGGTAAGGGACAGAAGACAGTATCGTTCTTCAGCGTACAATGGAACGTCTCGTTTCTGGAGTTGGAAGAATAAAAGGGAGGCGCCGAAACGAGCGTTCCTTTGTCGAGTTGACACAATGGCGTGTTTCCACGACCAGAATCCGCTCTTTCAATCGTGGCTTCGACAATGACAGAGCCACTCCCGCGTGTTTCTCGCGGTACATCATATTCACGTGACAGTTGGTAATAAGTTCTTCGGTGAAAATTAGATTTCCGTGTCTGTTCGCGCGTGTGACACGGAACGGCATGCAGAACCGACTGTCGTGTCCCGAATCTGTTTTCGGTCGGAAGTGGGAGAAGGAGAGAGAAAGAAGGAGAGAAAGGAATGGAAGGATAAGCGAAGAAAGGGGAAAGAGAAGGCGCAAAAATAGGGTACAACCGCGGTGGGAGTGCAAACGAAATGGTATGTCCGATCGGAATCGCATATGAGCCAGACCGATTGTCGGCTCGATCGACGATCATGTCGATATTTCGCGCGCAGGGCAAACACTAATCACGTACATACCGTTTTCTATGCACCTTCTCGCCTTGCGTCGCTCGCACATGCATAAATAATCTCTTTAAATTAGAAATCGTCTTTCCTTACGATCTAACACTCGATCCCAGCTGGTTAAAGAGATGAAAACTGATAAACGAACCTCTCAGAAGACAAAATGACCAACACCACCTTCGTAAGTGTCACAATTTGATTGTTCAGCTACACGATTAATCGTCGATTCTCAAGAAACGATTGACTTACTTTCGCTTGTTGTATTCTATTTAGCTATTCGCATATGACATAAATGATAGCAAATTCCAAGATGAATTTTCAAAAACGATGCTTGTAACGTTATTACTTTTCTCTACTTTCCAATTCTGAAATCGGTTATATCGAACTATTGAAATTTTGCAGCTTTCTCAGTGACTTTCAAGTGATTCAAATACACGACAAGTATGTGATAGACAATCTGCAATAGTACAAATAATTTATTAATACAAAGGATTATTAATAATTTACTCGGTCCATAAGTTATTCGCTTAAATATTAATCTAACAGTCGAGAACGAGTCTAGCGAGTATTACACGCACTAGATTCGAGAGATATGGCCCCCAGATAGCCTGGAGTCTTTCGTTCCTCATAAACGTAGACTCAGGATCGTCGTTTCAATTGGTTTCGTTCGTGATCGGCGCCTGCGCAGAGTATGCCATCGAATGGGCGTCTATTTTTCCATTTTCAGCGTCGAAACTTCTCTTGTAGTAGCCCTGAGGTTGAACACCTGCTGCGACATTGGCTGCCCAGCCTTGGTTGGCGTTGTCAAACCATCCAGTCGATGGTTGAGGATTCTTGCTGAAAAAACTAGTAGCTCCAGAATTGCTGCTGCCGAATAATCTCTGGAAAGCCAACACTCCAGCTAGCAGAAGGGCTATTTTGCCCACGAAAAGGGCCTTCATGACCAGGAGACCAAGACTTCCGAGGAGAATTGGGATTAGGGCGAACAATTTTATTCCTGCGGCGGCGATCAGAGGCAGTGCTATTTTCTTTATTTTGGCGCGACCTGGAAACAAGAGTTACGGAGTGAAAATTAATTTCGGTAGCGGAGATATCTCTAATTTAAAAGAGGTGAAATAAACATTTCGAAACTTTGCTTTAATAGATAAATTTTAAGTTGAAGCATCGAATTTAGAGAACAATGGATAATCGTAGAAAAGTAGATTTGGAAGTTTCATTCTAAATTAGAATTATTTTAATGCGAAAATCTAAAAGAGAAAATTTTAAGCAATTTTATCTCAATAGAAAGATTGAAATGCGTATATTCTCAATGTAGGAGTTGCTAAACGATCTAAAAGTAATGATATCACCATTCTTTAAAAAATTGCGAATATATTCCCTGTATATTTCATATGTTTTGCTTAAAAATCGAATACCACGGTACTAAAAATGAAACTTCACTTCCCCGAAATTTAATCTGTAAACGGAACATTGAAGAATAAGAAGACACGAAAGACAACATAACAAATGAAGCATATTTGCTCACGTCACTTAGCTACCCGATCCTAAGTGTCGCTAATTAATAGCCTGCGTGTTATCAAGCGCAGTGAGCCCCTTTTTTTCTCTCTCTGGAGGCGATGTATAATTTCAGAAGGAAAGCGAATGGAGGAGGTAGTGCGCGAGGAACGGGTTTATCCGGAACAGGTTACCGCGGCGCGTATAGATATCACGAAGGTGAAAGGCGCGGTGAACAGTTTATTCGTTCATACCGGTGACGCGTCGGGGCGTCATCAAGGTGGGAAAGATTACGTAATAGAAGCATCTCTATCATAGCGCAAGATAGAAAGTTACCTTCATCCAGAGCGCGGGATATCGAGCCCTCCTCGGGCATGCTCAGCTTCAAACTATGGGACTTCATAAACGACAGGGCTGATTCTACCAGCATAGTGGCGAGCTTAATGGCCCTGTCCGACGTGTCTCTTGGTAATTCATTCATAATATCGACCTCCGTCTTCAAATCTTTTCCGCTACGTTCCACTAAGAAGAAGAATGACATATAAAACTTCAAGGAACTCAACGATGTTTGTTTGAATGTCAAAATTTGCAAATCGTAAAATAGATTAGATAGAATTTATGTGGCATTATCAAGGGATTAAACTTCCAAGAACCAAGTAGCTACAAATTTAAGCAACTCTGCGAAGGACTTAAAAAATGTTAGACAGAATTGAACTTAAACTTACTCGGTGTTTCCCTCACGAACTTCACACCATCGATGATCTCGATGTCGCTAGACCTGGCGGCTCTATCCAGCGCGCTGACGGTCTTGACGAACATGCAGCTAAACAGCGCGTTCTCTTGCTCGAAGCAATCGAGATTCCTGTTGAGCTCAATGTTGTTAAGTTCCGGCGTGGGCACAGCCACGGCGGATGTAACGAAAAGACACAGTATCACTATTTTGTTCATCTTTTGTGTCTGATCCAACGTGTTAACTGATAATTGCAAAGAAAACGTATTGAAGAGGATCGAGCACGTCCCTCGGAAAATTTTCGGAGCAAAGTGTGATCTGACCCTCCGTAGCTTCTATCTTTATAGGTCTTCACCAGCTGGGACCCTCCCCAATATCCCCACTCTAACCGATGACGCATGTGACGACGACAAACGACTAAGACACACAAGGCGTCATCGCTGGTACATGTCGTTGCCCACCTCTCCGTCAGAAGAAACTTTCTTCAACAATTTTTTAAACAAACGACCGACCACTTCCATGGATCAGCGGAGTAGTTGAAGCTGGGCGGACCTTAGCATCGGCGATCCCTGATATTAGTGGCCCAGCAAGATTCTAAGAATTAGGTTAGTAGGGGAGACGATGACGTTATAGACGAAGGGATTTCGATGGTCCATCGATGCACCTCGAAATGAATTATATTAATACCATGGTATAAACGAAGAAAAGCTGAATTCTTTGAGGGAAAATCATTGTTTTAATAATTATAGCAAAAATTAGGCTCATAGTTTTATTAATTATTGGAAAAATAATACAAGAGATTCCCATTTTTTATATCCAAATAATTCTAACAACCTTTCTCGAACTTATCCACCTCTGAGAAATTAAGTTGCATCGGTATTACTCTTTAAATTTTGTGATATGCATATATTGTATATTGTATATTATTAATATAAATTGCAAAGGCGTCAGACGATTATAGTGTACCCATCGATAAGTTACCGTCTTTAACATCGAGAACACGTTTGATCGAGATTCTGCGCATATAATTCACCTTAATTTTCTCAGGCATTCAGTAAATTCTATTCTCTAAATATTCCTACAACTGGAAAATCTTCCATGATCGAGACCGATGTTTTCAAATATTTCCACGTGCAGCAAGCAGCTCGCCTTGGCCCACAGACATGGCCATCGGTCATGCCAAGCTAGAAATTGCATCGTGAATATATTTTCTGATATAAGACCCACTCTAAACAGTTTCCCTCTTGTGAATACCAGTGTCATTTTCTGTAACTTCTGCGTATTTTATTCAGATAATCGTCTCCTCTCGGTGTAAACTGTTAAGTACAATGTTTACAAAGTATGTTTTCGTGGGGGATGGAATTTTTTGTGCTTTTAAGGTTGTACCATTCACAGATCGTCGAAGAAAATTCTACTTTCTCCGACATTGTTTGCTCTGTCAATAGCCGGTATACTAAAGTGTGGCTCAATGGGACAGAGTAAAAATTACGATAAGCGAATTTCTTGCCAGTGCTTCAACAGTTGCATTGGTAATTATTCTCGATATTCCTTTTTGGATTGCTTTCTTAAATAGTGCATAATAGCAATTATTAGTTAGATATTATACCTAAGCACTTGGATAACTGTTCTCTTTTTAATAAGGATTTAACGCGAATTCCTGATTCGATAATGGGCGCGAAGTAGTCCAGCCGATGTCATTCGTACAGCAAACAATATCCAGCAATGCGTACATCTCATCGGGACCGTTTCTTTTTTTCGAATGGCGCATGCCTCGGAATGGCAACTGCCTTATTCGCGAGCGCTGCTCCATTGTCTCGTTCCGGGTCTCTTTAAATATTTAACAGTCGCGCGGAACTTCGTCATCTTCGCGTTAACGGTATCCCTTCGATGGATTTTCACGATTAATTTTCTAGGTTACGTCCGTTCATGAAGTCGGTGACTTCCGATTGTTACAACGAACCATTGTGCCTTCCACCAATTCTATAGAACCTCATCACGTTCATTTGCATGGTTAACGCAATAGAATCATTTATAGTAGCGATCCTGTAATTATTTCTGGTAGCGTAAATTTTATACTGTTATGGAGAACAGAAAAGAATACATCGAGAAAAGTAGAATGAAGATGCTGAATAGGTATATCGGATGTTAAATGGAGAAATTTCTTCGCGACTGCTCACTTTGCTTTCAACGATGATTCAGTTTCTGCTGTTGCGTCTGAATGACTTTCTTCTGATCGTCGTCTCATCTGATTTCGACTTTCAACCGGCACGGTTTATCTAAACGCGTGATTAATAAGTGTTTCGAGGTTTGAAAGCTATGTAATATTAAAATTAATAAAATAGCTTAAAAAGCTATGTATTATTAAAGCACAGTGGAAGGTTGTAGGTTTTAAGGTCGACGACTTGTCCTATTTAATAGTGGCTCATTCCTTTCTTATCTTTATCATTTCCTGGGTTTCTTAGATGGTTGTGGTATCTTCCGTGGTTAATTTTTTTGTCTATTCTCGACAACGACGATTTCACAGTTTTATAAATAATAATCTCCAACTTAGAAAATATCTGTCAAAGTTCATACTTCTTCTTTCTTTAACCGTGCTACTTTTTATTTCTCGATACCGCTTTAGTTTCAACCAAGAAGACTTTTAATGTTTTAAAACGATCTTTATAATACAGTTGGAACAAAAAATTATGCGTATTACGATAAATGTTTTTTCATATTTCCTTCAAATTTAGCAATCTTTGTATCGATGTTAACCTGAAGTGAATAAATTAAATGAAAAATACGATTCGGTCGAAAATGATCTAAAAGACGCAGGTTAATTACTCACAATTTAGTGAAAGAAGATTTACGAGTAATTTTTAAAATAAGGTATAAAATACTTAAAATAGTTATGAAAATTTAACAATGGAAATATCGATTTGTCGATAAGGTTTATCAGTAACGATGCTTGCCACACGAATTTATAATTCTGGTAATTCGAGATGAACTTTCACTTGGAGTACCAGCGGTGCAATTAATCACAATCATGACAGGTTAGAGCAATTAATTATACGCATTGTATAGAATTATACGCACTGTATAGAATTATACGTATCGTTTCCAAGGAATCGAGCATCCCTTACAGCAAGCACGATTTGATTTGCAAGAGTAAAATGATAATTCGCTACCGTTCGAAAACACTTTCTACGGTTCGCTTCGTTTTCCGTTTATTAACCTCTCGGCTTTTTTCTGTTGCATTATGGAATAATTAGCAAGTTTCGTTTGCGTCAGTTTGAACGAGGAAAGTTTTATCAGCTTTAAGCTTGTTTGACAGAACAGGCAATGGATTCTCTGCGTATAGTTAAGTCACGGAATAAAATTAATATTTGATTTTCTATCGACCGACGAATTATAAAATACGTAGGGGTCGAGGGTGAAATGAACAAAACGTTTTTAACATTTTGAATAATAATGAGTCTTTACTTTTTCCTGTGGCGTTCCCTATAAAATTTGTAAGGCTCAGTGTCCATCGTGTCGTCGCCCTCAAAAAGGTCCTGTCTCTTGTATTTATTCACGGGCATATTTACCACCTCGTAGCTTGTGGAGTGAGCCTGAGCGACCTTCTTCAATCCTACTATAGCTGCCAGAATTAGACTCATCAAACTCAGAACCACTGCCTTCCCACTTAATATAGCCAAAGTTTTCAACGCGATAGGCAGAAGAATCGATTTGATTAATATAACTCCTACAATCAAGGGGAGGATGTATTTGTTCAGCTTGTGTCTCTTCTTCTTGCGAGCTGCAACAAAAATGAACGATATGTGTATTATAAACTAATTTCCGATTCTAGTGAAAAAGAAGTGTTATAATTGTAGTGAGAAAGAAATATGATAATTGTAGTCAGAAAAAAAATTCGAGTTTAGATTTGATTATTTCATGATATTTGGTCATTTAATGCTTCATATATTGTCGATCGCTATAAAATCGGGTACCGTTTCTATGTCATCGGAGATGCACCAGAAAACGCAGGTCATCGGAAGCAAAAAAGAAGCACTTCTTATTAGTCACGTTCATGAAATATACAAGGTAATAAGGTGAACTGGAGTGGAAAGCATTTATGGCTTTTGTGTTAACCGACCACGCACTATGAACAACCGAGCTTCACATTATGATACACATTAGACGTCGCTAACTAGCTGGTGTGACGTTCCTTTGTTACATGGAACCAGTCGATTAACACATCAACGTAACGCCCTCCAAGCTATCGATCACACGAATTTCTTACATTCACATTCTTACATTCACGAAAAATACTCGATTTTTGACAACTAAATCCACTAAATCGGATTACAGTTGTTAGTACTAATGGATTATTATTAACTGGTAGTAAAAGCTCAATTAAATCAAATTACAATTATTAATAGTAACGAGTCACTAATAACTAGTAGTTAAGGAACTCTAATATCTAATAGTAGAAAGATAAATAAAGGACCATTGAGAATCTATAGTCTAGTCCGTATACCTTCGAAAGAAGAACGTGTCACAGGAAGAACATCGTCCACAGCGTTTAGAATGCTGTCACTGATCCAGTCCGCAGGAGTCGTCGAATTTTCCAACTGAGGCTTCCAACTCTCCTGCATCATCGTGGGCTGCGTGGTTTCGGTCGCCGTTAACAAAGGCAGAAGAAACAGCGGGTATACCATCAGCATTCTTCTGTCTCATCTGAGAATTTCCTTCACCAGTAGTTAATATTCTACGGAGAATCGAGAAGCAGCGCGGCACACGCTTCGTGAGAAATAAAAAGATTCAATTTATCTTACTAAAATTCACAAAAAGAATGGATGCCACCTGAAGGCTGTAGTAAACTATGATTCACGATCATCGAAGGATCTGACGATGAAAAAAGTATGACGGCACAAGATGATGACAGGCGAACTGTCCAGCTGGCAAATGAAATGTTAACTGACATTCGCCCTAGGCCGGACCATTAGTTTATATAGGTGAAACGTGAAAAGCCCAGAGAAGGAGACCGCCATCTAACTTGGTACTGACGCGTGACGAAGGATTCACTGTCCATTCACGTCCACCTCCGTCTCTGTTCTCTCTGATCATTGGACGACGTCGAAGACGATGGGTCTTCGTAACATTTTCAGCGGTGGAAGAATCTGTCGATCGTCGACGACGATGAGACGATGCGAGATTGTGTCCCGTTCTCGATCGTTAATCGAGGTTCGTTTCACACTCGAGTAATCGATCTGGATTGTTCAAGCGTGGTCTGTTTACAGGGCGGTGTCTTAGCAAAGTGGAGGCTGGCAATATAACTTATATGACGACGCGATCACATCGCGAAAGAAAACGTTCTGGCTAATCGTAGAAATCGATTTTGTTGAGATATGGTGACTCGAATTTTAAGGAAAATTATTGGTTAATTCGTATAATTGGATCTGGAAGAAGAAGTATTTTTGTGTTTATGCATGCTTTGTTAATTGCTTGATTAACGTGTATGAAATCATCTACTCGTTAATTACGCAGAATCACGTAAGAAGGATCGTCTATAAATTTTCACGGTGCATCATGCTAAATCGCCGAGTAATTGCAAGTAGAAGGATAAGCTTTCGTGATTCCGGATGTAAACACGATCTGTTTAACGTGTTGCGTGCGCACAACGGATCTTCCGATTATCCTTAATTATAATATGTTTTACTATGGGATCAATTAAAATTTCTTGCGCTCTGAATCAAGTGATACGCACAATTACTTAATTACGATTGATCAAAGAAAGTATAAAATAAATCATCTCTCTGATTGAGTTCTCTGAAAAGATATCACGATCGTTCTGGTTATCGCGCCGTTTCCGATAGTTTTTGCACAGACATCTAGAATCGAGTTCGTGTTCTTCGCCATTTAATCGTCAACAACACT
Organism: Bombus bifarius; assembly: GCF_011952205.1. NCBI lineage: Eukaryota > Metazoa > Arthropoda > Insecta > Hymenoptera > Apidae > Bombus > Bombus bifarius. The sequence goes on from NW_022884373.1 coordinate 4,197,351, forward strand.
CGACCGTTATATTTCTTTGGAAATAAAGCGGCAATATCGATCATTATAACGACATGCAACGCTCGAAACAAAGAACAAAAGAGGACCGCAATGATGACTATGACTTTGCAGGTCTAGGCTTTTCGTCCTTCCTTTTCTTTCATCTGTTTCCCCTTCTTTTTGCTATTTGTCCCGTTTCTCGCGCAATTATTCGCGTCACCGTATTCACGCAGGAAGCTACGAAATTGCCCTTCGCTTCCTCGTGGAACGTTACAATGCTTTTTCAGCTGGCACATGAATAGAACTGCTCCGACAACGTTTCTGTTTTCCTCGATTTGTACACGACATGACTATTTCTGCTCCGGTGGCTCTTTTCTGGAAGACTCGTTTCAAACGAGACTTTTGTGTTAATCTTCACTCCATTTCTTCAATTGAACGTTCATTCTTAGTTGAACGTCCGACTTCTTAAAATTTCATTTTCACGAAAATCCAAGCTTTTGAGAAATTATATTGATCTTAATTGTGATCTCGAATAATCCTCCCCTATTATTATTAGCTTACTATTATTTTTAACGATAACATTGTGCATCTCTCTATTATCTCAAGCCATAGAAAAGAAGGTTTGGAAAGTGTGTTTATGGGCAATAATTGTAACATAATTTCCCAATTAACAATACGATGTCAATGCTTGTGATGTACACTGCATTTATCCAGAGGAGAGCAACTTTCTACGATTATATCTGTACATACGCGATTAACACAAGGATTCTGTCTTCATGTTAGATCGTCGTAAACTGTATCGCGTGCTGTTCGCCGATTTCCCGTGGAATCGCGGTTCCTCAATTCCAGGAATTCCGCGCTACAAACCTCGTAACAAGCGGAACTGTTAAAACTGCAGACCTTTCATCCCTTCTACTTTTATCTTTTCAAAAATTCGCTATCACTTTTTTTATCTCAGCTTGCTGTCATTACTCTATCAAAATAGATTCAATTCTTCCTATCTCACACTAACACCCAAATACATTTTACCCATTTCAACTATGTTCTTTTACAATCTTGAAAATTGGCATTTTTTCCTCTCTTCGTTATTATTGTTCTATGCAAACTTTCCTTTTGTAATTTTGGAAATTTATAGATATATTATTTTTCTCGCTCCGTTACTACTATTGGAAGGAAAAGGCTTCGGTTCTTGCCATTTTTCATCCCCAATTTTCTTTCCCCTTGTTCTTTTACCACATAAGTACCAGCATTCATACGTGTTATTTTGACTGCACCACCCAGATTCAAAGACATTCAACTTCACTTTACCATTTTTCGTTCTCAATCCCCTTCCTTTGTGCTTCCATTATATAAATACCAACGTTCATACATCGTACTGAGACTGCACCACCCAGATACAAAGCAGTTATCGATCAATCCCACTAGTCGGCTTGTCATCGGCCCGGTTAGCAGTGCAGCGTAACTAAAAAATCATCGTTTACATGGCACAATCTTTGGTACTATGTGATTACTCGCGATATCCGCGCGCGCACCACCTCCCCATTGTTTTTCCTTCTTCGTCGTGAACGTCAGGGTAATCCGCTGTACCGTTCGGCAATATAACCTGACACATATATTGCCGTCGACAATTTGGATCATAGCGCTTACCGCACGCATATATTGCCGCCTCGTCGCACGGTGCTCATTTTTCACGGACTGTCGATCCTGCTGGTAACTGAAGCGTGCCCGGCGTGGTACCCTGCCCAGCCCCCCAGGTCGCCGTCGAGGAATCAAGAGCGCATCAGTTAGTTCGCGGTCGCGGTTGCACGCTGTTGCCGTCCGCTACAAACCTGACAACGACCATTTCGTCATTTGCATTCGAACGTGAGTGTTGTAATTTGCTATCGTGAACGTTTCTCAAAACAGATCAGATACAGGCGTTGATGGAATTCGAGGAACACACGAAGGAGCACTCGCACTGTGTTTTTGGAAGCTTCGTCGAATGATCGTCTCCGGAGATTGGATAGAATCGTAAGTTATATACTTTGATATGGCGAGTATTTGAGATAGCTTCCCTTTCAGGGAATCAATCTTCCCTTTTCTAATTTTTAGATGAAATTAGTTCGTTGAGCAAATTTTATTATCTTTGTAATTTTGAAATATTATTTCGCAAGGCTATGAGTTTAGCTTAATAGTTATTCTTAAAGTTAGTCATTCTACACCAAACTAAGTTACCATTTCACGCTTTCAGAAACATCGAAATAGACAATTAAGGAAAGCCATGGTTCGGGTAGTATTGGAAGAAACGGCTTTATCGTGATCGCCGGAAGAACGAAACTTTTAACGGATCGAATGCGGTTGAGGATCGTCGTAGACCGAGGAACTGATCGCGAATACATCGACGATGTAATTGAGAGTCGTGTTTGATCGTAAATAAAACTCACACGAGCTCGAGAAGATGAAATCGAAAGTGAATCTAGTTACGATTTTATTAACTCTGAGCTGCGTATTACGCGTGATGGAAGCTTTGAAGTCGAACAATCAGCATGCGAACCACAAGGAGTATCCTGTTGCGAAAAAGGTTATCAAGGAGGTTCACAATAAAGTTGTACCTAATAGTGCGGCTCTCCTACGTGGGGAAGATAAAACGAAAGTGGTGAAAACTCTAACCAGGAATACTGGTTTGAGTTTGTCGAAAGATTACTTACACGCACCAGGTAATATCGAATCCCCGTATTCATCCAACAGATTTCTCTTAATATTTCTGTATATAACAAGTACATAACGTTGAGATCTCTTTCATTGGAATTATCTAAATTTTGCACGTTTACAGAGCTTAAATATCTTTGAATATTCATTGGTAAAAATTCAGGAATTAATCGATAGCGATTTTATGATCAAATAACAACAGTTAATAATACAATTTCCAATGTCATTTATTAATTCTTTAACATCTACATTAAAACACACACAGAACTTCTCGAAAAGATACGTAGTCATTAGTTACGAACAAAAGGGAATTCATTCTTAAATAAATAATTTTCTAACATCTATAATAGACTGATCGATTGTAAAACAGCGGCAATCAACGAAGAACTATGACAATTACCTCTTCCAATCGGTTACAGACCGTCCTCGCCGAAAGAAGCGGAAGATGGATCGCACAATCATGGCGCTGCTAATGGCCTACAAGCTGAAATTCGTCGCTCTGATTCCAACCATGGTCGGAGGGTTAATCCTGTTAAAGGCCACTGCGTTACTCGCGGGCTTCTTCTTCGCGTTATTCGCCGCGGTTCTCGGTCTGAAAGTAAAGTGAGAACAACACCGCTGTCAAAGAACGAGATCGATACTGTTCCTTTCGGTAACAGAACGATCGTCACGATCGGTCGATGCATTTAATTTTGAATTCTCGATCGCGTAAATCGCGAACACGTATCGTCTTGCCGCGAACCACATGCTCCTATCGGACGTAGGCGTAAGAATGTAACATATTATGTATCTCGTTTGTGTAGCGAAAGAATAAGCGCTAAAAATGATTAAATCGTTGTATCTTCCTTATTCACGTCGATTACGTGCCTGTTTATTCGATCTCAGTCTTGATCCATCGGCAAAGTCGATGTTACAAAAATCAATGGGTTAACAATAGTTATATCGTAGTAATAAATATCATGGCGTTCAATAAATATTATATAATTCGTATCTTAGGTAATTAAATCATTCGAGAGGTGAAGCTCGAAGTATTTGCGAAAAAACGATTACAAATCGGATTTAGAAGCTATTTTCGTTGTTTACAGGTCGTTTCGAACGCAAAAATGTCTCGACTCGGTTCCGTTAGAAGCTCGCGTGCGTGGAAACCATTCCGTAGCTATTATCGTGCCGAATGCTTTCCCGGTTGACGGGAAACGAAAATGAGTGACAGCTGGAGTATACGGTGTATCGACCGTCGCGTGACGGCATCTGAAAATGTCACTGACGTTCACGGTATGCATTTAGCTAACGATTGTGGTAAAATTTCGGCTACGATCACTGCTACGTGTGTCGCCTAGATACTTCTCAAATTAATTTCTATAGGATAAAATTTAGAAGAAAATAATTAACCAACTTTGAGACTTAGATGATTCGCATGTTTCTTCATAAATGATTGAACAATATACATCGAAACGCCAACGATTTCTTGAAGAGAGACTTGGTGTTTCTCGTGGAAGTTCTCACGGCTATAATATTCCCTTCCACGAAAAATCTATAAACGTCTAACGCTCAACGAACATCTCTCTATGTAACAAAGAAAATCGCATCGTCGCTGTAGAATTGTTAGTCGAAATTTCTGTGCAGAGACGAGAAGATGTATATCTTACGTATAGATATAGAACTGTATCATACGTGCCTATTTTTACGATTCCAATGAATCTATCAATTAGAAATTATCAACCAGATCCGCATTCTTTCGCTTACTTATCTTCTCGTCTATGCACTGTAAATACGTCGGTCAGTCTAAAACGTAGAACGGCTACCATTTAGGTGCCATGCACGCCGAACGAAACCGGAAGGCCTGCTATTCCCCTCGTTTGCTGCGATCAGTGCTGATGTCGCGCCGAGTAGGCCAGATTCTGCGCGTAGTTGCGGGTTAGTTCCGTCGTCGTCGACGACTCCGTGGAGCCGAAAACATTCTTGAGACTCCTGTCCCAACCTCCGCCACCCTGCTGCCAACCACCGTGATCGTGGCTCTGCTTCTGACTGAAGAGTTTCTTCAGTCCAATGATGAGAGACAAGACAAGAGCGATCTTGCTGATGATCAAAGCCTTTCCAGCTAACAAGAAGAGCACTCCAAGGGCAATGGGAATCAACGCAGCGAGTTTCATGGCCATTCCCATCATCATCATGCCCATCATCTTCTTCATTTTACCACGTCCCTCTTCCATGCCTTGTTTCAATTCACCAGGGCTGGTTCTAGGCAATCGAATTTGAACGTTGAAGCTGTTCAGTAGCGAAGCCACTCGGTCGAATAGAATCTCGTTCAGAATCTCGTCTTTGCTGGACATAGTTCTACCAAGGGTGGCTTCTAATTCGGACACAGAACTCTTCGGCGTTTCGTCCGTGATCCTGATTAATTCAAAGTTCTCCGACAGAGGAAGAGTATGCATTCTGCCTAACCTCTCGAAGAACGCGATCGCCTTCTTCTTCAAGCAAGGCGAGACTGCTATGTTTCGATGCTGGCAGTCCTCGTATACCCTGTACATCGCTCTGAAGCTCCTGTCCACGAGACTGTCCTCCTCTTTAGCAATCGAAGACGCGTAGCAGACCACACAGCACGCCAACAAGACGAACACACACTTGGACAAATCGATCATCTTCATCATTCTCCTGGTAATAATCTTCCGCGAGTGTTTAATCCTCGGCGAGGGACACGGACGAGCGTTGTGTCACAAGAACGTGAATATTCACGAGATCACTGAGCGCACTTCCGCAGTCTTCAGGATCTAGACAGGGTACTGGCGGTAAGCAGCATGCGCCCGGACAAATATATACCATCCAGCGATCCGCAGTCCCTCGCGAACCGTGCTGAGTTGTCTCCCACGTAAGGAGCTGTGCCAACAGCCCGAAGACTGTACCACTGGTACACATGACAATGCCCCGCGCATCTTGAGGGTTCCCCTGGAACGGCCTCTAAACAACCAACCTTCTCTGTTGTTCTCTTTGTCGCTTCGTCTAGTCGCACTCGCTTTACTCTATCTATGTATCTCCTTCCTCGCGTACCACTCGCTCCCCGCGAAGATTCTCTCACACCGCGAGCATACGATTCGCTCTGACACACAGACCCACTCAAGCATCGAGATCAAGATAGAAGAAGGTGGAACGACCTGACATTAAGTTTCGCTGATGTCTAAAGGAATAAGAGAGGGGGATAAGATACAGAAGGATGTATCTTATAGAAGCGCCTGGCACCGTGACCTTGTTGACCTCTCATCACGATGGTTGGAAGTAGTTTTAGGTCGTGGACGAACCGCGGCCTTAACTCTCGCGCGTGTCCCTTCCACCTATCGTTTCTTCGTCTCCGTATCTTGCGACATCCCGGTCCAGATTCGGTCTATAGTGAATCGAATGATATTAAAGCGATTTGTGCGGCCGTTACACGAGAATTTCCTTGAATCGTTTGATTGGAATTATTGATCAGGTTTTCTTTGATAAATACGCGTATTTAATCTATGAATCGCACGAAGCATATGAATTTGCATAAATGGTCATTGTCTATTAATAAATTGATAATCCTGTTTGACGCGGTTTTCAGTAATATGCACAATACGCAATATGTTAGGGTAACATATGTAGTAATAGAGCGATGGAAATTATTTGGATCGTTTCACCGTGAATGATGAATTAGAGTTTCGTTAGACAGGTTGTAATTATGGAACAGGGTCTGGAAGATTGTTTTTCGGTGTGTAATCCTGAGATGTAGACAGTGCAACGAATCACGTAACAACGAGAGCAAATTACGGTCGTCTCGTCAAGAACGAGACCTCGCTTTGTACCTTTTTCGTCTGTTGCACTAGACTGCAATTCCTCACCTTCACTCAGTCTTCCTCTTTTTCCGCGGCCAGCTGGGCGTGTCCGCAGCGAGGAAAACAAACGCCTGCAGACGGTGGAGATTTATTGGAACCCAGTAAACTCACGATCTTCACTCTCTTATTCTAAACCGCTATCATACCTGAATACAATTTTCATTCCATTAATTGCCTATTTTGGACTTGCAAGTTTCCATAGAGGTTGATTCATAAAAATGAATATTCATAAAAATCTGACTTAAATTTCCACCTAAAGAAATAAGGGACAATGTGGATTCTCTTGACAAAATCTGGTTCAACATGTTTTTTCCAAGGCTGCAGATTTAGAAGTTCGTTATTGCTAAAGCGTAAAAATTTAGAAAGAGCAGCGAAACGCTTAAATCGATAAAAAACGGTCACGATGCTTCAGACCAACCGACCGGACTGCACGTGACGTGGGTTAAACTTGAAATTTTGAAAGGATTATGAAAAACAGTTCGATCGAACGGTATGAGTCACCGTACCGATCTCGCGGCAATACTAGTGTACACCCGATCGAGGTTAACGCATCTCTAATGCGACAACGACGCATCCTCGATGCTTGCTTACCTACTTAGCGATTATCCCATAGCTAGGGTCGCGGCGAACCGAGACGAACAGTGTTAACGCGCGTGCCACATTCGCGGCACGCAGGTGAATTCACACAAACATCGCCGTGGACGAATTCTATGGCAAAGAATAGGACGAAAACTGAATCTCCACAACGCGTAAAGGCACTAGCAAGATCGGACAACCGATGCTCTAAGGAATCATGGAAATTACATTGAAACGTGTGAAAGTACAGGTGTCTGGCTATGATCTGATTTTACGGTGAGTTTGTGAGAAAGGTGTCAGTGGTGATTGGAAATGTTATCTTCCTATTTCAGATATATCGAGAATATGTACGTAAATTGGGCGTTTCGTTCGAATTAATGTAATAAAAACACTGCTCTTTTGATATTATGCTTTATAAGTTCTTGTTTTTCTACATTAGAAATATTGCTAACATGTGAAAGAGAGTGTTCTATTTGAGAATTAGAAGGTTCGTGTAATAGAGTGGTCGCTCATTTTGGTACTCTGCTTTTTTTCTTTATTTCTTTTCCTTCTGTAATAATATCATTGTGCTACTTTTTTTTTAATACCGTAGTTTATATGTCTTTCTTTTTTATTTCATAATTATGTTATGCTTATAGTCATAATAAAGTCATTATCCTGATTTGATGTTTAGAAACTAAGAAATTCGTTTCATGTTTGCTAGGAAGACGCAGTCTACTTTGTTATAACACAATCAAGTAGTAAACGTGACACTGGTACGTTTCCTATTGTTGGGAAGGAAAGTTCTTGGTTTACTAGTAAACGGGGACGCGCGAAATTAATGACCGAATACGTTAGTGTCACAGCATGAATAGTTCCGCGTGTTTCTTTTCAAGTGGCTTTACAAACGCGAAGATTCACTTCCATTCACAGGATACAAAAGCTGCCTGAACGCGTTTAAAAGACGAAAACGTGTCCACGATTACAGATATCTCCTAAAACGTTATTAACAATTCTCATGACACAAAGAAATTCTTTAACTTGAAAGTGCTATACATTTCACATCATAAATATGATGGTACGTAACAACGCAATTGTTAATAATTATTTCCTATAGAAACTTGAACGTGTGTATTTTTTAATCTAACTCTCACTCTAGTTTATAATTAATCTGACATTATGTTTTAGACAATTATTCTTTAAATCGTTCATTTTGAATTCCTCATTGTTTTATCGCACTGTCAAACAGTGTAGAAGCTCGTTTCCAAGAATCTCTTCGATCATTTCTGTCTGTAATCTATTTTCCTCGAGTTTACACAAACGTTTACACGTGTGACACAAAATTTAATAACTTCACAGAAGCTGGGTGAACATTTCAAAGTATAAGATGAGGAAACTAATCCAATACCGACGAGAAAATACTCTCCGGAAATAATTCTCGGCAAATAATCGACTCTCGTTAGATTCAGGTCAGCTATCCGCAACTCGGAAGGTTTTAACCTGGCTCATTAGCTCCATGAGAGAGCCACGAATTTATGCTCGTTGTTTAGCTACTGTTTGATTTCGCCTCGAGCTAGCTTTCTGCCATAGATTCTCGCGGCAATATACTTCTCGAGATATCATGCTCGAATCTCTATCATGAGATGAAAGTTCACTGATGCGTGAAATTGTTCATTGGTTGCCTTTAACAGCATAAATTGAATGGCGAAGGTGAAGCAGTAAGCGTAATCTTACGATGATCGATGTAATTTGTGCATTAAGTCATCCACCGGTTGTTGTGGAATTTTGTACTATTTATTTGTTTTACGTTGCAATCGTACTTAAATCGTGAGGTTCATAATCAAGGTTTATTAGATAATCTTTACTCGTTAATGAGTTAATGAGAATAAGTTCTTGTCTTCCATTTTATCGAACCCGTTGTGGATAAACAGTAAACACTTCCAATGTGAAATTTTCATAAGAAAAATAGAATATTTCGTGGAACAAGGTGTGGAGAAGTTTCGTTGTTTGCACAGTTTCAAGTTTCAAGTCGCGCGTAACCCGCGACCTTCGCAAGCTACGAGGATAATCCTGCATACCTCCAAGCAGTGAATCGAGGATGCTCGATCGGCCCAGTGGCACACAAAGCTACCGAAGAAAAAGGTGCTACCTTTTAAACCTTGTTTTCTACTTCCTGTCGTATAAACCACGCGGAAGGCGGAGCTAGGGAAGTTGTCTCAGCTTCGATACAATGTTTCATTCTATCTACGATCGCAACTTCCAGCGATAACTTTGCAGTGGTTAATAGACGCGTTAAGTGTTACACGTTTGAAATGTTCTCCACGATATGCTTTACAAAACCAATCTTTGATTCCTACTTCCAACATCAAGTACATGTAACTCATCGTCAGCCGTGATTAATTTCTGCTACTTGATGATATTTTCCATTCGAAAAAGTCGAAAAATTCAAAATATGGAAGATGGACCTTAGGTAAGCAGTAAGATGTAACAGATGTTAATTGGCACTTGGTGTTTGATGTTACGTTCAATATTCTGCTCAACATTAATTTTTTTTTTGTACTAAAAAACGGTTTATCCCACAGAACAGTAACTCGACCATCATGTTTCTTCTAACAGTTAGTTACTCTGTGTATTACGCGCTTTTTCCAAACCTCGCGTAATTAGCCCAGATCCTTTTGATTTCAATGCATCAAGATATCGTTTTTTCACACTGGACGACCATGGTGCAATTAACAGGGAGTACAGAGCGTGGGTTGGTTTTGCTAACGGACTAGGCATGTATCGTATCCGCGACGTAGGATCGAACGATACCGCAAAACAAGTTGCATAGAAAAACGTTCCGCAGCTAGATTCACGGTCTGTATGTCGTAATCGCTAATTATATCTGTTTCTATAAAAATGACCATTCGTTCGGCCGGTCAGTTCGCGTCGAACATGCTTCGGTGTACGATCTTCGTCGTACAGCTGTTTGGTCTTCTGGCCACATGCTGTTGCACCTTGCTATATAGAAACACGTATAACGAGGTGCCGACTCCGATCAATTGCAGTCAGGGTAAGAATTCTACCGAATGTATAACCAGAACTATGCAGCATACTGAAGATAGAAGGAATGAAGCATCGGGTAGAGAATCCAGGATGATTGAGAAAGAAGAACTGGGGAACGCTAACTCTGGTGTCGAACAGGGTGAGTAGTAGAATGTGATAAAAATAAAATAATTGAAGAATTGAAGTGTCCATTGATAGGAAGCATTCGGATGTTTCTATAGATACTTGGTTCTTATTAATTAACTCGAATATAAATCTAATTTAATATCTTCTCTTATCCGTATTTCTATATTTTCTATATTCTTTCTTATCTATGTGTTCGTTTATTTTATATTTTTATTTATTCTTTTACTATCATTCATAAAAGATCTTCATTGCGAAATTTACGTATGCGCGTGACATCTTGCTTTAAGGAAAATGAGAACGTTCCGGTCAGATACTGAGTAACTTCATAGTAGACGTGTCGAACGATTCTTTTTACGATATCTTGCTTCGTTTTGTTGTGTACACCTCGTAGAAATATGAAGTCCCGTTTCATGAAGATGATTTTAAGTAGTTACTTAAGTTACATGGTAATCATTCAATTAACGCTACCGTTCCAGTGTTTCCTTTTAACGCTATCTTTACAAACAATCTTGCACATCGCGTGACAGGACAAGCTTTTTGTTATTCATGTTTTAGTTTCTGTTGTAGATAGATGTGCATCTGAATTTAGTATTGCGGCAACCGTATTATTAACAATTAATATACAACTTCGTTTTCTCAGTTACTGGACGAAGGAAAAAGAACAGAGGGTATGGACAGATGTTGCTGTATTTCTTAGGTGCGTCTAAACTGACTATGCTTTACGTATTAATTAATGCTGTTGCTGCGATTGCTGGGAAAGCTCTAATTGTAGGCAAAGTTGCTCTAGTGATTGCAGCCGCGGTCGCATTAAAGAAAGCTTTTGGTGAGTGAAATCTATTAAAATATACAAAGAGGAATATTCCTTTATTCCTAGAGCGTTAATAAATGTTCATTTTGCTTTCAGAACACAAAGAGAAAGTATCGTATGAGATAATCAAACATCCATATCATAGTTACGAGCATAGTTTCAGCACAGACGTGGACTACGACCATCAGGGTGGATTTGGAGAATATGGTTATAACTATCGGAAACGACGAAGAATTTTCTACTAAGAAATCGATTAATTAGAATTTAAAGTAGAAATATATAATCCGAAATATTTAATGTTATAATAATGTTGGATAATAAAAAGTACAAAATAAATTTGTCGATTATTATTTTATTATTGAATTAAAAAACAAGGAAGGTTCGAAGTTCTCAGAAAATATAGAACCACTTATATATAGAATTACTAGAAGATATATATTCAGTTAACATTGTTTATTCATGTCATGTTATTCATGTCATAATATATGGGTGACGTATACACAAGATAAATTAAATAAATACAATATTATTAATTTTTGGTATAGAGTATTTCACCAGCTATTCTGAACAAATAGCAAGTTACTTAAGAATATCTAAATTAAAAAGTACACTTAAACTCTTAATAAATATTACGTAGTCGTATTTCACGTAATAATTTCTTCAATTAATATCACTCAGATACAACTATCAACAACGTCAAGATTTATTTTATATACAAACGAAAAACATCTCTATCCGTTATACTAGCTTATCCTAAACAAAGTATCGTACATGAAATAAATTAAGTTTCACAGGGTTTAATCGATTCAAGTAGGAGAAACACCGTCGACGGACCTTTGCCAGCCACCCCCGTATCCTCCTCCGCCATAACCACCACCATGATGTTCGCCACCTGTGGCGTAGATCACTTCATGACCTCCGCCTCCTTGACTGGACACCAGTTTCTTCAATCCAATAATTGCACTCAAAACTAACGCTATTTTAGCAGTAAGCAAGGCAGTACCAGCGAGGAACGCGATTTTAGCGTAAGCTAACTGCGCCATCATAGCTAAAAATTAAGTTTTCACCAGTACTTGAACATGTGATACTTTTATATTATAATTTTTGTTGTATTTTTTATTAATTTGTAGTTTACCTCCCACTGCTAGAGCACCCATCATGAGAGCACCGTATCCTTTGTCCTTCTTCTTTCGACCTATAAGTGAAGAACCCAATTTTTTAATTCTCTTTAATTAAATTTAATTTTATTCGAAAGGAATTTATAATCTAAATAACTCGAATAATCTGCATACCTTGAAACGCATCTCCAGGAATAGTAAGCTTCACGTTCCTAGAAGTAATATACTCGTAGAACTTGTTATCCAGCTTTTGATCCAGAGTAAGCTCCGTCCCATTTTCATCCTTGAACGACCTATCGCTCCTGGCAATCGCTGCAGGATCCCTTCCAATGGAGACGTAATCGTTCAACACGTACACGGTATCATCGTTGATCGCTGAATCCAGAATGTCCAAAGCTTTTCTTTTTAAACAGTCGAAGGCGTTCTTCTCTCTGACGCATTTGTCGAATAACTTGGTATACTCGTTCTTACTCAGCGCCAGGTTAAACAATAGCGTCAAGTGAGTGATAAAAATGATGTAACGAGTCCTGTTTTTTCCCATCGTGTTTCAAAATACGCGATATTATAAAATGGAGAAACACCGAGGAGTTTGGTCGCGTAACATTCCACGCCGATCAAGTTAACCGCTCGAAAAATATCGCGAACTAATTCGAATCGCTGCGTCGTCGCTCTTATATAAGGGTATTTCACGTTTCTCCTACCATCGGTCAAGTTGTCCTTACGACGTTAACTCACACCTGATCTACGCGCTGTTTAACGCCTCCTCCTCCAGGAGTAGGGACTCTTGAACCAAAACAATGTCGTACAGCCCCGTAAGTAAGTATCCCTCTGACCCTGTTGCCAAGTGAAGCAGAAACCCTCGTGGAATGGCTCTCAAATGGAAATTAAAGGCCGCTTCTAACAAGTATCGCGAATCCAGGCTAGAATAAAGTTCCTTGCGTTTCACGCATTATTTTTTATATATAATCACCGGTTTCTCTGTTTCTTAATAAATAATCTAAAGGATTTGATATAAGAATTCTTTGGTATAGAAGTTCTTAATTTATTTACGGTTTAGGAGTTTTGGCGTGTAATCAGATATGATTTGAAGATCGCAAGTATCTTGTAATAGGATAAAAATTTATTATGTAACAAGAATTGAATAACGAAAGGAAACTAGAGAAATCAAGTTTCATATTCGGAGTGTTTTTATTAGGCGGCGAAAGTTCATGTTTGCATTCGTTAAAGATGAATGCTCGGTAAACGATGCGTCGTACCAAACAGATGATTCTTTAATTATGCACGCCGATGAATTAGTCACCACGAATTAGTTAACGCAATTCGCCGAGATACTGTTAATCCGACACGGATTACAGACCATGACGTGCCACATCCGACAAATGACCGGGGCAATTATGCGCGCATGAAATTTTATATGAAAAATGTCCACTGTTCACGGCTGTTCGAGTTGTGGCCTGAAAAATCCAGGACACTCTTCTCAACATTTATCGTACCTCCTTGTCCGATGGTTCGTCATCTCTCCGTGCGTCATCTCAGGTAGCAGACGCAATTACCCTACTTCGTACCAGAGGAAAGAAGAAACCTTAACAGCCTTATCACGGTGTCTGGCAAAAACCAAAATTCCGACGTGTCGTTGGAACCTCGACACAGATAACAACGAGTATTGTCTCAAAATTCAGGACGCCCTTCTTTCTACTCGTTATCTCGTCGATTTCGTCGTTTCTTGTTGTAGATGATGACCACGATTACCCCACTTCGAGCGAGGGAGAACAATTACCAAAGGAAATAGATTATCACCATTATTCGATCTTTTACGATGAAATGATTTTATAAAAGATTCCTGCGTTTAAACGCGGAGAGATTTAAGCATGATAACGAATTCCATAATGACGGAAAAGAATGAACCGTTACATCGTAACGAATCCCGTCGTCACGCACGTTCGACCAGGGCAGCCAAGTGCAGAAATAACTCAAACAGCGACGAAGAATAGTAGAAGCCACGAGCTGTGGCGGTGGCGGAAAACGACTAACTTTTACGGTCGACCGTCGATCGTCCTGGTAATGTATGCCGTGTTCATCGTCACACTTGACATAAGGAGCTCTGCAATCACGTGGTGAAGCTATGCGGGCGTTCACGGGACCATGAACGCTATTACCTTTACGAGCAAAAGCATTTCCCGGACACGATACGTTCCTGCGAAGGAGGAAGTCGACGATACAGTTACACGCCACAACAGTGAACTGAGAGTGATGGATCTGCGGAGAAGTGAAACCCGTTCTTCCTTTAGGACGAACTCCGAAAGGCATATGAAAACGACAGTGAGAGATATGAAATGATGTGGTATATGAAACAGAGATCAGTGAATGGAGAGGATGTAAATGTGGAGAGGATTTTCGACTAAAGAGGGTTTATTGAGGTTTGGATTATTACTGAAGGATAATTGTAATTTCAAAATTTTTATTAATTCATCTTCTCGATTCCATCATAATGAATTATTCTCATCATCTGGAATTCAGGCGCTAATGAAGTTAAATGCGATTCGGTTGAAGATATTTAATTGTCAGGAGTATCCTTATTTGGAAAATGGGGAAGAAAAGCAATGATATTTATTAAGAAGGAAGGAAAATTCTGTGTAATTGGGACGAGCGCGTAAGAAACGGTTGCGCGCTGAATAGTTTTGTTCTTGAAGTTAAGCTTTATTCAGTGTTTCATTTTAAACATGTACGTTTCATGGAAAAGGTTGTAATATTGAATAAATACATCCTGTCAGTATCAACGGGTATATAATACTGTGCAATATTGTGCGAATTTAAAAGTTTCTTCATTTTCCAGACTACGTTATGTAGAAACATTCAAACGAAGTCAACTTTTTATGAGATATTACCCATATCGATCACAGTAATAGAAAGCATAAATGGTCACATCAGCTACTTTTTACCCAGACGAAATTCTTGCCATTCCGTTTGTTCTTCCCCACTTCCTCCGTGTTATCGTAAACGTCGACGACCTCTCTAATCACATGCTGACTGTACGGTTCGAAGTCGTTGCCCTGAAATACCCTATACGGTCTATGATGAAAATTATAATGTTCGTAATACGGAAATCCTCCGACTGGTATCTCGTGTCCATGCGTATGGAATCCTCCCCCTGGATAATTAGGCGGACCAGTAGACAACAAAGAGTTCCAACCCAACAAACCACTAATCACTAGTGCTACCTTCGTCAATAATAAAGCTTTCTTCGTGAGAATCAGCAAAAATCCAAATAGCAATGGAATAAGAGATGCCAAGTTGAATTTGAAGCCTAGGAGGAACGGTATCAACAGGTGCCTCATCATTTGCCTTCCTGAAAAAGTTGTATGACAGGATTTAAGCATGCCGTATTCACATTCTTAACCTTGTTACCCAAAAATAGAAATATTCAAAGTGGTAGAAACTATTAATAGGCAGCAGACGCAGCGAAAATCAGATTCGTAATGTCATAGATATTTCAGTAATATGTTTTCTATGAATATTAAAATATTCTAGAATTATGAATGGCGCGTTAAGCCTCTTCAACGTGAATGGCCTTGACCGTGCTGCCTACTAGAGGTGCTTCCTGAAAGTAGCACGTGGCGAACGCCGCCTCAGCGAGGATGCAAACCCTGGAGAACGCGGGTTCGTTTCCGCGCTTATTTCAAGGTTGAACGAATTACTTATCATAAAATCGAGATAATTTAAATTTTTCTTAGCACTGATCAAATTTAGAACATCTAAAATTTGCCTGGACGATACAGATTCTACACGACGTCTAACAAATGTACAGACGATTAACAAATGATAAGAACAGAAATTGAGAATATTTGATAAGAAAATAGTTCATAGAGCATCTAGGATTCACCTGGACCAGCTTGCCTATCACCAAAAGACGTTGCTCTTTCACTGATGACGAATTCCATAATCCCATTCCCATTTAACATCGGTCCAGCTCGCAACTGCAATCCTGGATACAGGTTATCTAAATTCCATT
This sequence comes from Bombus bifarius, assembly GCF_011952205.1. NCBI lineage: Eukaryota > Metazoa > Arthropoda > Insecta > Hymenoptera > Apidae > Bombus > Bombus bifarius. Next base: position 4,213,527 of record NW_022884373.1, read on the forward strand.
TAAGACTTCTACGTTCAATCAATTTAGTCGTCGCTTTCACGATGTTCCCAAAATCCTTTGGATCGTAATCCCAATCTAGAAGTTGTCTACTTTGACCGTCAGCCCTTTCCAAGTGCACGTTTCCAAAATCCAGATCATCCTTGTGATTAAGCGATTGAAGAGCACTTAGGGCACCACGATTGACACATTCGAAGGTCCCAAATTCTTTTCGAGCCAAACAGGCAGTGAAAGCTTCGTTGAAGCTGGTTGGATCTTCGCTAGCCAAGATTGATTCCTCGGTTGGCTCCATGATCGCTGTGATACCCGTGGAAATGAAGATTAAAAGACACGAGCTTCTCAATCCGTGCTTCATGACAACGATATGGGTTTCATAAATAAGAACAAAACTTTTAGAAGATCGTAGAGAAAGTTGATAAAGTTTTCATATGGATTGTTCCGTGACGGAAGTTTCCTGTATGCGACTAGGCCGATCGTTCCATTCTGCGTAAAAGAGTTCGCGTTTCAGTAAATTTATCGAACGTACAATCGATCCATTTTCCCTCAAAGTAGTCGATTCTCACCTAACGAAACTATTCGTCGTCATTTTCGTTGTCGAAGGAAAGAAATTACGTGAAGATGGAAAATTTCTTAAGATAGGAACAACGAACGAAGTGGAAGTAAGGCGACCGGGTTCCAAAACAATACTGTTGATCCAACACCCACGATCAGTCGACTATATAGGCACCAAGGGGGCGTTCACACGCGACGGAACAATCGGTTTCACTCGGCGGATCTTACGAGCAGCGAAAGTACGTCTGGCTCTTTTCATTTCGTACGAGAGATCGAGGGTCCCTCGATACACCGGATGCACCGGAGCAGGTCAATTTCGAGAGTACGAGAGGCGAATCTCGTTAAACTGTCAGAACGTCGGTCGGGAAGCAACGAAGAGAAATTCTGCCACGAAGGACGAATAAAACTAATTGTAAGAATGACGATAGTCTATATTGACGTGGACCGATAGAGAGTGGATATGTTGGAAGAAAGCAGTGTTTGAATAAATATCGATTCGTGTTAACGTAATAATGGTTCGTTAGCACGTTCGAAGAATAAGGTTCGGAGCGTCACACGAGACACGTGAAACTCAATTTACAAGAAAAGGAGAAGGATTATAATATAATAATATAACAAGCGTTGCTTCCGTATAAAATTATATTTATTTATAAATAGTTCGATAAGTTACATGGCAACCCGAGAAGGGTGTGATATAAATAATCATTGGATGAAATCTGGTAGCCCTGTAAAAGTACTGACTACAAGTCCGAGCGCGTTCGACCCGAGATCTACGATCGAGGTCGCTTCGAAGCGTTAACTCTTAGAAAGATACCACAATTCGGGGATGAGTCGGGGGTGACTCGAATACCACCGTCCACTGTTACTAGTAAAGTCTGTCTGACAGCTTGCTGCTTGTGTCACCGTAATGATCGTAATCCGGCAGTGAATTGTCCGGACACCACATTTTAACAACATGTCTTTAACAGTCTGAGCTAACGTCGAACAGTCTGATCGATCGTCAATCGTCACAGTTCGTCACGTTTGGTCACTGGTCACGCGCAATGGAACGATAGCCTCTTAATAAAGTGTTTACTGGTCGATTGAAACGTTCAATCAGATCGATTACACGTAAGTTTCGAAGTCCTCGAAGGATCGAGTCGTGCAGTCCTCGGGTGATCGTCAGCGGCTGACCGATCACTTTGGTGAACGAAGGTAGTGAGTTGAAACGAAGAAACTATGGCGGCAAATAAACTATTTGGAGGGTTTGTACGCGTTGTACGCGAGATCAGAACCTGCTGATCTCGCCCATCCGTGGTGGTCGTGGTGTTCTTCGTGGCCGTATGAATGCACTGGGTGAGCCACTACCTCGTAACTTTGCTGTTTGTTACCGAGTAGTTTCTGAAGACCGATGATACCGCTGACGATTAGAGCGATTTTGCCGATTACGAGAGCTTTAAGGGCCAGGAGAGCCAAACCACCGAGAGCGATAGGGATGAGGGCTGCAGCCTTAAGCTTCAAGAGCAGTAAGATTGGCAGGAGAGATTTGACGATTTTCTTCTTCTTTCCTCGAGCTGCAGTAAAACGAAGAAGGTTAGAGCAACCAACTCGATACGCAAATTTTTCTTATTAATATTTCCTTATTAATAATTTTACCTTCGTCGAAAGAGCGGGATATTTCTTCAGGAAGACTCAGTTCGACAGTGTGGGTGGAAAGGAACTTGGAAGTTCTGTCGAGGATGGCCTGGTCGATGGCGGCTTCTTTGGCTTCCGTTTCGGCTGGTAAAGTACTTTCGATGTCGTTCAAGGATCTGCCGTTGTCAGCACGGCTGAAAAGTAAAACCCTTGCGTAAATTATTATGAAATTGCACGAATCGATCCAGAACTCCCACTTATCTTCATTCATCTTGAATCGTCTCTACGATCCATTCACTTTTTCACGGGCGAGCCTTACCTATTCTTAGCTTCTTCGGTCTGCACGATCTTGAATCCATCCACAACATCGATATCCGCAGATCTGGCTACTCTGTCAACGAATCGCAACGCCTTCAGTTTCAAACACACTGATATGTCCTCTTCGCCGGAACAGGATGCGTACACGTCCAAAGCTTCCTCGAGGATCGACGGCTGTTGGCCGTCAGCTTGGCTCGCGGGGGCAGCTAACACCGAGGAGGCGACAAGTGCGGCGACTACCACGAACTTAAACATCTTCTACGATCGTATACTCCGGAATCACTAGGTGAAAAATCCAAAAAGAGATGTATATGTATATAGCTGTATACTGGTCCTTTCACAAGCGTGCACAGCTGGAATTATTGCAACGATCGTATCGACACTGACTGAAAGAATCACGATTGCTTGCCTTTTATCCTCCTCGCGAAAGGGGTCCGCGTACGTTTTTGAAATTTTGATGGCCCCCACCGACCTGGTCCCCGCCTGGGTTACAACCCATACGAGCTATTGGTTCTCCTCCAGGCGGTCGTCCCGTGTTTCCCTGTCGCGCGCGTCTCTCCCGTTGACGCGCCTCTGCGCGCTTGCTCGCTCGGTCCTTCTCGCTTCTCTCCTCTCTGGCTGTGGCAAGCTCGAACCAGCCCTGACGCTCTCTGCACACGCGCGCACTCGCCCATCAGATGATTGGTCATTGGGAACCAGAGAGAGAGAGAGAGAGAGAGAAAGAGAGAGAGAGAGAGGACATTACTGGAAGAAGCGTGCTCACGTGTCTCAGCCCTTTCCGAGAAAATTCGGGCCTCTGGCCTCAGGGCTGCAGTATGTTCTATGACTTTTTGATAAAGAATTCTTGGCATCATTAAATACCATTTTGTACTATCGACGAGGGTGAAATTGTGGTTTCGGTTATTTAGGAAGTAAACTGATTGACTACATCGGTTTGGTTGTCTTGAATTTGTTAATTAGTTGGGTATATTTTACTGCTGTGTTCCACGTTGAATCTTTAGGTAAATCAGTGTTAAAGCGTGATAATTATTTGTGTAAACGACAAAAGGTTCGTAGAACTCGGTTACTTTCTCGTTCTAGGGTACCGTATTTGTTTCTGGAGAGAGACGAGCAAGGTGTATTTAGAAATCGAATATTCAGGGTCAATGATATTCACGGGGGATCGCTGGTGCTGAGAACTCGGCTGTAATGGTTTCTCATAGCGTTGTCTCAAAATTTCTTCTACAAATATACCACACAATGGAGTTACTTTCTCACAGAATATTACTACAAACCTGTCTGTATTTTAGAATAATCACCTACATTTTAAAATATTGAAACTTGGTTTTGAATATAATTACCACGTCCACATAGTAGTAGTTTATAAAATAACTTTGCGAGAAGCTTGCCCGAGAAAATCATAAAATTTCACGACCCGTAATACTTTTTGAAAGTCGGGGTACATGGAAGGATCGAGAAGACGGAGGAGCGAGCGATAACCGCCGCGATTTCGCTTTCAACAAACCGTATAATACCTCGCATTATGTAGAAGATACTTCAATCTCACGCCTCCGCAACTTTCCTCGCAGCGACCTCCTATTCAACGAATCATGCGCACCCAGTTCGCGAATTCTTTTCTCCTTCTTCCTTCTACCTATTTAAAATTCCGTTGTTCTATTCCGCTGCGGTGTGCGAACGAATCTCGATGGATTTTTTTTCTATGCCCGTAAGTTATCATCAAGTCTCGCATTCTTGGGTAGATTTTTCCACCTGTTCAGCATCTTATTCGTTAGAATCGAATATCAGTAACGATGCGACAGGTTCAGGTAGACTGTTTGAAATTAATGTATTCCTGCGACAGTCGCGCGTAACGTTTAACGGTTTTTCATGGAATGTCCGTAGTGCGTGGACGAGTTGGGACTGCGCCAGACCTCGTCAAGGAGAACAACCGGCCGCGCCTCGACGTGACCCCGAAGACACCTAGAAAAATGTACTGAGAAGGAAAAAGATGAGAGGGCAAAGGCGTCGTTTCCGATCGACGCGAACACGAGATTGGATCGCCGCTACTTTCTCCGCGAACGGACTTCCTTGCTTCAAATTCCTTAATTCCAAGCTGTCTTTATTTATGACTTAATTCTGCGAAGAGTTTTTTTATCTTGCGTTTTAATAGAAAGTAATTTAAAGAAGATATTAGTATGGTAACGTGAATCTCATCTATTTTTTATTTTTTTTATTTTAGGTATATTGCCCGTCATGAATATTAAAACACCTACTCGTATTTAATACATATTAAATGCTCATTGCTTTTACTTTCTAGTTATTTTATCATGAATCTATCATTCCTCTCATTTGCATCACACACATGTATTTTATAACGAACAGTAATAATTAAGATGAGATTTATTAGAATTTTTCAGTAAATATAACGAGTAAGTGTCTTATTGCCGATGAATGTTAATAATTTTTTATTAGACTGCGGATTTTTATGCAAAAAAAGTAGGACCTCTGCAGAAAAGTGTTTTATATGCCAAGTATTATAGGCAATACTATACTTTGGATATGCCATATATTTTTTCATATTGTATGCATTCTGTGCCATTTTGCGCTTTGAAATTTCCTATAAGTGCATGAAAATCCGTAATTATAATAAAGAATTTTAAGATCATAAGATATAATGTAGAAAAACATCTACTGAAAAAATTCTTCGGTAATGATTGAGCAATTACAGATTCTAACGCAGCCATCATCCAACCACCTAGTCATTAGAAACGAGTTTCGCGATTTTCCATTCCATAAAGCGAAAGTGTGTGCAAACATCTCGCGTATCAATAGAACCAAACGACGAGAAAACTCAACAGGACCAAAATAAGACAAAATCGCCAACGTTACATTCTCCCAAGAAGAACTTTCACTTTATCTTCATGGCTGGCTACTAACGTCGCGTCGGTTAATTTCGATTCTCTCTTAAGGTAAAACTTTCTTATCATTGATAGATCGAACGATCTACTGATCGATGAAACGTATCGTGAATGAAAGTGCAACGCGCGTTATTTTGATGATTATTACGGATGGTTTGTGCGACTGTGCAGATATTCTCGATGACCAAAACGCTAATCTCGATGGCAGAACGAGGTGGCTCAGAACTGAGCGTGGTTGGTAATGGAACACTTTCCTCTCGACGACGCCGGCGAGAGTGAACTCGCCCGAGGATCGAGGTCAGGTCAAGGCCCTCACGAAGCGAGGCTTCGAGCTTCTCGTGCTTCTCTCTTTCTTCCTTGTGCTTTCTTCTTTATCGTACAACCCTGTGAATATAGAAAATGTCGATCCGTACGTTATAGGAAATGGTTCCTTGTGTTTAAATCATGTCTAACCCTCTATAATAGAATTTCTCATTGAAACGATCAGTCACTAAATTCTAGAGAAATAAAGTTTCAAATTGGATGAATTTAGTTCGTAAAGAGGTTTCAACGTGTACGATTATTGGTTGTATTATATTATGTGTTCGTTGACAAATTTGTTAACTGATCACTTTTGTACGGAGTGAATCTATCGTGATAACGCAGCTTCTTGATTACTTTGGTACTCGAAACAGACGATCTTCCAGCTTAAATTCAGTCTATGAATGAAACTACTCCGGAGAAGAAAAAGTAGCACACGGCGGAGAATCGGAGACGCGTCTGGCACTAATGAATGAACACGATTTACGTATATCTGATCCGACAACTCTGATTCGCGCATTTTGTGCCCAGTTGCTATTAGCCGAAAAAAGAAAGCTCTCCATATACATATATGCACCTACGTGAATGAGTTCTCATTCTTCTCTTTCTACATTCTTGCTTCTGTAATCTATAGCATCATCATCCTATACAATCTTCAAATACATAATGGAGAGGAAAACAACTTCAATTGTTACCGATATTTGTTCCACTTTCCATCCCATTTTTAACGAATCATAATCCTACGATTAACTACTGTGATCTATTCTTCTGCAGTCTCATATTAACCCCCAAATATAATACGAACGCAATAAAGAAGAGAAAGAACTCAAATGGTAACGCATATTCGTTCTACTTTCAGTACTACTTCTAGCCGATCATAACTCTAATTCCAAATACACAATGAAGATAAAGAAGCTCGAACCGCAACCTATATTCAGCACAAATAACTCAATAAATTCTAATAATATCATATTAATAACCAATTAATACCATATCAATGATTCTAATTCAATCTTCTACATTACACTCCTACGTTAGCCTCTCACATTCGAATAGAACGAATGAAAGAAAAGAAACTGTATTCGTTCCACTCTTGATACTACTTCAAACAGATCATAATTCTCATATTACGCACCAAACAGGAGAACCTAATCCACTCTTTTTCAGCAATCTTCCCATTAATGAAATCTCGTGCAACACGTGGAACAGACGGAAAGTCGGTACGGAAAAAGGAGGTAAATGATTCGTGGACTCTCGGGACGACTTTCGGAAGTGCCGAAAAGGGCCGAGGCATCTTCAGAACGGGACCACCTGACCCAAGATGTGTTTGAGGATCGATGAACCTCACATCGTCAAGAAGGTAGAGGGAGAGAATCGATCGACCGATGGGTAGGAGGGGATTGTGCCAACGCATGCTGGGAGAAAGAGAGACACAGCCTTTTCTTCAGAATGATAGAGAGTGTTAGACTCACGTTGAAAAGGCTCGGCGCGGATGCTGACTGGCCTGGTCGGCCTGCTCGGCCTGGTTTACTTCTCGATCGTGTGTCTGGCTCGACCGTGCGTGTGTGTGCTAGTACGCGAAGCTTCCAGGTCCGAGGCAAGTGCGTAAGGTGCTCGCGCGTTTCCAGTATGTAGGTAACGCGTCTCTACTCTCTTCGTCTCGTCTCTGGCTTGATCGCGACGCAAAAGAGGAAGAAGGCGGAAGTAGGGACGCTCTCGTGCCCTGTATCGAGCGACGCGAAAAACACGATATCGAATCTTCTGGTCGTGTCGCGGTTCGTTTCATTCAGCGTTACTTTCGATGAGCCTTGGAATTCGCGGACTGTAGAATCTCATACGGATCTGCCGAAGCTTTACTCCGTGGCATCGAATTGCTCGGAGTTCCTTCTTCGACATATGTTGCCACTTTATTGATGTTATTGTTCGATTAATTGAATTGGGAAATTGTTTAAGAATACGGGTGTACGAGCAAGGTAAAGAACAAGTTCGCCGATGGTACAAAGAATCTTAATATATTTCCATATCTATAAATATACATTGCTGCCTGGCAGCTCCACGCAGAACAATAAATACTGTGAATGAGACGATCAAGTGGTCGATAACGATGATCATTTAGTAGATGTTAAGAGGAAAAACATGATAAAGAGAGAAAGAAACGATAAAGAGGGAAAAGAAGAATGGAGCGGAACAAATAGAAAGAAGGAGTCGTAGAAAATGGGAAGATGAGAAAGGTGAACAGTCGAAGAGGAAAGCAACATCCGACAAACATCACACGGATGCCTCGTGAAAGCGAAGTCTAACGAGATTGAAAATACGTCTCGCTGTTGCCCCTTTGTTTTGCTAAGTAGACGATGGCTTGTAGGCAGAATAGGCGAGATCGTGACTCGATCTCGCCCACCCGCTGGATCCGTGGCCTCCGGCAACTTGAACGACTTCATGACCATGATCCCCGCCTCCTGACACTAGTTTCTTCAAACCGATGATGGAAGCCAATACTAGAGCCAGCTTGCTAACGATCAAAGCCTTGCCAGCTAAAAGAGCTAACGCTCCTAAGGCCAATGGTACCAAAGTTCCACCAATCAACAGAGGAATAGCTAGCAGACCCCCCATATTCTTCTTCTTTTTACGGCCTGCAAAGAAATATAATCGAAATTTAACTAAACGAATTTCATGGTTTATATTAGAGTGCTGAAAAATTAATTTGGTACGAAAAAAAAATGTTTGTTGTATGAAAGACTGCAGCGGGAAAAAGAGTGGGCCGTACGGTCTACTGGACCGGGAAATCAGAACTGGAAACTTTCTTTTTTCGGATGAATGCTCTAACGAGTTGACACGATAAGACCAGTTCTAATGTTGTATATCGACAATTGTATAAATTCTCACCTTCTTCCACCAAACTCCGTTGAAGTTCTTCTACATTGGGCAGCTTCAATTTCAACGTATGGCTTTGGAAAAATTTCATCACCTTGTCGAAGATCATGGTATTCAACGCATTTTCTTTGTCGTCCAAAGCCCTAGGTAGCCCGGCCTCGATCTCCTGAAGAGATTTCGGTGGTTCCTCCGCGTTAGAGATAGGCTCGTCCTGAACGAAGGTAACACCGTCGGCAACGTTCAACTGCGTGCTCCTAGACACCCTGTCTACAGCCGACAGCAACCTCACTTTCAAACAAGAACTGATATCCTCGTCTGCGCATTCCTTGTAAATCTGGTACATCTGTCGAAGATCTCCAAACACGTTGCTGTTTCCGCTAGACCTTGCTGTCTCTTCATTGATGGAATTGGTCGTGGGATTAGTCTCGGCTGATCTAGCCGAAGCCATGGCCAGCAAAAAGGCCAGGTACACGGAACAATAAGCAAAATCTCTCATTTTGTACAATCTAAAGAACCTGGAAACAAAAAAAATGTCTATATGTTCCAGAGAAAGATCTTTCGATGGAAGTCCTAAACCCTCGCACCCACTAAGAGGGAAATTTAGCAAGAAAATGTGCGCGAGTAGAAACTAACAGAACCTACTTCTGTGGACTTCTGCGCGGTATTTTGGGAACAAGCGTCGAAGCTTGTTAGCCACCGGTACTCGAGTTGTTTGACACTTTGGGCCGCGAGATGCGTGCTTACACAGAGCACTGTAACTGGACTGTCCGTAGCGGAAGCCCTGCCCTAGCTCTATATATCTGGTCAGGTGTACCTCCGTGGCCGGTGATATTCTCCCCACCGTGGCGGTGCGGCGCGTACGAATACCACCATTGTGGGAGAATTTTCATTGCCAAGGATCATTTGAGAGCGGAGACCGCGTCTCGCTAACCACCTGGGGTCCACCACAGGTAGAGAGCAGAGTTGCTCTCCGGATCAGTTCGGAATTCGCATCCCTCCTCTCCTACCGTCCCAGCCCCACCAACTCGCCATCGATAAAACCGACGATTCCGGCGAATCGTTTCGCTACTCTCGACCGGATCGTCGTCCTCGCCCTTGTCGTTCGACTTCTTCCGCTCGACCGGTCTGACCAGATCAGATGTCAGCGTTTCTGATCGGAAGTTCATGGCAACCAGGTGTGTACATGTCTTCTACACGAATGTCCTTCTACTGTGATTTTCCCTCGTGTTATCGTCGTGTCTCGATAAGCCTGAAATCGAAAGCATCACGGGAGAGATGGTGGTTGATCGACCTGATCCGCTGGAAGTATCGGATTAACCAGATCATGATACGCTCGTATGTTGTAATCACAAATAACTAGGTTCTTTCTTTCTCTTTCTTTTTATTCTATAGTAAAACGGAGGTATAACGATGCGCGTAATATATGTTTTGAGACGATACATTCTACATTTATGACACGAACAAAAATAGAAACGAAGCTGTGTCAATTAAAGATAACCGTTAGTCATTGCCAGCGTTTCAGCCGTCCTGGTTAGCGTTCCCAGCGGCTGTTTTCCCTCTTATCCTGCGGTACCACGCATCCTTGCCATCTTCGTCCTGGCTGATGGAGACCGGACTGGTTAACTGGGCCACACCAAGTGAAAACGCGTTACATGTGGTAAACACGCGTAGGCCACGGACCCTCGGAGGGGGTATCCTTCTCTTAATGTTCTGGTTCATGAGCGCAGTGAAGCATCGGAAAGCAGCGAGCCGGCAATGAAATTTCGGTGGGGAACTGGCCCTGATCCGCCTCGATTTCTTTTCGTTCTTTCTAGCTCGTTCTTCTCCCGCGCTTGGCTACCGTTTTGATTCGATGAGTCGGTCGATGATTTGACGATTGTTTCAATGACTCAACGAATTGTATAATTCGAATGCTAATGAATTTTCGCGAATCTAACGAGGTCACTGATAGAGGAGAAACAAACGAAGAAATCTCCGGTCAACAGAATTTAGTATGGTAAATTAATAAAATTGATATATTATGTCTCGTCACGAGCTCCTCCATGACGAGTTCGCGTCACGTACGTAAAAATGATGTGAGAAATGGCGAAAGCGAAATGTCGCGAGCGCCACCTTGACATCGGTAGGAACCATGATTTCCGGTTCGACAAGCAAAAGCGTGTACACCGGCGACCCCATGATTTTCTGCATCGCCATGTTTATTAATGAAACCCCGTGTCACGCGTCACTTGCTCGCCAATGAGACCGTCGTGTTCACTCGCATTTGGCCTTGCTCCGATCAGTGAACACGAGCATGCACACACAATCCACGTGTGTCAGTTTGCCTCTCATTATACGGTCGGTATGCAGGTTACCGGTTGGAAGTTCGCGGTGCATCCGGTTTCACTGTACCATGAGTAATCTATGCAGTAGTAATGAGGGTGCTTGGCGAAAAAGAGGTAAACTTTACGAGCCATTAAACGACCGCTGGCCGGAGCTAGGTCAGTAGCGACACGGTCGAGCGAACGCTCGCCATTATTTACTACAGAATGCCGTGAAATTGACATCGCAATGTGCCTGGATGTTACTAGACAAATGGAATGTCTCGTCGATCGATGGTGTCAGAATAAGACGAATTACTACGGGGAAATTTCCGAACTTGTCCTTTTTTCCTTTTTCCCCTTTTTTAAAAAAAAAATATAATTCAATTGCATGAAAGTACTTTCTACTGGTTTATCCGAAATCCTCTATAGCGGTCGTACTTGCTAGCAGCTCATTAAGTCGTATCTGGTTCGAGTATCAATGGATGCACCGACGCGTTCCTATACTACTTTCACTCGTTTTCATAAATATCAAACTCGCGAGAGTCCTGTCACGTGACGTATGTTGCACGTAGAAGAAGATTTCTTGCCTAGATCGTTGGATCCGCGCAAAATTCCTCCAAATGTAAGTATAAGGCATAAATAAAAGAGAATAAGCGGACGTAACCGCAAACGATCCTGAAGGGGGTTTTACGTTCTCCGCATTCTCACACTCACGTATGTTGTACGTTTTCCTTTGGACAAGACGCAGCGCGCCGTTCGCCATCTCTTTATTATAAAGAACAAATGCAGGCAATAACAAATAGCACACGTCAAATGAATAAAATTAAATAAATACTAAATCATATTAGGCGCAATGAATAAATAACAAAGGCTCGAGTTACGCTATACATGGAACGAGTATCTCGTGGAGGCACTGGTTCGTCGTAGAAACAGAAGAGAATGATTCTAAGGAATTTCTAGGGAATTAATTTCTAGGAAATAATAGGAAAACAGGACAGAACGTATGAAATATTCAGGTAACGACGAGGATAGGAATAATAAATATACATAAAACAGAGAGCGGTAGAGTCGCGAAGAAAGGAAACAAAAGAAAGAATAAAGGAAACGAAAGGGAAGAGATGTTGAGAGGACGAGGAAAAGAGGAAAGTGAGGAACGTCGAAGAACAAAAATTTTTTACGAGATTCTTCATGCTTGTGATTGAGGTTGATGAGCGCGATAAGCCAACTCGTGAGCATCTTGAGGTAAACTCCTGGCCCAGCCGTGGCCACTGCTTCCGGAATAACCACCGCCATAATCAGCGCCACCGCCACCGTAACCACCACCATGGCCGTCATCGTGGCTGACAATGTGGCTACTGCTGTGATGAGGATGCGACACAACTTCGTATGTCACGTGCTTTCCTCCGCTAGAGCTGAGCAGCTTCTTCAACCCAATGATGGCGGAAATTACAAGGGCGATTTTGCCAACCAGAAGAGCTTTACCAGCAATGGCGGCGATCGCGCCGAGAGCCAAGGGCAACAGGGCTGCTGCCTTCAGGGCCAGGGCCATCAGTAACGGACCAAGGATCTTTTGTGCCTTCTCTGCAAAGGAATTCGACGATCGTTAAGTGAACGGTGGTAACGGTAACGTTCGGTAGAATTTTGTGGGTTAATGTCCCCTTGAAACAATCGCAAGAATTTTAAAGCGCTGTGCCAATGTATATAACAATGAAGAAATTTCAATTTCTCGACCATCAAAAAATTTATGTTCTAAAAACTTAGAAGCATTCGATTTCTTCGTCGTTTGGATAACACGTTAAAGTTCCAGAACCGAGGAGCTCCTGAAGGTGGTGGCCGTTTTATTGGTAATTTTCTGGTCAGCCGCGCGCGGAAACGACGCTTAACGTAGCGTGACTACAATTTCTCATCGATTACGAACATACAATGTACGGAAACCGAATAAGTATTCTCATGAACACGGGAATACGACGTTTGAATACTCTGAATTTCTCACGAGGAGGCTGAAAACGTTTCACGAAAGAACACGACCCGACCTTTCTCAGGACGATACGCGCGGAGAGATCTCGAAGTAAAATAGGCGAAGGTCAAGGCGACGTACCCCGCGTACAAAGGAAAGTATGTCAAAAATCTCGCGCGGTGAGATCTCGAGAGGCCTATCTGTCTTTCTCTCTCTCTCTCTCTCTCTCTCTCTGCTCACAGGTAATCGTATCTTCGTCGCTCGAGTCGCTTCAAGGGGAAGCGGAACCAGTTTCTCAGTGGGTCAACGTCTCGCGACCAGCTTCACCGGCTCCGTCGTCAGCGTTGTCATTGAATAGTGCCAACGACGAGGCTTGGGAGCTGGCACGGTGCTGTTGACTCTAACATCGAGTGAATCCCAATTACCCATGCACTTGTTGCGTTAAGTAGCGATCTGATTAGCCTATCGTGCGAACCCCGATCAAAATACTCGACGATGCCTGAGTTCTTATAATTAATAGATAGCCTCTTAAGGCCTATTAAGAAAATACTTTGAGTTTGGAATAGATAATTGAGTTAATGTCAAATGAAAGAAGTATATTGTAAAGGAATTTCGTAATTTTCTAAACTGAATAGATAGATTTAGCTGGAGTCGAAGCGAATGTTTTCAAGTGCCTTTTATCGCTAATCGATACGGTTGAGGGCTCGAGTTAGTTGGAGGATCAATTTATACTCACTCTTCTTGCCACGACTTTCAACAGCATTGTCGGTAAAGTCCTCGAAACTTCGACCAGCAGACTCAATGGCGCCAAGGATATCGGTTCCCTTGAGGTCGACTTTGACAGAGTGCGTCCTCAAGAACCTGCCCAGACGGTCGAATAAAAGAGTATCCAAATCGCTAGACTCGATTGATCTGCAAGAACACGTTAATCGATTAATGTCCATCAAAATTAATCAAATAAATTAATCAAGTAAATTAATATAACGATGGAGACAACTTGGAATGTACCGAACAGACAGAAATATCCAAATCATATTTGAAAAGTATTCTACGAAACACAAAATTCCATTAAATCAAACTCGAGACTGATGTCCGCTTTTTAAATTTCGTGCAAGGTATATCTTTTCACGAATGAAAACCGACCTAGGTGCACCTTCCTCGGCGTTCGACGTCTTAACCACAGTGATGCCGTCCGTGAGCGTGATATCCTCCTTATCAACGAGCATCTTGTCCACGTACGAAAATACTTTGTATTTGATGCAATTAATCGACTCCTTCTTCAGACAGTCGCTGTAGATGGTCGCCATTAGGTCGTTTTCGTTTCCAGGTTTGTCATTTGCTGGCAGGGCCGCGGCCAGCACCGGAAGTAGCCACAAAATGGTCACAAAGTACTTGCTCATGTTCCTCGAGTGTCGATCGAAACGTACAAGGTAATAAAGAAAAAAAAGAAAGAGAAAGAGAGAAAGAATCACCACCGTGCGTCTACGAAAAAGTTCGAATCGAAGAAGACGAAAAAGTTGCTGTATTATCCTTGATACGATCGCGCGGTGATGTGTCGTAGCCGATTCACGGTTGGAGAGGACGCCAGGATGAGCGTCGATCGAACCTCGTGTGTTACATCCAAAAGAGGTTGCTTTGCTTTTATACCGAAGTATCGCACGAGGGGAGACCTCGTGGGCACAGGCCACCGAGAGTTCGCGTTCGCGTTCGCTTACTAAGAGCTGTCTCTCTCTTTCTTACTACTTGTAATCCCCCCTATGTCCTCTCTACTTGCGCCTCCTCGCTCCTCTCTCCTACCCCTCTCTTCGACTCGAATCCTCGCAGGCCTCTCTACGAGGCTCTCCTTCCCCTTTCGTCATCCCTCTCCTCGAACGAATCTCGTTATTTCGGCGATGCAACAATTCTTCTCTAAACTCGAGGAGGAACAGAGTAAAACACACAGGACCAGGATACCGGAAATAGCCGCAGGGGAATAGAAGAGGGAGGCACTTGCATTTTCTTCCTCGTCGTTTTCCACCGTCAATGGCCCCCATGACTTTGGTCTCCTTGTTTCCTTCGTCCTCTTCTTCTTCTTCCTGCCGCCTGCAGCAGACCTACTTCGGCCTCCATTAAGGTTTGATGGTAGAAGGGAGGCTCCCTCCTCGGTCGAATGGAGATTCAACGAGGGAAATCTACGCGGTGGAGGTCGTGGGGAACACGAGCATACACGGCAGCAGCTCCCTCCTGATTTCTCGCACGACTTAACGTGTCTCTCTTTACCGATTCCTTCGATCGTAGCTATTATTATTAGCAGGAGAGCGCGATACCAGTGCTCGTCCACCGTACGTCCAATCCCTTTTTGCATGCGACAGAAGAACTCGTAAATAAACGGTTGACAGCGAGAATCGAAATCATGACAAGGAGACTAGGACGTTTCTCCTTTAATCGTTCCTCGTGGTTATTTTCTCCGGATGTCATGGGATGCACGAAACTTCTTACCGACCTATTTTAACGAACGTTTATGGTTTAACATTCTGGGTAAATTGGTAACGTTGTCGCACGGAGATTCGGAAATGTTACAGTCTTCCGGAATAGCATGGCACGGGCTTTGAATCGAAGTTACCTAGACTGGTATTGGGCCGTTTACAGTTACCCGAAATTTAATGTCGTTAAATTCTTTCCTTGAAACATATTTCTACGTTTGGGTGCTCTCTGCCCGTTATTCGTCGGCATAATTTACTTTAGGGATCCTAAGTTCTTTCTGTAGCTTCGTAACATCAAATTACGAGTTAGAAGTATCGCCTTACCGTTCCCATAGAAAACTACGTGTGAATTTCGTCACTGTTCGTCCGAATGCAAAAAGTATCGAAACGATTCTCATAGTAGGAGAATCGTTAACGACCACAGAGGTTGACGTGAATGGAGCATCGAAAAATTCATCGGCGAATGATGGACGCGAGATATTATCTCGGGAACGGGGTCGCTCACCCATTTACAACTGGGTCGAGTGCCGGGCGTTCATTTCGGCTGTCTCGTCTCTTTTTATCTCTCTCGTTCTTCCAACGCACCTGTCTTCATCTCACCTCGATCCATGTCTCTTCCCCTCTGGAAAGACGGTCTCCATTGGTTCAGCCGGTTTCGGGGATCAAGATCTGCCGATCCTCGAGAGCGAACGTCGCCTCGGGCGGAATCATCCACCTGACGCGGCGTTCACGACTCGCCGCGCTGACGAACGCGTGCACGTGAAGAAAAGCGAAGGTACCTCGGCCGGTGGATGGCCACCCTGAATAAAAAGGTTGTGAACTGAACAGATATCGTGAAAACAGAGAAACCTGACGGAATGAAGAACGGTTTCTAGTGGCGGAAGTCGCGGTATCGAGGACATTATGGTTAGAGAACTCAGGAATCAAAGGTTAAGAGCCCGTGTGAGAGAGTAGCTGAAGAGAGACAACACACTTTCATCCGATCAGAAAGCTGTCGTTGAGCCTCGAGACGTACCAAAGTTAGACGGTTATCGAAAGTCCGCGTATTCAGAGACTAGATGAGAGACGCGAACGAGACGAAGAGTGTAATTTGATACGCGGAAGAATCGTGGTGGTAATTAGATTTGGATGGAATGCAGACGAGCAGTCTGTAAGGCGACCTGGACGAGAGCGAATGGAACTGCGGGAAAGAGTAACGGGTCGACTACAGATTGTTGTTTCGAAATTCACGGCGAAGTTCAAGGTGTTGCGTGCCACGCCACTCGAAACGTCGATGGGACACACGCGCGATGGCGTGCATCGCACGACTTCCTCGGGAAATTGGAATTTTCGTTTTGCTTCTCTCGTTTCCGCGTAACATAACCTAAGAAAACACGGAGTACAAAATTACAGAGGATGTATAGATTCCCTTACTTATGCTGGTCTTCGTTTAGCATTGATTTTCTTGGTATAAAATTATTCCAACGAAAAAACGGTATTCTCAACTACGAAACGATGAAGCAACGTTGCGGCTCACGAACAGAGCCGAATACGTTATTTTCGATAGGTAACCTGGTTCAGAAGAGGCTTCTGAAAATCGAACATCGAAACTTTCCAATTTCCAATCGAGTTGTTGGAAACAGACTCCGAAGCAGCGTTCCACGATAGAATCCGTGTCGCGCGCTTTTACCAGATTTTTACAAGGGCCAGCGTGATTCGAATCACGGTGACCTGTCGATGTCGACGAACATCTGTCGGCGCACGGTGCGGGCCGGTATGCGGCTAATAAGGCACTAGGAAACCTACAGGCAACCAGAGAGAATCTAGTAACCCAGTGACGCATGAGAAACTGCCGGGGCTAATCGTGACGTGAGAACCGTACCGAGATTTAGATACGAGCAAAGCCGTTCGTTCGGCTTCACCACTTTACGACTCTCTAATAATGAGATAGAAGGCTCTCGCGTTACGAGCACAAGGTGAAATTCCACTTTTGTGACATCCAAAAGAAAGCCTCTATTCATCCGCTTGCAGATCTGTGACGCTCGCGGGGCGCAGCGCCAATTTTCATGGCTGCTTTTTCTTTCTTTCCTTTCTTCTTTTCTCTCTTTCGTTCTTTTCCTTTCTGTTTGCCCTGGCTGCGCCGCCCCTCTTTCTTAATGGATGTCGCGTTCCGGTTTTTCTGCTCGCGTTTGCTCTCCACGTTCGAAAAAATTGGACGATTTACAGAATCGGCGGTCTTGGGTACACGTCGACGAATAAAAATATTACACTGCCGATGCGTTTTTACAATAAATGGACAGATTGTTTTCGTTGATTCATCGATTCTAGAAGTTGGAACTAGTTCCGTATTCTTTGACGATGTTTCAACGATTGTGACAGGATAGCTTACGTTCGCGGTGGTTAATGTACTTTGATCGTGGAAAGAGAGACAGCAGTCTGAATAAAGACGAGTTGCCTCAACACCGCGTCGCGATTAATGCACCGTGTCTCTCGCCGCGTGACTTCGCCACTAACGAAAGTCTCCTCTTCCTTTCAAAATAATTCCGTATCTTTTTTCCTTGGGATCTCTCGCGATCCTGTCGCGGTACGGGCAGACGTAACGAGCCGTGACACTCGTGTTCTTGCTATTCCGATTCGTTTCACCTTCGTTCTATCAAACGGTTCTATCCTTTGACATAACTCTTACTAATTATCTTAATCGTTAACTAATATTTTCCCCGATATGCAATTTATATTCAATACGAATATCGAATGAAAATTGCGAACAGATCGTCGATCTTTATTTTAGAAGAATTCGAAAAAGAAACGTAGGTATAAGGGGCGAATTATACTTTTTCGTTTCTGCAAATATTGCGATTCTCGTCAAGTCTGAATGTTTAGTGGCAAAGCAGTGGAGTCACGTCGAAGCTCGTGACATTAACAAACAATAAAACTCGAGCAATCCATCGTACGAATCGTGACTGTTTTACATTCGCGCCTGGTCGGCGGCTGCAACCACTAATCAGCCTGTGGGTCGCACATCGAACGTTGGCCCAGAAAGCCTCGGCAAAAAGGATTTTTACTGGCGGGCCCCGGAGCGACTTGACCAGCGACGACGGAAGAAACGGCAATTTTGCGTCAACCTCCTTTCCAGCTGCTCATTTTCCTCCTCTATCTGGGACTTAAGGACATCGGTCGTGGAAGATTTAGTAGAATGTCCGTCCTCTCGACCCGATTAAGAATGACGAACGCGAGCCTCGGCCTCTCGACCTCCGTGTGTGTCTCGTGAGGAAGCTCTAGCGCGTCGTCGTGCGTCTCGCTTGACCGGATGTGCACCTTGCCGGTGCACTTTCCCCTCGGCTGTGGTTCGCCGCGCACTGCTCGATCGCGATAACCATCTGGCATTTCCATCTCAGCATTGCGTCGGCTCGATTTCGTGACGCGCGGGGCCGGTTTCGAGGCCGACAGCTCTGAAATTTCGCCGGCGAAACACGCGAAGAGAGTCAGTTTCGGAGGTTCTTGGAAGTTTGGAAAGTCGGTGAGTGATTTCTCTTTTCGCCGTGGATCCGGGAAGATTTTCGACGATGAGAAACTCGTTCGACAATTTGATAGATTGCTTTTTGTTTCGACCAACGATAACTGAACGATTTTTCCTTTCTCCCTTTCTTAAGGAACGGATGCATGATCTTTTTCTAAGGGAAAGATTCGCTGGGCGGGCGGAGAGAGGATAGCCGAATGAAAATATCGTTGTATCATATAATTTTCTACAACTTCTGTATTTGACGGCTGAACATCAGTATTACAATGATTCTCAGGTAGGAGTAATTCAACGAAGTTCATCTAAATCGTATTGGACTAGATGTTGTTTTGTTCGGCTGCGATTGGGAAGAAAAAATGGTACCGAGCGACATTGGTCACACCTGAACGAGCTCCGGATTGATGCGGAAGCGTCGCGACTAGCCTCTATGTTTGATTCCAAAGTCCTTTGTCTGTCCATTCCATTCGTATACCCTTACAACGATAACATTATTTACACGTGGGACCACGAGATGGTGGTCGCTTAACTATTCAAAAATTGGATAAATAAACAATAAATAGCTTTAATCGATCCAGTAATTATCGACACTTTCATCCATGCTTCCATAATTCTTGGATCGACGATGAGAAGGAAGGATGAAAGTAAAAGGGAAAGGAGAAAGATAAGAGGAAATGAAAAGGAGGAAGAGAAAGAGGGAGAAACTGATAGTTTACACGAATAGATCTAATTTAAAATTAGTGATGATATCCGGAGTACGCTTGGCTCTGTCCGTAATTGTGGGAATCGTCCCAAGAGCCACCGGAAGACCATCCTCCGGTCGCAACTGGCGCGGACCATCCAGCATTGCCGCCGTTCCACCCATTGTAGGGGGTGACATCGGATTTCTTCGACCAAAGTGCCTTCAAGCCGATGAACGCAGAAATGGCAAGTGAAATGAGGGAGGCGAAGATGGCCTTCTTAGCTATGAGACCGATGGCAAGGTACGCCAGGGTAGCGAGGGCTCCGACTTTCACTTTCGCCGCGATCAGCAAAGGCAAGATCGATTTCAGCATCTTCTTCCTGCCCCGACCTACAAATAAAAATGAGAGAATAAAAGCAAAGAGATTCTCGTGAAATTTTTTAATTCTACAGATTTTGTAATATAGATTTTGTTGGTAACTAAAAGTACATATATACGTGTGTGTACCTTCGACGACTTCATTGACGGCTTGGCGAATCTCTTCCGGCGCGGAGTCACTGATGGCACGGGCAGATTCTCCGATCTTTTCAAAAACGGGAGCGAAATTGATCTACGAATCGAATAAATATTACGTCAAATATATCGTATTGAATAAGATAAATACAAATAATCGCCTTGACGATCGTCTATTTACCCTAAGACTGCGACCAGTGAGGAACTGTCCAGCTTCCTCGCTGACAAAATTCTCGAGAGCACTTTGTCTATCTGTGACACTGTTAGCCGCGTCGATTTCCTGCTCGTACATCAACTCTTTACTAGTCCTAGAGCTTCTTCCCTGAGTGTCCGCGCTCTTCACCAAGCTAACACCACTGAACAGTTCGAAGCTGTCCTTGTCGAAGAACTCCTTCGCCTTCCGATACAAGCTCTTCTGCACGCAAGAGATGCTGTCGCTCTGCAGACAATCCTCCAAGCTTTGCCCGGCGGCCAGAACAACGGCTGATATTAGAACCACAACGGCGATTATCTTCATGATTCTCGTGCGACGAAACGGAAAGTCCAAAACACGAAAACGAAATATAACGGTCGGTGTCACGGCGATTGGGATTATTTTCCTTTTTCGAAGCCCGTCCCGTCGGTAGTGAAATTTCGTGTGGTCCATCGTGCAATCTCTTTAGCTTATATTTGGCGGGCCCCTCCTCTGCGCCCCTACACGTCACCGCCCCACCTTGTCTCTTTTTTCTTCCTATTTGCCATACAGGAGTGTCGTCACGATGTTTCGACCGCATCGCTGTGTTCCGTTCGGACCGTTTAGCCGGCCTAACCGACGAAAGTATTCGGACGGCGAACGCGGATAGGTGTTCCTCCACGCGTTACAGCCGCCCATCCATCCGCTACGACCTGCGACCTGCCCACGACCAACGAATACGGGACGACCGTGGGACGCCCAATGAGACCTTCTCTTCCGTTGTTCCCTTTCATCTTACGACCACGTACGTTACTTTACTCCTGTCGCCTTACGCTTCATCCATAGTTTGCTTGTAGTACTTAACACGGAAGGTTAACTTTCATGTGGAAATTCGTTGGAAAATTAAGGGCAGATGAAGGCAGATAGGGTAGATTGAGATAAGGGTGACCTACATTTAGGAATTGTCCTAAAATTACAGCTAGTGGTTCAATAGCATGTTGGTAATGGCTTGTACTTGAAGGTTTAGGAAGAATCTTGGACTAAAAGATGACTAACTTAAACTACGTATCTGAAGCCTAAATTGATCTAAAGGTACAAAATCATATAGTTCGATATTTCGACATGCTAACACGGTTTCTCTTGAGAGAAGTGTTATGAAGCCAGGAGGAGCAATTAACAAGAATCCAGCAATTAACCATAGCTAGTAGAGAGTGGTAAAACGTGTACATGAGCTAACAGCACTAAGCGCAGCAGATAATTAAAAAAGGTATAAAAACGAAGAAACCATTGGCGTAGACCACAGAGCTGTACCAAGACAAAGGTCCTACTAAACGTACAAGTGACTCCATCCGATTCGAAGCAGTAAATTCATCGTATCGGCGCCGGTGTACATAAGTGAAGAGTCTCGTAGTAGCTTGTCGATCGTAATTTCCGCAGGAAGAGGTCAGAAATTGGTGTGACTCTCTCCCTTCGTGACCATCGCGAAGCGCAATCGTCATGAATGAAAGAAAACTGGTATAGATCAGGTTCAAACATCCCGGATCCGACCTTCATCGCGAGGTGAGGTATATACGCGGACACCACTTTCTACTCTGACCCCGCGCGACTCTCACGATCCCGTGTCGATAACACGCCTCTTGTCGTTTTCGTTTCGCTCCTTCCGACCTGAAGCGGTTACAAAGCGGTCGTGGAATTTCGGTTGCGAAATAGCGGCGCGTGTAGGTGCCATCAGTGGAATTTCGTGCCGACCACCGGCCGCTAGGTCATTGGAATTCCGAACGCGTGCCACCGACACTCTCGTCGAACAAGTTGGATAAATCCGGGAAATCGATCGTAACAACGGTCTTAGAAAGTAGTTACACGTTTGTGAAGTTTTGGTTTCGATTTCCATTTTTATTCTTCATCTTGTATTCTTATCTTTTCACGTTTATTGATATTGTCCCTTTATGTTCTGCTTCTATTCTTTATGTGTTGAATTAACTACAGAAGTTTTGCGAATACGGAATCAGTTTAATTATGAGAGAATCACGATTTTGCAATTTTTATTTAGTAAAAATAATTATACAAAAATTTTAATCACCCATAACATCGGTATAGTAGTGTTATACAGTCTGACCGAATACCTTTATAATCTCCTTCGCGATGAATAATACAGTAGGCTGTCTAATCTCTACTAATCTCCTGCTGGCAGATAATTTTTAATCCAGTCAAATCTCCATAATTCTATATTCTATGTTTTATAGCTTTGAATATATTAATTCCCCTATACTAATTACTCAAATTCGATAATTACCCAAATAAACAAAAGCGTCGCGTAACACAACGTGTCGCGTTGACATAATTGCTGAGCGCGACGGTCGTACTAATAAAACGAGACTTCTTTCCGCACAATGACGGTGAAGGGATCGAATCGGAAAAGGAAATCCGGCTGATCTTACGTCAGTGCTCATTCATCCTTTCTCGAGCATCGCAATCCTTTCGTCGATCCTTCGTTCTCGTGAGGAAGGAGAGCCGTTCAAAAGTAAAATGAAGGTTTCTCCTCCGTGGCGTGCAACAGAAAGGAACAGACACGCCCAGCCGCAGGTAAAATCGCGTCTAGAGGAACGCTCGGATTATCTGAACGTAGATCGCGAAATTAGGTGTGCGCCTGATATCGCTCGTTAAACGGATTATGTAAACTTTCACCAAGCCTCCACGATTTCTTGCATCCTCTTTGTGCGTTTTCCCTTGAGTTTGCTCGTTGGAGGGGATACGAGCGCCTTTGTCGCTATTGAATGATTATCGAAATTTGTTTCAGAAAATTGTTTGTGGCGTAATTTGGAAGGAAAGATTTAAGAATATATTTTAAGGCTTGAGAGTGCTGGAAATAGTGTCAGTAGGGCAAGCAAGCTTCTCGTACACCAGAGTGCAGCCACTTTCAGTTTTAGCAGTAATTCCAAGGGACTTGAAAATGCTGACACGCGATAGTTTGCTAGGTGTAATAATCGTAAGAAGAATTCCATACATAGAAATTGATTTGATGCGGGATTATTTGACGCATGAGCGAAGTGTCGCATCGTAATGGAATGTTTCGTGAATGGCTGATGCGACCTACAAAGTTTTTGGGTTTGACTATGTAAGAGAAGGATAGAAGAAATTCGTTTCCTTCATTTACAATTTTATTTCGTGTTTACCTCGACTTATTGCCATTCTAGCGCTGCGGAGTTTTGTTTCTAATTTCGATAGCGATTCAAAATAACTTATCCATATTTACGTTTAAACGCCACGTTTTGTCATCTAGATCGAAATATTCGAATTTTGTTGATTCCTTTCACGAATTCCTTTCGACGATTCGCAACGACATTCCAAAAAAACGAGAACTCGAAATAAGTGTCATAGCACATACACGTTAGCCTGGACGTTAACGTTTCTCTCTGGCTCGACTCGCCTGGCATACACGTTCGAAGTTTCACTTAAACCAGAGAAACGTCCGATGACACTCGTCTGCTAATGGCGGACCGCGTATTAACCCAGAACAGCACGCATCGTGCACGCAAGATTTCTTGCAAATTCCCTGTGATTTGTCTTGCACTTCGACGAACTTCTAAATTGCAAACTTCTCGTAAAAATAGACGAGAGCGAAGTCGGTCGGTAAGAAACAGGAAAATTGTACCAAGTAAAGTTTTTATGTTCTTCATAGCCATTGCTGCAAGAAGCGTTTGGAGGAAATGGAATTTCCATCTTGTAACAGTAAAATAGAAAATATTAAATGAGAATGGGGTCAAGGCTGGTCAAACGAAAGAGTCGAAGAATTTCGCATAGTCCACTTTTTGGAATAAGTCACCGATTTTGATAACTTGTCAATTCTGTAATTCTGTGACGTACCTTTATTCTCATGACACAAATCCGAGGTGGATTATCGACAAACGTGCATTAATCCACTTTCTTTTGTTCTCGTTAGTTAATATCAGGTTTATGGACTAAGCTTTTGCACATTAAGATCTTTACGTCTTAATTAATTACCATCATCTGGTGATTTTTTAAGTTTCTTGTCGTTCGAAACTGAGTTTAAACAAGCAACTATCGCCTTAGAAACTGCGTCAGAAATTCCTTAAGAAATTTTAAAATTCCACAACAGAAGAATTCAAAGAATTCGAGATTCCTATATCCTCCTCTATATATCAAATCGTTAATCCTCTATCTCCCATTCATCACTAGCGTAATTCACACGATCGCGCCACTTACAGAGCTACAAATATTTCTATTTTCAAATTAAGCAACTTCCATTCTATAATACCTTTAGCATGAACACTTCAACCAGCAATCTTAGATTATTCAGAGCAACGATAGGTCATCGTTGACACGCGCGCCTTCGTAAAATCGGTCGACGTCGTCGCATTTGAATTTTAAATTTTCTTTCGATCAATAACGAGCGTGGAATATAACGGACTACTCTTTCGTACCAAAGTATTTTCTTTATGTTCGGTCTTCTTGGATGTTGCAATATCGATGAAAATGTCGCGTAGAATTTTAAGAAGAGGAGACTTGCTGGATCCATTGACCTGACTCCGCTCCTTTCGCATTCGGAAACGAGAAGTGTCGCGATTTTGCCGGTCCATTCACGAAAACGTTCTAACTTTCGTTTTCCCTTGGCGATGCAGCTGACGTCAGACGCGTCGCGCTCGAGTTTACGGCGCTACAAAACTTTAATCGCCGTGTCGCTGCCTGTCCTCGGGCGGAGAAAGAAAACGAAAGCAAACCGAGAATTACGTGCCGATTTTGATAAAGCCAGATGCCCGACAGGGGTTTGTCGAATGCAAGAAAGGGAAGAAAATGAAAGCAGAGGAAGTTGCGGGTATAGTAAGTAAAGATAAAATTTCAAGAAGAGAAGAAATTTATTCCCGTTCGTGATCTATTGCAATTTATGGTAGTAGTCGAGTGAGTAAAAATGAGCGAGGAATTCAGTCGAAAGAATTTTCCATGTACATACAAAGTCGACAGCGAGGTACGTAACTTATTTCCTAATGAGAAGAAGAAAAATACCTAACCCATCGATGAATAGTGAGAAAGCTTATGGACATCCACAATAGCAGAAAAATAAGGAAAAGAGTGAAATTATAAATTATACTCCATCTTTAAATAGACGAAGAAATTCTCGAGAAATTTATGTAGCAATAAATTTCAATATTAATAGCAGAAGATTACATCGACGGGACGAAGAATGGCTGCATTTCCGCCATCGGTTCATCATCCGTGAGTTACGCAGCGATCACTGTGCGATCTGAGTCGATTACCAGCGCGTTTCCCCCGTTTTATGATATCTCAGACGTAAAAAAGGAAGCGTCCGGAATGTGTGCCAGTGGGTCTCGGCCCCCGAACACGCTTTTCCTCCCTCCAGACCTCCGTCGAGGAGAAGAACGCGGAGAACGAGCCTAGTTTGAAGAAAATCACGTCGAGTAGGGGAACAGGTTACCCCAAGTGGGGAGGAGAAGTTGCATAGAAAGAGGAGCTCTGTGAAACTGCGCCGATTCTCTCGATCGACCGCTGAGCGGTTTCGATCGTCGCTATTTCTCTTGCGAAGAAACAGTCCGTATCGAAACTTGCGTCACGAAGAGTTTTCCAAAGATAGGAACTGATCGTTCAAACCAATAATCGAATCGATTTTCGTGGAAAATGTTTTAAAATGCCAAACAAGGAATAATCGTATTCGTATATACGATCGAATCGCAAGAACGATAAACGATATTCACGGTTGTTTCGTTAAGTAGGTACGAACGATTAAATCGATACACGAATATCATTAATTAACATCTGGCTGATCTAATACCGACTCTTATGGTAATTGCGATCACACTACGGATTACACTGTTCTTAAAGGCTTCAGTTCCTCGAAGAACGTTTCACTTTGCACGATTTCTTACACAATCGCGTCGTGCTACTTGCGAGACACGCTTACCCACAACCGTCCCACCAACACGGACATCCGGATTACGAGCGGTCAGGAAGAATCCTTCGCACAAAGTTTATTTACCGCTTTATGCTCGTTAATCCGTTCGATTAGAAATAGACTAGACTAGAGAGTTTAATCGCGAGCTTCAAGCATCGTAAGCACGAGGCAGAAAGAAATATGCAACGCAAGGTATGGCGACTCGTTGGCACACTTACTTCGATCGGCTCCGATTCCATTGCCCGATTTTCCTACACTTGATCAAATCCTACCGGCCGATAGATCCTCGACACATCTGGTCCATCGTTCTCGTTTACGAATTTTCTTCTAATAGATGGAATTTACGAAGATATTTTTTCTATCTTTCTTTTCTATCTTGACTGGGTGACTTGGTTGAATGGAACACACGCGCGAACTTTTGGTCAGGTAATTAGTTGGATACTTTTTATTCGATTGCGCAATAAATAAATAGTACAAAAGAGGCTGAATGGATGAGTGTGTAGAGAATGAAGAATAATAAATAAACATGCTTCGACAGGGTGTACTTTGGTTTTTTCAGCGTCCGTCCGTGTCGTCGATTTTCCGTCCCATAATCATCGTGGTCCACAACTGATCGTTACATTTTCATCACTATACTGTGTATACGCGTTTCACGTGCAAAACGAATCTCTAAAGCGTCACTTTCGAACATTCTGTCCGTCATGTCTGTCACTACTACCGTGTCGATGTCATTGTCACTGTTGAGAATGGCCGTCTTTGTCTCGTGTGGTATCTCGCGGCACGCTCGTAAAGTCTCTTCGAACGCGGTTTAATTATACTGTATCGGCTTGACTCTCGAAGAAGATCTACGACGAACGGCTCTGTGTACGTGTGTGGAAGATCGATTGGATCAGGACACCCGCGAATCACCGAACAGGTGCGCGTAGCCTCTATACGGAAGATCGTGGTCTTCCTCGCTGAGGGACCGTTTCTTCCGGTAGTGATGGTGGCCGACGTCCTGCGCGTAGACTACGTGATGTCCACCGCCGCTGTCGTGGCTGCTCGCCAACTTCTTCACGGCGACAATCAACGAGAGCATGAGCGCCAGTGCCGACACCATCAACGCCTTCATGGCTAGCAAACCGAGAGCACCGAATCCTAGCGCCGCCATCATCTTGCCTGGAAATCACGAGAATGCTATTAGATAGTCAGCTTTCGAGATCCGGGAAACTGGATAAGGCGTAATTTAAAATGTTTAGCGTTTGACTCTGAGATTTAGATTTAGATAATAGATATTTCTGTAGAGATTCGCGTTTGTATCCTGAAATCTGAAAGTAGATTGATAATCCTATGTGAATGTTGGTGCCTGGATTCTGAGATTCACGTATGGATAAATATCTCTGTGAATGTTGATGCCTAGATTCCAAAGTTTAAGTATGGATAGTTCTATAAACGTCTATGTTCGGACTCTGAAGATTAACTCTAAGCGGACATTTTTAACGATCCTGAGGAATAAGATTCCAGTTTAATGGAGTGAACTTCGAGCTTTTATTCGCGGGAAACTAGTATCAAATGGTACGATTGAAACCTAGAGATTTGTATCATTAATTACGAGAATTTAATTCCAGTTTAAAAAGAAAAAGAAAAACTATTCTTAGCTATCAAAAAACTTACAGATTTCGAAACATGAGACTGCGAGATACTACTCAAACAAGCAACAAGATACTTTCTTTACAACTCTTCCAAAAGCTATAAATTGTACAAGTTACAGAATAAAAATGTATCCAAAGATTCATCTAAAATTCTAATGTATTATATTTAGCGAATCATTTTACCCATCATCAGCGCCAATAGCATTATTCCGCCATTTCCGCCCTTCTTTCCGCCGCCGCCACCACCACCGCCGCCTCCGAATCCACCGCCTCCAAATCCGCCACCACCACCTGCTCTGGCTGAAATTAAAATAAAATTTGTCAAGTATCCGACTCCGTAAAACCACGATTATCGTCCCAAAAATGGAATCTGCAATCAACCTTGATCAGCCGGTAGACTCTCTTGGAGAGCACTCTCGATATTTTGCGGCAAGAAGCTTGGCAGCTTAATTCTGAGTTCTCTTCCCTCCAGAAACTGCATCAGGGTTCCCATATTTCCAAATCCTTTCATGAACCTTCCTTTACGAATGGGACCAGTTCCTGGTACCTCGACCAAACTAACGCCATCAAAGATCTCGATATTAGGCTCCTTGCTAGACTTCTCTAATAGCTGTTGCATGATCTTCCTGACTATCCTAACTCCGTAGCAGGATACAGATACATTTTTGGAGTCCGTTGTGGAGCAGTCGGTCGCAAATCCGCTGAAAGAATCCTTCGTATCGTTGGCGTCCGCGGAGTAGGCCTGTTTCGTGGTAGAAAGTAGGCAAACGATCAGCAGACAGAGGGCCAAACAACGACGTTGCTGTCCGCGTATAGACGCGCTCCTGAACCAATCCATAGTGTCGATCGTAACCACGTCGATCCTCGATTCGAAATTTCCGGTCCGCTAGTAAAACGTCCGTTAAAGTAACAAACTGTTGTGATATCGATCAAACTTCACGATTCGCGGGCAGATACGCGCTAAGAGATTAGAGATGCTACGGAACCTACGGCGGAGGTCCGAGTGTTGCATCTCGTCGGTCTTCAAATCTCATTTATATAGTTGTACGTGCCGGTCGGTGATTGTATTATAAAAAAAGCAACGAGAGCATCGCCACTCGAGACCGGCCAGAGACCATTCTCTTATTCGTGTTGTTGGCCGTGTGCATTAGCCTGCAATTTTTCGTTCGCTCGGCCGATCCTCTCGTAGCTTGTGTTTTTTTAATTCTTGTTTTCGAAGCGTTTTAGAGCGTTACGCCGCGGTTGGCTGAGAGGCCGCTCCAGCGAAGGAGCGAGCAGGCGCGACTAGCTCGCACAACACGAGCTTACGCCTCCACTTCCTATCTCCGTTCATCTTTCACTCGCCTCTCGATTTCTCTCCGTTGCCGGATCCCATACCTCTCATCTTCGCGTCTCTTTTATTCTAGATCAGTAGATATCAGCGTCTTCTGATATCGTACCCTGCCCGCCCCACGTCTCCGGATACGACTTCCTTTCCCTCTTTCCGTGCTTTAGTGGAGCAGAAGAGAACGTGGCCGATTTCGAATCTCTCTATACGCGCGTGCCTGCTCGTTGTTCATCTTTCAATATGCAATTAACGGACAGAGCCACGCAAGTCTCTCGCGTCCGCGCCAGATATTAGCAACCATGAAGTCTGTTTTCCATCGCCCGGGAAACTCATCGTAACACCGTGAATGCAATAAGATAATCACGTGAGACTCTAAACGACGATTGTTTCTGGTTCCGACAGACGGAACCAGCGGGAGGAACGATCGGTCTGGCTCGATCGGCACCGGGCCAGATCGTCGAACAAAACTAGTTCATCTCTGCGCATACCTTTCTCTTCTGTTCCACTTCCCTTCGTGTGCTGCTCGAACGATACACGGTATACATATACGTAACGCCGGCTGGTAGGTATAACTAGGCCCGGTTCGAAATCATTCGCTCGTTCCTTGCCACGACGCCACGCCACACGGACGATCGTGTATCCTTGAAACCCGATCGACGATCGTATGGGACGATTCGCGATCGATTCGAGTCTTCTTCCTTTCTTCGTTTCTTTCTCTTCTTCGTTTCTTTCTCTTCTTCGTTTCTTCTTTCACATTGATTGACTACCGAGGGAATGGGGAGGGTGCGTGAACGTTTCTCGTACTTGGATTTCGCGGATCCTTCAAGGGCGAAGGCGAGCTTCCGCCGCTTGAAACTGGGAAATTAGGAGAAAACTTTTGCGGTAGTTTGGAGGTGTATACCTTGGATTCTTGAATAATAGAAAGTTCATGAAATTATACTGGATTAGGTGGGAAACTATGGGTTTTCAAAAAATTCGTTCGAGATTTCCTTTGAAATTTTGTCACCTATGATCTCTGTCAGAGTAACTCTTCGTCTTCGCAATTTAAAGTTTCATACACCTAGAATTAGAACTATTTTTCTCAATGACATAGCAATTTTAATTAACGAGTAGTTTATTTTTATATCTTTGTTTAAAATGTTCATAGATATCGTTGTAACGTCAGTTCTAAATATTACGGTTCTATAGCATATGAATTTATCTCGATAAAATTCACGCACACGAGTGTTCCCGTTTCTCTGATAAAAAAAGCTAACAGCATTTAATCGATTCCAAGTTTCTCCAGAAACTTCTGTAATCTACCGCAGTGGTAGGGAGGGTGTTAGAATTTATCGCGGAGACGTTTTCTCCTTTCGATAGGCGAAATGTGTGTCGACACGGGGCAATCGATCATTCACAGACTCGTCGACACCGTTAACGCTCCTTCGACATCCTCCTGCGTCGGCAATAAGAAGATCCGATCGATACATCTAGATACTTTCTCCTCTCGCGACGAATTTCTCCGAATCCGGCGAAAACACGCTTCCGAAAAGAAACCAGGCCACGAATTTTCGATCGAGGAACGTATCATAATTACGATCATACGGGATAATAAAAAACAGACTAAAATATTAACTTTTAACAAGCATTTGTAATTCCTTTAACGTGGAATATGTGACATTTCGTTTCGATTAAAAAATTATCAAAATTAACTCAAGGCTGATTTAATTATCGAACTTTAATAATTAATAAATAATCAGGAAGTGTATATCGTGGTCGTTTGGAAAACGTATTTTCTATTTCGATTATATAACAGTTAGATCAAATCATATAAACTTTGAATCTCCAATTTGAAAAATTAATTCATCATTTTTCATGATCATATGATACGATTGACCCACGTGTCGATTTTTTCCGACTTACGAGCATCGGTAACTGGGTCAACGATGACGGCCACCTCTCTCCCGTACCCGAAACCGAAAGTTGATGTCACAGTGAGAGAGGAAGGGATAGAGAGATTCTTTCTCCTGAGTGTCCCTTATCGAGCCTTCATCTCCTTTCCGATCCTTCCCAATCGAGGTGGAGAAAGCGGCTACCGCGAAACGAGGACAACTTATTCGAATGAGAGAGATACTTTGTACATCGCGGTCCTCCGGTAGTTTTCCCTTCGTTCCGGTCATCTTTGACATCTCCGAAAGTTGACATTCCTCAGAGTGGGGAACGCCTCGAGGCGTCGAGAATTTGAGGTATGGGAGCCTGAGAACATTTGTGCTTTTGTGAACGATGGCGTTGAAAAGTAATTTTTAATCTTTTTCCAAAAATCCCTCACTTGAAAGTTATGGAAAGCCTGCATATTTTTATATCTTTCTAATACTAATTTTTATTTTTATTTTTTAGAGGTCTAGGAAATGGCAATTATTTGTTTGAATAATCGAGAAGATATTTTCAGTGAATTGACAGATTTAGAAATTTGAGATGCTTCTAAAAAAAAAGATGATACTAAATCAAATTTCTAGGATAAGCCGACGCCGTCGTCACACTTGATGTTAAAGTCCCGCTAAGTTCCGCAAAGCGAAGCACGACGTGACGAATACCACGAGACATTCGACATATTTTTACAATCGAACAGCTAGAAATACGCCATCCAACTTTCATATAGTCGATGCTACGTCTAATCGTACATAAATAAATTCTACAACGGTTAAGTTTTCTCTGTGTACTTTATATACTGGAAATAAATGATGACGATTGTTTTCCATCCAAATGTTTTGAATGAACATTCCTACATTTTTAATTACACTCCACCGGTAAATTGTCAATTAGTGAAATCATAAAGATTCTCAAACGGACTCGATTTAGATTTCCAAACGGTAAACAGACCAAGGATAACGAACTATTTAGTTCGTTAATTTTTCATGATAGTATAAAATACCTCAAGAATGTGAACATGAAATACTTGCGTCGAATTGAATATCCTTTTTCGTTCTTAAGATCCCTAGAAAAAATGGCAATCTTGTTTAGCGAAGCTACTTAACGAGTTCCGTTGCCACGTTCTTATTCGGATTTAATCATAATTGCTGTGCATAATAGCTGTAATAAATAATGATAAAATGACACGTGTATCTAAACGTGTAATTTCTATCGCTACTCACAAGTACCGTAATTCAAGCTAATAGTCCACAATTAACAACTTACCTTTTCTTTCTGGTTGGGAAAAGAAATAATTGAATTGTGTGTCACCTGTCTCTCTCGCAATGATTTTTAAATTACGTGAAAATACGCGAAGAACGAAAACTCGCACGACTCGTTTACCAAGAAGCGATAATAATAAATTAGATAAAGCACTTTTCAGAATTCAATGACCTTTTTTATCTTTTTACACGCAGTACTATTTTGTTTATTATTATTTTAGTTATTTTCAAAAAAGAAGAGGAAAATAAATATCGGACTAATTTTTTACACAGGATTAACCAGGCATACACGTTTTATAAAAAACAATAAATATTTATTTATACAAATAAAATATGACATAAACAAAACATTATTGTACAATCTGCATCCAGTGATGGTGGAACGGGCGAATAAGTTAATCATAAATTAATGGATAAATAAAGTATAGTTACAGAGGGAGTATGCAGCAGTCCGTTTTCGCGCGTCCGTAATTTTCCGTCTCTATGGGAGCGTCTCGTTCGTCCGTAAGTTATCTACGATCGTGATTCGACTTTCTAATAGCTCGTGAGTATGCGATTCATCGCTAGAAGTCAATAGAACGACAAATACACACGAATTATGCCATCGTGTCATTTTAAGCAATCCATTAAATAGTCGAAATCTTTGTTTAAGTTCTTTTTGTCCAAAGTACACTGTGTCGCATGCCGTCTATGTCTATTGTCCGTCCACAGTCAAGAAAGGAAGATCACCGTTGAAAAAGGTAGAAGAATAGACCAAGTAGGAAGGTAAAGTTCGAGAGACGAGAAATAAAAAAAATGAAGAAGATAGAAAAAAGAGTGACAGAGAGGAATTAGATACTAAATCTAACGGCAAGAGAGTGTTGGCAAGAATCAGTGGATCTGACAAGGTCTAAGAGATAGCAGACGGTGTCATCAGGTACCACGAATTCGAATCCACGGGTCTAACACCTCGACTCACTTCGCGTGCGCCGAGTAAGCTAGATCGTGAGCGTCTGTCTGTCCGGAAATCGGACCTTGACCATGGAAAGTTCTAGCCCAGCCGCTGGAATAGCTGTCCCCGTGTCCATGATCCAACGTGTGACTGGAAGTGTGATGAGGATGAGCGACCACCTCGTAAGTCACGTGCTTCTGTTGCGAGAACAGTTTCTTCAGACCGATTATACCGGCCAGTAAAAGAGCGATCTTGGAAAGGAGCAACGCTTTGCCGACAAGTAACGCGAGCGCCTTGAAGGCCAGACCACCGATCAGACCGATCTTCAGCACCGCTGCCGCGATCAACGGACCCATGTTATTGTTCTTCTTTCCGCGACCTGAAAGTTGGATGTTGGATGAGCCTGTGATGTCACTTTCCACGAGGAAGGCAAAACGCTTAAGACTTTCTATGGCAATAAAATCTGGCGAGGCGTGACAAGATTGCTACATCGAAGGATTTGTATTTGAACGTAATCAGAAAACAAAGAGTAAAAGTCAAGATGAACGATGTAGGTGTCAAAGGTAGAAATCTCTTGTTCTAAGATGAAAAGGAAAAGTTTCGGATGAAAGAAAGTCTTTAGATCTCACGAAGAACAGTTCTCTATAAATGGATTCGTTAGTCTTTTGGATGGAAAAAAAGATTATTTCGTTTCTACCACCACCTTAAATTTTACATCCTAAGTGTCTATTATCTATGAATAGCAAAAATATTATTACCATCCTGCACTGGAATATTGTCCGCCCTTTCGATGGACAAGCCAAGATTCAACGATCCGTTCTCATCCTCCGAAGCGGAAACAACTACGTCATCTTCCGGTAGAATTCTCCATTTGATACTTCTAGACTTGATGAACGCATACACCTTGTTGGCGACAAGGTCGAGGACCTCAGACTCATCGTCGTTGCTTCTGCCAGCTTCGAACGTAATCACCTCCTCGGAGGCTTGGCTGGTTTTTCTGATCTCGATATCGTCTGTCAGCTCGATCGACGCCTTCTTCAGTAGCTTGTTCATGTAGGTAACCAACTTCAACATCACGCAGCTGCTCATGTCGTTTTGCGAGCACTTGGAGTTAAGCTTTCGAAGCAATTCCTCCTCGTACTTGGCCCGATCCGTTAGCGTCACAGACTGCTGCTCGAGCACGCTAATCTTGTCGAGCTTCTCCAATGGTGTCGCCAGGCACATAGCCAGCCACGAGATCGGCAACAATAGCAGAATAATCTTCATCTTGTTTTTCTGTAAAAACGCGTACAATTTAGTTATAAATAGTAATTCGATTCTTCTTTGACAGTGGTGATTCTGTTTGTTGAGTTTGACAAACAATGAATTCTAAATTTGACTCTAGAAGAATGTTTCTAAATTATTAATTAACTACATCATTGACTCGAAGTAAGGCGAACAACGTAACTGTATTCGCCGGAATATAGGACTCTCACGAAAGTTCAAAACAGAGAGACAAAAATCACAGAGGAATAAAACTAGTTGCTTAGTTAACGATAAAGAAACAAACAAAAAGGTACAGATGACCGGAATGAAGGTACCCACCAATGTTTCGATCGTCCGATTAGGAGAACAGAAGCTGGGAGTCGAGGCCACGCTACCGAGAGACGGCACCTCTTGCCTGTCCCTTCCTGTTTGAGCTTATCGCTGGGCAGAGGTGTCCCTTGACGGTGTGGTGTCACCCGATGCGTGGATCGAGCGTAGCGAGTATTCTGAACCTATCGTCGCGCCCCAACCACTTTATATACCTAGACGACAGGCCGAAGTTGCGTATGCGAAAACGTGGTACACAAGCACCACCTTCCTACGGGAGGCGCGGAAACCTACAACATACACGGGGGCGGGTGGTGCCCACTTTTGCCTTTGATACGAGCTGGCTGGCTGACTGGTCGACACGGTACCAGGTGGTGGGATCCATCGTGCACGAACTACCTCCTTCTACGCGACTCGATCTCGCTGAAAAGAGCACCGACCCGAGAGATCCCAAGGCGAGGGCTCGCTTATCCGCAAACTGGTTCCCCCTTTGCCGGACACCTTCGGATACGCCATCGACGGAGATCGACCGCCGTCGAGTCGTTTGTTGCCGTTTTACGTACACAAACGCGCAGATTCCTGGACGCGTAGGGACCAGCCACGACCCACCGCGAGAACCGTGTCACGGATGTGGAGCACGCACGCCAGCGGCCGAATGAGCAGCCGCTTGCGGGCGCAATAACTGCGACACGATCCGTCGATGCTATCAGTAACGTCTCGATCACGATCTTTCGCATCGAGCTATTGATGAGTTTGTCCAATATTGATAATAATGTTTATAGTGTATGATAGTTATTTGGAATCTTGGTTGTTGGTAGAGTATGTTAGGGCTGGGTTTGATCTATGATGCTCGAATGCTACTTGGGTGATACTTTAGATCACTTGAACGCTAACTTGGCTATGGTACTTGAACTGTTTTTTTCAATATTAATTTATGGATCATAATTTATGGATTATATATTCATAGGTTTGAGGAAGTGTTAGTAGAAGATTCGAGGGATGAATTTGACATGAGAAGATTCGGATGCTAACCGGGTGGTAATTTGAGTCGCTTGAACGTTAACTTGGGATTACTGCACGCTGCTTGAATATATTGTTCTTGAATATGAATTTATGGATCAGGATATATCGGAGGAAATCTGAAAACATAATCATTTTCCGGATGTAAATGGTATTCGGCTAACGATCATTATCGCTCATCATCTTTTCACCTACTGATTTTTCGGGCAGAGAGCGTAGAACACGCACGTAGGATGCGTAAACAACTGTTGAAGTCGGAACTGGCGGGGAAAACACGATTTATCAATGCCATTTCACGGACTCTTTACTCGTATAATTCGTGGGCTCGACCTTTTTATTTCTCGTCAGTTTTCCCGACTTTTCCTCTTGATTCGTTATACCGGCAATTAAAATGAATTCACGAACAAAAGAATGACGCGACACGTGCACGGAAGCGATTCCGTGACTACGGGCAAGCGAGAACTCGAATCGAGGTGAAAAACACGCTAGAAAGCAACGGGCCAGCGTTATATTACGCTCGTAAAGAAAGTAAATATCGCGGCACCGCGTGCCGTAACAAGAAACAATTACGCCAGGAAGAAGGCGTGTGTGACGAAGTGTGCCAAGTTCGAACCCCGTGTGCTCGTGAGACAGTACAACTTTGTGCAGGTGACTTTGTTCACCTGATTTCCTAAGAAAGAAAAGCTTCGACTTTGGATGTTTTTAAAGAAGTCCTTGAAAAATTCAAGTCCTCGTCACATAGGTATAATTAATAATTAAAAAACTCGATTACCTAACTTTTGTGGAATTAAAACAATACTTTCGAATATTAAATTTTAGATAGAAGATACATTTCTATTTATATAAAAATAGATAATAGAAATGAAAGATATTTGTCGCGTGTATTAAACATGTCTTCCTGGATATTAAAACATTTTTCTGACTCGAAAGAATTATGCTAGAAAGCTGGAGCTAGAATTTCTGCGTGTACATCTCTCATAACGTATAGTTTTGTATAAGAACAGTTAGTCGTTTTTAACGTTATTGCCGAGATCGAACGATCGCTAAGCGATATCGCGAGTTCATCTTGGGTTTGTCTCGTCGAGATCGGATCGGCCAGAGAGAAGGGGAGGAAGCATGCGGAAAAACAACGATATCCGCTTTTCATTCTTGAACCGGGGACGGTTCCTAATACAAGTTGTTTTCGCGAACGGCAAACAAGTGGTCTATTCACGAGCATTGATATCGAACAGTAGATCGATCGAAAATTACATCTGTATTTCAAATGTCCAAATTTTCACGTTTTCACGTTTTCAAACATTAAACTATTACAATGTTGAAGTACTTAAAATATCAATTGCTCTAACTGTTGCAAACATTTGGACTTGAAACTTTCCAATATTCCGAACTTTCAAATATTCAAATTCGCTAAGATAATCGGTCAACCTCTCAATAAATCACATAGTGAAACTAAATTCCAGCAATAGAATTTTAATTCGATTGCCAAGCCAGCGATCAACCTACGAAATCTAAAACGAGCCACTGGAGTATCATTGGCTCTGCAATTTACATTACACACTTGAAATTGCGTTGGACTCGTCGTCAACTGGTTGTTCTATATTTCTCATCCATTTTTCAGCGCCCTGCCACCGAAAACTCGGACACCGTTCAGAAATGACGAAACCTAAACTAGCCGGAGGCCCGATCGACGAAACAACCGGTGTTAAAAAAACAACGAAAAGTATGCCGCCGTGGAATCGTATATGGTAACCGATTATTCGACGTCGACTCGATCTCACAGTCCCCGGAAGGTGTTTTGATACGGACCGTTACATCGAATTCCAATCGGACGATTCGTCAGAACCCGGGGCCGTCTTGCCATCCAGACGGCGTGGGTGACCGGTTTTCAAAGAAATCCACAAGTTCAATTTAGAGCCTCATATTATACTAATAGATATTTTTCGTTACTTGCATATTCGTGCATATTCGTATTTTTATCAAGATAGCTAAGCCTAAGTGGTTTTCATAAAAAGATATTTGTCTATACCTAGTACATAGCATCACGAGTACTACGTTTTAGATATTTTATATTCACCTAGATCCTACGTGCATTCTGCTAATTCTTACATCTTAAAACTTCTCCGGTAATAACTATACTACGAATGTTTATGCGAATTTATGTCTTTATGAATAGAAATGAAGAAATAGAGTCTAGATTCGGATGTGTTTTATCTAGTGAGTGTTGTAACCAATATGGTGTGTTTGATTTTATATACTTTTATAGATGTCATAAATTTCTCCATACTGTTTCCATGTCACGGATTTCATCGTGATAAGAGACGTAAAACGAAAATTTCGGTACTAAAAGTAAAGAAAAGAGGAAGTACAATGTGATAAAATGCAGACCGACACAGTTATACGTTGAAATGCCATCAGATATGCGGAGGAATATTTCATTTCCAGCATCGATTAATATCTCTGCCAAGTCCAACCACGACAATCTAATAGAAAACCGTGTCCGGTACATCTGTCTTTCGGAAACGTCTATTACGCTAAAAGCCCCGCGTTCTATCTCGCGAAATTCGACTAACGAACCAGAATAACCAGAAGGTACATCAATTATAATCTACCAGGTAAAAGCAGACACACTTTCGTGTCAAAGTCTCATTCATCTAACGCGTACGTAAATACATATACATCATATCGCACTCTACATCTTCTATCGCAGATCTTAATCCATCGACGAAGGACCGTTCTCCGGAGCAGAGCTAGCTAGCTAGCTAGCTAACAGAAGAGGAATTTAATTCTTCGCCTAATCGAACAAAAAATCACGAACGATCACGTGCGATCCCTCGTCGATTTGCATTGCTCGAGCGCCTTTGATATCTACCTGTTTCGTTAACTTTCTCCCAGGTAACCTTGTTCCCCCATTTTTTTTTTCCTTCGCACGTTACCGTTCGTATCGGCGATTTAGCGCAACTTGGTTCCGCGGCTCGGTCGACCGTGCCGTACGGGAAATTTCGCTTCCCTCCGCGCCACCCCTTCGAATCCATGCGTGTATCAAGGTCACGATAGCCACTGTTCGATCGGAAGACCATCAACGACCTTGATTTCAAGTCGTCAATATCAATCAAGGAGATTCGTATAGGCGACGTCGTCCTGTATTAATGGTCGGTAGTTTAAAAGTGAAACTAGGAGCATTTTCACGCGTTCAGATGGTTGACGCGCGACTTGGATCGTAATTCCGGATGAAAAGATCTATAACAACAGTAGAACGGATCTGTCGTCTTTCAGGACTCGAGATTGCGACCGCAGAAGCGGATCGGAAACGACGATCGCGACTTTTTTTCAAGATACTCGACAAAAGTGAATAGTAACGTGGGATTAATTGGCGACATAAATAAGTTTTAAAATTACTTCTCTGTAAAAAAAAAAAGAAGAAAAATGGGAAGTGTGACTTACCGTGTTCTTCTCTCGCGGTTTTCATAAGAAGAAAGACATTTGAATGATTATAGAAACTGTATTCAGTCAAACCTACATTTAGTTCTGATTAATTCTCCACACTCGGGCTAATCTTCGATCACCCTGAAGAATCTGAGGAATCGAGTGTCGCACGTGTAACGGAAATGCGGGATTTCATCGTTCGTACAAACTGGTTTGCAAAATCGGTTCTTTTTGCCAGGCAATACGCCATGACTTTCCGTGTTTTCCGTGTATTAGCTGGGGACGGCGGGCCGCTTCCGGTCTTCTGATCGAATGAGGCCACTTGGTCAACAGGTCCGTTCCATCCGATTCTCTGGATCGCGAGTGAGAATCGCATCGAACCGGTTGCCGCGTGCATGCTTGTTCCTCCTTTTCAAGCATACGAAGGAAAGAAAGAGAGAAAAAATCAAGCGTGATCCTTGCGACAAGATTTTCACGCGATTCGAGGCGCTTGTCACGGGATTGTCGCGCGGAGAAAAGAGGGAAGAGACGCGTGAACCACGCTGAAACGTCTATCGACATGAAAGAGGCGAATGGAAGAACTTGCCGTTTGATCGGGAGTATTATTACTGTAACTCCACTGCTTCTCCGTCAATACGTTGGAAATGTTAACGAGAGAAATTGTGTCTTAAGGAAGGGATGGTAATGTAAGCGACAACGTAGAAATTAATATTATCGATGGGACAATTAACATGGCTTTCGATGACACACTATTTTCTGCTAACTCGAAGGATGAAACGTAGAGAAATTTTATTCGTAGAATAATTCATTGAGCTACGCTTTACAGAGCTTTCAATATCAGATTTTAATGTAATAAATTCGATCTTTTAATTAGTCATCTAAAATTAGATAATTTATTGTAAAAGAAAAGAAATCGTAGGTGAAGTTTGAATTTCATATTTACATGATTAATTGAGGTATACTTTGATAAGTTTTTATAGTAGACTTTAACGTCGTGAATTTAGATTTTTATTTAGAAGACATTGAAGACTGACTGTTAATTATTTATGAGTATAGCCCCGGATATTTCAAAAGAGAGGAGTAGCAATAAACTATGAGAAGTGCGTGCTTCTCTTCGTTTCTCGTACTTCCTCAAGAACATCGTAATTCACATCAATGTGCGAAATCTATAAAATCAGAAACTGAATCTGATCTTCTTTACGATATTGGTAGTGTCGTGACCTTATTTTCCAGCGACTTCCGGCTCGAAAAACTTATGATGAACTATAGAAATGAAGAAAAAGGGGTAACAAGGTAATGTGATATTTACGGAACGTTGTACCGCTCTCGAATGATTTCCCATTGAGAAATATATCGATAGAACGATAACCATATCTTTGATTAAACTAACAAATTTTGACAATCTTATAATAAATGTAAACATTAATTCACATGAACGTAGTACAAAAATAAGGAATTGAAAAATTAAATGAATCAAGTCGATGAATTTGTTCGCATCGACCTACTATTCATTATTTTCGTTTCACTATACCTATTAGCTAAGAAAACTGCAATCGACAATGTTATTATTCCACCTCTGGTCAAGATTTCATTTTTCATGTCCAATGACCCAATTTTATTGCAATTTCCGTTTCATTGTATTGTTATCGTAATGCAACACCAAATCAACTACAGACTAATAGAAAATCAGAAGCATCGTTATTATCAGAGAAATTGTTTTACATAAATGGAGACATGTAGATACTTTTGGCGAAATTGATGTTGAAATTTTATTAATGTTGACATTAATATCGAAATCCGATTCAATATTCTATTTTATTGTCATATAATTTTGTATTATAGATAATACTTATCAAATTATAAATAATAATATCAAATTATGAAATTCGTACAGAAAACGATTCAATTTATTAATAATAACTAATTATATTATAAAGCTAGACTTACAAACCTTTAAACGGCGTACACAATAAATAATAGCACACGTATAACATAAGAATAGTACTTTCCATTGATCATGCAAGTATCTACATTCGCACTTCAGTAATATATACAGAACTTAATAGATCAATTAAAAGTTTCGCCTATTATAACCAAAAACATGGCTGATCAGCTAGAGCTTGTACACCAGCTAGAGCTTGGCTGTTCAACAATGGCAACGCGTCCCAGCATAATATAATTTCTAATCTAGGAAGAGAGCTTGTGTCGTAAATTTTCATATCGAAAATTTACATATAAATTCTTACGAATTAGAGTTTCTCAAAAATTTCTTATCTCAAAGACTTTAACGCGATCATATAAAGATAGAAATGGTTATAATCAACGCAAATATCATAATACTATCAGGTCCTTTAACATTAAGAAAGAGAGCGAAGAAAGGCAATGTAAAACAATTTTTTAAATTGAGTGTTTTTATGATTGGTATTGCCGATAGCCTCGATAAGCAAGATCCTGACCAAAAGATACGCTGCTATCTCTGTGATATCCACTTGCATACTCGAGACCATGGTGGTCATCCTGTTCAGGATAAAGATAACTATTGGAATTTTCTTTGTAATAAGGATAAGCTATACCGCTCTGACTATACACTGGTGGATGATAACTCTGCGTGAGTGGCTTGTACAACTTGAAAAATCCAATTAGACCAGGTATCACAATGGCTAAGAAACCGAGGAATTTCTTGAAAGACGCTAAACCCAGGATCAGAGGTAGAAACAGGAGTAACTTCAATTTGAAGAGCTTTAGTACGATGAGCATTGGAATAAGGAGTTTCTTCAATTGATGACGGGCTGTTAGGAGAAAAAATGGAATTAATGATATGCGTAAGGATAGTATTATAATGATATTATAATGATATAATATTATATAAATAGAATAAAATTAATAATAGTTAGTAATAGTACTAATTAGTAAAGAAGCTGAAAAAGGGATACAATTTTTGTTGGAGATGGACTCACAGAAGAGAGTGTCTTTTTTATTCTCAAGAGTGTCAATTTCGTCGGCAATTTCATCCAAAAACCGTGGAGCGTACACTTCATTTTCTCCAGTTTCTTCGGAAGGGATGTGTAACTCGATAGCCACGGTTTTCACGAATTTTTCCGCCTTTCTAAGAACGAATTTCATCAGTTGATCCCATTCAGAGTCGCTAGATCTGAAATGATAAAAGTATTAGTAAAGAGAAATTTTGCGTCGTATCGATCTCAGAGGAAACTACGTAGACGTTCTTAGAATAAATTTCACCTTGATTCCCCAGAATATTCGTACGGCTGACGATTGACTTCCTGTACCACGTCCCTGGACATTCTAACAACCTTTACATAATCATTCAGGTCGTAATGAGAGTGATCAAAGAAATCGGAGAAATAACTCAAAGCCTGAGATTTGAAACATTCCGCCAGGTCGCCGTTTAAGCAGCCTTGATTTATTTTCGCTATGTATGGATCTACATTTCGTCCTGTGCCTAGACCGATCCAGTCGAAAAGTCCTTTACCTTGACGCGTTTTATTGAAAACGACCTGCTCTTGCGGCTCTTGCGGCTCTGGCGGCTCTGGCACGTGGTTCTCTGGAATTATAAATTCAAATATTATTATATAATAATTATAACGTTGCTATTCTAATAAATAGCTTGCTTTTAAATCTCATTTTACAGATATCTCAACATTGACGGTTCTTTAAACGTGTCACTCTTCTAGCAAACTGACGACAGATATTTCTTACAATTATATCCATAAATCAACTTCTACTTTAATTTTAAAGTAAACATTCTTTATTTCAAATATGAAATATCTTACCGCGCGCTTCCGAGCGCTCATAGGAAGTTCCATCCTCAAAGGTAACCGATAGACAGGGTACCAACAGCGTCAACAACAGCACCAGACCGTGTGTTACCAGCAATTGCACTAGTCGCATGCTTCTCACCTGAATGTTGTACCTGCAGTCACGTTTCTTTATCGACACTAGTTTCACGTGAAACGCTCGTCAAACAATATCCCTCGATACGTCATTCACACGAAACAAAGAACCAAAACGAACAAACGAATTATTGACGGATACCGTAGCGCCATTCGCGTTCTGTCAAAATAGCTGCGCCTTGTTCGATTCACAATCAAAAACAGAGAGCAGCGAATAATTTCGAATGAAAAATGGATAGCTATCTCTTACCAGACTCCATCAACCGACTGGATCCCGGCACGACATCGTTTCACGATTTAGTGGAAAAAAGAACGCTGGTCGCGATTCACGAACCGTAGTCGAGTGTCTGGCAGAGACCAACTTCGATCGTAACCGCGCGGTAGATATCGAAGTGCCGTTACCTCGACGAACCAATCCGGAGTCCTGGTTCAAAGGAACCGGGTCCATAACCTTGTATTCCGGTCGCGCGTCCATAGTATTTGTTACGCCGATCACGCACTCTCTTTGATCGAGCGCCAAATTTTCCAGCCACCAAACTTAATTATGATTAATTTTTTTCGACTCTACAATACGTTGAACGATCTCGTGGAAACCTTTGTTATTTTACAAATAATTGCGAAATACAAATACAGCGAACGATATGTTATTTCTTAATCATTAGGGGTTAATCTTCGTTAGACCTTAATATTTCGTGGGATTTTGCAAGATTCAACTTCGAAGACTTGATTCGTACATCGATATTACAACCCTTAATCTATGTAAACGTTACATCTTCTTATAATTCCAATTACATAATAATCTAACTCCATAAGCATTTCACGTGTGATCATCAGACTACGAGATTTATACAAATTTATATTTTTATAAAAAGCCAAAAGAATAGAACCTACGTGAAGATACGTTTTTAAGTGCATAAAAGTCCGCAACTCAGTGACCACAAAATTCCACTGACGAAACAAATTTCAATAATTCATTCCATTATTTTAAACCAAACCACTTTTCGTTTACTAAACCGGTACTAAAATATTAACCTTATCACGATGTTACCGCAATGGCCATGCTTCAACCACAACAACAAAATTACACTGTCAAATTAATATCATTCTGGAAGAGACTACACAAATTACAGTCGCGAGCGCGACTCTCACCTTTTCGACGGAGATGCAGGATAGAACGAGATCACAGCTAATAACACCGGAGGATGAACTTAGAGCAATGCGATGCATCCGCTCGCATCTGATCACTTCATTTATATGAACGAGCGTTCATACAGGGTACAGTGAAAGGGGAAGGATGTGGGTTGACGCGGGAGCAGAGGGAAAAAAAGACGTAAAAAAAATCAAAAGTGAAAGTGGTCCCCGGATATAGGACCGGAACCGGGCGGTTTTGAACAAAGAGGGACGAGCAGGAGCGACGAACGAAACAGAGTCGT
Organism: Bombus bifarius; assembly: GCF_011952205.1. Lineage (NCBI taxonomy): Eukaryota > Metazoa > Arthropoda > Insecta > Hymenoptera > Apidae > Bombus > Bombus bifarius. The sequence continues at coordinate 4,258,002 of NW_022884373.1, forward strand.
TGGACTTTCCTTCGTAATCCATGATCGAGCGTGCGTCATCGCTCTGCCCCTTTCGTTTTCTCTCGTGTCCAGCGCACGCGTACATAGTACGTGTGTTTGTGTCTTCTGTTTGATCATCCTTTCTTGGAACCATTCTACAGGTAACAGCTTCCTCGAGCTTCTGCGGCAATTAAAATTTCACCAAGACACATAATTTTTTAGGTTATCGATTGCGCACGTAGAACGTTTAGTTTATGTAACTCTCTTGCTTATAGTAAATAGAACAATTTCTAGAAGAGAAAGAAAAGATCGTAGCGCATTCACAGCGTTTTATTCACGCACTGTACAAGAATTGATTGCGTTGACCCGCGTCGGATCGAGTCTCTTATCGAATAAATAAATAGACAGTAATGGTCCGTGAGCGTTCATACGCCTCGCACTATTAATTAATAAATTAAGAACCACGATTCCTCGTGGCTAATAAATAAATATCTAAGTCCGCGGAGCGTGGACCGACGCACATTGGAATTAAATAGGAATTAAAGAAACGTCGTGGTCTTAAGTTCCGCGTCGTACAATCATTCGATATGTTATTGAAATTAAACCGCTAAATCGCGAATGACTGCGTTTGATTGGTGGAAAATCGAGGCGTCCTCGACGTCGCGACACCACGATTTTCCATGATTACTCAACTAAATATAATCGAGCATCACTATATGGAAATTCGAACCTGGCAGTTCGAAACATCGAATTCCACGAATACACGGCCATAAAATTCTTTCTTGGTAAATCGTGCGTGTCTCTAATCGCGTATTATTTGTCGGACCTACTTCTAACCATGGTAAGTCGACTATTACGTAAGAGCGTAACATTCGAATACCGGTAATGATATACAGCGATCCAGCTATCATGTACCGTTATCACGGTCGACCTAATGATTGCCATTTGTTTCCTTCGTTGTCAGCCTTCTGACCGATTAATTGCGTGAAATTGTTTCGTATTAAGCATCTTTGATCTTGTTTGGACTATTGAGTACGTAATTGCCCGAGTAACAATATATGTCGTCGTGTACAGAGATAAGCAGGTATAGAGATAGCGATCTTTGAGCCTTGGTGAGTGATCTTTTAAATATTCTGAACAGCAAGGAACCTGAAAATATATGTAAGAAGGCCGTGTGTAATTAGGCGCTACGGCGACCTCGCGGAGATCTCAACGTCCGCATAGGAAGCGCTCTCCAAACTACTCTTTTGTTAAACCCATAAATATCAAAAGTTTCGATATTCAGATTCCATTTAAATTAATCGAAACTTTTTACAATTTAAAACTTTTAAAATTTAATATAATTTAATGAGTTATTAAATATCCAAATTACGTACTCGGTGGTCGTATGAATAAATGATCGAACCATGGAGCCAAATAATAAAAATTCATAGTTGAGGTAAATTCACCGATTTCCTAAATTACTATTATACCTACTATTCAGACTATTTTCAAGAACTGTACCCTGCAACTTATAATCGCCACAGAAATTCGCTCAAAGTGCTCGATACCTGTATACCAAAGTACAACCAACGACGATCAACGAATCACAGGTAACCGAATAGAAACACGATTTGGTTTCAATCGGTCGTTCAGTCCCAGGATTGAATCCTCGCTGTTCTATCTTCTTTCTTATAACTTCCTCGCGTGGACGAGCTTGTCGATGTCCTGATAGGTAGCCAACATAGCCTGATTTTGCCTGAGAGTTTGATCCTCTCGTGCAATTGCGCAACTCGCGTACGCATCCTCGCATTTCACGCCATCTTGTCCGTCTTTCGCGGCCTTCATGTATCGGAAGAACCTCAGGACATCGGGATTATCGCTACTGGGTCTTCTTAATTCGTTCAGCTCTCTGGACAGCTGTGCTGAGACCAGATTCGAATACGGTGCGTACCTGGCGGGGCTTCGGTACATCGCACAAACGGCGTATTCTCTGCAACCCTCCGTCGTGTGGCCCAGACGAGAGAACACGGCATCCAGGCGAGATAACAGAGGTGAGTAGAATGGGTCGTAGTTAGTTAGCAGCAGCGAACTCGTTGGAATTTCGTGGAACACCTGCTCATTTTTTTACGAGAACTTTTGTGAGAATTTTGATACATGAAAATTGTATTTTCGTAGGACAGTGCGAATAGACTGGATAAATGTTAATTATTACCATAGATCGTAAGTCCAAATTTGAGGATTTGAGATCTGAATGACGATTTGTGAAAATGAGATCTTCAATGGATATAACGTTAACAATTAATTGAACTAGGAAATTTGTTGGAGAAATTTTGAATAAAATAGATAAAATATCGACAACTGTATGGGTACGAGGAAGGTTGAGAGATCTTGAAGAAAAATAATGAAATCGTCAGTGAATGTAATACTATAACAGTCGATGATTTATTGATTTAGAAAATTTGTTAGAAAAAGAGACATTACCTTAAAGTCTTGCTTCTTAGAAAGTCCATGAGCAGCAACGTGGCGAGTGTAATAACGATCAGCAACAGCATTGGCGTGAGTTATTCTAGGATCGACGAAGGAATATCTCGATGCGATTTCTGGACTCTTCTGAGACTGCATCATACTTTCATCGTACATTACAGAGGCTGGTAATGTTCCTACCGGCTGTCGCGTCAGGTAGTCATCGCTGTACAAATCGGAATTATCCTTGAACTCGAAATTTTCTTCTGGCTGCGCCGTGGTATGCGATGATTGCGCAAACGATGAAACTCCTACAAAGCAAATTGGATCAATATCCGGATTTTTCTCAATTCGATCACGAAACAAGACAAACAGATAAACTAAATCTGTTATCGCACGTTTCAGTTACCAATTTAAGATGACTACTATAAGTGAAACAGTTTGGATATCTAGAATTACAGAATCACATTGTCAATTAAAGTAAGTGGTACAAGTACGTACCTTTACCGACGATATTACCGATACTTCCGATGATACTGGGCAGGAAAAGCGCCAGTAGGACACTCTTAATGATCTGTACACCAAAGATCAGAGGTAGCAGCAGCTTCTTCAGGCCAAATGCTAGAAAACCAAGTCCGAATCCTGTTAAAAAGGTACTCTTTCCCTGAAAGATGGCTGAAAGCAAAAGTACCAGCAAATTAAAGCCTTGCGGTTAGTCCTGTAAGCCATGCTGCAGCCAGCATATATGTATATATATATCTCTCTCTCTTTCTCACTCGCCTTCTCAGTTACTTCACACAGTGGCAGACATAAGATCTCTTTCTGAAAAATCATTCAACATACATGTAAGGTATTTCTCGAATTGCCACGATGATCTTAAATGAATACAATTACGCAACGTTGGTGATTGTCGCGAATGAAGCCGAATCTTTCGTTTTGCCAATCAGCGGTGAACCAGCTAACCGTCTTTTTTAGCATGTTTTAGCGAGAAGCCAATCAGTGATGTGTGAAAAGCGTATCGTCGACGCGCGATGGCGGTGTTGTCCATTCGTTTCGTTACGCGACTCTTCGCCCTGTTGGCACCAGGGCAGCGTGTATTTTCGTGTATTGCGTGTAACATTTCTCGAAAAGCGTGCTTGGGCCTTGATCGCAGTGTCATTTGGTCGAAACCAGTCTTCCGACTTTGGACAAAACCTGAATCGGCGGATTGGAGATTCAGGCGTAAAAATAAATGAACCGAAAGCAGGTTTCTACCTTCTGACAAGTCAAACGTTTACTCTTCTCTTCCGCCATTTCTTTCACTTCTCGTGATTCTTGTTTTGGGAAAGTCGACTTGAAAAACTACGCAAACATGCCTACTTTCTCGATGGTGTTGGCCATCCAGTCCATTTGTAAAGGAATTTTTCAACATGTCCACAAAGGAACACTATAGACAGATACCGCATGATACGCCCACCTTTCATTTCATACAGATACGTAATATTGTATAGGAGTGAACGCGAGCAACTACAATCAAGACCCAGTTTTACCAGCTCGAACGCGTTCCACGACTCCTCAGCGAGCGGGAAATACAGCGACAAGCAAACGAAATCGGTCCGCGGAAGAGGCAACAACGTTCATGGCAACATAAAACAACGATCCTGCGAAACCCGCGGATGCGCCGTTGGTGCGAGCGGAGATTACGAAAGCGTGACACGAACACGTTCCGTAGACTCACCGTTGAAGAAGGTTCTAGCTTTTCTACCGGGTATTAAGTCCTGGCTCAGACGTATCTTTACTACGTGTTCTCTTGCGAACCGGCGAACTTTATCGAGTAGGCTTGCGTCCGGCCGGTCGTTACCTTTTTCGTCTTTCCTGCCGATGACGTCCCGATTTCTTATGATCTGCACCGAGTCGGTCACGTTGTACGTGTCGATCCTGGACAACCTGTCGAACAGATCGGACAGATCCTTTCGCGCGCAAGGCGTCGTCTTGTTGTCCTGGCAACCCATCGATTCCAACGGAAACGTTGTAGCGTTCTCCATTCGCGTCGCCTCGATCTGATACTGTGACCTATCGTCCGTCTGTATCATCTGATTAATGTTCGTGTCGAGTTTCGAAGGTTTACCGGGCATCATGTGCGGATGCTGATCCAACTCGTCACTACTGAACGATACCTCGTTTTCAATAGAATCCACTTGAACTGGATGGTCGGTCTCGTTCAAGGCCGCCACGTGGTCCTCGACCCCGACCGTCAATCGGAGCCACGCGACCGCCAAGATGAGCAAGACGCCGTCTCTCGATCCACCCATGTTCCCCCAACTTGGAACCTGTCTCGCACGATTCTCTCTTTCTCTATCTCTCTTTCTATCTCTCTCTCACCAACTCTCTCTCTCTCTTTCTCTCTTGACTAGCTTCTCTTATTGCCGAAAGATAACTGCATCTCGGTCCGCGACGTTCGCTCGATGTCTCCTGAAATAATAAAAGCAATGCGATCTTGTACAACGGATCTCTGAACTGAGGTAGCGGAGACGTATGACAGATGGTATCCCAATCGAGTAAATGTCAATTGAGTAAGTAATAATTACCGTGAACGAGTTCTTCTCGGAAATCAAGGAGCTTAATTGATAGTCGAGAATTCACGGTCCTCTGACTTCTTGGTTCCCAAAATGATCGTTCGTTTGAAGTGACACCAGATACACGAGACTGTCTATTCTCACAGTTATAACACGTAAATGACATGAAAGTGTGCAACCAACTTTGCAATCGTCTTGTAGAAATATCGAAGAATTTTTGGAGAACGTGTGGGTTTAGATATTTTGTTTAGAATCGAACACTGTAAAGACCTTGGTGAATGGAACGTCGAAGACGTCGGAATGGTGCGCGACCATCGACTCGATACTACTGCCGAGCCTCCGTAGCATCGCCTCGGCTGATCCGATCTGGGTTACCCGGCCATCCGTCTGTCCGTCCCTCTGTCCGTTCCTTTCTACCTTCCTCTCTTCCACGTTCGTTCATTCGTTGGTTGCGCTCCCGCCACAAACGCTTCGTCTCTTTTCCTCTGGCACGTAGACGGTCGTCGTTCTCCTCTGATTCAAATCCAATCGAATTCGACGCGGGTCTAACGACCGCCGGACCGATTTCACCGGTTGGAATTTCGGCTGATGACGCTCCATCTGAACCATTCTTTACCTTTTTTTTTCGATCTGGTCCAGAAATCGTATTAATTCTGATTTCAATTCGAATTTTTGACTCCAGTTTTGTAATGATGCGACATAATGTTGTAACCAAACTACGGATAGTTATGCTGTTTTTATGAAAATAACTAAAGGGTCTAGGGAGAAATGTGTTTCGCCTATTAAAAATTTAGCAAGTACTGTACTTTGTATATTTTATTATATATTATCCTATGTCCTTAAATATTATCACCCACAAATACATAGAAATTCGCAATCTTATTATAACGATAGCGTTTTATTACTTATTTTATGCAAATCATAATAGCGTCACAAATGGCTGAGTTTTACTTGTTAGCAAACATATTAATAGAGAAATGTCTATTCGTAAATTCGACTAATTGTATCGTGAAAAGTTATATTCCTTTTTTTTTTTTTTTTTTTTGTTTCTGAAATATAAGGTTAAAAAATACTTTTCTTGTTCCTCGACGCACTGTAAAAATAGTATTAAAAACTAAATTCAGTTAAATTTGGTTAAGGAGTTTCCCTATTTATCTGTTTATCACTGTGTAATAACAAGGATTAGAATACTTCACTTTTATCGTTATCATAGCTGTCAGTTTGTAATCAATTCGTTCGTTCATTCTCGTGAACGGATCACCGAACTATGACGAATAATTAAAAATATTTCGATAGATAAAAGGTGGTGCGATCAACACAAGAGTAACTATTATGCTTGTCAGAGACGCGACGTCGAATGCAAGGAGAAATCTAATCAGATTCGATAAATGCATGACACCAAAGCTTGCGCGGAAAGCTCGTCGTGGAAAATCACCGGTATTCAACTCGTATGTCTCCAGTGTCGTTGCACCATCGACATAAATATTAACACGCGTATTTTCAGATACAAGTAGGCCGCTAATCCGGTTTCGACTTTATTTTACTTCCTGTCGAAAAGATCGCGCAAAGAAAAATCGCAAACATCTTGCATCCAGAAGCCAGCGTTTTCATCACGCGCTCGTTTGAAGTAGTACTCGAGAGAGCGTTGTTCGATACGAACATGGAAAAAATCATAAACGTTAATGACGTTAATCAGGAGAAAAGGGTGTCTCGTGTGTAAGCCCAAACAGCCTGGACACGAATACACCGAGCACACTTTTACGGACGATTTCACTGTGGCCGCGTCCCGAATTCACGGACGGCTCGGATTCCTCGAAATCGATGATCGTACTCGAGAGTTTCACTTGGAGCCAAGGAAAATTCGATTGGACGCGTGGCAAGAATTTTAATCTCAGAAAATAGATCCGATCGTGTAGATTGTATCCAGAAAGCAAGATGCGTTTAGCATAATAGAACGGAGAGGTTTGGGTTAGATCGATATCGGAGTGTTTAAAGTCTTGGCGTGATAATTAGACAAGGGTATACGACAAAAGATATCTAAGAAACGAATGAAATATGGAAATGTCGTTAACTCGTTAAGGGCTACTATTTACCTTACGACTATAATTCATTAAGAAGCTGGAGGCATCGGTTCGATTTCTTAATCATTATCGTGAGCTGGTTCGATGGCACAGGTACATCTAACCGGTAAAAAAGTTTTCGTTCCAGAACAGGGTCACGATAAAATACATCGTTCCCTTTTTTTATTTTCAAGAACTTCACGCCTACGGCTGTCATCCGGAGATTGTAATGGTTTGGGTTAGATTTCTGATCGATTTAATCGTTTGAAGATATCAAGCGGAGAGAAAGGATCCACGCGACGGGACTACGTTTGTCTATGTTTGTATTTTGTTGTAAGAGAGAGAGAGAGAGAACGATAGACTAAATCAGTTAAATTTTGTTTAAACGCTTCTCGTTATTCAAAGTAATTTTTATTATCCATTTAAATCTTAAATGCTATTCAAGATCAAATAAATTTCATAGATACTCGCGTCCGTGGAATTGGGAATTGAAACGGGTTATTAACCTTCTAGAAATCGTCTTAAGAAATTATTAATGAACTGCTTCGTAGTTTTGACAAGTCTTGATGAATAATTCAATAACTTTTGAAAGAAATGAAAGAGGTAGAACATCGAAGTGTTAGCAAGTTCCAATTCGAAATAACTCAAGAGAAAATTATATTGTTTTTGTGACCATATTTTAGACTAATTGTACGTTACGTTGTTGTACGTCTGCTTATCGGACCTGCAGCGAACTCTACTAATCCAATTTTGTAAGAAAAAGTTCGAAAAATGTAAGTATTATAAAAGAGAAAAAGTCAACCGGTTTTAGAAAGTGCTCCATCATTTGCTCTGTATCGAACAGATTCCTCCATGCAGCTTTTACATGCGCGCATCAATCTTCCATAATCGTTTCCTTAAAAACGAAACGAAAGACCTCTTGAACCGTTGCGTTAAGGTTAAACGCTTCTCAGATTCCTTAGATTCTCTTACAGATTCTTGAGAATTAATATCGAAGCAAACGTGCACGTAACAACAAACCCTGCTTATCAAATATCAAATTTACCTTATTTTGTCTTAATCTTATTATTATATCTTATTATTTATCTTAAATACCAATTTTTTGCCGAGTTGTTCGATTTATTAGATACCGAAGTTAAGCGAATTTCTAGATAACCTGACATTCTCCGTTCGAAATAGAATTGAATATCTGTCGCAAACAGAGATTTCACTATCTTACTCTCTATACGTGAAATGAATACAGAATTCACCTTGACGCTTCTTATTTCACATTCTATCGTTCTTATCGATTCACTCGAATCTACGTTTACTTTTCATTCCAACTTCTAATTGCTTCAGACTCTGTTCTTTTTTTCCTACTCGCTCCAAATTACGATTACTCCAAAACTCTGTTCGCTCTTCCTCTAGCTTCGATCTACATCAACAACAAACGCAACCCTCTCGATTATCGATTCGCGTATCGATTAATTCAACGCCATTCGAACCAACCCATGGTATATCGAACATCGGGAGTACACATAGCGCATGCCGTTATGTTAATACTCCGTTCCCTGTCGGTTATAACGTAACGGTCGAGTTACAGCGAGTGCAAGCTGCGTGTCGGCTATATCTCGCACTGATCGCAGGCCCAACTGTTTCAATGTATTGACTGGATTATTGTTATTAAATGCAGCGAATGGTTAACTGCTATCGCGTGCAACGATCGCGATACTCGCCCGCGGATTTGTCGAACGCGAAGACAGCCGCGCCACATTCGCCTCGAACTCGTATGTGGCCCTATAACGGTCTTCCCGATCGTGCATGCGTGCATGGGTCAACACGCGCGTGCGGAAGCACGCGTCACACGCCGGAGCGGCCGTCCAAATCTGTCAGTGGGTCATTCGTACAGGGAACCGCCGCGCCTCCTTTAAGTTTCCAATGACCTTGACCATCGCCGTTCACCTGCACCGATTGATCGACCATCGCCCGACTTCATTTCGCACTAGAAAATTGGAAGAGGAAAATTTAGAAGCTTGTGAAACAATTGGATGTATTTTTGCTATTTCAACGAGTAATGGCAACTACGTATGTATATCTCTTGGAGAACGTTGGAAATGCACGAATGACTTTTAGCCAGCGTTAGATATTACATATGTAGCGATGATCGTAACGGAGAAAAGATTTCTAGAGAAGGTCGACGTCATTTTATGCTGGAAAGAAACATCGTGCGAAATCAGTTTGCATCTGCAAATGTGAACGTCTGGTAGAACGCTTACTGTTCCGAAATCAGAGGTCATTGTCATACTGAGACATGCCCTTACAACTATGGTAATAAACAATGCACGGCCATTCCTGCATGAATAAGAAGTTCCTAACCTTCAGATAGATTTTTCCAAACCCGTACTATTACATGCTAAAGGAACAGTATGAAACATGAAGTCTATCTAGCTTATCCTATCTTAAAGGAAGTAATAAATCATTTCTTTATTCGTAACTTTATTTAACCAAAAGTTATTTACTATCTGGTCACTGACGATCGCTCGCTACTATACAAACTACGCGTCTGTACATTCTCGAGCAGGCCACACGCTTCAACCCCGCCCTCCGATTATTAGCCCGGAAGTGATCAGCGTTAACATCACGCGAGGCGTTGTTGTTCGCGAATTCGATTTTATTAGATTACGGTACCCAAATATTCACGGACGACGTTGGAGGCTCGCGTGCCACGCAACAATACTCGCGAACAGTTTCTGCAGTTTGCAGAAGAAAATCATCAGACGCGTGTTCGTGATTGCAACGTTTACGTACGGCGATGCTCATTACCAATTTTGTAACGGTAGCGAGCATGGCGTGTGAAAGTCATTTCGTGACGAGGAACGCACTCGATAATCATTGCTAAATATAACTCGTTTGTAGTTTGTCGCCTCATAATTAGGATGTTTAGGAATAAAGAAAGGGGATTAGCGAGTCGCAAGAAGAAAACCGCAAATGCGTAGAGAACACAGTCGAAAGTTGCTAAGAGAAGAAAGCGGAAGGTGCACAATCGTAGTTCGTCCGTTTGAGTTTCGATGCAATGGCAAGTTGAAGTAGATCAGTGATGTTTTTCCGTGCTCCCTAACTTCATCCATAGGGGTTGCGATAACCCTGGTATCCCATGTAAGGAGAGTTTGCTGAGACGTAATCACTTCTGTGAGACCATGGCTCCTCTTGTCCGTATGCTGAAGAAAATAACAAAAAAATTATATAGACACTGAGATATTTCATAGTAATTTAAAATAATTTAAAATAATTTCCCCATAGTTTATATACCTGGAGATACTTTGAAATATTGTATAATAATTCGAAATAATTTAAAGTAATTGTTGACTCTCCCCAATAAATAATTCGTTCAAATAGAAAATTTCGGAACGATTGAAATTTCGTCCCGATAGAAAAGTCCAAAGTGGCAATAACGCAACTATTGCTCGACAATGCTTATGGAAGAGCGATCGTCATACTCGAGTAACACTCAAATTTTCCATACCCCAAGAAACACGTGCAATTATTAAAATTACTACTATCAATGAGCTATCGAAATGCATTCTATACGACAATTCCACGTTTAGGAATCATCGAGTGTTATATAACTGTAATTAATTGACAAGGAGAGAAATATTGTGTCATCGAGCATTGGCTCAACGTATATTGATGATATTTCGACCGTCTCGGCTATTCTAGTCTCCTATAATCGCTTCTTACAACCGATGTAATTTTCATCGCTTTGAATTAAGGAAGCGTGACACAAAAAATATAATCGTGTTCATTTACCTGTTGGATAATCGACGGGTGTATCAGCGGCCGTACCCCACATGTGATAAGGGTAACCCTGGTAATGTGAATTCGCGAATTTACAAATCTTCAGACGCGCCAGTAACGAGGGAACAATGATGGATGCTAGCACTAGTAGCTTCTTGATGAAATGAACACCGAGGAAAATGGGTAGAAGCAACAGTTTCACTTTCAATAGGTTTAATAGGATTAGAAGAGGAAGGATTATGGAGGTTTTCTTCTTCAGAAGTCTCCAGTTATCTAGATAAAACGATTAATATCATCGATATGAAAATTGATAAAGAATTTATTGGCGAGTCGGTATTTCAGAAATATTTCAGAAATTCACTAATGCAACTATCTGCAATGCTGATAAAACGAAATACACGTTTCTTGAAAACACGGTTTACATTCGAGAGACTCAGTTCAGAAAATTAAGAATATAATTACCAGCAGGGTATTTTCTGCTCTGCATTTGAATAAGTTCATCCTCGTCCATGATCATAGGCGCGCTACCAAAACTCCTGCCAGTGGCAGAGTTGTCAACCGTGTAAACCAAAGCTCGTTTCGTCAGCAGATCCTCCAAGCAGTCCCTGACGAAGTTCAAGGCCTCGACCGCATCGGTTTTGAACACACGTGACTGTGGTAACTTTGGGAGTATCGGTTGTCCAGATATGGATGGGATTCTCACAATACGCAGGGAACCATAGCTGTATTCCTAATAAAAATGAAAATAATTAATTATAATTTTATTGGATTGTTTACAATTTTATTGTGGTTCTACGTCGTCTGATGTTACGAGATGCGAAAATCTATGTTTGGAATTAACTCTACATATAGGCCACGGCTGTACGATTCGATTACCGACAGCGTTAATTAAAAAGTAAAAGTTGACGAAAGTAACGTGGGTACAACGTGTATGTAGATACTCTCGCTGTTGCACGAACACGAATGATAATAATGGTTTGCAGCGAAATCGTTACGGGTTTCAATCAGTTACACGCTACTTCCACTAATTTTCCTCAAAAAGTGTCTTTACCCGTACAACAAAGCACCTTGTGGAAAAGATTGTTTCATTTTTACGACAAGTTTCGAAATAACGAGTACAATGCGGCTTAACAGCGCGGACTTCTATTTGGAGCTATGTAGTGCATGACATTTCTTAGAAGCTAATCGTATGTTCAAATTTCTATCTATCTGTAATCTGATAAAATTCTTAACAAAATAAAGATCGCTATATCACTGTCATACCTTCTCCCTCACAATGTCATGAAGCCACCTGGCAACTTCGTATTTCCCACAAGTGATTATATCTTTGCGCAGGCTGCAGTCTACTCGAGATCTTTCGACAAACGTACTGTTTGAATTATCAAACGCCAATACAGAGGCGTGCTTCGAAAAACAATAAAAAGTCACTAACAAAACGTAGCTAATTCTCTCGAACCAGCCCAACTTCCAATCGTCTCGTATACACTTCATGATTCTGCGAATGAAAATCCAAAAAAACAAAGATCGTCGACGCAACGATCCTCTCTATCCCGAACTTATACAGGAATTTTTTCGATGAACTTTTATTTCCATAATTATATTCACAAGATGAAGAAATAGATGAATGAAGGTACGCGAGCACCACGCCTTGTTTATGCAGACGAGACGACAAGATTAAGTCCACAAGCTCTCTGACGATAGTTACGAGGTGTCCGGACCATTTATATGTAGTACATTTAGGTCGGTGGGGGTACCGGTCCATGGCTTAGATAATCCTGCACAGAGACTTGATTCTTCGCGTTGTAATGTTTGTAAAGGCAATGGCGAACCCGGCGAACGGTGCTCATAATGAAATTAACTATCACAATAGATCAAAAACGTAATTAAAACGTAGAGCAATTTCAGCAAACTCTGTGATAATTAGTCATTATAGTACCAGTAAACGACTTCGTTCGTAATTGCAGAGATATTCGCCAAAATTTGAATTTTAAGCAAAGTTGCATCTACGAATCTTTGGCTGATACTGATCCGATCTAACTAATTAGCATTAAATATAGCAATCATAGACATTTGCATCCCACGACTCTTCGACTTCTTCTCAATGTAACCTACTGCTTCGGTTTAACACATCCATCATGTGACGAGAAAGGAGATACACTGTTGTACATGGTTGGATGTTCCCGACCAGCCTCTTTCCGAGACCGGTTAGTACCCTTCGTTGTTGAAGTAGAGGTTTTGTTAAACGTTTTCAGTCGAATACGAGCACACGTATGATTGAAAGACTGGGTTAATGAAGTGGGAAAATTGAAATAAGATATGCACAGAAACATTTCACATTAGACTTGAAAAAATAAGGATAAGAAATAAATAATAAGAAAAAAATAAGAATGGAATAATTTGAAAATACAGAAATGCCTTTCACATATACTTCACAAAAAATAACTCAAATCAGCAAAGATACATTGTTGCAAATCTACAAGCTTTCTATAACAAATGACAAGTTGAAAGGCAAGAAAAAAAAATTTACATTCGGTGGTAAAAAAGAATAAACTGCAACATTTATCACGATGTTTGATGATCTGCAAGGAGAGCAGGCAGAGGTTTTGCCTACTTTCTCATTGCTTTTTGATACTTACTTCTGATTATCTAACTGGTCGTAATGAGTGACATAGTTTTCTTAACTATCAGTAACATTCTCGAAAACTCGTCTCAATTTTATGATGGTTGTCGAACGAATTGTCCAAACAAGAACTATAAGATCCAGTAAACAAAAAAAAAGCAAACAGGTAAAAATGGTGCTCGGAACTCTAGTTTTGATACCACAGTCAAATATCTTCACAACGTTACATGTATATACAGAACTTATAAGGTAATTAGGTTCTTCCCTTTTACCTTTTATCAAAAGCGGTGTAACGTTTTCATTTACATATAATTTACATGGACTACTTTTCAAAGTATTTTAAATTTACATGTATCGTATGAATGTCACGTATGTTTTAATTGGACCTAGTTGATTTATTAATCAGGCTTACTTGTTTACTTATATTTGTATTATATATTATAATTAATACGTGTAACTAATATTTCTTGCCTGATCAATTATGCCTATTTACATAACTGATTTATAAGATTTCAAATGCAGAACATAACGGCCACTCATGGTATCATTTATCTTAGAAAATATTCCCCATCTACTTTTATGTAACTTTTAAATTTGGGGTTAGTTAAAATATGAAAGGATGTATATTGTTTCAATTTTATGGTAAGATTTTTCATCCTTGGAGATGAATTCTTCTTTTAACGATGGACACAATAATATAATAACATGGACTATAGAACATCCACATTTGAAAAAAATGTAAATTAATCGTAAATAATTTTTGAAATGTCATATATACAATCATTCATAGTACATATAATTCAATGCTCCGATAGGTCTTAATGGCGTTGCAGAAATTATAGCAGCCCAACTATCTTGATGAAAATTATCCTGAAACGTATCATCCCATTGCCATAACCTCGTGAGGGTTGAAAGCATTAAAATCTTATTTGTTAAAACGAGACCAAAATCGAAGTATAAAAATTCAAGAACCATATCAGAATTAATTTATGTATTACACCTTACGATCTCGGTTTATGGGAGACAAGATTCTTCTTTTGACCTCGATACAGCGCAATGAGTTACTCGTTGGTCTTATTTATGCATTAGGATGGCGACGTGACTTGTCCCAAGCAAAAGGAATATTCGCACGATTTTAACTTTTATTTGGATTTCTCTAAACACCATGACCTTGCTTCTCTATTTTCGTGCACATGCAGTTTCTATCTTGGATAAGATCTCCGGCTGTTCCACTATCGAGAAGCTTAATTACGCGATATGTTAATATTATAGAGTTGCGTAGTTTCATAGAGGAAAGGAAGTCCCTGATAGATTTTATACCGAATAAAATCTCGCGATTAACAAACTTTCATCGCTGTCAAGACGATGTTAATCATTCCTCAAAATAATTTACATACCATAATACTATTTACGTCGTAAATAGCTACGTAAAATACCGCGTACGTCGATATTGGTAATTTGTACCCGTATAGCGTAATAACAACTATAAATTGATATCTTGCTAAATTGATATCTTAAAATTTTAATTATTTTAATGATCCTTGATCATGTTAATTAGGTGACGATTTCTCTACCGAAAATACCTTTAAAGTAAAAATTCCTCACCCTTTTTAGAACACCGTTTGAAGTCAATGATTAAGAATGTCTTAGCTCTAAAAAGTAATTTACTGATAAATCAAACATATTTTATCAATGATCATGTGCGCTTCGAAAAAAATGTATGTAGATTTGATTGTAGGGACGACCAGGTTAAACTAAGATACCGATGCCTGGAGGGCGGATTCCTTAGACACGCCACATTCACGATGCAATTTGTTTAACTTGATCATTCGTTGACCCAGTTTTCGCAAATCATGTGATATGATATAAATCGATACTAGGAAACAGGAGAAATGAGCAAACATATAATAAAACAACTATTCGGCCGACGAGAAGATAGGTCATCGTCGATCGTTGCAAATCGAACATTCGATTCAATTCAGACCGGTCAAATCATAACAACGTGACAACGAATAAGAACATTATTAGATCTTGATCGTGAATCGATTTTATTTTGACACCTGAAAAAAAAGAGGGAGAGCAGAATTGCTCATTAACATCGGTTATTTAAGGATTGCGGTGAATATGTGGCTGAGGGAATTGTAGTTCACGGATTCGAACTCGAGGCACGTTAATCACCGTCGAAAGTATTGAGTTGATTAATGCATTCTATTTCACGTCTATCACGATGATGCAGAATTTTGCAGTTAACATCCTATGATGGCATGCATCTGGTTCAAATAAAAAACACAAATGAACACATAACATATGTAAAAAGAAAACAAGTAGACAAGTGTAAAGGCAATAAAGAAATGTAAATAAATCAAATCTGTGAACAAGACAGAAGGCTAAAGAAGAAATGTAAGCAGAAAATGTAAATAAACAATAACTATTGTATAAACAATTTATAATGTGTTGAACGTGTTAAACGATTATCCGAATCCAGTAATATAAGTGAAGTAGGTGATAACTGCTTTATGTAATAATTGTGGGAGTTACTTATAATGATCAAATATTAGCTAATATCTCAGCGCAAAGAAATATCGACAGCGATAGTAAACCGCTTCCTTGAAACGGTATCACTATAACAGCGGTCTTATTTTAACGCGTACCATTCATATGTGGGCAGCGAGTAGGAAACAGGATCTTTATCTTCTTATTATCTGTCAGAAGATAATATAAATATATACAGTGTATCTTAATCGTTAGACCAATATATATGTGTGTGTGTGTGTGTGTGTGTGTGTGTGTGTGTGTGTGTATATATATACCACACAAGCTCTTTATGAAGCAAAACGCGCACACATTAATAAAGATGCTTAATATGCTTCTTACCAATCTTTTTAAAGAAATAATGACGAACGACAGAATTTCTTCGAAGCACCATAAAAATTGATGTCAAACCAACTGGGCTACATTTCACGGAACGAATAGAGGTTTGAATCAACAAACGGCCTCGCAGGAAAAATCGCAGTGGACAATAAAATTTCTAGACTCCCGACCGAAGTAATTTCCTGCTTTGCATAATTTGCGAATAATTTTATTGTTTCGGAAACTCGAGTGATCGCTAGAAATCACGGCTAGAAATGGACGAGGGAAAAAGAAAGAAGATTCGTCATGTCAGGCCGCGTTTACGGTTCGCCTATCGTCCACCTTTGGTAGCCTCTATTTTATACAAAGCCAAGGATACCTAGATTTACGGCAATATGCAATTATTGCTCTCGAGATTCACTGGAACGCGATCGTGAACGAGCATCGTTGCCGGCAGATCTATTCCGGTGAAAGTACTGAACTCTATCATCAATAATTATTGATCTTCTGACAAAAAGAATAGCAGCTTGGTCGACTTTGTTCTCACATCAATACGTCTCCGGCAATGGAATTATGCCACTAGGTGAAGTGTAAAACGTCTTCGCGAAAAAATGCTCGTAAATACAGAGAAACTGATCTGTTTCTCTGTTGACGGAAACACGTGTAAAGGTGAGAAAAACTCTGCGTCCTGAATATCTCTGTTTTTGAGAAAAATCCAGATCTGGATTGAGGAAAAACGAACGATCGGGATTCGATCGATTCGTAATTAAACTGGACAGTATGATTAAACAGGGAAAAGTCGTATCTCTTAAAGATCCGTGTTATGCGATCAATATAAACGCGCGCACATAATCGCGCGTAACGGAATAAAGTTACCGCGTGCGCCTCATCATGCCTTTCGTTTTCGGTTTCAGTTGCATGCGCGAAAACAGGCGACGAAGTAGGTTGCAGAGTGGACAACTAGCTCACGACAGAGAAATGGTGAATCAATGTCGATGCGTCTGAGGTTGATTAAATCAAACAAAACACTGGATTCGACGTTGCAAACGCGTATGCATAGCTGGGGCGATGCAACGTGTCGCTAACGACCTCGTTTTGAAATATACAAAATGAAGTGCAACTAGAACGGTAAATATGCTTCTTTGGCTAGGTAATGAATGCAATAAATTCGATAAAACATTCCTTCGTGGATTGGTGACCTAGAAATAGGCACCCCCTGAAATTATTAATTAGGAGCATTCATCCTATTAACTTTTTTTTTGTAACGCGCGTCTCGTATGCAAAGAACGTGAGAAACGTGATGTCATACGACTATTAGTAAAGTGAACCGCAGCACGGATGTCTTTCTTATCCCGTCGATAAATCAAATATGTACAAACTAAACTAGTAATAGCGTAGGGATAGAAGATGAAAGAAGCTATTAATTGATAATCTAAAAAACTGAAAACAACGAAGAAGCTGGTATTCGAGGTCGATGGTTATATTGGCTGACCACTACTCCTTTTATGGAATGTGTGAATTTTCAGTGGGCACTGTTATTGCTTTGAAAAGAATTGCTTTGCACAGTGGTCAGAAACCGTAAAAACCCGGTCTAAATTCATACGTCTCTTAATTATGTGTTATTATATACAAACAGAACAATTTTTTGGGGTTTCCGGAATCACAGAATCTAGTTTTGGTATTTTTCTGCTAGGATGAGAAACAACCCTTATAAAACCAGCCTTTTAGAAGATGCATCAGGCTAGGGAAACAAAATATTCGCCACTTGATGCAATAGATTTCGATTTCAAACGAATAGTTATAAAATAAATATACCCTCGAAACAACACATGTCTGTCGTTTTTTTTCTAACTCGACTCTGTTTAAAGCAAATAGGATATGCAGCAATAGGATAATTTGTTTGATCGTGTCTTGGTCGTTAATAATACTGCTACTCGATCAGTGTTTTTATTGTCGTCAAGCGATGCGTAATCGCAAAGTAACACGAAATCACGCCTACTTGTTGAATAAGGCAGCGTCCAGATAGTGGGGAGTGTTATCTAAACGAAGTAAAGCATTCGTATTCTACGATGAACTTTAAATTTTCGCGAACGCTTGATATTAGGTGAAGTAAAAAGTTCTGAGCGCTTTTTCGCTTTATTTCGACGATGAAATTAACATAGTCAAGATTATTCGATTTAGATTAAATATGCGCCGTTTTGTTCGATTACTTTTGTCCATTTTGAAGGCAATTTCATAATTCCGCGGTTGAAGAAGTCCTCGTCCCTATTGGTAAAAAACTTGACCAGCTCATTTTCACAAGCCTCTCTTGAGGCCAGTTTTGTACCATCAAGAAAATTTTGCAAAAACTTAAAAAGGTGATAATCGCTTGGTGCCAGGTCTGGACTGTACGGCGGATGCGATAGAACCTCCCAGCCAAGCTCTCGGAGCTTCTGACGCGTCGTTAAAGATGTGTGCGGCCTGGCGTTGTCTTGATGGAACACAACACCTTTCCTATTGGCCAATTCTGGCCGCTTCTGGTCGATCGCCTGCTTCAGTCTGGTCAGTTGTTGACAATAGAGGTCCGAATTAAGTGTTTGCCCCGATGGGAGCAGCTCATAATGGATGATTCCCTTCCAATCCCACCAAACACACAATAAAACCTTCTTGGCCGTTAATCCACGCTTGGCGATCGTTTGGGCCGGCCCACCGCGATTGGACCACGATCTTTTTCGGCTGTTGTTCTCGTATGTGACCCATTTTTCATCGCCAGTCACCATCCGCTTCAAAAATGGGTCGATTTCGTTACGTCTCAACAAAGAATCGCAGGCATCAATTCGGTCCAAAAGGTTCTTTTGCGTCAATTCATGTGGCACCCATACGTCGAGCTTCTTCTTGAGACCAGCCTTATGCAAATGGTTCCAAACGGTTTTCTGGCTAATCTTCAGTTCCTGGGCAATGGAATAAGTGCTCACATGCCGGTCCGACTCGACGATTTCCATGATTTTATCCACATTTTCGACGATTGGCCTACCAGAGCGTGCCTCATCTTCGACGTCCATATTACCAGAACGGAATCGTTGGAACCACCGCTTTGCTGTTGCATTCGATACTGTACTGGGTCCATAAACAGCACAAATTTTTTTGGCCGCCTGCTCCGCCTTTTCACCTTGGTCGTAGTGGTACTGAAGAATGTATCGAATTTTCTCTTTTTTTATCTCCATTTTCGAACGCTGTAACACACAACTGGCTTCACCGAACACAAAACTGACAAAGAACCTTTTTGATGCGTAATATCACCTTGAAATCGGTGTATACTATGACTCGATGCGATGTGCACATCGTGAGATATGGCTCACTAAAGACATCTAGCGAAAAACGCTCAGAACTTTTTACTTAACCTAATATTTCAAACTGCTCTTACGACAATAGAAAGCAAGTGGCCCCATCTATTGGGGGGTTGAAGTCTTACTAAGAAGGGTTGTGACTATCCTTTGGTATCTTTGCTCTTAAGTATTTACCAACTCTCCTATCCCAAATATTAAAATAATCTCCTAATCCTCCATTAAATTTATAAATTTACCAAAATACCTTTCGCTAAAATTTAAAGCCATCCAATTTAACCCAGTCTACTCTAAAATCAGAATTTCAACTTGCAAACCGAACATAGACACACCACCATCTCTTGGCGGAAGGAACAAGCGAGAAATGATGGACAGTAGTCGCGCACGCGTGCACGTTATCGATAACGACGTCGAAGGGATGAGAAGCAGAGGAGAGAGAAGTGCATGGATCGAAAGGTCGAGTGAGACACGAGGTGCTGAGTACTCGATGGAACGATACCGCTGTGAACGGTGGAATCGTTCAGTCGTCGGCGCGAGATCCGCTACCGTTGACGTCTGAGCGTCCTCTCGCGAGGATCACGCCAAGAGGAATTCTCTTACTTCAGGAACGAACGAAGAACACCCGACAGGAGCTGCTGACTTGCATAGAACCGGTACAACCGCATGGTGGGGTGAGTGCTCGTGGAAGAGTAGGAAAGAAACTGGTGTGTGTCGGTGGTGGGAGGAGGAACAAGTTTGAGGAGCAGAAAAGACTCGCAAAATGTCGAATAACAAGGACGTCAGCGCGTTTGCTGACGAGCGAAAGATCGACATCGAGAAGCCATACTGGGATCAGAGCACGTACAAGGGTAGGGCGCTACACTTCCTCACGGTCACGAACCCATTGAATCTATTCCTCAGCGCCAAGGAGCTCGAGCACGCCCGAGACATCGTCACAAAGTACAGGTAGTTAATATGTATGATGTTGATAATACATCTGACATCGTTATTATTTTACATCAGAATATATGTTAATAGAGGTTGTTTATGCTGTTGTTGGCTTAATGTTCGTACGTAACGTTTGTATTAACATAGAAAAGGAGATAGCCTGGCACAATTAAAGGTGACGCAGGACGAGTTATGGAAATGCAAATACCGGTACGACAGCGCGTACCATCCCGACACGGGCGAGAAAATGTTGCTAATTGGACGCATGAGTGCCCAAGTTCCGATGAATATGATGATCACCGGCTGTATGTTGACATTTTACAAGTACGTACTCATTGCTGACGTAAATTCTCGCGATATATACTACATAGTTTCGAGGAAAGGGGATCGAGTTTATCGAACGCGCCGATAAACGCCGTTTAGACCTTTCACCTTGTGTAATTCCAAATTACAAACACAGACGTCCGACGACAGCGACCGACAGTCACGTTTTCGCGCGACCAGATAAAAGCGAAAGAGAAGAATCAATCAGTATGTCAGAAGAATTCAATTATCGTGTTGGAACTTTATCTCGAGACTCTTCGTTGCACGACATAACAGACGCAGATGTCAAACGCATGTCAAGGACAATAGCGAAAGGATCCGTTTTGATGAATTTTATAAGATATTCTCATAGCAAACCTTGTTAGAATATTTCATTTATAATTTTTCAGAACGACAGCGCACGTCGTCATTTGGCAGTGGATAAACCAATCGTTTAACGCGATCGTCAATTACACAAACCGCAGTGGATCGAGTCCAATCCCCATGAACACGATTTTACAAAGTTACGCCATTGCAAGTGGAGGGGCTGTGATGACAGCCCTCGGGTTAAATCGACTTTTACGGAATGCACCACCCTTGGTAGGTCGATTAGTACCGTTCGCAGCAGTTGCCGCTGCCAACTGCGTAAACATTCCCTTCATGAGAATGCCGGAGCTTCAAAACGGGATCGAATTACAAACGGAAGAAGGTACGAAGGTCGGCAGCAGTAGACGAGCAGCAAGCAAAGCCATTGCCGCTGTTACTCTGTCTCGTATTCTTATGTCTGCACCAAGCATGAGTAAGTATTGAAATTGCTTTCATCTGTTATTCGATATGGAAGTCTGTCGTATGAATAGAGAATTAAAAAATGTTATATCTGTTTTAGTACTGTCGCCCATTCTAATGAATTTCATGGACCGACGACAAATGTTACGTAACGCGAAATGGGCAGTCGTCCCCATACAAGTTTTAATTTGCGGAGTCTGCCTGACGTTCGCCACTCCTCTTTGTTGTGCTCTGTTCGTACAACGAGTACCTATTTCGGTGGACGATTTAGAACCAGATGTACGAGATCAGGTGCTCTTCGCAAATCCTAATCTTCGAACAGTGTATTACAATAAAGGCCTTTGAACAAGTCGCAAGACTGAAATGCTATCGGGGAAAATATGTAAAATTAAAGAAACGTATCGCGAAGTGGAGAGTTTAAATCGCGATATTTCTATGTATAAAAGTCACTGACGACTCAGAAGTGATTCTATTAGAATCGAAAAACATACAAACATATATATAAATATGCAAACATATCCCCAAGCGCTATTCGCTGATATTACGACTACTGCTCGTCGTAACTACCAAATACCGCCAAGGAAAAGTAACGGAGACAATAAAATGGTACAATAAAGTAACATTTATTGAATACAATTTATAAATTTACATTATTTAGTGCTACAATATTCAGTTCAAGTTTAGTTTTTATATTGTCCTCTTGATCTATGCCGACCTTCCGTAGAGGAGCCGGAGGTTTTATTTTTCGGCCGAATCGACCAGTCTTCCTCTGCCACAGACCGCTTCTCGGTCGATTTCCAAGTTCCCTATTCTTCTGTGCGCTACCAATTGGCGTCGTACCATGTTCGACATTCGACAGTCTACCCACAGTCGCCATACAGGTTTTGTAGATGCTGAACTCCTTCTTGCTTGGCATTTTAATGATCACGCGATCCTCTCCATCCTTCCTTAATATCGTGCCGTACGTTCCAGCGGCGTGAATGAGAAAACCTCCTTTATCAGGATATTTTTCCACGCAATTAACGATAGTCCCTTTGGGCAACGCTCCCAATGGATAAGCATCTCCTTCAAAGGCTCTGACATGATTTTCAGGAATGCCTTTATGAGTACGGATTATGTCTCCAACTTTCATATTCTCCGTCGCGAGAATGTACTGCAAGTTAGAACCGCTTCCAATCAAAGCTACGAACGAGGTTCTGCAACCGTCCTTGAATACTGCTAACACTTTGTCTTCTCTTGCGGGTTCATTAAGATCAGTAGGCCCATCTCTGATCCACTGGATCCAGTGATATTTGTGTTTGATTCCTCCACCGATACCTTTTGCCACCAATCTTCCTGTTTTAATCGTACATAACATGAATGAGAAAAAATGTAACATTGATTTCGATATACGCTAATCGAATTTCCCGCCGTAGTAGGAAATTTCTTTACCGACTGATGGCTGTATTGTCGAAAACAAGAAATCTATATGGGGGTTAGGGATATAAACTTTGAGAAAGTAATTTTTCTTCGAATTATGAAAATGTCTTCTCAAAAGAGAACAATATCGAAGCAAAACGAGTGAAATTTAAATATAACACGCACCTGTAACGGGATCTCTCCCTGCTAAATTCGTAACATTTAAAGGTTCAACCGTATACTTGTCTTTAAAGTGGACGATTCTTCGGTAACTTTTCCCTTTCACTCCAGGTTTTGGGACTTTCACAAGATTCCACTGATTTCTTTTCGGCTGCACTTGAAGCGGCACTGAGGCAGGTTTGTAACAAATATTGGCGACATGTCTCGTGAAAACACGAGCTACCAACGACATGGCAGACATTTTGACTCAGGTCGATTACAGTGCCATCGTCTCATCTAAAGAACATGTTTGAATCCAGCGGTTACCGGTAGATGTCACTAGGAATGTTTCTAATGTATCTTGATTCGTAATTGTTAGTTAGAACGCGTTAATGTTCCGCGTCGTGTCAACTTAGAATTTTCCGTTTAAATTAATGCGATAGTGTTACTAAGAGTGCTGCGAAAGTGCTAAGCAAAATGTAACAGATAACGTAATTACAGAGTTAAATCGGTATCGCTGATCGTCATACGTACTTGAGAAAATGATCATTGAAAGATATACGCTTCTTAAGAACCTGAACGCAGCTAGCAAACGATCGGAAAATGAAGAGCTGAGAAGAAACACTGACAGATATGAAAAATAGGGCGTGCCAGATTCATCAGGTACGTTACCGGGGCCATTATATTTATACGAAAGATAAAACAACGTTATATTGGAAATCAATAAATGATTTTCCATGCTGACGAGCAATGCATCGTCGTTTCATGCTAAATTTTCACCGGTGCATAAATATAAAATGCATTATCGCCGGTGCACGTTAAATCTCTCCCGTACACGGGAAAAAGTGCGAGTGACGAGCCGTTAAATAACGATACGCGTATAAAACGCGGGAACAACGCGAGCGCGCCCTCGCGGGCCCCCTGCTCCGTGTACTCGGAAAACAACCGATCGTAATCTTTTTAACCTTTTGAATAAAAAAGGTCGGAACGACATTTTCGCGCACAATATCATTTCCATCTGAACTGAATCGAATCGGAAACTACGTACCGAGGCACGCGTAATCGTGTCTGAATAATTCTCTCGTGGCTTAATCGTACCCTGTTTGGCGGGCTTTTTGAAATAATAATCGCGAGTAAACGGTTGTGTAACGGCCGTACGAAATAGCTTGCGACTCCAAAGAAGGTCGCGTTGTTCAAAGGAGCAAGAACGCGCGAGTATACGCGAACCCTCGTGACGAGGGACAGAAAAGGGAAAAGGTGCGACGAAGATAGTGGCTAGGTATGGAATGGTAGGGACGAAGGGGCGAGAGAGGAGGGAACGCTTAATTGGCCTGGGGTAATTATTTTATTAAGTGAGAAGATGGCGGATGGAATGCTAAGAGAGAGCATGCTGGTGCGGTCTGGCGGGTAGGTTGTCGGTGGTGGGCCGAGGGGTGGGGCAGGGGTGCAAGCGCGAAGGGTGGAGCGAGCAGTGGCGGCGGCAGGTGACGGTGTGGAGAGCGTTTAAAATACCTACGTACCACGAACGTGAATACCGCGGAGCCAGTTTCCCGTATATATGCGAACGCGGCCGCAACTTTCCGCCGTGTACGTGTCTCTGTTCGCGTGCACGCGTGATTCTCCTCTCATCGTCGCGTATACGTTCATGCGCGCTTCCACGTAGCACGCGTCGAGTACGAAAGGGATGGAAAAGCCACGGGTAGGTTCTTTCCTCGTACAGAAAGAGACGGAGGAAGAGGAAACGTAGCTTGAGAGGAAAGAGAGGAAGGGAGAATGAGGCAAGGGGTGGAGGAAGGGAACGGTGCTTGCGCGCGCGTTCAACGTTTCTCTGTTGGTTGCGAAGGAGGAACATCTATTACCCGGTACATGGGCCAGAGGGGGAGGGGTGGAATCGTCGAGGGAGGGGTGCGGGCAAGAGTAGTCGAGCGGCAAATTGTCCGCCATCTTACCCACCTTATACCTTATCTCACACCCTCACCGTAACCACCCTTATCCCCCTTCCTCCGTGGTCTCCTCCTCCAGCCGGTTCTTCTCTCATCCTACACGCCGTTCACCCCCTCTTCCTCCCTCCGCAACTTCCATCTTCCTGTTCGCTTTCTCTCGATGTTCCCCGCCGCGCTGCCGCCTCGAAAGCTTTAGATTACCTACCCCTTATAAGCGCTCGTGTTGCCCATTTATTACCACGACTCTCGCGACTACTACGAGACCGAAACTACCACCTCCTTGCATCGTTCTTTTTTCCTTTCTTTCTCTTCCCTACCTACGGTTAGTTCGTTCCTTCGTCATTCGCGCCACCACCCACCCATTTCCCTTCCACCCCGTTGGTGTTCGTTTATTTCTTACCTTCTTACATGACGCCACGGTTCTCGTTACACTTAACACTGCTTACTGTCGACGTTAGACACGTATACCGAGATGAAGTCGAATAACACGATTAGTCGAATTTCCGGGAAATGGCCTGCAGGTCGTCGCGATCCTCGCGACGCCTACTTTGGGATACGTGCCAAGGATATTTAAGTTTGAAATCTAGATTTCCCGGAGAACACGTTTTCTTTTTTTTTTGTGTGTGTGTATATATGTATATATATATATATATATATATATATATATATATATATATATATTCGAAGAAGATCGAAAAACAGGTTCGAACTTTAGTACACGAACGTTACTTTTAAAGAGACACCCTCCCTTTTTTTAAAGGCGGACGAAAGTTTCCGTTTATCAGGCTGATTCGAGATAGCTGTCCTACTCCTGTACCGGCGGAGATACTTCTCAATATTAGTCACGCGAGGAAAGTTTCGGGGATGGTGAAAAAAAGCCCGGAGGAGAGCTGCGAAAAAACAAGGATGGATGGAAGGAGAACGATGGTCTCGGTCGATGAAACGTTTCCGCAGGGACGAGTTGCGGATGAACTGCGCGTCGAGTAAGAAAAAGGGCGGCCGAGGTAAATGACGGAGAGAGAAAGAAGCTTGGAAAAAATAAAACGAATAGAAGAAAGAAGCAGAGTAAAATGGTCGGGAGCGAAAAAAGACGAAGGAACGAGGTGGAACGAGAGAAAAGGGTGGGAGGGATTGAGAGGCGCGACGCGGAGATGGCATTTCGCATCGTAAAGTTTTGCAAGCTACCGCGGAAGAGAGACGAGAAGACGGAAGAACGAAGAGACATGGAAGTAAACGAGAAGGTCTCGATAGCGATGCGACAAGATAAAGACAGAACCACCGTTGACGGTTAGTTGCCTCGGACTTGTTCTCGTTCGTTTCCTCTCAATTCGTCGAGCGGAGAAGAGTCGTCGCTTCGTAAGATCTAGAGACGAGAACCAGCAGGAGAAAGAATCGAGTTTGATCGAAGGGGATGAGTAAAGAGAACGTGAACGAGAGAAGGAGAAAAAGGAATCAGAGGGTAGATCAGAGGGAAGCGGAGAGGATAGCGAGGACCGAGTTGCGAGCATCATAACGGTAGACGATGGTGGCACGAATTGGTGAAAGAAAGACAGAAAGAGGGAGAGAGAACAGCGGTAGGATGAGAGGATTGCCACGAGGAGGTGAGGAGTCAGGAGGATGCGGTCGAAGGAGGGTGCAAATAATAACAATAATCATATTTCCCGGCAACATGGCCGCTGAAAGAGGGTGGCCGCGCAGCCTGGGCCGCGTAGGAGGGAAACGAGGTAGGGGTGAGGCAGCCAGGCAGCCAGGGAGGGTTATCATAATATTACAAACCACCGCCGCAGGGATGTATCTATACAACCCCTCGCCCTCACTGTCGTTCACCGTCCCTCTTTCCCTTTCCATTTCCCTTCTATCTATCCTATTCTTGCTCGTGTATCTTACCCGATACTCATCCTCCTGGATCTGCTGTTCCACTCGGCCTCGCGGTGAGGATTCACGCACATATATACACGGACTAGCTAAGTCCTTGTGCGCGCGATTCGCGCGGATCGTCGTATCCGACAATTGTCGCGTTATACACCCCCACACCCCTTTTGGCTGCACCAGCTCGTTCTCCACACCCCACATCTCTCGGGCTGCGTCGTTCTCTGAATACGATCCCGTAGAAAATGTACATCCGCGACATGATCAGGCTTTAGTTTCCACGCCCAGCGGTGGCTCTCGTTCGCCGGAGATATTCGCTTGACGAAACACGTCCACAACCCCCGTTCAAAACCTCCATCGCCGTCTCCACCACCTCCTCCGCCTCTGCGTCTCTCACCCTATGGGACGTCGAACGCGCGGACACGTTCGAGAAAAATAATTACCTATAAATCCACCGCGACGAATTCAATGCTTTTCACCGGTTCCACGCGTACCTTGCGCTTTTTATTCGCCGCGCCAGCCATTGTCCGCCATTGTTAGCGTAGCCTGCCAACGATGTCGATTGTCATCGATCGAAAAACCAAAGAAGATACTTTTTCCACGTCGACGGGAATAATTTGTACAACTTCTTCTTCCATTCACCGTCCTCGAATTCACACGTCTTTTACGAATATCCTCGCCTGCGTTTACACTTTAGATTCTTTAAATCGTTCATCCGCGATCGGCGAACGGAAGATCTCCGGACGTAATGGGTCGCTTAATCCTCGATTCGTCGGTCTGTCGGTGAAACCGGGAGTCTCCTTGCTCCTGAAAAATATCACAGGAGGCGAGAAGCTGCGGCAGACAGTCTGTCTGCGGAAGAGCCGGTCGAGTTAATTTCATCCAGATGTCGAAGAGCCTTCGAACGGTTCGTTGACTTTTCCGCGCGAAGCATCGGCATCGTCGTCCCTTCTAATGGCTTCCTAGATGTCCTTGTCGACGAAGTTGAGGCGATACGCCGTGAACAGAACGCCCGACTCGTGCTCCGTGTTGGATTATTTTGTTCGTCGTTCGCTGCGTCAACCGGATGCGGCGGAACTTCCGAGCGGAAAACTAGGTGTTACGAAGTAATTTTGCTCCGCACGGCGGCGGGCGCCGGCACGATACGAGCGCTCATTCAGCGATAATTATGTCATTTACCGACTACGCCGCCGCTCGACTGCGCCGCGTTACGGAAATTACGAGTCTCGCGTGTGGCAATATTATTCTAATTATGAAAGCTGCCGTTTCAAATTGCGAAAGTAACGCTCTATTTATACCGCTATCGCGCGACACGTCGCTCCGGAATGAGAATACGTAAATCGGCCAAATAGTTGCGGAAAATATCCTACGGAAACCATGGATTCGCAAATAGCGGCCAATTTACTTTTGCAATACACATTCTCGATCGTTCGATTAATCGCATCAGCCGTTGAATCTTTTCCCAAAAATTTTGAAACATTACCGTTTTGTGAATTCTTCCTCGTTACCTACAGGACAACGGGTTCGATTTCTTAATCACACGCGCTAACTATGGCCCGCCTTCTAATAGATAATTAATCTAGAAGAGCGTCGCTCTCGCGTTAGACGTCCATTCGAGCCTATCCGATTATCGTATGCATTAAAGTCGACGCATCTAGCTTCGGCGATGCTTAACTTCGCGTTAAGAAGATTAAGGGGGAGCCTGCCTCCGATGGAAGGTGCCGGCGTACAAACGCGGTGAAAGCCGAATCGGAGTCGTACACACGTAAAATTGCTGAAAGCCGTCTGGCTGGCTGCGGAGGATCTCGCGATCCATCGAAGACGACAAACGAACGACGACGATGGAAAAAGAGGCGACGACTTCGCATCTATAGAGAGATCCGGAGCCGGAGCCTGTAGCACCGCGAGCACGTCGGTCTTCTCCAAGAGGGGGTGGTGTCGAGAAAGGGGGTAGGTCGAGACCGAGGATCGGCCCCCCCGGGTAAGAGTGGCGAGATCGGCGGCAACGTGAAGGGGGAAAGGAAGCACTTAAAGAATTATCCGAACTCGCAGGAGGGATGGGATTCCTCGCAAGCACGTGCAGCCTTTCCCAGGCCAACACCTAATACCTACTAATACCGTGCCGTGTATCTATCTACCCTTTTACCGCTCTGACGCGAGTCCTACGAGGCCAGGACTACGGAAAGAGTAAGTAGGGTCGTGTTTATAAGTGGATACCTACGTAGTGGCGGGCTGCGGAGCACCCCCGACGACCGAAAGGTCGACCCGGATCTCCGATCCTGGACCGCTCGAGATGTGGAGTGGAGGAGGGGGAGGAGAGGCACGATACACCTTCTCATGAGAGCATAAACTGGCGACCGATAAAAAATACCTTTCGATGCCTTTGGCTTTCTTTCTTTCTTAACCCCCGTGGTCAGTCCGTCGACCCTCTTCGATAGTCTTTTGTGTATTTTGTTTTAGATTGGTCCATCTGTAGGGTGGTTTCTTCTGACACATCGTTCTGTTAAACAGATTAAATCCCTGACTGTCTGTTTATTCGTTTGTATTTCCTCCAAGAGAACACGCTGCGTTGGTCTCTGTACATTGCGTTTTTCCCAGAATCTCTTAATTTTCCATTTTTTTTCTTAATTGGACCACGAAGAAGGAGGGACACAGATCGCTGACTTTAAGCTTCGAAGCACATGTCACCGAAGTCCTTCTGGAAATCCCTGCGGCTGCTCCTCAGCGGCAGACTGCTGGTCTAGGGCCCGTTGAAATTCGTCGGCCGGCTAATTGTCTGGCTTTTTCCCGGCCGCTAGGCTGCGCGCAGTCGAAATCTCGTCGAGAGTTTTTCGACGGACGTTCGGTCTGTTCTGTTCCGAGAGGGACAAGCGAGAAGAAGAGAGACGCTCGTCGAGCGCCGCACGTGTTGCCAACGCATTCTCCGACAAATTGACTTCAGACCTCGACGCGGTCCGCGGTCGTCCCTCCCTCCCCTCCATGCTCTTCGCCTGTGACTCGACGACGTCGTAGCACCCTCTGAAAACGATCCTCTCTTCTGCCGACTCGACCCACACCGCTCCGGTCCGTGCTCACGACGACGCCTTTATTATTAGCCGCGGCGAAGCTAGTTAACCGAGTTAGTTAAGTGAGAATTATTATTTAGCTGTCCCGTCCCGACCCCTCAGCCTTCTGCCTCCCTCCATACCAGGCCCGCATCGTCGTCGTCGTCCTCTTGGGCTGAATGGAAGGCGAACCGAGTCGGAGAGCGGTGTCAAGCTGAATGCCGCGTAGTGGAAACGCGTACCACCAAACCGCGTCGTCCCACTCATCGCCGCGGTTGTCGTCGCCGCTTCGTCTTCTCCACTCGCCGTCTTATTTGTCCAGGAGGGCCGAGGTGTCGAGCAGTTTACGATTTCCGACTACTTTTCCATGCCGTTTCTTTCGTTCGTCGTAGCTCCCTCGAAGAATCAGATGCTCCTTTAGAGTAGTCGTAGCACGCGGCGAATATTTAGAGGTATTTAGAGCTAGAATCGTTGTGGGGATTTTTGGTGGAGGGAGGATAGGACGCTTGTTGGTTTTAGTAGGATGTTCGGGGATTAATGGCGTGGCAATGAACGTGCTTGAGCTTGCGAGGCGAATTTTAATTGCGTCGGTAAACCGAGAGACAACTGGGAAATATTGTACACATCTGTTCGTAAATCACAAGACACTTACTAGTTTTTGGATGAAATCAACGTCGTGGAGATTTTTAGACGGATGTGCGATATAAATAATTGGTATCTATCGATTGCGACAAAACTCGTTTTAAATCACATTGTTTGTGAACTTTGCGTGGGAAGTATTTAGAGTGTTCATTTGCAATTGACTTGTTCGCAAACCATATCGCTTTTAATTTCTGGATTTGTCTAGAAATTAAAAAATATGGAAGAACGATGATATTAGAAAATCTGTTTTCTTTTTTCTCTTTTCAATATTTACTTAGAATTTACCACTTATTTTCGTCAACCTCGCGCAATCAATAAACTTAGGAAAGTAAACCATTTACGTATCGATTACTAATACGAATAATTCAGAGCGCCAGAGTATAACTTTGGAAGAAAACTCTGCCATAAATTGACTTCCACGATCACCAATTTCGATTGCATGTACCGTTTTACTTTTGCTTTATGTCACACCATCCACACACAATTAAGTGCCCCTTAAATCGCGTGATCCCCCAGTGCATCTACTTACCAGATCAGCTGAGAGTTTCTCACAGTTTACTAGCCTGCCATTTTATCCACGCTGTCCCCGATCTTTCCTCCATCGAAACTGCCTCGTCCGCAATGATCTTAACCACCGCTCGTCGATCGAACGATCCGAAAAATCTAAGTAAAAAATCAAATGGGAAAAAGAGCTGTAAAACCATCGGACCCCTAGCGATCGTTCGCCATACTCTAAACGCTGGGTCGCTCGTAACTCTTAAATCGAACGTAACACGCTTTCAATGACTCGAGCTTGCTCGTACTCTAGCCTGAATCGCTAGAATCCTGACCAGTCACGGTTCATCGAGGATCACCCGCCACTTTAGAAGTATACGCGGATAAATCGGCTCCGGGGAATCCAAGAGGATTCTATGCTTTCTAGAACCGATGGACCGGTCGAGGGAGTTGGAAGGGAAAGAGCAGGCAAGGAGGGCAGGGGAGAGGAAATCGAGGCGGAAGCAGTCGATGCTCTTATCTGTCTACGGTACGTCGTAACGATTACCCGATCTGTATAGGTAGACAAGAAGGAGGGCTGCTCCTTCTGCTCGAGTTCTCGATTCCATGGGGTCAGGATACGTTCGCCAGTTTAGGGATATTTTGTGCCGGGCGGTAGAATCGTTTCCCGACGGGATGGGTCTGCCTCTTAATTAGCTCTTAAGCGAAAGGCAATTTGTACGCGGATATAAGCCGAAGTACAAACTTCTCTAGTGGCGGTGTTTTAAACGTTTACGTAAAGTTTGAATCGCGCGACCGCAGCATGACTGGCGCAGGAAAGATCGTTACCGTAGCAGAGAATCCGTAACCTCTCGATCTAGTTACTCGGAGCTTGTTGTTCCACGAGCGGAGGAGCCCTCCTTTGTTCATCGGCGTTGTGTCTGAAAGAAACCGTCGTACGAAGCGAGGTCGCGAACCATCTGTAATCGAGGTCAGCTTTCCAAGCAGGATTCGAACGCAACAAGAGTCAGTTTAACAGAGAACTTTTGTCCTTCGAAAGGAAGGTAATATTTTCGAAGAAACGCGCTCGAACCGGAGGATTCCATGGCGATCGATTAAAAGAGAAAAAAATAGAAAATCCCCTGGCGGAAAATCCGTGAGATACAGCGGCGAATAAAATCGGACGAGCGAAAAGCGAACGGATAAATTACCGAGCGAGATTGCGTGGAACGAAAACAGGCAATAAAGATATCGGGCCCGGTGAAAAGGGGATGATACACTCGGACCAGCGGGGGTTGCGTCGGGCTCGAATCGAGCGTCGCGGGGAAAGGAATTTTCGCATTCATACGAAACGTCGTTGTGATAAAAAAATTCGTGCTCTGGGTAGGTTCTCGCCTGGCGCGATGATGCGAATAGAGGCGAGCCCGTACAGCGAGCCTCATATCGTATTAATAGGCAATCCGGACAGCAGAGGGGTGTCATAAACTCAAACCCCTAATACTCGCCTAAACTACCTCGGTTAAATAATGGAATCCCTATTCCCACCCGCTCACCACCGCCTCCGCGCTTCCTCTACTTACTCTACGTTTCTCCCTCCTCACTTTCTCTCTCTCTCTCTCTCTCTCTCTCACTTACTCACTCACTCACTCACTCACTCACTCCTCCGTTATTCCCTCGTTTCTCACCTACTACAGAAACTAGCGGGAGCTTTGTACTTCTCATTGCGGCTTCCACCGCGGCGACGAGAATATCCGTGCACCACCGAGATATCGTGTAGCGTCGCGGCGATGATCGTCGCGCAAATTAGTTGCCAATGCTCGATTATTCGCGTCCGACTCCTCCGGATTCCAATTGGATTCCTCATTGTTCGTAAGAATTACTCGTTTACGGAATCATGCTTAGGATTGAACCGAATATGATTGTGAATTTTCCGTTTATTCTTAAACGATTAATTCACAGGCAACGGAAATATTTGCCGAGCAGGTATAATTGCAGTTTCTCAGTCGAGCGTACTAATAACCGTTGTAGGCGAGCGTGGAGCCGTTTAATCAAGCACAGATAGTGTACAGCGCGACGAGCTTGAATACCAGAAACATAACGGAAGCCATAGAGCCGGGAATACGCCCTAAATTTGGCAGGCAATGGGCCTCGAAATTCCGAAATGAGACCTAGACCGTGATAAATCATTACGTATATTTCTTCAAAGTTCCCTGACGGGCGATCTCCGAGTACGTTCTGCTTATCCTTATAACAGAAATACACACACGGTTAAGCCACAATGGACAGCATGTTAACAAACGAGCCGGGAATTTATAACGTATTAGCGAGCAATTTCGAGCAGCGCATTAGGTCCCGCGCGCGTCCCCATCGACGAAACAACCCCCGCCGTGTTGTTCGGCTCCCTTCGGCGAGTCGATCGCCGATCGTTTTCTAATTTGCCGAGCAAACACTCGCGCCGAAACCGAATAGGTTAGCCGGGGCACAATCGCGGAGCCACGGAAGAGAGGCTCGCCACGACAGAAGGGGGTTGCGTCCACAGAGAACAGGGTGGAGGCGAAAAGGACGAAGCAACTAAAGTAAGTACCGGCAAACGAGTCTCTCCTTCTCTCTTCTCCCCCTTGGTCCAACGATGTCCCACTAGTTCTCCCTCATTTGTAAGCATCTGTGCGTGTAGAAGTCGTCAATCCGTGTACGACTACTACGCGCACGTGTGTGCGCGTGACGAATAAACGATCGTGGTACCACTCTGCGGGAAGATGATCGTGTGTGCCCTACGCTGCCCAGCGCTTTCCTGCGCAACGTTAGTCCGCTGGAACAGGTCGACATCTTGGTCGTAGTCGTCGTCGTCGTAGCCATCCTATCCGTCGTCGTTGACGTGGATGTGTACGCGTGTATGGGACCCCACTGCACCCCGGGTAACAGAAGGCAGATCTCTCCCGGGAGACTCGACGCTTGTTTGCGCTGCTTATCATCAGTTCCCATTAATATTAAACCGCATTCAACGAACGAAGCCCGCCCCACGGCGGTCGGCCGATGTGTACATAGGTATAACCGACGCGTATATACATACGCGGCCGAGTTTACATATATTAAACGCGTGTGCACACCCCCGCTGCACCTTTCTCTCACCGACCAGCTCTCGCACACGAACGAACTGGTAACTGGTCTCGTAGCCTGTGTATTTGTGAAAACGATCGCGCACACAGGCTGAGCTCCGCGTCCGTGAAAGTAAACGAGACGCGAGTGTAGGAACGATTACTCGTCCGTGAAGGTACGAGCACGCGAACACACGCCAATAGCGCAGCGCGATACTCGGAACCACCGCTGTCCACGCCGGAAGCCGCGCGCGTTACGAGCGATCGAGCGACGAAATAGCCGAGGGTGGGTGTAGCCGATGCGCCGTTTCGAAGCGTGCACGATGCCGCCGCGGGGAGGACGCGGTGCTCAATTTTCACCCTTTGTTTAATCGCCGACCTAGGAGTCGACTACATTAATTTAATACCCACGCGTGCGCGCCGGCCCGTTTGTTCCCGAAAGGGGAGACTCCTTACTTGGATCGTAAAAGGGGACGAAACATTGGCTGGCAGCGTTTTTAAACGCGTGACCGATCACGAAGCACCTGCAACTTACCCCCTCGTGGCTTTCGACGACTCTCTCTCTCTCTCTCTCTCTCTCTCTCTCTCTCTCTCTCTCTCTCTCGCAATCGACGTTGGCTGTGTAAAAAACGGAGGAGATTCGGAGCGGATTTTATCGAGGACGGAATTAAGTTTCGTCGAACGAGAGAGAAATTCTTGGACGGTTTTTAAAAATAACGCTCGAAGCAGAGCGTGAACGGGACACCTCGTGCGCAATTGTGGTCCGCGTGGGTGAAGGCAAGCGGAGGTCGATTCGACGTACGAGTCTTCTTGGAAGAGAAAACGATCTTAATTCGCGATCGATGTATCGCTCTAATCACCCAAATTCTTTCACTTCGTCTAACGTGCACAGAAGGTATTCATCGAACGGTGTTTCCCAATTTCAACTACGATTCCTCCGTTTCGTTCGATTCTCTTTCGATCGAAGTCGTTCGATTTAACGGAACCTCGTTTCACGCCAATTCCCGATACGGGAAATTAATTTTCCAACAATTATCGCCTGGGACGAGGAATAGTCTAGGTTTCCGTGTAGAGAGAAAAATAGGGAGGAGAAGAAACAGTCTCGATGGCGTCCTAAAATAAGACGAGTCGTGGAATCTCCGGCTGGAAACGCGTAATAGAAGCCGACAGGCCGAGAGAGTCGGACGTCTCACTCGTCGGCAACAGTGGGCGGAACTGTGATCGCTTAGAGGCCAAAGGACGATTCAATTAGAATCGACCAGAGCAATCCTGTACTCCAACTGGTCCCATTGACCGTCCTCTCTCTATTTCTCTACCCATGTGCCGTGTTACTCCATTTGATCGACCTCTCTTGGCCGCGATTAAAGCACTGCCAGAGATTTGCTACCGGTGAAAAAACCCTGGCTGGGGATAATGACGAAAATACGCGAAGCTTTGTAACGTTATTGCTAATGTTCTTTCTCCGTCTTTCTCATATCTAATAGAAAAAGAAAGAAAAAACAACAGAAATAATCGTAAACTCGCCAATATTATAATACAATAACACGATACCGGCGAAGAACCAAAAAATACCGAAAGCTCTATGAATATTTCACGGACGTTAATCGTATTTTCGTAACCAAACGCAAATCCATTGGTAGCCCCCTTTTGTTCGCCGTCGCTTCGGTAAATGTTTCACAACTATTTGACGATTTCATGCCCTTAAACGTTTCGGAGGCTGGCGTCGCGGTGCGTGCCGATTACCCCGTAAAAGCGCGTAAAATCGACGACCCCGCCCCCCGCCCTCCAATGACCGAGCAGTAAAAATCCCCCTAGCGTTTAACGAAACCGGGCCGCCGCGGCTCGTTGCCTCGTGAATAAAAACCAGTCGACGTAAAGGTTTCCAACGGTGGCCACGACACGGCCACCAGTCCCGTTTTTCTATCGCGCGATCGAAACGCTTATTTCCGGAACGTCTTAGGTCGCTGACAAAATCATGGCTTTCGTTTTATCGCTTCGAACGTATATTCGTTTGCGACCCGGCCCGCGACATGGGCGGTTTCCAAAGTGGAATGGTTTATTCGGTGCAAGGGACAGCAACCGAACAGTCATTAACGTTATTATGCGCCGTGCTGTTTGTTCAGGAAGCTTAGGCTTTATATAGACGTGCTAGACTTCGTATAATCTGGTATTAATCGTTTTTCTTCGTTCGAGAGAGTGACGGTTCATTTTTTATCCGAGACGTCTTTCCGTGTCTCGTGGTCGCTTAATCAGAAGTAACTCAAAAGTAATATTTCTTTGAAGTCAAGGCAGTTAACACGTACGTTACTACGGCGAATTGAAGAACGGAGAGATAGAGAAATATTTCCTACGGTATAATTAATAATCTTTAATAACAATATTTTTATTCCAACTATGAGATCTGTTTCTTTCATTTTTCTCATCAGGCACCTCGGTTATATATTCATTCGCTTTGAAATTAAATCTACGCTACTCTTAAATCACATACGTGAAGCTGCTAGGAAATCTATTATTCAATTACAAGTGCTATTAATATCCGATTATGCAACTTTCATCACGTTAAACATCGTGCATTTTTACTCTTCGTTCGCTTACTGTTTCTATTGCGATGCTTGTTTACATTTCTAATTTGTTTGTTTATTTACGTTCCTAATTTGTTTGTTTACATTGCCAGCTAGTTTATTTACATTTATCATTTGTTTATTTGCATTTCTATAATCACATAGCAAGCCGAAACCCAATATTAGAAAATGAGTTCAATATTGTAACTGCTCGTATCGAAATATGTATCGTACCCGCTTGTACCAAACAGTTAATAATGTGTACTTTGTATAGAAGATTAATCACGTAGCACAGGTGATAGCGATAACCAAACTTGTTAAGGACAACAGAATTTAAGATGTATCGAAAATAACTCGATCGTCGTTTCTCACGACCGACGAAGCGGATGAAAAAGGGCGATGCCGCTCGATGCATCGGTCACTGTCAAAAAATCACCACCACGATCGCGGAGAACCCCGTAGAAGAATCGCGTCCAGCAGAAAAAGTGGAAGAACGGACACGGTTGCCGAGAATTTCTGCTCGATCGGTTTCACCGTGGCCCGTCCGTCTCCTTACTGGCCGCGGCTGCACGCGTACGGATGGGGTGACATCTCATTAGGGAGACAAATTGCTTCACCTCTCGACTCCCTGTATACCAGCCCCACTTTCTCGCTCCCTTTCTCTCTTTCAGCTGCTATTCAACACAGAGAGAAGAGCTCGACGGTGCTCTCTCTATAAATAGATACTAACCACTTTCCCCTGGCCCCGGTGTGATGCGCGTGGAACGCGTTCAGAATGTGCAGAACGCGTGAGCTCTCACCGGCACTGTCCTATCGGAACCAGCCGATATCTGCTCGCTCCTCGAACGATCACACCGAACGTTCGATTCGTCGTTGCCTGGAAGCAGCGCGCAGTGTATCCAACCGATCAAACGTAAAACCGTACAGAAGGAAAAGGCAAAACAAGGATCGCAAGAAGAATCACAGAAGAGAGGCAGAGAAGAAAAGAGAAGAACTCGAAGGGGAGATAGAGGTGGCGAAGCGGCTGCGGTCGGTAGCCGGCGGCGGCGTAGAAATGTATTAGGGCTCGCATAGCTAAACTAATTGGTTAAATCTGTTGGGCCGCATAACTGGGAGGCTAATTGGGTGATTTCCTGACAAATTATATCCACCCCGACGACTACGCCTACTCGGTAGCGGGACCGTTTGTCACTTGACACTTTGAAGAGGCGAACGTCCAACGCAACGGGGAGGAGGGCCGAACGAACGCGTCGGGAAACGGGGGCGGGAAGGTAGGAAGAAGAGGAGGTGGTGCGCGGCTAAGACAGAACTGTCCGGGTTTATTCGCACCAGGGCCGACTTGACGCGGACTTATAGACTCGTTCGTTTACATTGCCAGCGCGTGTACAGCGTATTCGCGTTTTTGTCCCGTCCTTTCTCCACCGTTTTCCCTCGATCCGAGCGGCAACGGCGTGCGAAGATCGTCCAACGTCGTCCCGCCCCCGCCATCGCCCGCGCCGCTTTCTGATCTCCAGTGGCGCGAGGAACGGAATTATTTTTACTAACGAGCCGCGATGGGCCGCGGCCGTAAGTTTCGCGCGAAATTGCCACCGACCGCGTCGTTAATACGCGTACAGTCGTTAAGAATTCAGACGTCTCCGGCGTCGCGGCGTTCCGCGCGGCGTCACAGAGACGCGCGGACGAATTGGAAGTTACGAGACGCGTGTAGTGGCCTTTGTGGTGACTCCGCGGACCTTTTTCCGTCACCGACTCTGTCGACTTTCTACGTACCTACGTACGTCCAGATTTTTATTCTCCTTTTTCGTGGATGAATTAAAATCGAATCCGCGAGTCTCGAGATTTCACTAACTGACAGACTGACGTTTAAAAGAGTCGGAAGTCGCCATAGATTTAAGCAAACCCTCGGACGAGTACTATTCGTACTTGCATGATTATTACAGTCTATTCGTTTATCGAATGAGCGATCGTTGGAAGTTTAATGGGTGGTCTAGTTTGTACAACATGTTGTACCGATGATCATAGCTTACGCCATTAAATAATTGCTCGTACCGTCTCGTTATAAACTCAGTATCATTTCCCGCATTCGAAACGCGCCAGGGACTATTTACAAAGCGGGCAACCGCAAAAATAGCTTACACTCCGGCAGACGAATACACTCGCTTATCCGAATACAGTTGCGTATTATATTCCCGCGAATTATCACCATCAAACGTTTTACCCTTTGTGTTCATCCTCTTGTCTCGTTTAATAGCGTTGGTCGTACGTCTTTAAGAAGCGAAATGGACGGTCACGTTTGTTTGATGCGCTAGCGAGCGTTATTCACAATGTACGATCTCGTCGAGACGATCTAAGACGGATCAAGGTGTAATTCGCGGCAGATGGCACATCGCCCGGAAATTCATAGCTGTCGGCCTGTTTAACCACGCACTGTACCACTCCCGTGAAGATCGCGACAGTGTACGCCTCCGGTATCAAGCGGTTTCTCGAGCGAAACGTGCAAAGTGGTCGACTAATCGAGCGCCGTTCGAATTTTGGCGACGATTCGAGGCTAATCGGTCGCATTATCGAACCGATTCGTTACGCGGTCCGATATCTATGCTCGTGACACCTTACGAGCTGACAAAGATTTAACAGATTCTTTGGAATGTCTCATAGCTGTCGATAAATCGCGGTAACGACCGACGTTGGAGATCTGGAAATATCGTCGTATCTCATAGACGATTGAACAGGAAAGGTTGCTGCCTCGATTCGAACAGCGTTTGGGTATAATTCAGTTTATAAAGATTCTTGCTCGATGTTCGGAATTTATGTTGTAGAATAATACAGAATGGTATAAAAATAATATCATTCCTTTCCAAGAGCCTATCTTTCTCGAGAAATTCGCAATTGCACGACTTTTCGGTCACTTTGCGCTCATCCAACGATCGCAGTAGCTACACTCTCATCCCAATCGAAGACGATTAAGAAATCCCGTGCCATGGAATTAGAAAATTCTCTGGGCGAGTTTCACGCGGCTGCCGGTCCATTGGGCGCGAATTAAGGCTCAATCACGAGCGCAAGAACTTCCGCGGGCCGATCTGCGTCGAGCGTCAGCACGCAGATCGTAAAAGACACGCTCCTCGTCTCGTTTAGTCGGGCAAGTGGATCAGATCGCAGTTAGGGAACGCAAAG
This sequence comes from Bombus bifarius, assembly GCF_011952205.1. Taxonomy (NCBI): domain Eukaryota; kingdom Metazoa; phylum Arthropoda; class Insecta; order Hymenoptera; family Apidae; genus Bombus; species Bombus bifarius. The sequence continues at coordinate 4,297,980 of NW_022884373.1, forward strand.
GAGGGAATCTTTTAATTTGACGCACCATAAAGCACGCCTAGCCGGTTTCCATGGGATCCCCGGCCTCTCGCCGATGGTGTGACAGTTGGTACCTATATTGTATATGATATGGTGCGCGGCCCCCATGGGAGGTCACGGGTGACACCGTAGCGTGTCGTATCGCTGCAATAATAACGCGTAAGCGATACCCGAGCTCCGTTCCCCCGCGTCTAATGCGATATATTATATATGTACTGGCGACCCTTTTACCAGCCGTTCACCATTCGAGTACGAGGCATCGCGTAATCACCTCCTTTGGGCCCTATTCGACGCTTCGCACGCGCGTCCTTTGGAAATCGTCCTCCTCCTGCCTTGACATCGAATTATCCGGAAAGCTGTGTCGTCATTAGGTCCATTATGATCCCCGTTACGGGCATTGTTCCCGTTACGCCGGGTACGCGGCCTCTGGAATATCTTTGGCTAGCCCGAGACTCTGCGGGGAAGCGTAAATTGTCGCAACCTGTCCCGGATACGCTTAATCCCTCCGACTCGATCCGATTGGATTTGCCGAATGGACGTTGATACAGTTTAACGCTTTTGCGGATACTTAGAAGTTTTTCGAGGTATTTAGGAATCGTCCATTTACGGTCGAGCTTTTTGAAGAAGAGGTTTACGAGTCTATCGTGAATGTACATCGTCGCTGAGAGGAATCGTAGCGACTAATCGATTTGATTTGACGATCCAATTTGAATTATCATACGGTGAACGGTATGGTAAGAGATTTTTTTTCTTATCCCAGCGTACCGTGGAAATGGCCATTCGTCTCGTTCGTTGAAACGCGATTAGGAAGTTTTAGAAGGATTCGGAATTTTATTTTCGAGGTGTTGGAACAGAAGAAAAGTATTAACGAATCGATGGAATTTCTGATTCTTGCGAGCGCGTTTTCAATTACGTTTCTATCCGCTAATAATGTCAGTCGAGTGCGCAGCAATAATCGTTTGAAAACGAGCTTTATTAAACAAAGGGGGGCTTAGTAATTAACATCAATCGATGCTCAATAGTCTATAGAAAATGTTAATTGTAAACCGGTAATCACCAACAATTAACGCTTACGCGATTACGCATTAAAAGTCACCGCATTGTGCCGGCTGATTACGAGCTTGAGCAAAATGATACCGCAAAAGTACCAACACGTCAAAAACTGTAAAAACGGTAAAAACTTTCCACCTTTCTCGCTTCTACCATTTTCCCTCTGCCTCTTTTTTTTTTTTTTTTTTTTTTTTTAGTTCTTTATTCGAGTTTCTCTTCAAAAGGAACACGGAACGTCAACGGGGAATTATGCTTCTAATTAAGAGGATAATTACCTCGTAGAAGAAGTTCCATCGGAAATAGAGCAGCGGCCTGCGAGTATCTTAACGTAGTTGTCGCTAAGGTTACTGAAGTATAACGATCATACATCATTCTGTTCGCCACGAACCTAATTTCCGCTCGTGTCACGCGTAATTTCATCTACTTTTTCACGACTTCCCCGATCTCTAATTAGGGATAAACGATCAATCACTCGCCTCTGGAATGAATCAAACTGGAACATTCTTAATGAGACATAGATCACGGATCGCGAGGCCGATACAATTCCATTAGTTGTTCGATAAAAAATTAAATATTCGTTCCTGTGTAACCGAACTCGATCGTATTTCAAACGCGAAAGGAGCTCGCGCCAATTGGCATTGAGGAACGCTCGGTATTTGCGTTTGAGAAAGCGATCGAATATTCTCGAATTATGCATGAAACGACTATAAGGGTGAATTACGTGGTATTGTAGTCGCAGCTATAAATAAACAAGTAAATAATTCTATTCTGTTTGCCGTGTCGGAAACCCATCGTTATTATAGATGGCGATATAATTCTTCGTACAATATTTCCGCGTGAAACAACTTTAAATACAGAATCGAGCGTTTTTTCTTTTTTTTTTTTTTTTTGATTTAAACAATCTAAAACCCCTAAAAGATATTCCCATACGAAGCCAGGAAATTCTCTTGTCCTCGCGGCAGGAAATCGAATCAATTAACATGCCGGCTAACGAGCTGTCGATCAAGTGGACCAGAGGCTGGTTCACGACCAAGCAAGCCGCTACCCTTCTTATCGAATCAACGGGCACGAACACGAAGCCGAACGCCATTATATCGATACCTGGGGAACGAGTCCGGGTAAACAGACCGCGGATGAACGCGGAGAACCGAGGAATATTCCAGTCATGCGTCACAGGGTTAAGGAGAGGGCGTGCTGGCCGCATTGATTTACGTAGAAGAGGACAGGACGTCGAGAGGGAAGACCTGGAGAGGGCCAAGAGGGGTGGGACACGCGCGAAGAGAGAACGAGAGGAACCAGGCAGAGAGAAAGGGAGTCGCAGAATCCGAAGCCACGTAATCGGAATAGTCGATTCCCAACCCCCTTACCTTACGTTCGTAGGCAGCCTCCGTTTCCCTCTTGCTTCTCCTCCTTCCACGTCAGGATCCATCCTCCGGCTCGGAGTCCTCCCTTCGCCAGGAGGTCGGATGCCTGCCTCCCTTTCTGACACCCCTTGGTCGCGTGGATACGTGGTCGAACCACCGCGAGGATACCGTATAATTATCGGATGCCAGGTAACTCGAACGCTCTCGGCCGGTTTTAATTGGCCAATTATCGTGGCGCGAATAGAAGTGGTGCCGTCGGTCCAGATAGGCGTGAAACTTTTGGGGTGGCCGGCGTACAACGAGCGACAACACAGCGCGACTTTCCTCTCTGACGAGTATCTTTTGGCATCGTTGGCCCTGCTAGGGGCCAGCTCGTAGGGAAGATCGAGGCCAACTCTACGTTTTCGTTCTATCTTTGTGTATACGAATACGTGTACGTACGTGTATATGGATGTCCAGGATGAGATAGTGTAGAATGTGTTTGTGCTTACGTGTGTGTGCGTGTGTGTGTATGCATGTGGACGTGAGCGAATCGTGGATCGGGATCAGAATCGGGAGCACGAACGGGCGCAAATTGGTCACGGCTGGTCTGTTCGATCTCCGTTCCAAACTACCCCCCGCCCCTCGACTCTCCTCCAGTTCTACCTTCTATCGTCCCTTCTCTCTTTCGCCTATCGTCTCTTATTCTATATTTACGTCTTTCTCTGGCGGATCGTCGACCGGTATCGTTCGGTCTCTGTCCCGGTTCACCCGATGTCTATCGATCTATCCTTCTCTAGCACCCACACGCCCTATGCCACCCTCTCGCTCCGCTCCTCCTTTTGCCGGTCTAGCCATCTATCTATCAACCTAGCTTGCTCCTCGACTCGTGCACCGTTTCAGAACTATTAGGAACGCTCGCCTAAACCCACATCACTTTGCCAGGTAGGGTAATCCGGCAGTGTGTTCACCTGCGACCTCGCAACCCCTTTCGTCCCCTAACCTATTCGATGGATAACAACCTGTTCTTTTCTATTCCTTCGTACATGATGATCCGATGATAAAACGCGTTTGAAAGTCGCACGTCGACCGTAACACATCTTCCTCTCTCACTTTCCTTGTTTCTCCACCGTGCACAAACACTCTTTGTATTTCTCCATTCGTCAGTATTCGTAAGAAAGCTTTTTGTCAGCGAGATAGTTAAACCGAGTAACGACGAGAGTAGGCACGTGCGGAACGGTGAGCGGCGGCCGCTACTTGGCTACATTGTCGGTGTAAATTTTTAATTAAGCTTTGGTGGCCGGCTGCAAATTGAGCTGCAGCCGGCGCGCCGGCATTCAATGCAGTAAATGCACCGTGCACACCGTACGTGTCATTTACGAATTAAATTAATTTGTTAGTTCTTATGCGGTGGCCGGGCGAGCCGGGCCGAAATAAATTTACGATAATGCTCATTAGCCGAGCGCGGCGAGCGCCGCGTCGAAAATTAGTCCGGCGGCTGCCAACTACCAGTGCCTGGAAAACCATCGCTCTCGTCGTTCCATCCGTCGATGCGCCAGCGACGCGCCGAAAACGATGCGATTACGCGATTCCCGTTCCGCCAGGAACATCTGTACGGCCGAAGTAAAACTCGTCCGATAAAGCGGCCGCGTAGGATTATAAATATTTGATCTGCTTCATTATGCTATCGATTCGCGACGCGGTCGCCGACTCGCGCCCGCCCCCGACCTATTATTACAGCTTATTAACGGTGGATCAGAGGAGCGAGCTTTTCAGCCGCTCTCGTTTCCGCCGCTCAAGGACTCGGAAATATACGTTTCAATCATTTAACTATTTTCCTATAGAGTGAAGTTAGGTTGGGGTTAGATATAGACCGATTTATATCTGTTTGCCATGGAATGATTATATTCGTCTGTCGTCGGTATTTACGGTTAATTAATAAAGCGGATTCAAAGCAAGATATATTTCATCTCACGCATTTGCCAAGGGCGTAAAAATCTGCGGATTTTTAGCACGAGTTCGCGCTTTAGGAATGCCGCTTCGAGACTGTTAAATATCCATTTGCGTTTGATAAATAGGAAAGCTTTCTGAAAAGGATCTGTAATACGAGACACGTCGTCCAGAATCTGTAACGAGCGATCGATATCAGATTCCAGGAATTACGCAATTTTAAGGCAAACAGAACATCCCTCGGGCCAATTAATTGGACCCTTAGCTCCGGAGAAACGTTTGCGTAACCTTTCAGTCGTCGTCGATCAAACTATTAATAGGACGTATCGCGATCGTCTCGCTTGATCGGTCATCGAATGATCCGGTCGATCGTGGACAGAGTTGGAGGAGGGTGGGAGGATGCCACGGGAGCGCGAGTGTCTCTCCAATTTCGTGGAAAGAATCGATCATCGCCGGCAGAGCAGCGGCGTCAATCTCGTCGAACGATTGTGCCCAAGCTAATTCGATGATGATCGGAGGGAAGCTTGCAACATAAACGCGAATCGAACGACAAACAAGGTAGAACAACGCGATGATGCGGCGCATCGAGAGAGAAAAAGGATGAAAAATCGCGACAGAAGAGGAGACAGAGACAGCGTGCGTAGAGGACAAAGGAAGAGAGAGTTGATTGGAGGAGAGGGAGGGCTCGGTATTGCAGGCTCATCCGCCGGTTACGTTCGATTGGCTGGCAGGGCGGTAGGCCAGCAATTACCTAAATGGTCGGGTAAACAATATCCGTGCGCCGAGTTAAGAGCGGCGGCGGTAGCAGCAACAGCACCAGCACCAGCAACAGCACTAGCGGAACACCGTGAACGGGCGACAGTAGCAACGGCAACGGCAGTAGCTGGTTCCTTTATCCGTCGGTCGGTTGGTCGGTCGACCGACCCGTCGACCGGTTGGTCGAGTAGCCAACCGTATAGTATTGGTTCTGGTTTACTCTCGTTTCCACCATGAACCAAACAAAGAACCACGGACGAAGAGACGAAAGAGCGAACGAGAAAGGAACAGAGTCTCCGTTGTATAATATGTACGCGTCCGTGTATACGTGTACGAGTACAGAAGGAGAGAAGAGAGATAGAGTTGGAGATACCCACCATAGCCAGAACGATTATACTCCCGGCACGATTACTGTACACAACGATCCTGGAGGCGCACCACGCGCCCCGCCCCCGCCGGCGAACACACCAAGATCATCGACAAACCCGGCAGCGTTTCACGATCACGAATACCGAGAGCGAGTAAAGCGTGCAACTCCTCCACACACATTCTCCGGGAAACGTTGAACGATGGCAACGTGCGTGGAGGGAAAAGCGTTCCTCCATCGACAGCGTCGGCGGCGGCAGCGGCGGCGGCGGTGGCGGCGGCGGTGGTGGTTAAATCAAAGACAAACCACTTTAGCCGGTCGGATCGCGGGACGGGCTGAGAGTGGGGTGAGAGTGGGCTGGATAGACGGTAGGAGAGGGAGGAAAGGTAGACTCTGTGTGTACATACCCGAGTATCTGGTGAAAGCTCGCTCGTGGGGCCGCGAAACGTCTGCACGCGGCTCCGTTTCGTGTTCGTGCCCATCCATTCAGTCCCGATGCCGATGTCTGAGTACGTCTTCGTATTCGTGTACGTTCGCGCGCACGTGAACCAACACACGCACGCGCACACCCACACAACACACACATACGAACCAACACTGATCGCTCGTGGTACCCACCACGAACAAGGGGTAGCACGTGTGTGCGCGCAACCCCCGCGGAACGCAGTTGTGCACGCCCCTCGAACCATACCGGAATACTCTGGTAAGCCAGCAGGGGTTGGACACGCCTATTCGAGGCGGAACAACACCCCACCAGAGGGTTCGTTGCTTTCCGCTGCGACGACGTTCCTACGACGGTTCTTCGCTACTAATAATACGCCGATATACCACCTATTCAGCCACCATGGCTCTACGTGGAAGTCCCGAGAGCAGATTTTACGGGACGCGTGCGGCTTTTGCCTACCAAAGACACTGCTAATCGCGCGACCGACCACGCTGATCGCTTGGACCCCCGGCGCGACGATATCTCTTTTTTCGCTCCCACACGGTCATCCGTGAACGTCGTTGGTTGTCCCTCGCGGTGCGCGGGCCAGTTCGGTGAACAAACTCGAGGCGTGATACTAACCGGAGCCGTCGGTGTATTTCGTGTAAGGATCGGGAACGGTGTGTAAAACGACAGTTGAGGAATTAGTGATGATCCACCTGGGAAAGTAGAATGTGATATTATCGTCGTCGGTGTAAGTGATGCCTCGAAGAATCAGGATGTTGCACGCTGTTTGAAAGATCGACGCGGATGTGCACGTAAACAAGCGCCGGACAAGTGTTTTCTAGCAACGAGACGGAATGGAGGATCGAGAGGTGAGGTAAAGAGGAATAACCGCGAGGGTTATGTGGAGGATGCAGGAAGGCAGGACCGTGTCGCCTTTAGGACCGGTCGTCCTACCGCGGGAGGAAGCGGATATGCGTGCCGGGCTCTCGCTACCGCCTCAAGAAAGGAGGCACGTGTTGCTCCACGTACGCACCAGCGAGCCTTTTGTGCACTACGACAACGTGCGTCAGCAACACTCGCCGTCGACCTCGCCGATCCTGCGATCCGTCGACAAGGATCAGTTCCACGAGATGGACGCGTCATCGGCCAGGGAGAAGAGGATAGACACCGAAGTCGAGGAAGAAGAAGAGCAGGACGAGGAGGAAGAGGAAGACGGGGAACACGAGAGGAACGTTTCCGTCAGGAGAAATATCGTCGAGGACGAAGAAGACGACGAGGAACAAGAGGAAGAGGAAGAGGAAGTGCATCCTGGGAATAGAAACGGAAGCTATCAGGAGGACGAGGAAGTAGAAGTGGACGTTTGTCGAGACGAAGTGGACGAAAGCAACCCCAGTAGCCCGGTAGATTTAACAGCTCCTTCGTCCAGGGGCGGCGGATCCGATCAGTTCCTTAACCCGTTCGCGAATCGAGGCGTGCATCCTTTCTCGTGTGTTCAGACTGGCGGACAAACCACTGGCCACGGGGCTCCTGTGTACATATCCGCGCATGCCGCCGCTGCTTCCACGGTGATGACTGTCTGTACATCCGGAAACGCAGCCCGAACGACGGGCACGTCGACCGGCAGCATCACCACGACTGCCAGCACCGTACAGGCGAACAAACGATGCCTGGCATTCTCCGTAGAGAATATCCTGGACCCGAACAAGTTCACCGGCGGACGCGTCGTTCACAATCGCGTTCAGCACCGACGACATCGGCGGGCCGACAGCGTGCACGAAGGTGATTAATTATCCGCTTTAGGATCTCCATTCGGGCTGGATATTTACATTTTCTTTGACGTTCGTGGATAAAGAATAAGAAAAGCTGTAACATTGTTTTGTCGTTGTGCGATAATCGGTATGCTTGGAAGATATATCGTCGCTGCTAGTACGAAAAATTAAGAGGGAGATTTGATTCGTTTAAATGGAGTTGACGAATATTGGTCGTCACGAATATCGTCTACGCGACAATGACGATACGCCAATCTATCACAGATACAATATACCGTCATCGTCTTCCATAAATTTCGTCTGAAAGATCGTCGCGACCGATTAATTGGAAAGAATCTGTCGCGTTCGAATGACTCGCAAAGTCTCCTAATCTCCGGTGGCTTTTTCTCCGCGAAGCTGCATGTTTATTGCTTCCTCCTTACTCGAACGGGTCTTCCTCGCCTTGTAACCGTTCGCCAAAACATGGCCCAGCGGGCGCTCTTTTTTCTTCGAGCGACATATGGACCTCGTCTCCCGCGAGATCCCATGATCTTGAAAGTGATTTTTTCGTCTTCGTAAACCGGGTACATCTTTCCTCCTCTTCACCGAACCTCGTGACGCGTGCTGTCTCGCTTCTTCCTCGTTCTAACTTTAGACGCTAGAAGGATAGCTTGTTCTCCATGCGTCTTGCAATTTCGCTCGTTTCAGAGTTATTTGCGTGTACGGGGATTCCGACAAAAGTGATGATGTAGACTCCTTACTGGGAACACGGGAACCAGACCGGTCAAACGTCGCGCAGTTAACGCAGAGGCAACGTTAGATGAATCTAATGCCATTCTCGCGCGACTCGTTCCGTCGTGATCCGCTTAAACGCGTCTCGCGTAGCCTTGAAACCATTTAATCAGCCACTCGAAGAAAGCAAATTCCATTGTTCGCGTCTAACCTTGATATCGAGCTTAATTCGTCCAAGTTTTGTACCGCCGATCGATTGACAGGTAAAAAATAACCGATATGTTCTTATTTATAATAAACGCGTCTCGCGAAGGCCCGAAACCATTCGATCGGACGTACACCGAAAGTAAACACCATCCTTGACGTCTAACCACGATATCGAAAGTAATTGATGGAAATTTTGTATCACTGATCGATTGATACGAGAATAACGATTAGAAAAAATTCTGATTTATAATAGACAAGAGTGAAACAAGGACGGTAGAAATTCGCACGTTTATTAAATTCTTTCCCACAACAAGCGATCTAATCCGAGCGGGCATCTGCCGCGGAAAGCTTATCTTCTCTCGATGATCGAATTGAGAGTCCGCGCGCCGAATCCCAATTTCACAGTTGACTTTCGAATTTAATGGAGTCTGGCGGACAGATAAGAGGAAGAATCCCGGGTACCGATAACGCGGTAGGAGAGGACGAAGAGGGTGAAACGACGTAGAAACAGAGGAAAGGAACTCACCGTTGGCTGATGTAGGGGGTTATAGACGCGGGGAGGGGGTTCGCGAGGGCGGGCTGTCGGAGCGTGACAAATTGCTCCGCTAATCTGCGTTAACCAGTCCTTGAACCCCATCATTATCGTCCCTTTATCCCGGTACGGGACACTGGCTGCAAACGAAATCAACCGACGCTGTGGACCGCATACGTCTTCGACCTCCGAAAATCGGAAAAAACGATCCGATGGACGCGAAGGAAAGTCTGTGGATGGACGATGAGAGGAGAGAACGGTATAACGAAAGAGCGAGGCGATTCCTTGGAGGATCGATCGTGGCGATGAAATCGGGATTACACGATTCTCAGGCCATCCATCTTCCAGGGTGGTCAGGCCACCCATTAAAAGTGCATCAGAGCCAGCCGGCCGATCGGTGAAATCCGTTTCGACTGCTGCTAGCGGCGAACGGTGTCCGCCCCCATGGCAAATCCGGCGACGGAATAATATCGTCGGTTGTTATGATAATCGCGCAGCATCGCGGCGTATCGCGTCGCATCGCGCCAAGCCGCCCAGAAAATTGGCTCTTCTGCATCATAATGACTTCTCTCTCTCCCTCGTTCCCTCATCGTCCCCGCGTTTCATCCCGCCACACTACGCCCTGTCCCCCTTTTGCACATGCCACCGATCGTCGTCGGAGAAGTTCTCTCTCTCTCTCTTTCTCTCCCTCTCTCTCTCTCTCTCTCTCTCTTTCTCTCCCTCTCTCTCTCTCTCTCTCTCTCTCTCTCTCTCTCTCTCTCTCTCTATCACCCCTTCGAAAGACTCGGCGATTCGAAGTCTCCTGGATTTTCCGCTAGATTTCTAGAAAAATTGTAATTACCGGCCGCTACCTCGCCGTTAGATACCGTTAAACGCCACTTCTTGTGTTTTTCTTATCGAGACCGGCTAGATGGTATCGTCGCCGCTCGTTAAGAGACCGATTCCACTGTTGTACCGGTCGAGCCATTGTTCCTAGACTGCGGACGCGTCGCATTGTTCCTGCACGGGGAAATAATATGATAATTGCTCGTATTTTCCCGCTACCTCCTCGCGATAAGGATAACGCGTGCGAAATTTGTGGCCACTTCAAAATAAGAAAGTACAAGCTCCTTCGTAATGGTCGGGGAGGGTCGTTGGAAGATAAAATTCAGAGAATCGCTTTTTAGACAATGGAGTGTAATATAGTGGACTTGTTCAACGGGAGATAATTAGACTACAGCTAACGAGAACAATCGTGTCGAGCCTGCTGTTTAGATCGTCGCTAACGAAAGCAATTTCGACCCCCTACAGTATCCATCAACACCACCGCGATATTTCCAACCCCACTGATTTTAGACAAGTGACCATATGTTTCTAACCTCTGGCTTTGGCTTTTACGAAGCCGTATGTACGAAAAACCGAGATGATTATTCAACTCCTACCATCCATAATCTTGGCTGTCGGCTAATAAAACAAACAGCACCGTTCAATCGAATCGATCACGATCAACCGGCTCGTTTATCTTTCCCCGTTGACTGAGATTCACACCGATCTCAATATCGTCCGTGGCGTCGAGAACGTTTCTAGGCTTCGATCCAAGAGACACGTCTCGCACGCTCTGCCAACGTCATCATCGGCGGCGATCCAAAGGGGAGTGCGCGCGTATTCCCAGATCGCCGCGCTCGTTGTCAAACTCTGTCATTGTGCTTAATGAGGAAAACCGAAATAAGTGTTCCTGACTGTGTTGACGTCCCCTGTGCCCCCTTACGGTGCCCCTGGGGAAGCTACAACCCCCGCGATCGGTTCCCCCGCGTTGGACCCGTGATCATGCTTAATGAAGAAGATCTAAACAAGATAAATGGTTTCGAGCGGCGGTACCGCTATAAAAAGTCGATAAACGCGATAAGAGGCGATTCATTATGGATGCGTTCGAACTTAATTGACCGAGACGCTTTATAACGGTATATGTCGGTGTCGCGTACGATCGATTCGGCGATCGTCAATTACCAAGATGCATGGAAGATAGGTCGATCGCATGGCTCCAAGTCGCTGAAAAATTCATCGTCTCGCTTTTTCCCTGAATAATCAGAGAGCAAAGTAACCCGCGAACACGAGATCGGTCAGCATGAAAAACGTAGTAGCACCTGGTAGCCGATGAAAAGAGACGATCGAGGAACAATATAAATTACGTGATTCAATTAGACGCAATCAATCGGAGCGTACACACATATAGGAAGAGAGAAGGAAAAAGGGAGAGTTGTAGCCTGTGGCTCACGGTGTAGAGCTGAAAGATACGAGGCCGGTGGCGGAAATAGGCAAAGAAAGAGGAAGCAAAGGAGGAAGAGAGAGATGATAGTCGGTCGGCGGCCTGTACGACGGGGCAAGAACGATCGCGCGTTAACGAGATACAAATCCCATTACGGCGTAAACCTTCTCGATCCGTCGCCCCCTACGGACTTGCAACCCCCAGGCACAGTGCTAGGCTACGGGCTATGGGCCACGAGCCACGCCAATTCGGATAAAGTTCCACCGTCTCGCTCTTTTTCCTTTGCTGCTCTCCGTGTATCTTCCTCTCTTCTCTACCGATACACCCTGTGCTGCTCCTGTCCTCTCCGTCCGTCTCTTTCAATCGCGCGCCACTGCCAACCTCTCTCCTTCTCTGTCTCTGGTTTTATCCGGAAACCTACCCCACCCTCCTCCCCCAACCTCCCAGGGGCGCCCCAGCCTCCACGGACCAGAGCCAGGGAATATCTGTCCCCGGGACATCTGCGTGCTGATTGAATCTCCAATCTCCTCTCTCATTGAGCGACCGATTGGCCGCTCTTTCTCTTTCCCTCGTTCCAGGCGGCCGGCTGGTCGGTCGCTTCCTCTCTATGAGTTTCGCGCGTTTCGATCGTTCGTCGGCTAGAGAGATCGGTTGGTCGGTCGGTCGGTTGGTTGGTCGGTTGGTCGGTTGGTCGGTCTGCCAGTTTGCCCTATCGTCGCTGGGATATCTTGCTTGGAATACCTTTTCGCGATTACGGTGTCTCGAGCAAACAGAAATTAAATTAAATGCGGCACGATACGCGGGACCAGCTTTTGCGGCCGCACCGACGACACGCTCGTTAAACTGATTGCCGTGGAACGTAGCACGGCCGCGCGTTTCGAACCCTGTGACTGCGGTTCCGCGATAGCGGTGATGGGATGAAAGGGTTCCTACACGAGGTTGGGACTTCGATTTGGTTATACACTCTTTCGCCTATTTTCCGCTCCGATAAATGGAGATCATCTTTTTTTTCACTTTTTCCGTATAATACGGTATCGAATTCGAACGGCGCATCTTCCGCGTCTCGATGTGAGGACAGGGTGTGAAACAACGGCCGGGATCGCGTTACCGCTTTGTCATGGGTAAACCGACACTCGCGGCGCAATTTTATACCCCCCGTGGTGTAATCAATTTTCGTCACACAACACCGTATCGCTTTCCTTGCTACGGCAATCTTCCTCCGCGAGACGTTCCCCGCCGCTGATCCTCTGGTGTTATTGCTATTTTCAGATGGTGACTCGCGGGGCGAGTTCGCCTGCGGCAGTGGCCAGGAAGACGAGGAGGGCACACCGGACACGGGGATGGAAGACATGGACGAGGACCCTGACGAAGAGGACGAGGACGAGGACGTGGAGATGAGGGTGACGGATCAGGAATCCTCGAACGCTGGCCGGGAGAGTAATACCACCACAACGAGCAACGTTCCATCGTCGAACTGCAAGAAGAGGCAGTCCTCCTCATCCTCGTCGTCGTCCAGCAGCGTGCAAGCGCAGGGTTGCCAAGGTCAAAACCAAACCAGCCAGAATGGAACCAGCGGAAGCGGTGGCACAGGAGGCAAACCTAGAAGAGCCAGGACTGCGTTCACGTACGAACAGCTCGTCGCTCTGGAGAACAAGTTCAAGACCACTAGATACCTGTCTGTCTGCGAACGTCTGAACCTGGCTTTGTCCCTTTCGTTAACGGAGACCCAGGTGAAAATTTGGTTCCAAAATCGGCGAACCAAATGGAAGAAACAGAACCCAGGACTGGACGTGAATAGTCCCACGGTGCCCACCACACCGCCACATCCTCCGCCTTACGCGCCTGCCTTCCTGTTCGCCACGCATCCTCATCAACACCCGCTGCCACACTCGCACACACATCCCCATCCTCACGCCCACGTCCATCATCCGCCGCCCGTGCCACCGCCGCCACCTGGCTATTATCACCCAGCCGCGCCACCTTATCCTCCGACAGGGCCGACGTTCTTCGGTCATCACCTATCCGCCACCACCGCCACGGCGTCCGGTCCTCCACCCACCTCCACGCCATCCTCCACGGGCTTGGCATTGTCGACGCATCCACATCCGCACACGCATCCGCACGCGTAGCGAACTCGACAATCCATCGCGCGGACGTCGTCTTCGCCTTCGTAGTCGTCGAGGTGTGTGCTGGTTGGTTCGACGTTGAGGTCTTGAGAAGTGCAGATTATCGATGAGGAGAAGAGAGAGAATGTGATTGGTATGAAAGAGAGAATATTGTTATATATATATATATATATATATACGTTTTGAGTATCGATGGCGTTGCGGCGCATTGTGTAGATGGATATTTGGATAAAATAAAGAAGGACGGGGGTGAAGAGACTGCGTTTGGTAGGTGAACGTAAGAAGGTGGGGCATGTAAGATGGTGTATGATAGAGGTTTGCGAGTCGCTTTAATTACGTCGACCAAGTGTCTCCTGCGGATTTTGATTCTAGCTTCGTTATTTGTAGATACGTCTTACGTTATGTCCTGAGTGTCAAATTCGTCGAGATCTGCACGAGACACTGTTATATAAATGTATATACCGTGGCGAGAGAGACCACCAATTCCGTTCTTCACCTCCGGGCAGCACCATCGAGGACTCGAACTAAAGGAAATACGCTCTCTGGCTCGTGAAAGTAAAAGTCCGTAGGTTCGAACTCGGATATTTCGTCCGTAGTTTCCACTTCGTGTCCGTTGATCGTCGCACATGGGACGTTTTCGATAGGGTAATCGGTTTACGCGGGGTGAAGTGCGGAAAACGAGCATATCTCTTGGAGGATATTGTCGGGTCGTTTAAAATTCGTCAGCATGCGAGAGAGAGGGGAATCCGTCGGCCAAGCGGTAAGATAAATACGCGGTGATACGCGGCCGAAGAATAACAGGCGCTCGATTACAGCTCCGCGCGTAAACCGCCCCCCTTCCCACCCCTTTTGGCTCGGGTATAATTAAAAAATTAAACGAACGGAGCAGCGAGCGTCGGCTTATTTCGCATTTCGACGCCGATATTCGCGATGACGTTTGTATACGGGCAACGATGACTGTGAAACATGAGTGTAACCAGAGGAACGAAGACAGAGCGAAAAAACAAATGAAAAAGGGGGGAAACGTGAAATTAAAGAGCTGGAATCAAAGCTGTACTTCTCGTCGAGCGGAAACACGCGAGCCTCGTCGTTTCTTTTTTTTTCGCCACCTTCGTTGTAACATATGTCCGTTGGTCGCAGCAAATGAGAGGCCCGCCTCCCCTTTCCGTTTTAAAAACGAAGTAAACTTCATCAAGGGGTTGCGAAAAAACGAAGAAGAAGATGAAAAGAAAGGAGAAAACGCCGGTAGCTGTAAGGTGTGCGTGAGAGTAAACGGAAGAGAAACGGTTGGCCGGGTGTGTCTGTTGCACGTCGCGAATGGATGAGCGCGAAAGGATTTAGCGAGCAAATTTTTTGTGCTGAACTGCAAAAAACTGAACCACGTCGGAACGCAGTGGAACGTTCCTGTGTAAAATAAAATACCGTACGTTACACTCGTAAGCCTTTGCCAGTAAATACACGCAGATTATCCCATACAGCATACGCGCAGCACCAACGAAAGATCGATCACGTCTGTACTCGATACAGGTGCAACTGCAAATCGAGCATACTTTGTCTATTATGCGTTCCCATTTTCAATGATCCTGTAGAATCATTGTTATCACGAATCCTCTTCTAAGTTTGACTATTATACGCCCTCGATTTCAGTTATTCTATGGAACCATCGTTGTCCGTTTACGTGTACTTTACGTATTGCGTGTTCCAATTTTCCATTACTCTATGCGACTCGTCATTGCAAAATCCTCGAACTCTATATTTCTCTTATTTTCGCTCGACTATGTCCTTCCATCCTCCAACCTCTTGAATAATTTTCCTTCGTGAGAAACTACGTATCCCGAAGGTTTTCGTACTTTTGTATAAAACAACTAACATCTCTCGAACCATTCTAAAGTAATTTTTAATCAATTTCGTGGGACTGAAATCCTAATCGTCCCTCGGGTCGGACAGATTCCGTCCGTTTTTTCTCGATCAACCCTCGTTGCGAGGATAATCGTTTAAACGGTGTTACATGTACAGCCAACGTTTTCGTAAGAAATGGAAAGACGACGAACAAGAGGAGAACGCTAAGTGAGTCGAGCCATTAGAACCGGATGGAAGAAGAATATTCAACGCTTTGAGCGGTTACTCGTCCAAACTCATCCAGCCTTCCACGCACGGCTCGTGATATACAACGGCGGTTTGTTGTCGCCCATCCTCAAGGCAGCCACGTTCAATTGACGGAAAATCGCTCGCGCCTTGCTTTGATGCCGAAATTAGAAGACACGAGGCGGAGCTCTGATTTGGTCCGCGGTAAAGATGCGAATATAGACTGCCTGTGGGACAATGGCGGACCATTGACACACAGAAATCAGTATCTTTATGAATCAGCACAGTGATTCGCTTGTATCGTTTTCTTCTTTTACACTACTTTTTATAACGCGTTTGCTTACACATTCGAGGTCAGTCTGGTTAATTTGAAATCGACGAAGTACCACATGTATCTTGAAACTAAAATTTTATAACTATTCGATATACAAGAAGTTATCAAAAATCATCACACGAAAAAGGGATAATAGAGGAAAATTGTGGGAAAATAAATTTAGGTAAAAGATGAATATGAATATAATCTATCGTTAAAACTTTGAAACATAACTAACTTTAAAGATCGTTTTGTAACGAGACACCGGTTTTAAATGGTTTAAATGAAACGTCAGAATTACGGACAACGGAAAGTTTCATTGACACAAAGCCAAACGCACAGTGTCACGTTCGAAGAACGATCCGCGTCTAGCAATTGAAAAATAGCTGTTCATCGACGAACAGCTAATATATCATTGGAAGCGTTATATCTCTAACGCCTATTAGTCATCCAAGTTAATGAAAATGATATTTTGAATGGTCGGTGTATGCTGGCCCAATGGAATTTTTCCACCGAACCATCCGACAGCGTGAAATATTTTTATCCATCGTTCGTGGCCGCGGCAACATACGGGTGCAAATCAATCCAGAACACTACACGTCGGCGGCAGAAGTCATTGTAATCCCAAATACGAATCAATCGGCGTTCGTATTACAGGAATCAGTGAAAAATCGGGGGTAGCGAAAATTAGCCTTATCAGACTCACGGTCCGTTCAACCGGAGACAATGAAAAAGGCCGCATTCCCCACGCCTCGGTCCTTCGTTTCAGGCCTTCGTTGCTTTATCTCGACCCTTCGAAACGACGGTGTTATCAAGCCAGCAGCCAGGAGGAAGTTAGATCGACGCGAACCGTAATGCGAAAGGAGAGACGAAAAGAAAGTGGCCGTGGGTTAAGGGAAGATGATCCGAGAGGGTAGGTGAAGGCCGATGGAAGAGAACAGAAGAGGCGGCTGTCGCTCGGCCGCCGGACGATTCTCTCGAATTAATTCTTAGGGGTGGATTTGGAAAGGGGCTGCCACCGCTGCCGCCGCCTGTAAGGGGTGTGAGTGGAGCGAGTGGACCGTGAAATAACCAACCCCCGCGCGACACTCGCGCACCCCACGTTCCGTAGCCCCGACACAGTGGCGTAACCTCGTCGTCGGATACCTATTCTCCCGTGTATCCTGGCGATTCTTTCTCGAGGACGTTTAACCTCGCAGCCGAGAACACGGATATAGACAGGGGGCGCTAATTAACGATCTGTCTCGGGACTCTTAGTGCCCCCGGACCCGCGTACTTCCGGGCTGCCTGGCTCATTAGCGTCGCGAATTAACGATTGATCGACGCTTTGAACTTGGGGAACAGAGGTGCTACAGGGAGACTGTTTTCTCCATTGAGCTGAATCAAATTTGTTTGTATAGAACGATACGAAGGTGACGCAAGATAAAGTATCGAACTGCGGACTGTTCGTTATGAACCATTGCCAACAACGAGTCTAATGGTATTAATCGTCGAAATTTAGACATAAAGGAATGACATCTCTAAATTTCGACACATAGAAAATTAAAAATTACAGATTATTTGTTATAGTTCGCTTCCACAATTCTTCGTAACAGATTCTAACAGTATCGAAACGTAAAGAGTGCTACGAGGGAAATACGTTTATTACGTTACTAAGTTTCAACGCTTATCGTAATTATTATAAAACGTTACTAGAAACGATAAAAATGATCTATAACGATTGACCCGCAATTTTGAATCTTGTCTCGTCAAAGAACGTCAAAAATCTGTCAACTGATCGACAGTATCAAAAATTTAGTTTCTTCGTTTATTTGATATTAATGCAGGTTTAAATTTACCCAAAAGAGCCATAAAAGAAGCCACAGAAATTTCCTCTTCGTACTTAGCTAAAATCAAAGAAAGTCACCTAAATTCTGAGTCTTTGTGGCGGCGCGTTTCCGCTTAAATCCTCCCGGCCGGCTCGTTATCAGCCGCGAGAAATTACCGTGAAAAGACACGCCGGCGGGTTAGGAAGTCGCTCGGACTAGAGTTACCAATTATCCACGGTCAACCGCCTATTCCCTTTGTCCCCGCCTTCGGTAGCTTCCGGTACACGAGGCGTGCAGCTCCGGCAACGCTTGTACTCCGATCCTCGGGATTCGTGTACGGATTAGCAGTTTGAGGTCGTCGAGTCGCACGCATCGGAAGCAGCAAGGCACGCCACTGCAGTCATCCTGCTCCACTTAAGCGTGTAATAGCTCAATAGCTGTCGTTCCCGTGTCTGCGAATACGACGAGGGTCACCATTGCGCGTGTACAAGCTCTGCCTGTATTTATAGACTCGCCTCCGACCGAAATACTTGCCCGAAAATGATGTTCTGTGCCCACGAGTGTCCTTCGTTCTTGCGAGACGTTTCGCAGAATCAGAGACGTTGCTCCCATTAATTGGTCCCGTCAGTTTGACGCGTTGACTATCACGGTAATAATAATATCGTCAAAGAAAAAGGACAACGCAAATACGATATAATATTTTGATAAAATTAAACGTTATAGCGAACTATATCTCTGTCTATTACGACTCGCAGGGCGAAATATATAAAATTCGCGTGAACCAATGAACGTGTTAACGAGACTGTCCTGCCTTGTACAACCGTGAAATAAGAATCGACGAAAGGGGTGTTTCGATTGGAATCTGTTAACTGAGTGATCGATCGAGGTAAACGTGGTAAACCTCCCATCGTACGAAACGTAGAAAAATTGGATTTTAAATGATAAATTTTTGTTTCAAGTTTCATACGAATTTCATGTGAAAGAATTGATAACATTTGCAGAATGAAGGCAGATCTTTGTTAACGAAAGGGGAGTTGGTAAACAAGCGGGAGTAAGGATACAATTGAGCAATATTTTCGCAGCATCCCTTGGCCGCGGAGGGGACGAGAGATAAAGTCGGTTCTTACGGTGGCGGCTCGATTCCGGGCTGTCGTAGTTAAATCGGATAGCAGGACCGTAGACGAACAAAAGCCTCCGCGAATCGATCGATTGGCTGCGAGGCGTTATCTTTCGCGTCCGCGCTTCTCTCTTTCCTTGTTCAACTCGCGCCGCTGTTTCCCGCCGCGATGTGGACGCGTCTCGCTTGTCTCGCGCTAGTGGAACGGAATCACCGAGGATTATGACGTTGCCAGTCAATCTTTTCTTCTCGAGACTCATTCACGAAGCTTCGCCGTGATTTCATGTAGCACGAATCACCAGATACTGTTTAATCCCTGAATACTGCAACGTAGAATTTCGCGAGGGCAATTTTACTACCGTCATATGTTGACGTGAATAAATTTGTCAATATTTTGGTTCTATATCGGTTAATTATTAAATGAATTAAATTGAAAAATTGATTGAAGATTAGCGTTGTATGTGGAAAAGGAAGAATGATTCCACAAAGATGGTGTAGTAATGACAAGCATGGTAGGGATGAAGAGAAAGATTGAAACAAATAGAATGAATAATGAGATGAAGGAAATAAGAAAAAAGAGAGGATTAAAGGGAAAGGGAGAAAGGATAAGAAAGGAACGAAATGCTTAGTATCTATCAATGCCCTGTCATTTACGACACAAAATAACTCGATATCTAGCTAATTTAGAATTTTTATCACCCCGTATCCGTCTCTAAATCTATTTTACAATATTTCAAACAAGATCTTCGACCCCTGCCGTTTCCAAACTCCTTACAGAAACCATTAGAACGTTTTAAAGTTTACCTGTAACGATAAAGTCAATCACGACTAACAGTTACTGTAGACGTTTAATCAAAGGAGTCGTCTTCAACAAGAACGATTTAAGTAAAGGTATGGTTCCGGTATGACCATTATCCTTTCGAGAATTTTACTTGCCAACTTGCTCGGTGGTCTAACCAAGATCATCTTGATTCACTTATAATCACGAATACGCTCAATAATAACCGATACTTACAGTCACGTGATTCAACTTACCGCACTTATTGCTACGAGTTCACCGCAAATTACCCATCCCCGTTCAATTACCATCGACATCGGAGCAAGTCGATCTAATCCTCGAGCGACAGCGTCGATTGATTTCCAGCCGAATGGAAAGACAGGCTGCCGCGAACGAAGCGAAGCAAAAGGGGTGGAGGAGGAGGGGGGAGGGTGGCGGTCGGAGTTTCGACAAAAACTGCCTGACGAAAATTGGCGAAACCGGCGCGGTGGCGGCGCGCGTGCAACCATCCACATGCACTTTCACCTTAGCGATCGGCGGAGTGTGTCGGTGAACGTGGTGGCTGCCGTATCTGCCTGCACGCATACACACGCACACGCGGCAAGCAGACTCATACACACGCAGCCGGGAGAACGGAATTCGGTTCGACCTCAACAGTGCAAACAGAAGCATTGATTTCACCGCTTTCAAACACCCCCTAGCAAAGCGTCAGTCGCTCGGGGTGGTCCCCGTCCGCGTATACGTGTACGTGAGAGACCTGCGCGTTCGGACGCGGCACTGGTGTGCGTGTGCAAGCCGACGAGGAGCAGGACGATCGCCCGCTCCTTGTCGCCGATGCGGTTCTAATAATAATGCTAATTGAAATCAGCACCGCCGCGAAAATCGACGCTGCAGCCCTTCGCGTTTCCACGCTCGAATTCCGAACACCTCGAATCACTCGGCCGTCTTTTCGATCTACCGTATGCTATGCGATTCCAATAGCTTCTTATGGATCTCCGTTGAGACACTAATATCAAAATCCGTCTACAGAAAGGATATTCGTAGAACGAGAAATACATTCTGAATCGTTCGACTAAGCCTGATCATGCGTAAAATAGACAATTTCTTAATCTTCCTTGTTACGAATCTACGAGATGAACAGTTTCTCAAGTACAGTCCGATGTTTCGCGTAAAGACCTCGACCCAAGGCATACCAGTCTGAATCTCTGAAATTGCTTTCTAACTGGATTAACACCCCACTATCAAAAGAAAACTTTACAACCCGCTGTATCGACTTTTCCCGCTAAGAAACCAAATTAATTCGGAAATGTATCAAGCCTACTCGAATATATCAAGCAAAATCATCCGTAAACCGAGGGATACCGATCCAAATCCTCGATATTCGTCTCTAACTAGATCGACATGCGTTCCAACCTACCACCATCAAATTCAGCCTATTTCCAAAAGAAGCATCGTCGTGCATCGAGGACGTCGACGAGCCTCGGCCAGAGGAACAATGAGCCACGTCCAGGCAACTCGTGCTCTCTGGGCGACCCTCCGCGCGCACACCTTTCCGCGAAGAAGAGAGCAGTCAGGGTGGCAATAACCCGGCAGCCGAGGGGATGTGGGTTCCAGCTCGGATAGTTGAGTGCCGGCGGGAGGGGCGGTGGAGGGTGGCCCGGGGGAAGGGGCGGCGAAGCGAACGTTTAATAAAAGATGCGCAGAGATAGCGCCATTACCCCGGCTTGCATTATTTACCGGTGCGAGGCAACTCTCTGGCCGCGTTCCGCCGCAGTCGCGGCGTTAGGTAGGCGTGTCGTGTCCAAGTGTGTGTGTACACGGGCTTCGTTCGCCCGTGTACGAACGCCACGACGACGCCAAATGCACGTACATACCTGCCGCCGTGTTCATCTACACCCGCCTCGTGGCGTCGTCTTGGTTACACGGACGAAGAATGGGGACGATCGCCGCGATGGAGATCGTTGCAACGATCGCTGATTTTGTACGATGATACCGTTCTGAAAGTATAAGAGATGTTTAGAGAGGAAAAAAAGAGGCTGTGTCGATGGTTCTGAAATATGTATGTCGAAGGGTGGTTTATTTTTGGGTGCAACCATTCCCGAGCATTTGGCAGATTGTTGATTTTCCTGGATGTGGTACATGACCTCCGATTCTACGAACTGTTGGAGAGTTTATCGAGACCCTTGCGAGGGAAAACAACTCTGGAGAATTGAGGCGATTCAATGAATGAGTTATTATCGTTATTAACGACAGAATACTAGATCGATGCCTTTCTTGAGGATATAATTGACAATAGAGGAGAAATTTTCTTACGATAGGAACAGGATCGGATGCTTCTTCGAAGCGTGTATGACGTTTTTAGACGTTCCTCTAATGAAAGAAAATTTCCCTCGAAAGGAAAACTTGCCCATTCTAAGAACCATATTAACTGGTTAATCCCGAGGAAAAAGTTCTCCTTCATCAAGTTGTCTTTGGTCAGACATCTAACATTCAGTCGGAAGCGTAGAATGGTTGCTTAACGGCGCGGTCGAAGAAAGCTCGGGCCGATTTCTCGAGAGCCGAGCTCGACGCGATTCTCTACGAGCAGAAGCCGTCGTAACGACGAACATTACTCCGGGGGTTGGAAAACACCGTTAATTACCTCCCCGTGGGCCGTTCGTTATCCGCTGGACCTTTCCCGGCCCACTGGTGTGCGGTTCGCCCAAATTGCCTTCTCACTTGCTGGGCGAAGATCGCTACGATTACGCTCGTCCGTTGTTCCTCTCTTCTCTCTGCACTTTGTGCTTGTTGTTTCGCCAACGTGTGCTCCCAGATGAGGAAACGGAAAGAGACGGTTGGTAAATAGACAAGGAAACGAATATCCAAGGTACATGGAACAACGAGGAGGAGAAGAAAGATCGCGGGGGTTGGACTTTACAACTGAGGGAAGCGAAGTGTAAGCGTGTACTCGAAAGGGATGGCAATTCGGGAGGAACCACGGGACTAACAGGGAAAACTCGGGAACTGTATGCCGCGGCGGGGAGGAGGTAACGACAGAAAGGGGGTGAGAGAAGAGATACAGCCACGTCAAGGGCAACGAGAGCCGAAACCACCCTCGGTGACGAAAGAGGAACGCGCAAACGGATGGAGGGAGAAAAGGCTGGAGAAGAGATTCGAGTGGCAAAGCCGGAAGGCGAACTTGACATTTATATCGGGGATTCTCGGCTTTACACCGAGAAGAACCCTTTCGAGTAGAATACCGTTGAACGGAAGACCGAATCGAAAGGGGCGGAACATTGGGGGAGGAGAAGCTTTCGGAGATCCTTCTTCTTGGACTCTCTATCTCTCCTACTTTCTTAGTGTCTCTCGTACCGCGGCAAATTATGTCCGGGCTGTTCGCAGTCGAGGAAGCTTCAATCGAGCGTGACGCGGTCTCCGTGGTAAGGAAAGTTTGCGTATCGATGGCGACCTTGCTCCGATGCACGGGGTTAATCGTTGCTTTCGTTTATGAAATCTTATCGAACCTAATCTTCGACCTTTCGGTAGATTCTTACGTGACAAGTCATTTTGCAATTTTGTAGATGTAATTGGAAAATAAATTGATGATAAATATCTTCGGTGGTACATCACGATATATCGGTGAGGATAGGTACTTGTACCTGTACTTAGGATTAGTCCTATGCTTGGTTCACTGAATTATCAGACTTACGCGGAACATGGACACGAAATCTCTCAAATGGTAATAATCATGTACCTACGACAATGCTCGAGTTACGTACATTTCCTATAATGGAACGTGTTGGGAACAAATTTCTCTGCACATGGTACGTATATTTGCAATATGTTCGGCGGAAAATATCATTTCCTTCCTACCTTGCATTCACGATAGATAATGAAAAATGCTGTGTTACAGATGAACGATAACTACCAACGAATGGTCATCGCTTACCAGCACAAGGGATGCGCCCTTAGTTGCCTGGTGCTGCCACCAGGAGGTGTTTTCTCTCATGGTAACAACCCCAGAGCAGGGGTGGCTTACCCTTGTTCAATAATCTACCAGAAGCGGATAACACGTTTTCTACATGTTTTAAATGTATTATCTACGAAACAAGAAGGGAATTTACCAATTCCGCAGCTTCGTGGCGTTAGTCGGCGAACTTTGAACGCTCTGGACAAACATTCTCGTACCCGTTGGAGTGCAGAGGGGAAATTCCGCGGAGCGTTAAATTTCGAACGTGGACACGTGTCGGAGGAATATAAATTTTCCGCGAAATTTTCGCGCGTGGCGTGATTCATTCGCGGTTCGCGTCGATAAATTACTCCTCGTTAAAATTCCTCTCTGGAAAAAGCGTCGTTGTATTACCAGCCTCGTAAAACAAAACGAGAAAAATAACCAGGAGAAACGGTCGTGATACGAAACAGAAACGGAAAGGGGAGAGGGAAGTAATCGATGGGAAAATGTTGGTATTTCCCAAGTGTAAACGGTTTCGAAACACCGTTAATGACGAACGCGATCGAGCCATTCATCCAGCGACGACAGAGCCGACGGAACGCGTTAACTTTAATCTTCCGCTTTATTCTAATGCGTCCGTTTGAAACGCGCCCCGTTTCCTTTCTCTCCGCCACCCTTCCACCCCTTTGCCCACCCCCGCTCCAGCGTTCTCTGTCGCGCTCTCGCTCCTTAGTCGCAAATTGGCCCCGGCATTCTTTTCTTTATCATTGAAAAAGTTTCTATTATACCGAGAATTTTCCCGTTCCGCGCGATACCGTCGTGAATAGACGATGTCTGCAATAATAAAAGAATGAAACGGGACAACGGGAAAGCGTATAGAGTTGCATAACAAGAGAGCAGTATCACGGAAAATCACGAACGGGAACGACAAATGCGTTTGGCGTGCCTCCTAATGAGGTCGTTTAGCACAGCGGTGAGGAGAGCCGGTCTCTGGAGGACCGTATTAATGAATCGGCCGGCTGAAATTGGTGCAGTGCGTCGCTAGAAGCGTACACATGATCGCACACGCGTATACACGAATGGCGAATGCTCGTATACACGTAGGTTGGCAAAGAGAGGAGCGCGTTAAAGGCGCGCCGTTTTCACGTGCAATTAGCCTCCTCATCGGAGGCGGATCGATGCCGCGAGGAAAGGAAAACACGGGCTCTTTTAGGGAGCTGGTTCTGTTCTACGATTGAAGACCAACCCCTTTTGCTGCGAGACAAATAATTCGCGTGAAAGGTAGAATTCGCACGACCGAGCCCCGATCGAGTTTCAATGGAGGAACGATTTTAAACGGTGTCTGGTGTTGGAAAGGCGAAACGAAAGCTCGCAACGGAGGCATTGTGGTTTTAGTATCGGCGAAAGACGCTGTTTTCACGGTTAATCTTTAGCCAATCTAGCGATACAGAAACGTAGCGGTATTGTTCGAGCAAGTTTTCGTATAGAATTCCGATCTGACTGTAAAACATGCCGGGGCGTAATCGAATCCGCAGCGGCCGACGTGAAAGACAGGGGGTGGCATCGAGATCGCGACAAAATGGCGGGGTTGGTGGAAATTCATAAGAATCCCGGCAAAGCCCGGGGATACAGGCAGCCGTGGAACGAGTACACTGCCTGTGAGCTTCATCGCCCGCGATTCCCCCTTTTCCGCCTCGCTTCGTTGCCGGGTGTCGTCGTCTGAAATAGGAAGTCCTCGGAATCCGCGGCAGCCATATCGCCGGTAAACCAACAGATTGGAGCTTGCCGCCTTAATGCCTCTTGCCTGGGGAACGGGGTGGGTGACAGGCCAAACAAATTTATAGGTCTCTTATCCGAAAGATACACGGGATTATCCCCCGGGTCGCGCGCGCGTTCGCAGTAGTTCGCGGGGGACGACGTTGGCTGCGGAGGGGGCGGTTTCGAGGGGTTGACTCCTCGGCGAGGCAGAGCTCGAAAAATCGTAAAAACTTTATATAACTCGGCTGAAGGAGCGAGATATTCAACGGCCACGATAGAGGGGGGATGGCGGAGAGGGTGGAACGAGAGACAGAAGCAGCGAAAGGTAGAGAAGGAATAGCGAGGCGGGGGTTGGCCGCCGTCGGATTCCCGTATAGAGGGGTGGCGAAGAAGGCAGGAAAGACAGTTACCAGAAGCCAGCTTGCGGAGTTTGTAGCCAAGGGTGGTACTGAAGCGTTTCAGAAAGAACGGGAAGGAAGAGAAGTCTGCGATCGGAGGAAGAGAGTGAGAGACAGAGGAGAAAGAGCCTGATTTGGGAAGGAGAAACGAAGATTATCGGGGCTGGAACAGAGAGAGGGAAGAAGAGGCCGTGGATGCAGAGGGCAGGGTAAAAGCGGCGCGTAAAGAGAATAAAACCGTGGGAGGAGGCAGGGAGAGGGAGAGAAGGAGGCAAGGGTCGATTCATTCTAATTCGGTTGTGAAGGCTACAGCTTGTCCAACAGCTCTGTAGTATCTGTAGGGTGGCTGCTGGCTGCCACTGTTGCTGCCAATGTGGCCGGTGTACTCCACTGTTTCCTCCACCTCTCTCCGTTGTCCTCTTTCCTCCCCTTTTCATCCCTCTTTTTCCCTTTCTTTCCCTCTATTTGACCCTCTCTACACATTCCGCTCGCCCCCCGGTCCTCTATCTGTCTCCAACGCCGTTGACTTCTCGCCCTTCGGGAAGGGAATATTTTTCAGGAAATTTCCGTGCCCGGATGGATACGCCGGGGCGATGATACTTGCCGGCGACGACACGGCCCACAGACTTTGTCGACTTGACAAATTGGTAGCGCCGTTGTCGCTTCTATTAGCGCGTCGCGAATGAGGATTTCTGGCCGGAACGTTCTCATCGACGATACCCGGCCCTTCCACCAACACGTAGTGCAGTCGCCCACGGTTCTCCACCGACTTTGTTCACCAATTAAGATAGACATCATTCGCACTGAGATTTGAGAAATCGTTGTTCTTTATCCGATCGAAAAGATGGTGCCAGCCGATTACCAGTATTATTTTCAACGGAGGAGATACCGCTTTGATTCGCGGTTCACCTTTTTCCATGGATACCATCTTTGCACCAGTTTTGACGAATTCGGTAGGACACGTCAGGACGATACGAAACGACCGCGATAAATCGGCGTCCATTTTACGAAGAGCGTATAAATTAAGGAATTTATGGGGCTTGGCGTTTCCTCGCCTTTCCAGTCGCGATATTTCCACACGAGTTTCGGTGTTGCTATGAAAAAGCAGAATTCTTTTTCGGTCAGAAGCGGAGGCGACGGAGCATCTCAAAGAGCTGTACGGAACAGGAGCATACGGCCGGGCTGTTTATGTCGATACAGGTACAATGTAGCCCCTTGCTGCTCGTTTCCGGCCGCAGTTCCTCCAATCTATCGAACTTCAATCCCCGTCGACTTTCCATTCTGCGCGCGGAAAAACATTCCCAGGGAAATTTCAGCGACCAAAAGCCCCCGACTCGGTGACAAGTAGCGCCATAAATAGAGTCGATACGACGGGATACGTCGTATTCCCGTTCGTTCCAGCGTGCCTTGCCAGTCACCCTGATATCTTTCTCTGCTTTACACCGAGCCCTGATCCACCCCTGAAAATCACCGTCAAGCCATCGATGGATGGATATCACCGGCAGAGTCTCTCTCCAACTTGTTTCAAGCTACACGTCGACGAGCTTCGTAAATAAACCGCCGTACTAAATAAAAATTACAGCGGTGTGCAAGGATCGACGAGTTTGACCGGAAATCATCTGAGGCGTATACACGCGCGTATAGTACCAGCCTGCGCTATACTCTTGCCGTGATTGGTAGTTGTTTTCTGTTCTGTTCTACGAGTTTTTGCCTGTTGTACGCGTGCACTCGCTTTTTCCCTTTTATTTTTATTTATTTTTTGTTTGTTTCCACGATATTTAAAGTTCTTCGTGATAGTAATTCGAGTAATCGAGTTTCGATCGCAATGGAGAACCGGCGGTTTAACTGGCAATTTCCAACAATGATATTTCAGACCTTTTATTATTAGTTTCTCGCGAGACTTTACGCTGGATACGATATTTTATTCGCGCATTTGAAAATCGTTGTTTTCGTTGTTACGTACGTCTATCTATGCGTTCTATGTATGCCACCGTGTACATGTACGTGTACATATACATATATTTATGTACATGTACATATATATATATATATATATATATCTTTTTTTTTTATTTCGTTCAAACATGACCGCTCTTTCGAACGCTCAACGATTTACGAACCGTCAAACGAGTGATCATGTAACTGCCGCGTTACTCGGCTCTCTCTTTTTTTATCCCCCTCTCCCGTTACCGCCACCAATCGTGAAATATTGTAGACCGTTCTTGTTATTGACGATTGGTTACAAACGTTAAACTGGCCGCCACCAGACAATTATTGCGCCGCTATTGCGGCCGGTAAAATATTTCGCGCGAGCTACGATCGTCTGACCGCGAACACCGCCACCAGAAATAGCATTTCGCGCTTCTCCTATCGCCGTCTGTCACGCGACAATTATCCCGAATTTACCGGAAAATTCTGCTAATGCGGCCGGATTCTTAATTACGGCGCTGTGCACGTTAATCGCCTGTCGATACATCGAGCTATTTGACTTTCGCTCCATTAATGCTGGAAAAATCGAAATAATGGTGGTTTGTGTACGTTACACTGGTCATCTGCTATTCCATATCTCGATTAAAATTGTATAAAAAATCTGAGAAATCATGTGACAACAGAGGTTTCCGAAAATCTTCGATTCATCGAATTACTACTTTATTTATTTATTTATCTATTTATTTGTCATTCAAGTGAAAAAATCTGTTAGAAGAAAGCATCTATCGGAAAAAATTCCACGGCAATCCTTTCAGCCCACGATTAGCCCTACAAAAGTGATAAAAAAAACTTCTGCTCGTTGTAACTTCAACTTCTCGAATCTCGAATCTCCCAAATGCTTGCTAGGATAAATTCTCGTCTTTCAGGCGAGGAGCCCGATGAAATGTTGCAGTCCCGATTGAAATCAGGGACGAGATCGGCAAAGAACGGCGGGGAACCGCAGGAAAATTCGCGATGCATTAACGTGAACGATTTCGCGGCCGATTTACAACCGGGCAATCTCTCTCTCTCTCTCTCTCGCTCTCTCTCTCTCTCTCTCTCTTTCTCTCTCTGTCTGTTTGCGCCTCGCGCACCATTTACTCGAAAGTCCATTCCAGGTTCAGCGACGCGTTCCATAGACGCAGATAGTGGCCCCGATGGACACGGGATAGCGGCGTTTACAATTTAATCGATGATAAATGCCGACAGATAGGCGGGCCGCGCCCTCTCTCCGCGTGCACCCCGCCGGGTAAACCACTTGGCGCTCGGTTGCTTCCTATTAGAGCGGCTCTATACATTTCCAGTATGGTCCATTTGGGGCGCGACTACCACCAGGACTCGTCTCCTTTCCTCGCCGGCGACATGTGGGCTCATCGAAGCAAAACCAGGGAACACCAGGGTCCGTGGGTGTCGTAGGTGCGACATCATCCATCCATCTATCCGTAGGTCGGCGTAAAGCCCGGTACAATATCCCTTCTGGGACTTCTTTTCGTCCTTTTAATGGCACACCCGTGGCTATCCTTTGGATATCCTACCGCCGCATTTTCCATCGATGATCACTCGAATTTTCGAACCTGCTGGTCTAGGTTCAACACGTGTCCGAAATAGTTGGTTTAGTTCGACAGTGGACGATTTGAGCTGAACGTTTCCATTCGTATACTTTACGCTGAACTGACTCCACGTTCACTCGTCCCTTGCCTGTGTCTCTTGTGTTATCGGTAACGCGAGTAAAAATCAATCTTTGTGTCTCTCTATCAGAATTTTTGTATTTCTTGCACGATAGTTTAGCAGCAAACGATATTAATAAATTGACGAGTTACAGGTTGTACGCTATACACTTGTCTATCTTACGATTTCGTCGATTTTCGTCGAACAGGACAATCGGATAACTCATTGTTCCTAGAATTTATTTGCAAAACCACATTCGAGTTATCTCATCCAACTTATTATTATTGCGAAAGTGAAATACTTTCACGAACCGATATAAGTAAACATATAAATCGAACACCTAGCCGATTGCACAATTTCACCATACCTCTTTCACCCGCAATATCTGCACACTGGTTCCCTTTGCTTCGTCCAATCGTAACTCGAGTAAAAATCAATCCCAATATCGTTCCATTGTTACTTCGCTCGTGTAAACGGTCTATAACCTGTATTTAGATTAACGCAGCGCGAATATCGCGCGTTGATGGAGATAAACACGTCGATACATTTTTCAAAATGGAATCACGTATGGAGTATAGCGCGGCGGGTTCAATCGTGGCGAAGATCGATCCGCGCGGAAAAGCTGGTCCGCAAAATCGGCTAGCGATTCCGGACGGGTATTATCGGAGCCGTCGACGGCGTCGGTGCGTGAACGATCGCCTCATAATGACGCTAAATATTTTAAGTGTATAAAGGGTTTCGCTTCAATATCGCTTAAGCTGGCCCATAGTACTAAAGTGCAGTTTACCGCTGCAACAGTCTGGCCGTTGCACAGAGAGAGGTCAGTTTCACGCTGAAGCTAACCGCTCTCTCCGCGCCACACTACATATCGCCCACATCGAAGCGATGTGTAAGTACGTGTGGTTTCGGCTGTTCTTGTTGCCAACTAAACTGGCCTCCAACCTCCTCTTTCTCTCTCTCTCACACACACACACACACACACTCTCTCTCTCTCTCTCCGTCTCTCCTTCTTTCCCTCTTGCCGACTGTAAACTGCGTTTCAAGCTTTATACAACCACCGTCTAATAAGTGCATCTCTCGTGCAAAAAGGAGTGAAAAGGTAGAGAGAGAGAGAGAGAGAGAGGCTGCCTTTACCAAAGAGGAAATAGTTTGACTAAAATGTATCTCTGAATGTACAGAACCCACCCGTGCATCTGCTCTCTTCTTTGCTAGATGCTTTTTTCCTTGTTTCCATTTGCTTGTTAAGGATACCCGGTTCGATAGGAGGATGAAATTGCCGCGGTGGTCGATGTTGAATTTTTAAGTAATATTCCCGACAGACCGATTTTGCTGGATCACGGAAATTAAGAATGTCTTCGCGGGGTTAAATCGGCGAAAGAGTTATCGAAAATCGTTTAGATAGTTCGAATGGATAGTTATTTGAAGGATTGAAAGTACGACGATAGCTGTAGATTTTGGCTAGAGCATCGGTTGAAATATGTTCATTTGGCAGCATTGGCTTCCTTCTGGTATTTATCTTTTAGTTTATTTTTTAGTTTCATAGATCATAACGCGTTAAACGAAATACATTTCGACGTTATTAGAGCAAACGTGGTTCTACGAACGAAGCATTTCTGAGAGAAATATGGCAAGCGAGTGCAACTTTATCACTCGACAAATCGAATATAACCGGCGAACAGAAGCAAGTTTTTTACAAACAAAATCAAACTCCACTATTTTTACCACTATGATCCGACTCTGTACACTTTGCTTCCCATTGAAAAGCGGGTAGAAACGATACAAGATCCGTCAAAGTAATTAGGATCAATGTCCATTTGTTTCGAAGGACAATCGCGAGGTGTAATTAGTCTGTTCCAAGAAGCTTTGGGAGCGTGTAAGGTTTCTAACATCGAACAGAGTAGAAGGAAAACTGGCCGCGTTGTGTTTAAACACGCAAACAGTTATCGCGAACCGACAACGCCGACGTCGGCATCAGGTTTCGCGAACCTGCCACACTCTCTGTTCTGCGTTTAACGAACACATCCACCGACTGAATAAATAATCCACGCAAATGCGCATAAAAATGTTGCGACCGGTCGACCGCGGAGTAATCAGTTCGCGTTGCGACGCGGCGACGTTTCATTTTTCATCCCCCGCGCGCGCCCGACGCGCCGCCCATTGTTCCTCGAACTGCCTTAGAAAAAAACATGCTTGTTTTCCTGTTTATATTATAATTTTCACGATAGTTCTTTTGGCTGAGAACACGGGAGATTTAGTGGAACGCTTGGATCGTAGCTTGCTACTTTGAAACCTTGATAGCTTCATAATGCGATAGCTGCGCGGCAAAAATTTACTCCTCGAGCCAGCCAGTAATTTCACCGAAGGGTGGAAAAGTTTTAGAAGCGAAACACTGTGAATATAACGCTTACGAAGTAACAGCGTATATCTTCGTAGATAAGCAAATTACTTATGAAAGCTGTTCTAAGCAAGCAAGTCAGGGGGCTAATTGAGACGCGCAAAACGAGACGAAGCCTTTGTTTCTCCTACTTTCTAAATTTATTAGCGGCAAATACCGTACAGTTAGTTCCGAAATCTTACGA
The DNA here is from genome assembly GCF_011952205.1 of Bombus bifarius. Lineage (NCBI taxonomy): Eukaryota > Metazoa > Arthropoda > Insecta > Hymenoptera > Apidae > Bombus > Bombus bifarius. The sequence goes on from NW_022884373.1 coordinate 4,329,887, forward strand.
GTTTCCATCGTGAAACTATTCCCTGAAAAACAGTTTGCGATCGAACTTGTTTAACTTTATGATTTACCCTGTGACTCCTTTCATGACTATACACGTTGAGCTCCATACGATTCGCAGAATATAGCGCCATAGTAGCAACATCATGGACGTCATCGTACGCAACGCAATTATCGATACTTGTTTCATAGATTAAGATATCTATTCCAAAATGTCGGACCGACTCGTAACGAAGCATAGAACACCGTGTAGAAGAGACGATCGCACTGGCAAGGAGGCTGAATGGGAACGGCTTGAAGAAAAGGACGACACAGCGGACGATCGTTAGAAAGCGCGGCGGAGGATCGGGAACGTTTAGCGAGTGGCTCGGAACAATCTCGCGGCGCAAAGTAACTCTCGCAGAAGGTATACGTCGGTGTTGTGCATAAGCCGCGAGGCGGATAGGTGTACAGATCGAGAGGGGTGTAGGTGTGTGTTTGTTTTCCTCTGTCGGGTGGCGTGCGGAAAGCGAGCTAGCGGAGGCGATGGAGAAGACGAGTGCCAGCCCCGGGCGATGGTCGTTTCCCGGGCAAGTAGCCGGAGTGGATGGATAACTTGGCCATTGTGACGAGCGATGGCCTCCAGCAAGAGTAAATGATTGCCGGGGAAGCGGATACGGTAGAGAGGGTGCCGGCGGGTCTTTGTTGTTTCGAATAACCGAAGGGTTCTTCGATGGGGCCCATCGAAACACCACCCCCGTCCAATAGTACTCTCTTCTTCCTGCTTGCGAATCGCGATCCTCTTTATCCTTCTCCGTCTCGTTCCTCGTTCTACCGCTTTTACCACCACCAAACCCCCGTAGCACTTCTTTACCGCTATTATCGGTAATTAGAAGTACCCTCGTGGCCACGCGACCATTTCAACCCGATGAGAGCGAGCCGGTGAGCCACGCGATCGGTAACAACTTCGCTAATTCGACGAAGGGAATTTCTACTGGAATATCTGCCCACCGAACTGTTATCTCGTGAGTCGCGTTAATTGGAGATGGTCATGATTTGTTTGCCTCTACGTCGGGGAGACGATGATTGTTTCCTTTTTGTTTCTTTTAAAAGCGTAGGGGATGGCTGAAATTTGATTTCTGATTCGGATTTACAAAGTATCCAAAGGTTTGGTTCAGATTTTGTGTCCGTGGCTGCTGGTCTCTCGGTTATGGTAAGCCAATATGGTTCTTTGCTTTGGAAAGGCATCGCAGTACAAAGGATGGACCGTGCTGAGCGATGTGCAGAGTTTGTGGAATAGATACAATACATTAGTCATAAAATTCTGTTTTCAAAGGAAACACGTTAATATTTGAGATTAAAGCTCCTCCGACAGAATATCCAAGAATCTTCCGCTCCGTTACCTGGCGATTGTCTAAACCTTGTTAAAACTCTTTGCGATTATTCATCATTGATTTTCTGTATACCCGAGTACGGATACCTAAGATAAAGTATTTACTGCAGCCTTCTTACTTGGAAAATTAGCTCGATAATTCCGCCCCTGACAATCTAGAATTACCTCGAATTAGGGGTCGTCGATTTGCTCAAAAACGAACACAATCTTCCCTCGATTTCCCCTAATTTTCCTCTTTATCTTCGAATCTTCCCTTAAGAAAACACAACATTTCGCAAATTACCTTGCAGTATTGCCTTACAGGATTACCTTACAGCGTTACCGTACGGTATTTCCTATCCTTTAAAGTACCCCGAACAAACTAATCCTCGTTTTAAAAATTCGAAATTCATCGGGACAATCTCTGGCGTGATGTTTCCTCGGAATAAATATTATTCCAAAGCGGAAACATACATTGCATTCTGTTGGAGACCGCGAGTCGAAGAGAAAAGCATCGTCCGTTGTGGTGGGTTTTCGGCATGGAAGCTCGCGGGTTCGCGAATCGCATTACGCCACTCTCTTCTTTTCCAACGAGGAATACGCTCGATGTGTTATGTTATCGGGAGTACGGGTGGGGCTGCCGCAAAGGGGAGGAATACTTTGAGCAGCAGCAACGAGTCTTTGATCAGAATCTATCAAAAGGATTGGTTGCTCCATTGTGGCCCGCGTTCCGCATCGGTATTACTTGCCATTGCGATCAGAACGTGTACCCTGGCTACGAATATTAACGTTCCACTGGATGCAGCGGCCCGGTCACAATGCGCCAGCCAATCTCTCTGATAGTAGCTAGAGAAACCTTGCACCGATCCGATATCAGGCTAACTAGTTATCGGGGCCGCGAGTTTAAGGCAGAAAAGCCGCGTGGCTCCGACTTTTGCCCGCTTGTCGACGCGAGACGACAAGTCAAAGCGAAAAAAATTCCAAAGTGTTCCGTCCCTCTATCTGGCCTCTCCGGTGCACCCTTAATAGGCCTGCTTCCTAATAGCCGTCTCGGATGCACTTATCGCGATTGCGTTGCAACGTTGCAGCATCACGCGGATACCGCATGCTTCCGGTCGATATTTTTTTTTCTTTCCTCTCCGCGTCGTTCTTTTTACCTTTCTTCCTTTTTCCTCCCTTTCGATTCAGCGACAAGGAAAACGGACGAAAGCGTTTATCCGGGCCAAAGAGTTTGGTAGGAACGAAGTTTAAAGAAAGGGAAGAGAAACAGAGAGATGATGTAGGGTGGTGACCCGGAAGGCGTACGGGAGAACAAACGGGCAACGAGAAGGAGGAGGAGGAGGAGGAGGTGGACCATGTTCATCCAAAAAATCGCGGATATCACTGGTAACGCCGACTGAACAAAAGGAGGAAAAGAGCAAAAGGTGGAAAACGAGCAAGGAACGGTGAGTGGAAAAAAGGGAAGCAACGATGGTAAAAAGAGGAAGATGACCGAGAGAAGAAAAAGGAAAGGTTCTGTGTGTCGTTTCCTTTCTTCCCTTACACCGTCGGTTGGTGTAAAGAGCGTGGAAATGTGGCGCAGATGGGAATGCGGATTGTGCTACGCGCGAGAGAAGGTGGAGCAAGAATCGAAACTCGGGGACTTTGAGATCCAGTCGATAAAGCTATTAGCATTTAGACGAGCTGTCGCCGGCGTCGTTCGCCTCTTCTCCACCCCCTGACCACCCATTTCTGCCAGCCGTCCCTCCGCCGCCTCGCTCTTCTCACCCTCTTTATCTCTTCTGTGTGTCGGTTCCCCTACTTTCCTCGTGCTCGCTTCTCCGCCCTTTTTCCCGCGTCCTCTTTCCCTCTTTTCCAGCGGTGGCTCCGCCGCTGAAATGCATACCGATGTATCACCATCCCCGCGCATTCCACCCTCCGGCCCTCGAAATCTGCACGTGTGTATACGCACACACGAACCGCGGTACGGGCCTTGCTTTTCCTCCTCCTCCTCCTCCCCCTGCCGCTCTTCTTCTCTCTTCAACCCAACTTCAACGTCCTGTACCCACTCCTCCTCTCTAGCCCTGCCCCTGCTGCCCCTTCGAGACTCGCCTCGTGCTCCGACAGCGGTAGAAAACGCACACACGAAGAACCGCAGCAGTGACTTCACCACCTTCTATTAGCGGCGGAGCGTGGTAAATGGTAGAAAAAGAGAGACGCGGAGAGGATCAACGCTGGCGGAGCCAGTCCAGTCAGCGAGAGGAGAGATGGTTTAACGCACCAACCACCCTTCACCGTCGAAAGGTGGTGCGTTATAGTGGCACGGCGGCGGTCGGACGACTTGGTCCATACACGCGCGCGCTTACGTATACGTTCAGCATCGCGAGTGATCGCGCACAAGCTCGCAGCGGTGAGCGCACTTATACAGGGAAAGCCGGCTGGTCCATCTCCGCTCTACGGAAGATACTTATTAAAGGCATCTCTCCCGCAAGCAGCGGCCGGTTGCCGTGGAAACCTGACTCGACCACGCGTGTACGTGTACAAAACGCCCCCGCCTGCGTGCAAACGTGTGCACACGATATAACGCGACCGTGTGCCTAGACACGTGGAGGCGGCCTAACGTGTGTGAGTGTGATCACACGTCGAGGAAACCGACAGGGAGGAACAAACAACGGCGAAAAGAGAGGGAGGAGGACAACGACGAGGCGAGTACACGTAGCTGTGTATACAGGGGGACACGCGTGCTCCATTTGTATGTGTATATATGTCGGCTGTCTGCGTGTACCGCGGCGTTTCACCGTCGAGGGAGGTAGGGGTGAAACAACCCTCTAATAGCCGGGGCGGCGCCTATACCCAACCCTAATAGCCCTATCTCGCCCTCGTCTCTCTCGCTTCGCTTCGTTTCTCCTCGAGCATCCTCGCCTCGTCTATCGTCTTTCTTCACTCTTCCAGTAATTTTCGCCTGCACCGTCTCTTCCTTCTTCTTCGGCCCCCATCTTCTTTCGTCGTTCCTCTTTTCTCTTTCCGATTTTCTTCTCGTCTCGTTTCCCTCGCGCGATTCTTCTCGCTCGTACCCTCGGTTCTTACCAGCTGCTTCTCCGCCAGGAATTCGTCCTTTCCTCCCTTCGTTTTCTCCGCACGACGAATCATCCCCTCGTCCCACACCCACCATTCTCTCCTTCTCATCTTGTCTTCCCGTTTCTCTGCCCGTGCTTCCCGATCCTCACCGCACGCTGTTTGTTTATTCGATGCCTTTTCACTCTCTATTAGTCTCCCGCACTCCTACATTTTCTGATTAGCCGGATGTCGCGCGTATACACGCTTTACCTACCGCACCCGATTCCGCGCGCCGGCTTTTCTTTGAACCGGAGGCAACCAGAGCCATCCGATCGATCGCGCCACCCGCCCGCCCCCGCCCCTCACACACCCTCCGACCCTCCCTCACTCACACCAACGCCACCAACCACCCTCCCCCCTCGTACCAACCAACGACTCACTCCCCTTCTCTCGATCTCTTTTCGTTTCTCTGTCGCGCCTCATCTCTCCATTCGTATGTCTCTTCATCCCCCTCCTAAACCACCTCTTTCACCCTCTCTCGTTCTTCTCGTTACTCGGTTGTGTGGAGGAGCGTGTGCGCGGCTCGTTTTTTACTAGCGCGCGTTCAACGATTCGCGTTTTCGTTTCCGCGATGAACGATCCTTTGGCAACGGTCAACCGCGCTTGGACGGCCAGAGAATGGAGCGGCCTGTTTGCCGGCCAGGGCTCTGGCTTTCCACGAATGTCTTTATCTCGCACAGCAACCCGACGCCGGCTCTCCTCTGGCCCTGGGAAAAGAAGGAAAATTTGATCGCGAGTCTTTTAACGCCGCGAGCGGATAAAAATGCCCGATACCAAGATGCATTTTGTTTTCCTTTTGTATTCGCCACTGTGTTATGTTTCCTGCCCTTTATGTCTTCCTTTTGTTTTTTTTTTTTTTTTGTTGCTTGGGAAATTTTTCATTGCAAAGTTCCGCATATGGTGAATATCGCTTGGTTAATTTTCCTGCTACAATAGCTACAGGTTTTCTTATTGTCGATGTAAGTTTGCCAGGTTTCGAGATTATATCTGGGACGAAGAACGAAAGTCGGCTTACTTCTCACAACAAGAAGCCGAGATAACATTCGTATGAACTCAACCATGCGCCAAATAATGCAGTCATAAACCACCCCTTTCGGAGATACCATCAAGGGAACTCGAAAGGGTATTATGCCGAGGGACACCGGAAGGGAGACGCTTCTAACTTCATCAGACATTCTTTTCATTCCAGAGTGCCTCAATGCACAATCGATCTATTCATCCCCCATTAATTACCATTTTATTTATCCCATTAGATGGTAACGTAAACGTTTCACCATCCAGAACCTGTTACTCCTTCCCGAACGGACAAGATCATGAAATGTTTATACGATCGTTTCTATGGTCCGAAGATTATCTTCTCAAATAATTATCTCGATAATAATCATGTTTCTTATCGATTAGCCGAGAAAATAATCGAGCACGTTAAACGCTATAAAAGACATTTTACCATCAAAGAAATTGGTAGTCCCTCTCGGGGAATAGAGAATACGATACAATGCCGGTGATAATATCGAAGCAAAATTCGCAAATATGAAATTTTCCATGGCCTTTGAAACCACGTTCTTATAGAATGACTCAACGTTCTCGCATTCTGCGCAGAAAATTCGCATGTTCCCCAAGAAATACTCAAGACCAATACGAAACTCGTTCTGAAACCAAACCAAACCTTTGCCAATTCAACCACTTGCAGTTCGGTAAACCAATCAATCCGGGAACGATCTGAAGAGCGTTGATTAATCCGCCGGTCGATAATAGAAGTCGATGCCCGTCTCCGAGTCGAGCTCGATTTAACATTCGCGACGCGTTCCAGCTCAAGGTTGGAATTTTCCGAATCGAGAGGGTGGCAGGCGGCTGCTGGGATGGGACGAGATAGAGGTGGGCGACAGAGAAAATCGAACGAGTAGGCGTCGGGATGACGATTCGCCGGAGCGTCGACGGAGCGCTCTTGCACCTTTCTCCCGGAGTTTTTTCACGTGCGGTTTCATTTAGCCGGGCGGCAATATCACGGAGACCCAGGTCGTAGTGTACTATCTTTTTCGCTCCTCTCGTACCGTCTCCACCTTCCTTTCTTCCCTTCTTTCTCTTTGTTCCAACTCTTTCTTTCTTTCGCGCGCGTAATCATCGCGAGCGCGCGCAAGACTTCCATTTCAGCGTTTCGCAAAGAAAGTCTGTCTCTCCGCGTCTCATTCCTCTCCCTTGTCCTCCTTGTGCTTGCCTCTCGTTGCTCCCGCGCGCTCGGTTTGCCAGAAACGGCCCGAAACGCAAATCCCAACCCGCGGACCGTCTTCTTTTCGCCTTTGCACAACGCGCACACACGCGCGCGTGCCGCGTTCAAAAGTTTTCTGAACGGTTCGCGGGATTAATGGGGAACGGACGCCATCGCTTGAGCCACCGCCGCCGTCGCCGCCGCCGCCGCCGCTCAACGCCGGATAAAGCGAGACGGCCACGAAACGCGCTTGGCCGAAATGGAAACGATACTTGGGGGAGTTGTCGCGCGGGTTATCGCCGTCGATGAATCGTCACTCCAGTACGGACATGTTTGTTAGGAAATTCGTAACCAAAGCGATTTTTGCTTGTTGAAATTTTGAAATCCATCGGTCGATTTTTCGTGATACTGGTGAATTACCCTTGTTAATTCTGCCGTGTTCTACGAATGTTTATAGATTTTTACAAAGATGGTGAATTTCGAATTGCACGTATCTTTTGATCAAATGGTACATAAGTAGCATACTCTTGCTGTATCGTATTTAGTATCAATTTAAATGAGTTATTATAACCCGATTCGCGTTAGGTTCAAAGATACAAGTCTTCTAATAATAGTTGAAATTTTTGCAGGAAGTACGATGTTCAGGGATACATTTTATACTATACCAATCGACGTTTACGATAACATGAAATTGGTTAAAGATCATAAGATGATCGTATAGTTGGTTACGCGAAAAGTTGCGTTAAAGTCGACGCGACTGTTGAGAGTTTATGGACTGGTGGAAATTTCTCAAATTAGGAGATCAATTAACTTTAATGTTCCCCTGAGGCCTCTTAGAACTCCTCTAGTTTTTCATGCCGCATTACGTGCAGATCCGATCGATAAGGTATGCCAAGGGCCAAAGTCCTCTTCCGACACGTGATTAAACGTATTTCCATTAAACACGCAATTTAATCATCACAATCGTCCGATCTCGACTTGATTTCAATCGTCCGAAAAATTTCCACGTGAATTGTATCAAATTCGCGAATCCGTTTGGCAAAAATTTGTTGCACAGTTTGTACATGCCGAACACGCATTTTAACAGGGGTGTGCGTGTAAGCCTTAAGTCTCGAGGGTCGAAACTACGACTTTTCGTGGACTCGGATGGGCAAACGCTCGGTCCGAGGAATTTTTCCGGCTTCCTTCCGATCCTGTTGAGGAACCGTCTGAAATACATCTGGAAAATGTACGCGGAAAAAGGCAACGGGAATGTGCAGGAACTTCGCAGTCGTCGCGGTTTCGACGGAAGTTAGATCGATGGGAATAATTTTTCACGTGATATCGGTCCCTTTTATATATATATCGTTCCTTCCTATCATTATCTAAACGCACCTTATCTACCATTAAAAGCATTGTTATCGCATTCTATACAAATTTAATGAGAACTGCAGAGCGTGTTATGAATCGTTTTTCCTACGAATTTATTCAAATAATAATCTGGTATTGAATAGGGAACGGTAACGTACAGACACAAAGAGTTAAAAGGAAGTTTCGCGTTCGAATCAGATACGATTCGAAATACCGCGAGAACCTTCGGTTGCTTTTATTCGCCACGTTTTTATTGGTTTTGTGAAATGCACGCGTTCTATTATGGATACAGCGTAATGTTTCCCCTTCTCGTGAAACGAATATCGAAGATTGAGTTTTTCGAAAAACCAACGCCGTGATATGTATTCGTTTCTTCCGTTTTTTTTTCTCCTATCCCCTTCCTCCCTTTTCTCTCCTTTTTTGTCTTCTTTTTTTTTGGTTTTCTTTATTTCGCTTGACTAGTGCTGCAAGAGCAGAGACTTTTCCCCGCACACAGGCAGGAAACTTTTTTAATTAATCGCGAGATGTATTCGCCACGAGATCGCGAATAATTGTTGTTCATTTATGATGCTGTAATAAGGAGAACAGGCGGGGGGAGGAGGTGCGTTTGCTGTTTTAAATGAAATCGGGTATCGGAACATTTTGATGGATCGACTCGCTTTCGCGCAAAATGATATCCCCGTTCGTAAAATGTCCGGCAATTTTTGTTCCCTTTGTATTAATATTACATTTATGCAGCCATCGTAACGAGCCGCAGCCTTATTTTCGCGCACAGGTATTGTTTACGTAATTGTACCATCATAATCGCGCTCGTCCGTGAATTTTTCGTTAAATTCCCTTTTTTCATCGAACACACGGTGAATGTTCCTTTATTAAAATAATCATAATGCACCGGCCGGCAAACAAGTCCATTTGCATTGTTCCCCCCGACGAAATAACGATGCCTCTTTTTCATCTGATCGCTCATTTATCCCATAATTTTTGCTCGGCTGGTAATCAAGCCGAATATAAAAGCTCGTGTTTGCGTGCTTTATAACGAATTATTCACCTGTACGTCTAATCACCAATGTTGTAAGTGAGATTTATATAAACAACACCAACATTCTTGCGAGATATACCAATATTTCTAGTAAAATATCATTTTGCTACGTTCACTAATGGATGAATTAAATTTACAGATGATGCGTCCATAAAAAGATATCAAATGCTGCTTCGAATTATTAATTCGTCGTTAATTTCTACACTTTGATCGAATTTAAATATGCAATCGGGAAAATCATGCAATATGAAAGAAATATGCGACACACACGATTACTGCAAATCGACTTAAGCATGTGAGTGTTGTTGAGCGATATACGCCTCGTTCTTTTCCTACGTTTCTTAGGTTTCTCGCGTATCGAGAATACCGGTAATTACTCCAATTATTGGGAGGCCACAGAAACACCTCGGGAAAAGAAAAAAGTTGGCACGGATGAGCAACCTTTAATTCTTGGCGTGCCGTCCCTACCAGAAAACCATACACCCGGGCTATTTACGAAAGTTACCTAATTTGACCGGCACGATTGTCCTTAGGGAATACGCTAGCCCTCGTCCATTAACACTACCCCCAATGTTCGTCCCGGAAATTTAGATCGCATCCCCCGCGTCGACGGTCAAAACGTGAAAACGCCATTATTGACCACAACATTTCGTCACCCCTCTCGTTGTATCGTCCTCACAATTTTAATTTAGTCTGGTCGCCGAATTAAAAATTATCTCTTACGTTAGTTAGTCACCCTTCGTCCTGCGATGATGTGGTCGACGATGATTTTGTCAGATGATAACGTAATCACCGATGCTAGATTAGGGCTAATGAAGGGTGCATGTTTATGTCATTCAGAAAGATTGCGATTTTTGACTATTCCTCTTGGAAATATACTTCGTTGTACACGATTCTCGTTCATAAGTGACGAGATAATATTAACGATTTAATCGATAAATCGGTACATGTTATGAAAATCCTGCGTTTTTAACGTCGTGCTTGTAAAAGAGAATTCCAAGGATTCGCTTAATATTTTTCTAAATTGTTTCTTTTGCGTACATTCCACAGTTTTATGAAATGTCGCAGCCTTCGATTTGCATATCGAACGCAAACACGTTAAAAACATTGAAAATCGAGCGGTAGTGTCGATAGCCGTGCAACAGGCGTCTAGGAACATTTAATATTCAATACCGATATAGCTTCTATAATATTAAATCCCTCAACTGTTCCCAAGACTTGAATTCCTCCTCCTTGTACGATAGATTAGAAATTCCCGAAGTTAGAATATCCTCTTATTTGAATAATTCCTAGGTAAACGAATCGATCGAGTGTCCGGCCGTTTAATTTTCTTCGAGTGAGCGGTCGTTTGGCCGGGACGACGAGAGGATCTCTCTCTTGCGTCGGTTCTTTCACGAGAGATCGAGCACAGGCCGGCGAGCCCCGAGCTAGTTCCTTTTTCCGGCGGATCTGGACGTCCGCTTCGATCGGTCTTCGCACGGAGATTAGCTCGGCGAAAGTAGCGCGGAACCAGTAGAGGGACACCAACACCGCTCCATCTCGAACAAGACAAAAGCAACGTCTCCTCTCCTCTTGCTCGCAAAAATGAGCCACCGGTTCCTTTTTAATTCGCGTTTACTGTGAACGGCGTCAAGTAATTAGTCGCTTACTCTCTCTCCGGATTTAATGTAAGGTATTAGAGCCGGCAGGCGAACCGTGGCTTTTCTTCTCGTTGCCTTGTTCCACGACCTTCGGTAGCTCCTCGTTTACCTCCGTCGCCATTATGTCCCTCCCCTACCCCATCCACCAGGTTTCAAGCTGTGTGACCGGCCGTTAATCGCTTGTTATCTAACCGCTGCTCTTGAAATCTTTCTCCTCCCTCCACCCCTCCCTCCGTCCTCCCAACCTCTTTTTTCTTCTTTACCTGTCAGCTGCGTGTATCCCTCGTTAAAGGTATTATGTCACGGTTGTTCGACTCTGATCGATCTCTGTCGAGCGCCGCCTTGCCACGTTCTTCCGTCTCGTTCCGCCATTGTGATGCACGCGCGGGGGTGTCGTGTGTTATGAGTGTTCGATCACGCGATTAAGTTTCCCACTGAAACAACAGCCATCCAACCGGAAGGAACAATCGCGGTGTAACAACTCGAATCAACTCGTTCTCGCGTATAATACCTATGCAGCTATTTACGAAAATCATCTCTTTACGTATTCATAAGTGGAATATAATCTCCGATAATTTGAGAAACGAGCTTCATCAATTGCACCAAATTCCCAGCGCAATTAGCGTCTCTGCTAAAAACCAGCCTCTTCCGTATCCACGGCAGAGATCGGCCACGATCTCGTCGCCCGCTAAACGTGGTCGTCGATCGATCCTCCCGATCGATCTTCCAGGTGCACGTTGTCCAGAGCGAACGAGAGAGCGAGAGAGAAAGAGAACGATGATACGGTCGGCGCACGGTCTAATTACTCGGCAAAGCAGATTCGCGTTTCGGGGATAAAGGGCGGCTTCGGCACGATAATACAAATCGGCCGTGCAAAAACGGCCGGCAGAGGCCACGATCATTGTTGCGGCCCATGGTAAGAGTATAAATTTCACAGCAGGTCGGCGGGGCGACCGATTTCGGTGGCAGGCTCCGAAACAGACGAGAAAGAAGCATCGGTGGCCATTGAAGGACCATTGCGAAAAAGAATACCGATCCGTCTAACTGGTTGAAAGACGAAGGTAGAATGCGAGGAACAGAAGAGGAGGGACAGAGGACACGTTGCTAGAGGATGGTCGCAATATTCCAGGCGAAACTCACGCAGTTCGCGGATGACTGAGTAGTTCTGCCGGCAGTATAATAGGACCCCCCGTGGTAGCTTACCTGCATCATCGACTAATCACGCCGGATAATAGGGAACAATGGCGCCCCCGTGAAAAGTGAAGCATACTCACCACTTACCTCCCTGTTCAACCACCACCCCTCTCTATCTTCTATCTTGCGGCGTCTTTCGTATACCGGATGGCTGTCTCGTTCTATGTCTCTCGGTAAACGCTCGCCCTCTCAGATCGTTCCCGCGAGTCTCTTTCTCTTTTCGCCTACGTTTACGAACACCTATCTCCGTCTCCATGCGGAAAGTATATAATCCTCTTACGCACCGAGCACAAAGTAAAATACGGACAACACAAGGCGGTCCGCTCCGTCGCATCGTGTTCCGGCCTTGCCGGTTACACGAAAGACTATTTTTTGGAGAATGGCATGGTCGATTTCGGAAATCGACGCGCTAAATTTGTAAATCCGTGAGGCTCTTAACTTTTTAACCTTTTTCACGATACATTTATTATCTATATATATTACATTCTTCTGTCGAGAGGAGAATTGAAATAAATCGTTACGATTACAAATTACAAAATAATTTAGAAGATTTTCGATCATTTGGTAATTCTTATACGGATTCACGATTTTTTTAATTGTCCTTTATAATCAGTTTTATATCGAATTTCTAGCATCGCAGGACAAAATGTTCTAGTAGCGAGAAATGCATTACTATAGACTATAGACGATAGATAAAACTACCCGATCAACATTGGCTAGGAAAAATTAAGCTTGCAAATTACGTGTCGAATAAACTATTTCATCGACAATTTTCTACGTAAAGCGTCGCGAAACGCTGATACGATTAGAACGAATGTACCTCTCGATATAACCTCGTTATAGTACGGTGAAACTAGAGTCATTCCTTTGGTTCTTTCCGTTCGTCCCTCCGGAGGTTGGTCAACGGTTTCTCGTTACCTATGTAGGCGGAGGACCTCCGTGGGGTAACAGACACGTGAACGACGACACACAAACGGTCGTTGGTTCGCTTTGTCGTGCTTTAGACGGAGTTGCTCGCGAGACGAGAACGTACGCGTTTGACCCTTTTTACCGGGGACCGCTTTCCTTCCGTGGCGCTCGCCTACGCCGCTGGCCGTGTAATCATTCTCTCCTACTTTCGAGAGGCAGGCCGCGCTTTCACGCGGATGCTCGAATCGCTTTTGTGCCCTTCCGGCTGGATCCGCGGGAGGACCGGCCCATTATGCCACGCAACGCGCGCGTTTTGTTAACTTGGGGATGAAAGGGTCGTTAAAGGAGCCCTCCGGACTCGTTAGTCGGCCGTGCCTTCGGTGATTCTTCCGCAGAAAGAGGTGCGAGATGAGATCCGAAGCGATACTTGCTCCCTTTGTCGCGTAAATTACATGAAAAAATTTATTTATCGGGGAAAATTGCTCGTTAAAATGGTTTGCTCGGAATTTCTATCTCGGTCGCGTCTCTCTTGTGGGACGAAGATAAGGATGACGTGGACAAAGGCAGCGGAAGAGCGAAGAAAAAGCGACAGCACGATATCGGTATCATGATGGAATCGCGCGGTCCACTCTTAATTTCCGTCGCCTGGCGCTTATTTAACCCGGAGGGAGTATCGCGAAAGAGCGAGAGAGCCGGAAGACGACAGCGAGGCATGGATAGGGACGAGAGGACGACGAGGGTTCCTGACTCGGAACGAGAAACTCACCCCCGCGCGGCCGGCTACGTGCTCTCGGGGTATTTGCACGCGCGAATACGCGGCTCTGATACACCGACGCGCATAATGCATGTGGTTATAGAGAGCGAGAAAGGAGGGCCAGAACGGTGAAGAAAAAGAGGGAGCTAACGGATAGAGGTAACTAGAGGGTGGCGGTGGAAGGGAGAGAAGCAGTAGATTAGGTGGGTACATCGCGCGACTGCGGCGAGGACGTTGGTATAGAATAGCAGATATAGGTGTACGAGAACTACCATCGTGTGGCACACCGGTTAGGAAGAGAGAGCGAGCGAGTAGTCGACGAGGCAAGCTAAAATGGGCGGTTGGAGAGGGGGATGACTGAGGAACGCGAGCCGAGGGGTGAGAAGGGTGGCGAGCAGGGAAGGACAGAGGGAAGCACGGGGTAGTAGAGTGAACGGGGTGTCGAGGGGGGTAGGCTATAAAGGCTAATTGGTTAAAAGCTCACCGCTGGCTGCAGGCTTAAATCAAGATCTTGGAGTGTTATAATGGATAAGTAACACGGCGAGGCACGGCCACCAGCCAGCGGAGTTGTGTGTTATCCCCACCCCTTGGTTGGCTCTGGCAGAGTAGGTAGGTTCGGTGAGGCAGCGCTACCACCCCCATTCCGCGATCCGCAGGATCGTCGAGGGCGAGTATCTTTCGAGTTAAGGACGACGCGGCTCACGCGATTGGCCCGCACCTACGGCTACCCCCGTGCCGGATACACTCTGCCACGAGTCATCGATCGCGCCTCCACCCTATGAGAAATCGCGACATCCATCCCCCACGGTAAGCCATTTGCTCCGCCCCGCCCCCTGCCCCTCCAACAACGACACCCCTTCTGGCAACTTGCAGCTTAGCCATCCTCTCTGCTCCCCTCCAACGCGTTCGCCACCCTTCTATCTTCGTTCGTGTTTCATCCCTCTCGTTTCAACCATCCCTTCGGCCCGTTCGTCTGTCCTTCGGTAGTCGTCTATCTACCCGACGCGCAACACTACCACCCCGTGAGTCTCGGAGCGTGACTCCACGTTCTATCCTTCTTTACCCTCCTCCGTCTCCATCTTCTCCTCCTCTTTCTCTTTCTCCACCCTGCCTATGCTTCTTCTCTCTCTCTCTCTCCCCCTCTCTCTCTCTCTCTCTCTCTCTCTCCTTCTTCGTCGCTATTTCTCGCTCGCACTCTCCGTCTCCGCTTCGCTTTCCCTACATCGCTCCGCGCGCTCCGGCTGCGTGCGCGAATGTTCGAGTAAGGCCCTCGTTCGTGTGACCTGTGGTTTCTCCGGCGTTTTCCTACCCTTAGTGCGAGCACAGTGCCCATCCGCAGTCCATCATTCGCCACGATACGCATTCGCGATTCTTGGCTACTTTCACCTCGTTGCTCGTGCTCACGGCCGACAATTTCCGCGAGTGGATGTCACCGTGTTGTTCCTACCGATTCTTCCAAACGTTCACCCTGTTGTGCGATTCACCGTGCATCTTCGTGCAAGAGTACTTGACCATGGTTCGTAAATCGTGTAACGATGATCCGATCCGATCCAGTGGTAAATATTAAAAGAAACAAAGGAATGCGATCCATCGATCTTGCGTGGGGAAAAAAAAACAAGCGGAACACCGGCGAACGAGTGATTAACGATCAGTGGAAGAGAAAGTGACTCGAGGAAGTGACTCCGTGTTGCTCTTCGCGGTTTTACACGTACGGCAACGTCTCGCGAATAAACTAGCGGGTCGAAGAGGGGAAGAGAAGATCGGTTTGGGGTGAGGAAGAGAGGAGAAACGGCTACGTGTCAGGTTGGTAGGCGGTGGTGGGAGGAGGTGCTACCACAAGCGCACAATTACACACACACATACACACTCACACAAATACATTCGCCTGTATATACGCACAGTGTAACGCACACTGTGACGCGCGAATAAAGTCGGAAGGTGGTGGTGGTGGTGGACAGAGGTGGTTGAAGGACGAGAGGGGCGAAAGAGGGTGGCTCTGGAAAGGGTGGGCCTTCCAAGTGTCTTGTCTCCTATCATCCTGTCGTCCAGGGTATCGCTTACGAATGTCGCGCGATCGAGCGATCCGTCTCCGATCCAGCACGACCAGGGACGTTCTGCCATCGAAGGCGTTGCGACGAACCCGCTAGTCTACACCGTACAGTTTACCATTATCATCGTGTTACGCTCTCCGCTTGATATGCGACGCGAGCCGCGATTCGAACCGCTCCGCGTGTCGGATAGACCGTGTTCTGCCGTCGGACCGTCGGCGGAGGAGCATCCGATGCTCTTCTGACGGGACGAACGCGTACAACGAGCCGTGTTCAGTGGAACGGGTGACTGTTTGCTCGAATCGTGTGCCATTCCAGGGGAAACAGAACTCGAGACTGACGCGTTCCGTTCGGGGAACCGTGAACGTCGCTGGAACGGACTCTTTGGACGCGAGTCAACGATGTCTGGTGAAACGGAGATCGAGGTATCCGTAGTGTCCGAAGAGGATTTGGAACTGGAAGCTTCGAGGAGCAGCTCGACACCGGCGGAGTTGCTTCTACAAGAGAAAAACGGAAAATCTGGTTGTGGATTGAACAATCACCATTCCTTCAGTTTCGACGTAGGCAAACCGGCACTCAGGCCCGCGTGTAACCCTCAGTACACGTCCTTCAGCATCTCTAGCATCCTTGGAAGACCCGAGTCACCACCTATAGACTCTACATCGACGGTGTCCGCTGAAAGGCAATCGTCGGATGTCGACAGAGGCTCGCCATTGCCAACGACGAACGCTCAGAATTCCCAAAGAATCGGATCCTCCTGCGACAGCCCTGCAAGGGGTTTGTCCTCGCCTACGTCCTTGAGATTTTCCAACAATCAAAGGGGTGTCTCGTCGGTCGGTCACACGACAGACAACAGAAACAATGCTACTAACATGGGGATCGTATGTGCTACCAGTGCTACCAGCCCGGCGTCCACTTTCTCTCCACCCAGCGACGCCTCTACGAACCCTCTGCTCGGTCACCAAGCGTCGGCCGACTTGGCGATGCTGTCGAGGTATGTTTTCCTCTCTATCGATCTGTTTCTTTTTTCACAATATATGTCAATGTATTCAATGAAACTTCATGCCGTTGAACGCTGAACGTTGAATATTGTGCGGTTTCAGCGTGGTTAGTTTCGTAGTTTTCAGTATACCAATTTTTCGTGGTCCACCGAACTGAACGGTCCCGTGGTTTGATGGATGCTTTGCGTTTCATCGTGTTGTTTGTGCGGCTGAGTTTTGCAATCGTGAAACGATTATCAAACAATAGCTTCAGCTGTGTTTGACAGTACCGCGTATTATAATAGGTCAATAAAAAGAATTTGAGTTTAGTAAAAGTTTTCGTGTACGCAAGGTGTTACAAAATCCGTTTAATCTCTCTGCAATCATTCGTCCCGTGATATTTTATCGTACGAAATGGACCAAGCGACCTTTTATTCTACCTAAATAATGCTATATCTGACTAATGATTTCTAAATTGCAAGGATCGTAAATCCAGCCGTCATCGTCGAAATGTAAACAGCCTCGAAACGCGCAACAATCGACTATTTACCGATAGTTCTGCCTCGCATCTCGTCCAAGAATAATTTAACACGTTCGTCGAACGAATGGCGGGTACGCGACGGTAGCATCTATTCGTTGCACCGATGTCGAATATAGTTTATACCAGTGGAACTATCATTCCGTGTTAATACGTCAACGCCATTAAATGCTGTTAGGTATCAATGTTTACTAATAAGGAATTAGTGCGCGCCATCAATTTTATATCTGCGGCGACTGCCAGCGCGATAACTATTTCATCGACGATCGCGCGTCGCCGCATACGATTAACGTCGATTGGCCACAATCAACGCAATCGATACGTGTATGCCAACTTTTTTCTCCAATAACGCTATTTACTTTTAAAATCCTGCTTTTCGATTATCTTATCGAAAGAGTGTCGATATTATTCTCGTCTCTCCCTTATTTTCCCCAGATTTCGCGGAGGGGAACGTCAACAACCGATCAAACGTGAAACGCGAAAGAAATTCGGAAGAAAGATCTTGATCAATTCAACTTTTTTTTTTCGAGGCATTGTGTATAGTGCTATTATCCCTGTTTGTGACGCAATAAATGGAAACGAAATTATTCGAATAACTTTCCCAAAGTGGCGTCGAAACCATCCGCAATGCTGTTCTCTGGTTTACCTTATTTTCTCAAAATTCATCGAGGGAAAAAGCCAGCTACCGTTTTGCACGTGAAAGGCAAGACAGACCCGTTAAAAAGATCTCGGTCAACTGCATTCTTCTACTGTTCGAGGATGTTCGACAGAGGACCATTATCTCTATTTAGGATGCCACAATTCAAAATACAGTTCTTCGAATAATAACACCATTAAAAATGATCTGAAACATCCAACCGAGAACCGAGTATCCGAGCATCCGTGATCCAAAATCAGAAGACGATATTGGACGATGCGCAAGAATCAAACGAAAGATTTTCAGCCACAAATGAAATTTTCTTTCAGAGTGAATGCTCTTTTGGTGAACATACACAGGTCGTATGAATGGTATATATATATGTGGACTTTGGTCGAAGGACAGAGTGGTTGGAGGTGGTAAGGGAGTGATAAAGTAGCGGAAAGAGAAACGCGTGGCTGCAGCTTCGGATTATATTATGTGGGAATGGACCGAGGGGTCCGTAATGGGCCTATTAGGCTGTCTCATTTAATAACAACCGTAGCAACAACCACCCTCTTACATTACTTACGTTACTTAGGGCCGTCCGGCTCTGTATCGGATATATCTCGGCAAGGAACTCGAGCCGGGCCAAGCTCAGCCACAAGGGGCTGCCAGAGACGAGGGAGGGTTCGAGATGATTTTATCAGATTTACACCCCCTTCCGATTGACGAGTCCCCGCTATATAACCGGCTGCTTGCTTACTTGCTTGCTTACTCGCTCTTGTAACGGTTCGATGCCTCCAATTGCTTGTTTTCCACCCGTTTACCATTTGATTAAGTTGCACTCGAACCAACGGTGCATCGGGACCCGCCACTTCGATCGAGAGAAAAGATTATTCCGGGGCACGAGCTTGTCACCACAAGGGGGTGTACTTCGATGGCGTGTCACTCGATAATTTTCCAGATGGGTAAAATAGTGGCGCGTTAAACGACCATTGCTGTGGTCCTCGATCTTCGAAACTGCTCCTGTGAAATACATATCACGCGCGAAGAACACACGAGAATTTCTTGATTTTGATATCGCTCGGACAATTCGGTAGATCTACAAATATTTTCAATGTCTCCGATAATCGATAAATCTATAAAATTCGACAAACGATCGAAGAATTATCTTTTGAACGATCAGTAGGATACAAAGAACATCCTTGAAATACCCCTCTGATGGTTTTCATGTCTTTTTAACGCGAGATTAAATTATCTCGTGTTGCGACATTGTTTGAGATACACGTTTGCGGTATATGTTCAACGAAGTCCATTCTAGAAGACCATTAGACAAAAACTAATTGCACCCCGTTCCGTAGAGTCTACGCCATGGAAGATCGAATATCAACGTAGGCGCGGAAAGTAGAAAAGAATCAATTAGGCAACGGGTGCATAATACATCAGCGGATGAGACGGCAGCGCGTAGTGGAAGTTAAGGAGCCTAAGGCTCCCGGGAGAAACGGCCACCTATCCCGTCCCGTTTCGGCCACCCCAGCGAGCGTCTTCCGCGCGGAGGAAGCGAGAGCAACACACGCAAGCGAACACACTTCTTGGTTTGATTTATTATTAAATCGCTGCCTACGGCATCCGAGTCTTGGCCTCACCAAGGTCGGCTAAGTAGACGAAAAGCTTGCACCGTGAAATCTTCCCCCGACCATCTCGACGCTTAACGTGCAACCCTCTCTCTCTCTCTTTCTCTCTTTCTCTCTCTCCCTTTGCTGAACTGATACGATAATAGCATTTCCAGGGAGGAAGAGATTTCAGCAGAAAGGATTCCCGTGTAGAATATTACCTGAATTAGCCGGTCCGTGAATTTACCTCGCATCCTTCTCCTTTTCGCCACATTTTTGCATATATACGCGTATAGGGGGTTGCAGAAGCGCGTTAACAGTTAACCCCCTGCCGCTAGACCCTTCGATCTAAACCGTTCTCCGTTTTAAGGGATCAATTAAAAAATATGACGTGTCTGAAAATGATTTTGTATCGATATCTGCGCCGCGATCTGAAAGTCGTGAAAATTAACAATAGGAACGAGAGTCGGTTTATTAATTAACACGTCTTCGGTGGAAATTGGTTGATTGTTTGCGAGCGACGAATATTTTATTTTATAACTGTAAAAATAACGAGTCTAGAAAGCTTTTTTACCGCTATGAAATAACTAGATCGCGAATGCTTATGCAGAATATTTTTATGGACGCAACTGAAACGTATCCCACGATTTCTCCTGCCTCTATAACAAGATCCTTATCGCTTAAAGAACAATTAGACAGACTCTTATCCTGCTCCAAGGCAACAAAAATCCACAGAAAGGAGTAGCAAGGTCGAAAATAATTCAAGTTGTATCGAGTTGTCGTGTAGCGCGAAGCTATCAGGTTTAAAGAGTGGCAGGGGAGGGGGCGAGGCGGTAGGTGCGCGAGACAAAGCCGTATTAAAATTGATAATATCCCAGTGATGAGAGGTAGAAGCTCGTGTGTGCGAGCGTCGTCAGAGTCTGTAAATTAATCAGAAGGACGACGCGTAACAGAAACGCGTTTCTCGTTTATCTTCAACATTTTCCTCGCAGTCCAATCTAATTACCGCGTGTTTATCCCGGGAAACGAAGCGCAACAAATGTAACAGTATTCCGTTTAAAAAGAGGAAAAAGAAAGGAAAAACCATCAAAAAGAAAATAATAGAAGAAGATGGATAGACGAAGAGAGAAGGAGAAAAAATCTCGCACGAACACGGCATTGAAAACTGGCTACAGATACAGGAAGCGTCGTAAGGATGTATATCTGTATATGTCTATGTGCATACTATATTATATATGCGCTATATATATTTATTTTCTCCCTCTCGCCTACTCGTCTACTCTTTTAGCAATGGTGCAAAAGTCGCGCGGGCTCCTTTGCAAGGGAGCAACAATATTCAGTAACGTAACCGCAGGCATATGACGTCTATGCGCAAAAGATCTGGCCGGGATAATCCGCGACAGAGTCGGCCTCGTTAATTACAGCGCCGATGAATGATTCGTTAATTAGCGTGGGATCGTGCTGCAAGTTTCAAAGGAAGGTACGATAAAGCCCATTCTGTATGATCGCCCGTAAATTACAGCGTCGGAAACAAATGTGGAATGAACGGTAGCTGGGAATAGACCACGAATAATAATCGCGTCGAAACACAGTTTCTCTCCTTCTTTCCTTCCATCTATCTCTCCTTCTTTTTCCTCCTCCTTTTTCCTCCTCCGCCTTTTCCCGTTCTACCCCCTTTTTTCACGTTTCTCCCTCTCGTTTTTCCCTCCTCGGTTCTCCTCTCTGTACGTACGTGTGTCGTTTCGATTCGTTCCTCTCTCTACTCTTTCGGGCTTTCGTCCCTTTTATTCTACCGTTGACGCTGATGACGCCTCCGTTCTCTCGCCGAAATCGAAAATCCTGACTGAAACCGGGGAAGCATGTACTTTGGAATATTTCGCGAGTCTGGTCTTTTATGGGGATGATTGCGAAACGTTCAATTTCTGAAAGTTACTTTTGTTAGTATCCACGATGCATGATTTAACAGGTCGAATAATCCTATATATATGCAGCGTAAACTTAAATTCGTGGTACAATCAGGAACAACAAAATTGTGTATGTTAATACGTAAATTGTATGTATGTTATATAGAAATTATACGTAAATAATCTTAATTGTGTATGTAGCGTAACTTTGGTATAAATACGAGAGCTGTTAATCGCGTAAGATGAATTTTCGAGTGTCGAAAAACGAGCCAAAATTGCAGAGCAGTAGCTGTCGGCGCTATTCCATGTTTTCATGGAAATTGATTTCGAAAGCACGGATATGCAACCACTCCGGTATAAAATGCTATTTAAACGATCAGTCTACCGTTATTTATTCCGTTTGTACACCACAAGCAATACCGTTTGTTTAGAATCGAACAATTTTTATCCGATTCTTCGTTTCTTCGCTTTGTCATCGTTACGCGAATATTATAATATTTTTGGGAAACTTACGTTGGTGAAATTTCCTTAACATTACGAGTGAAATACGTATCCTGGAGGGTACGAGACGTCCCGTTCGAGGGTTAAACCGTACATACCGGAAACGGGCAAGTTTTTAATGGGAGAAGAAATCTTAGCGGCGTCTGGCGTAATTAATTCCCCCTGGCGAGGAAAGGGTTTAATCCGCGAATGTATCCTGGTCTGGGTTTCTAAAGCCTGCAAGCGTCGCGTTAAAGCAATTAAGTTGTTTCCTTGAAATCCAGTGAAATGAAGTTGTCTCCTGTGTAAGCACAAGCATAAATCCTCCACTTGGCCTGTAACAGGCAGCCAGCGGAATGAAGCCAAGTAGCGGATTTAGCCGAGTACTTTGAAAGCCAATAACTCATTGTTGGGTCATCGTAATGACACTTTATAAGTCAGTACGTAACCATGAACGCTGTTAGGCAAATCGATAAAAAACAAAACTCGCTCCCTTATCGATACTAAGCAAAGACGCAATCTTCTTTTTTTTTCAATAAGAATAGAGCACGCTCCCCTTGTCAATATCAAGATTCGCGCAATATTTTTGCATATGTTCCGCCAATAAAATTGAAAAGAAACTTCCATTGAAAAATGCAAATTCCTTTCAAATTATGGAGAACAAAAGATTCGTACGATTTTATTTCGAACGTTCTGGCATTTCAGGCCAATTCACTACCCTTCACGAAAACCCTTCGTTCTCGTTTAACCACCAGCGGCGACGACGAATTAGCACAAAGCCTGGAGACGAAAAAAAGAGAAAAAAAAAGAAGAAAGATGAGAGGCGTGAACGATCGGTCTCCGAGCAGAGAGCTCTTAATTACCAACGAGGCTGTGAAACCCTTGCGCCGCGGAAATCGGCGAAGTTTCGAGGCGGTGTAAAGCTGTGCGGGAACGATTGGCCGCCATCGTGCGTAATCGACTTCTCCTTCTTCGGACTACGCACCGAAAACTACCTCCCCTAGTGTAACGGTACACGACAAAAACGTATCGGGTTACGGGCGATCGTTAACCACGGCATAAAGAGTTTATATTCGAGAATGCCACTTACTAGGCGCACGCTCGCCCTAGAACGCGCGCGCGCGCGAGTACCAGCGTACAATCGTACGAGCAAGCGGGCGATATGACCGAGTAAAAAGGTGGGATAATAATCAATACAAAAAAAGGGATAATATATCCATTGAACTATGGCTGTATAGGGGAGAGTGAAGTTTAACGGACAAATTGGTGGAGGATCTGCACATCGAAGAATCAAAGCTTGACCATCGACCGGCTGTTGAATCGATACAGAGAATATCGTCGGTTTGACGTTCGATTCCGATTATATTCATCGTCGCGTTTCATCGAAGCCGTCCGTATCCGATTATGCCGGTGTGACTCGTAATCAACGAGTTTCTTTCTGTGGACATTCGATCGAGCCAATAAGATCACCGACCAACCAACGGGAAAGATCAAGTCGGAGAAAGAGAAAGAGATCGAAGAAGAAGAAGAAGAAGAAGTGGATGCCGAGAAGAAAGAAAGGGATATGCCGTATTGAAGTTGTGCTGATAAAGTAGAATCGAAGGAAGTCGAGGACCCTCGTTGAATCGATCGAGCGAAGGAAGAAGCCGGAGCAAGAGGAGTCGCGCCCGTAGAAAGGAGAGAAGAAAGCCTCTGCTCACGGCCATTCATTCCGCTGGCTACCTAAGAAGACGTAAGCCGCGCAAGAATTAGGCAGAAAAAGGTGGAGCATGCTCCTCGAACGGCCGAGAGTGTTTGGTGTTTATACCTGGCTCCTTAGAAAACGGCCTCCCTCCAAGTAGATGCTTACAAACAGGCGGTTGTCAGATTTCTTTTATCTTTCCCGGGGCATCTGTATGGCCGATGCCCCCGGCAGCTACTCCTCTTTTGCGTTTTCTTTTTCTTATACCGCGACTAGCCGCGTCGACCACCCTATCAGTTATCGATGCGAGACAACTGGAATTGCGTGCTTCTCTCACTGTGACTTTCTTCGGGATTCGTCGAGAACGTTCGTGTAGTAATTACTTGCAAGCAGAGTTGATCTTTGCGTTGAAATTTCTTATAAACGCATAAATATCCGCAGTCTAAGTATATAACCCAAGCTCTGCAAACATTTCCACGCACAGTGACGACGAGACTCTCGTTAAAATCAATTTCAACTATATTCGAACAAACATCGGGAACGTCAAATGAGAAACGAGTGTCCCTGAACAGTTCTCGACAACTCCGAACGATTAAGGAATCCCACCGCAAGCAGCGTGTCGACTCGACAAGCTTCGACCGTCGGAGGATCGGTCGGCGATCGTCGACGAGCATAAACCAAGCCGGAGGAAAAGTGCATCGATTCGGCGATCAGAGATCGTAGCTCGTGGCCGGACTGAGAGGGAACGAACGAGTCATGAACAACGGGGGAGCTGGTATGGCTTCCGAATCGGTGGGCTTCTTGCCGTACCGGCTCCCGACGATGTGTTCGAACCTACATTTCTGATGACCAACTAAATCGCCGGCCGCAAATCGCCGCTAGAGCGTTAAGTTCTCTCTCTCTCTCTCTCTCTCTCTCTTTCTCTCTCTCTCTCTCTCTCTCTCTCTTTCTATCTCGATCTCTCTATCTCTGTTTCTCTTTCGATCCGAGCGCAACGTCAAGCGTTCGCAGCTGCACTTAACGCTGATCAGGAATAACGATCGCCGGGCTGTTACACACGACCCGGCAAAATGGCCGGTATAATTGAGAGCTCTCTGTTTCGGGAGCAGGGATCCGCCCTGAGATAGTTAGACGTTGGCAGCTCTGTTTGCGGTAAGATCTAATTAGAAACTTCTACTTGAGTACCATTGAAAAGTATCGCTGTTATTATTCGAGGATAGACACTAACGTTGGGAAGTTTGAAGTGGCAACAGCTTTGCTAGTCCTTTGTCTTAGTAAATTTCCATTGAGCTACTGGAAATTTTTCGTAGTTCAACTAATATGGAAAGTGAAAATAATCAAACCGCGTGGATGTACGAAGAATGGAAGAGTTCGACGCTCTCGATGAAAGTTTAGTCGAGATAATCTATAGAATGGAGTTCTAATTGTAGTTGAGACCTCGCATGCGTCGGCAGCTCGAGTTGCAGCTCACGAACCCAAAACTCAAGGAGCAATTCGGTTGCGTGTACATTGAAAAGCGAAAGCTGTAGAGCGGCTGTGCTCCAGCCGTGAATATCGTCGCCGAGATCAGCACTTAGGAGAACGTAACCTTCCATTTACAAATATCCGGATTTGGGGATTTGCCCCTGGTTTAGATAGGTTTAGGTATCACTACGAGCTCCATTTACCTTAATCTACAATTAAGAGCACCTCCAAGAACCCGGTAACAAAGAGCTCTATTTACCAGAAAACTAGCAAACGGCGGATATTCGCTCTCCGCTCAAACCTTCGTCCGAAACCATCATCCAAATACGATCCACCCTAACGAGTTATCATCTTCACGATTCTACTCCGTTCTACACGTCGTTTCTTTTTACTCTGCAAAAGTCACGTACATCCAACCACTCGATCGCTGAACAATCTTCAATTAGTCACAACCTACGATTCCATCGATCATCTATTTCATTCGCGAGATCTATTATGCCCAATTCTCCATTCACGCTCTCGACTTCCGATCACAGGCAACGAATAAAAGAATCCTCGACGAAGGTAAACCGATTCATCGGAATCCCGTAAGCGGATTTTCACCGTTAATAACGAGGCTGTACAAACAGCGAGCCATGGCTGGTGTCATTGTTGGGCACGGCTCGCGTCGCCCTTAATGGGCATAACTCTCGAAAAATTCCTTTGCTTCGTAGCAAAGATCGAGCAGACGTTAATGGCTTTCGGAAGATCGCGAAGAATCGGTTGCACGAAGAGAATGGTTTGGTCCTTTTTCGCGAGTAACGCAACAAGAAAGAGAATGGAGCTCGTTTTCGACGAAACGGCCGTGGACCGGATAAATGGGTTTGGAACCGTTTGCCGGTTTTTCGAGCGCGGAAACGAAGGGAGAGAGGACCAGGTTGAATCGTGGCCGACGCCTCGGACACGGCCACGTTCCGACTGTGTAAAGCCTCGCAACGCTCGCATTCAACCACGCTTCAACCCGCTGGAAACGCGGCCGCTGTGTTTTAATCCCGCTGTTTCCCTCTTTTTTTTTAGCGTTGTTTTATTTAGAGCGCGGCTTTAAACGGCTCGCAACCGGCGCAAACATTTCGCTAACGGTTTCACTTTTACGCCGCTGCGCCCCGAAATGATCCGGCAGAGCTAACTCTCGGTGAAACGTGACCGATCCTACGCGAATGCTTCCGGGTTAATCGAACCCATCACAACCACCCTTTAATCCCAAATTCTTCGATTTTTTCCGTTCTGCGGAGTAAATGTCTTCAGAAATGTTTTGCGCATGAAGGATACGAGATTCGAGGACTTTTTTGTAAATTCTGATAGGATGAGACTCGTGCGATCTTTATAGTAGCACGGCGTCACTGGACGATGTCAATCCCGAAATGTTAAGATTACTCTGCTAATTATGACTGGCGATACAACTAAAATCCTCTTTGCTATTTTCTTTTTAAACAAGCAGCGTATTACGAAAAATAAATTGAATCTTTCTCGAAAATAAGTAAATCAATCTCGATCACAGACTTTGTACAATCCGTGAAAAACAATTACGCGATCCTCGTGACATTTATAGCACCAAAAACTAATTAAAGGAAGAAGCGATCGTTGAAAAATCGCATGTCTCTTAAATCACAATTAATTCCTTCATGGACGAACTTCTTATAACCAGAGGAAGAGAGAATTGTTTTTTATCTTTCAGTGATAGTCGCTTGAAACACATTTATTAACTATACGAGATACACGATACTAGAAAATATTCGAAGAAAAATGATCGACACAGTTTTAGCCACTGTATCTTTGCGTCTTTTGATGCGATGTTTGAACTTTATCGAATCTTCCGTTTTCAGATTGGGCCTGATGTCGTCGTTGATAGCGGGCCGATATCCGGTCGGAATTGGCGTCGGCGGCGTGTTCTTTCCGTCGACGTTGCAACACCTTCACCAACAACAGCAACACCAACATCACTCGCGGTTGGCAGCCGCTTCGTCGGCCTTGAGCAATGCCGTTCAGGTCACCGGCCAATCGGATATCGTCGATGCCGACGGCATCCGTGGCGTTCTACCCGGTGGCGCCGGTTGGCCGTTTCCATGGAGGCCGACGCACGGTCTGCAGACGCTAGAACATCCGTCGCCGAGCGACGTCGTCGGCAACTTGAGCCGCGTTAGTCCTGCTTCCGCGTCCTTTCCGCAAAGGGGTGAGTTTCCAATGCCAAGAATCAAGAATTCTACCACTAGGCAAAAATTTGGATATAGTCTTTAATTAGGAAACTGAAAGTAATTCTTGAAGTTGAACCAACAATTCAAGGTACCCTTCTTAGTGTCACTAAGCGATAGGTGATGGACGATAGTTCGGATTAAATTGATTAATTTTAGAGTATTAGTTTACTTTTAAAACAAATAACGTTATCTCAGTTTGTATTCTATATTCGATTCTCGAATCGAAATCGATGTAACAGGACAAGGGCATACTCGTTTATCCTTGATACATTCACCCATAGATGACATAATAAATGATCCGATTAGGAACCATTTAACCAGAAATCTACTTGTATCGAATATACATATACTCGTACAAATATTCTACAAACATTCTAGTAGTATGATTATGCGTGAAATCGTGTCGACTTGTTGAATCATAAATTTAGGCTACTCGTGCGTGATAGAGGCTTGTAAACATTCTCGTGCGGAACAACTCGTTGATTGAAAATCGTGCGCTCGCTCTACCTGCAAATAGACCGTTGAATGAACGTGGACATCAACGATGCATCTATCGTTGCACATCAATCCCAAATTGCGCGGAGAGAACGTGATCGATTGATTGACATAATTTCTTGCAAACGGCCTGTTTGTACACCGACAAAACTCAATTATCACGGTTGAAAGAAACAATCCTCTTCCTGTAGCTTCTGACTAAATCGTCGATTTTTATGCGAGGTAGAGGGCACAAAAGTGACGTACTGTTTGGTTGCAAGGAAGTATAAATAAGGGATGTTTTACGAGAGAAATTGATCCGCAATGAAATACACTTGGGAAGATGAGAATTCGCGAGTATCGTAAAAGAAACTGGAAACGGTATAAGAAAAAGAGAAAAGGGCAAGACGAGGGCTCGTACGCGTTGTACGTAAGTGTATAAACGCGAGCGTGGACGTCGACGAGTACGGCTTCCACGGCTTCCACCACGACAAACCAACGTCGATCGCCTTACCCGCCGATCGTTTTACTCCTGCCACTTCGCCAAAATACTTGGCAGCCTGCTAGATGATGACCGTTTGCACCTACGGCGAGACCTGCCGCTGATAGTTTCGTAAATACCTCGTCGCTTTCACATTCTTCGATCGTTATTCTAGAAAACATTTCACGTAACGCGTAACATGTAACAGTTGACATTCTAAAATACCTTAAATTCTGTTCTTAGCATCTTGACAAAGAAATAGAAAAGGACAATAGGTCAAGATTTACATAGAGATCGAGATTTATGAGAAAAATTTCTAAGTCTTTTATAAAACATGCTTGATCTACACAAGATATTCTTCGTGTGTAAATCACAGAAAAATGATAATCTTTTACATGGAAGATGTGTAAATTTGAGGTAAACTGGAACAGTCGAGGAAACTGTAGGTTTTCTGAGTTAACTGATAGAATGGAGGCGCGAAACACGAGATGTTTACGATGGATTTGCGAGATCGCGGTACAACCAACTCGATGAGTCGAGTTTCGCATGGAAGGCGCGAAGGACCGATGCAGAAACGACAAATATTTCATTAGAGCGGTGAAACACGGCTACTCCCGATATCTGAGGCAATTATATCAAAATGGATAAATAGAATATTAATTAGCGGATTATCAATCGACTAAATATTAAATGCAACGGCCGGCCGAGATGAATAGCTCCAATTGATTTATCGAATTCATTGGCCAAAGACAATTTATAGACACATATTCTCGGCTCGGTTGATCGACGATACCGAAAGGGATATCTCTGCGATTCTGTTTCGACCGATGCCAACGACGAAAACGCTTTAAAGGATCGGTTAATTAACGCGTTTAGCATATGCCAAACCGTTTTCACCAACATTCAATGATCGTCCGAATAAATAGGACGATTTGTGAAATTATGCTGGCGCGCGTGGATTCGTCACTCGCCATCATGCTAGTAATATCGCGTTCCATAATTACCCAGTTGAAACCGTAAAACGAAGATTAAACTGCAGATACCGTTTCCTACTCTAATATGCTAATTTCATCGTTATTATATAATAGCCCCTTTATCGTGAAATTAAATCAAACGAATTTAGACTATGAAAACACTTTGGATTCTTTCCAATGAATCTTCGATTTTTATCTGTTGAGATATGTATAATTTTCTGTGCTGGACTAGGTTAAATACGTAGTAGAGATACTTGTATGTGAGTGTCGGTGTGTGGAAGTATGTGTGGCTGCAGCGTCTCGAAAACAAAGGAATGTAAACTCTTCAATCAGTTAAGAGACGGTTAAGAGTCGGTTAACAGTCGGGTATAGAAGAAAGTGCTGAGATGCGTCAAGTGTGTATCGATGAATATATAAGGAATCGTTCATGAAATAAATATTTCATTATTTTAATATTAATCCTCAGTATAAATTTAGTGTTTCTATAACATTATTTCGGCTTCAAAGATCCACAATTTTCAACATTATCATTTGCGAAAATACTTGTAGCGGCACACGAGCTGCAGGACAATTCAAATCATGTTGTTGTTTTGCCTCGGAGTATCAATATCGTTAAGATACACGTAATGTAAGAATAAATAAACTCCCGTCAAAACAATGTCGCCTCTACGTGCAATCGTCGAACAAAGACGAATTTGAATTTTCCGACTCTCCCCCGACCAGTGTAAATAAATGGACGCGATCGTAAGGAAGACAGTTATCAACCAGTTATCAGTTAGTCGCGCGAATCAATATCAGAGTTATCAACGAGTTATCAGCGATTATATTTAGCGATTATACACTGTCTTGACGAATCCATTAGTACAAGCGTCCTTCTGTACTTATTTATTTAACATTTTAAGTATACTTGATGGTTTCAACAACGAACAATCTCGTCTAATGAATCTCACGATCAACCACTCTACACATAGTACTGTACATACTTGTTGATTTGAATTTTTTTAGGTCTATGATAAATTAGTAGATTGCGGATGCTTATGCAAATTCATATTTTTATGAGCAGGGCTAAATAGAAATTTGTTTCATCCTCTAAATGATATAACGAGTTCTTTACTTTGGATATTTCGTCGTATTTTTGCACATCATGCATGTTGTGTATATTTCTGCACGTTTAAATTTCCCAAGCAGTCTACCAATTAGTTAACACCGTGGCTACTAAATTTTATTTTCAGCGTTACTAAAATTATGCCAACACTTTTAACAAAAATAATGCTTTCTTTCGCTAAAATACAGTCACTTACAAGGATCTCCGTACGTCCCATAAAAACACCGTTTTTTTATTTAAATACACGATGTGTCACGACATATTTATTTCTCAATATACGTAAATACAGCTCTTGCTTGTCTTACCACAGAACATACTAACTTCGCAGGGGAATTTTGTAACATTATATTTTAGTAAAAATGACCTCTTCATGAACTATACAAAAGCTTTTATAAATGACGGTATTAATGTACTAAACTGCTTTGTTCATACCGTTTTAATTGTAATAATCGATGTACGATATATTTAGGTATAATTAGATATTGGTAATTTTAATATTAAATCGCAACTAAAACTGTTTCATAACTTCCGTAGGAAGCGCAGGACAATTTATAGCGCGGTTGTTGGCCATAGTATCCATTTAGACTCTTGCATTCGCCACAATGACAACGAACTACCGATCATCACTGACATTGGAAGCATATGTTTCTATTACGACATGCGTGGCCGCCTATCGGGAAAATTGAGGCGTTAATCGGTATCGATGAGCAACCTCCTGCGGCTACCAAAAGCCAACGCATTATCTTATCCTGTCGCTACTTTGCATCGATTATCGTCCATTCTAGACGACAAGATATTCAAGCGTCCGCTTTTACAGCTTCCCCTTTACGACGGAATCGATTCTCGATTATAGAACGACGATTTCAATTTTACTCGGAAACTTTGGAATTGGGTTCCTCTTATCTTATTACTCAAAATCAAATTCTTACAATGTACGCTATCGCCTACCGATATTCGATACAAACCGAGTGTCTTTCGCTGCTTCTGTTTCCATTCAGTTTACTACAAATTTTCGTCTTGTAATTGGCAATATCGAATAAAGGAAAATTTTGTCCCAGTTTTCCAGTAAATGTAACGAGTAGGTGTCCTTATATAATACTTACGGTCGGCAGTGTATATAACTGTCCGAAGGCTACCAATTTTCGACAGACCAAGGAAGGCTAACAATTTTCAAGCAATCATATATCATTTTCCTGCAGACGACCTGGACGACGAGAACGGGGAGGAGCGTCTGCACCGGACACGGAGTCCGTCGACGGGCGACGAAGGACACGACGATCTGGGTGAGCAGGACGACTGCCCGGAGGCGGATGGCGAAGGGGAATCCACAAACTCGACGAGTCTTCACGGTGGTAGCGGCGGTGGCACAGGGAATAGTGGAGGTGGTGGAGGCGGTGGTGGCGGTGGGCAGAACAGCGTGCAAGTTGGCGTAGATGGTCGCGACTCCAGCAGCATGAAACGAAAGAAGAAGACGCGAACTGTGTTCTCGCGGTCGCAGGTGTTTCAATTAGAAAGCACGTTCGACATGAAACGCTACCTTTCGTCTTCTGAACGCGCCGGTCTCGCTGCAACGTTACGGCTGACCGAGACTCAGGTGAAGATCTGGTTCCAGAATCGTCGTAACAAGTGGAAAAGACAACTCGCTGCCGAATTGGAGGCAGCAAACATGGCGCACGCGGCGCAGAGACTAGTCAGGGTGCCGATACTGTATCACGAGGCGTCCGCCGGAAGCGGAACGTCCGGCAGTGTCTCGGTGTCGGTCGCTGCGCCGCCGGTCGCCGCTGCGCCAGCGTCGGTCGCCACGTCGGCGCTCTCCCACTCGGTCGGTGTAGGAGTCGGCGTCGGTGTCGGCGTCGGCACCTCCTGCCCCCCTACCACCGCCCAGTCGATCTTCTACTCCCATCACCATCAGCACCACCATCATCACCCGGCTCACGTGCAGGCGCACACTCTCCTGCCCCACCAGGTACACCCACAACCGCCGCCACCCCCGCCGCCGCCGCCTAACGGCCAACCACCCCAATCCTCTTCGCAATAACACCGTCCGGCTCACGAGACCGTCGGCCCGCTGCAACCAACCACCGCCGACACCGCGGTCTCCCTCTCGCGACTCGCCTCGATCGCCTTGTCCGGATAAACGTTTTCTTCTGCCGTTTCGGTCATCTTGGATCGTCGATCGTGCGAGCTTGATCGAGCCAGGTAGAGTCTCTTCTTTTCAACGTTTCCTTTTTCGTCAATTACACTGATTTTTCAGTATTCTGGCATCAGTCTTGTTTTAAAAGTTTACTGGAAGTCGGTAGATTAGAGAATATCTGTGATTCGATATTTTATCACGATCAGATCTTACCGACGAGAGGAGAAACTTGACAAAATTTTATCATATATTTTCTACCATCTTTGTTTCTCCTTATTCGGTTTAAAATATTTAATCACAATTACGTAACACTCTATACGATATAACTTTACTTAGAAGAAAAAGAACACGAGAAACTTCAAATATTACAACATATCTTAAAAAATGAAAAAACGCTACATGGGAAATTGTAACTGAGAAAAACAGTTATTTGAACTATACAAAAGAATATCACTCGGATCTTTAGAAAAGGAAGGAACAAAACGATCACCGAGAGTTAATGCAAAATGATAGAATTTAAAGTAAAAGAATTCGCCAACAAAATAGCCGGACGATTTTAAAAAAACAGAGAGAGGTTTAACCGAAACACGATCTGGCTTGTTCAAGCTATCCGAAAGCTTTTCAACATCGCTGGAATCGCGGGTTTGGCTCGTTAAATTCCGGCACGATCGATGGCTCTCGAGTCTCCGTTTCAGCAACGAAACGATCTCGTTTTATCCACGTTCGTCGCGCCACGTCTTTCAATTGCACGTTCCAAGCCCGTGTACTAGCATCCGCGTTCCGTTCCAAGCGACGATGCATCGAAACGCAAGAGGACAGGATCGTCACGGTGTCGGAGGTTGGATTTTTCGCCGCGGTTCAACGCGACTGGCGACTTCCGGCAAGTCGAACAATTGTAATATAAGTATGTATCTAGTCTGTCAACTTGTCGATAAGAAACTGCTCGTGGAACGATTATTAAGAATATTTTGTCGATGAGCGCAGGACAAACACAGTTCTGTCCTTCCCTCTGTTTCTATAGCTGTCTGGCTCACTTTATGTCTTTCTATCGTTTCGTTTATACGCTTTTCTAAATACGTGACACGAAACTTGTTTCTACCGTTAACACAAATTTTAATTTCTTTCTTTTCCTTAGTCTTCTTTCTAATCGGGAACGTTGCAAACACGAAACGAGGAATCTCAAAGAAAAATGTAAATGTAACCGCTATGAGATTGTAACTAATTGTTAGATACACCGTAAGACACAGGCAGGGTTCCTACGACATCATTCTACCTGTTGTGATAAGTATTTAAACGATTAATTTTATTAAACGAACGGTATAGTTACGAAATACCGGCTCTCTCCTCTCCTTCGCATTGTATATCTCTCCATCTAATCTATAGACGTCAATTAAGGAAAATGGAAAGCAAAGCACACCGCTTGTCGCGTCGTGTTTTGTACGGACGTTTGTGATCTGAGATTTAAGCAGACTATTGTACAGCTGATCGTTTCGTAATCGCTAATAATGATCGTTGAACCATAACGTAACAGTCCACGTCGTTCAACATCCCATCTCTCACGCATCATCGTCCCTTTCCACGCGTGTTTTTGTCCTGAATCTTACAAATATTGAGTTGCAGACATCAAAAAATAATCAAATTTCAAGGGTAGAAAAAATCAGCTATCCATCGTTCAACGCTTCGAGCGAAAATCGACGATACTTCGGATGTACCAACAAAGATGAAAAGTTAAAAAAATATCGAACGATCAACGAAATATCTTCGAATAAGACCGCGAATATTCATGATCCCGTGGACGACTTAACACACCGTGGAACATGTCGCTTCTCGGCAAAGTCAACCGACGTTTTCCCACTAGAATGCCTATGTAACCGAGTCGTCGTGAAGTGGAAAGTGCTCGATAGACCCTCGTCGATTGTCACCGCCGTACCTGGTTCGTATTGTACTCTGTGTTCTATCGTTTAATCGTTTCCTGCGTTCTTGTTGAACATTCTGAAATGCGTTGATTTCGAATTTCCTGAAAGCCAGAAGTAGTTGTGAAATGCGCGACTTCGTTCAGTGAGACTGTTCCCGGAGTGGAGACCAGAAAGTTTCGAAGGCTACAGACGAGAAAAAAGTTTCATGGTTACGCTTTTACTAGACGTAATTTCATTTCCTTCTCGTGTTTGGAAACATAAAAATTCCAACTGGGATCGTGAATTTAATTTCAAGTTACACACATCCCGATGTAAAAGTAATCCTGATGAGTATGTATAGCCACTAAAAAATACCACAATGGAAACGGGAATATGAAAGAGGGTTAACCAGACATCCCTCAGATATTCCCAACAATTCCTCCCGATCAATGTCTCCATCCCGCGATCGTCTCCAAAGACAGATAAACCCAGACCGTTCGCGCAAACACGATCAAAGAGTATAGAGGGGCGGAACAGGGCGGTTTCGCGAGGATATCCGGCGAACGGGCGACACAGTTTTAGCGCTGTGTAGAATGGCGATGCTGTGTCAGGTGGTTCACAGGCACGTTCAGCCGATTCATCGTCGCTTTCGAGGAGAAAACGTCGAGGCGCCATTGGTGGATGTCGACCACGAGGGAGCAGGAACGACAATGCGTTCGTACCGCCGTGTTTCTCTGCATCTGCACACACCGCACAGCATCCAGAGTAAGTACGCGCACGTAAGTACGTGCACTTCAATCATCGTTCTCACAGGCCGTCGCGCGCCATCGCGCCTTCGCCTCTTTTTCGCCTCTGATCTCTCTTTCTCTGCGAGAACCTTTCATCCACCGAACGATTACATCCCCCACCTCCAACCTCCTCCAACCTCCCAAACGGCCTCCGTGTCCCTCGTTTTAGTTTTATTCCGCTTGCACACGTTGCCCTTTTCTCTGCTCCGCGCCCTCTTTACCCGACGTTTACCGTTTTCCTTTCTGCGATACCCGGTGTCCTTTCGCGCCTCAAACCAACCAGGGACTCGATTATATCGAGGCTACTGTCTGCGTATCTCGATCTGCATCCTTGCGATTCCTGTCTCCAACCTCCCCTCTCGACCAGCATCCTCCCGAAGATGTGTTCCACGAATGATAAATCGTTTTACAAGTAGATCGCCGATGTTTATGCATTTGTAGGAAGTTTAAAGGTGGACAAATCTTGCGTATAGAATGTCGAAAGTATAATACTCGTTATAGTATTCAGTGGGTAAAACATTTTTATATGTAAGTTGTACGTTTTTAATTTATATTTGTAGAGATACGAATTTGCATAAATATCGGCGATCTATTCATATGATTTTCACGAGGGTATCGGTTCGGTAAGTAAATTGGTTAGGAGCAACACGTTGAGTGGAAGGAAGGACTCGATCGTATCGAGGTGTCCGAATTCGCAGGTTTGTCTGCGGTCTCGTTTGAGTTTCCACTACCAAGCTGTTTGGTAAGTGTCCTTTCGACGTGTTCAACTATCTCTATGAGAATTGGGCGATATAGCGAAACGGTTGTTTGGCCAATTCTCGGAGAAGTTCTTTGGATGGGCGTTGAAGCTTGGATCGTACATGTAGTATAATTTAAACTCGACGAGTTCTGATACTCTTTTTTAGTTTTATCGACTTAAGAATCTATAAGCAGAATTTTGTTTTGAAAGAAAAGATTGTAGCGGACTACGTCTGTTTGGTACGCAAATGCATCGGAAAAATGGTCGTTTAGAGAAACATCGATGGAAGCACGTTGAAGAATTCGAGCGAATGGTATTCGTGACGCAACGACGTCGAAGATATTAGCTCCGCATGGCCGAGAACCGTCGCCGATGGATTAAATGCAGTTCGATTGATTAAACACGATTTATATTGGCGTTAATAAGCGATGGCATTGAATATTTAAAGCGACTCATTAACTCGGTAATTGCGATGAAACGACGTAGCCCGCGAGGAGCGTTGATCGATCGATTTCAATTTCGTTCCTTTTTGTTCCGTCGTTACCTCCGTTGCGGAACAACGTTTCCCTATCGCTAACAAGCCGATCGGAAAATTCAGCCGTTCGTCGATATCGCTTCTGGAGTTCGGATGAAAAAAAGAAGAGGGAAAAAGCTGGACGAGGAGGAGGAGGAGGAGTCGGACTCGGAAAAAAACTATTTCTTCCCATTGGATGCTGCGTCGTCAAATGACAGGAAATTTTTTTCGATTTAATGAGACTGCTTTAACATCAGAATCGTAACCTCGACGGAATACCCCTCGTGAACCAGTCGAAATAAATTTGTATAAATATACAAATAATGGGAATTGGTGTATTCGAAATTCAAGAAACTAGAGATACTTCCTCTGAAATAATTTTACTACCACTCCACGAATCTCTCTGTGTGTTAAAAAAAAAAAAAGAGTTGTAAAATTCTCGATTTTTTTAACAAAAACACTCGCGATACCCGATATATGTTTCGCAAACTAGCTGCCTGTTAAACAACACGTTGCTTCTACTCTTTCACCACTAAGCTTTCTATGGCCGTTTTAAAATCGAGCGCATGGATCTTCGCACCTTTCGAAAATCCTCTCCGTCCTATCAATTAACCCCCCACCCCTGATACTTTTGAATCGAGCTAGCCCAGGATTCAAAAAAAATTGTATTAGGATCCTGTTTGTCCCTGGGATCGAAAATTCACCAACTCATTGTCGGCTGCAATCTAGAGTCGAATTGCAACCTTCCCCTCTCCCAATACTTCTATGCGCCCCATCCTGGGGTAATTTAACACGTAAGGGGATGACGACGGTCTCGAAGCCCGTGTCCTACGGGGTCTCGTATAAGTGACGATCGTGTTACACCGGCAAACTCACGAAATCTTTCGAAGAATCTATTCTTCGACCACCCTCCCAATGATTGGTCTCATTACTTCTGCCCTGATACCCAGACCTTTTTCGAATTTTTCAATGGAGACGTGGTGGTAAAAGGTGGAAATTATTACCGTAGGCGTGATGAAATTTTTTTTCTGGCGATATTTGTCGCGAAGTTTGTTTTTGAAATTATTTTTCTGTACAATGTTTCTTTGCTTCGATAACATGTTATCATATACGATGCAACGTAAAGATCATAACGATGATGTAAGTCGGTTCATTGCTCGTTAGAGTTTAGGTTTAAGTTCTATACGTTATCTTAAATTGAATGTAACCGTGACGGCATTCGAATTCCAGACAAATTAATGAGAACGCGACGATAATTGTGTGCGAGTGGACCAAAGCCGATCTTGGGAACGAAATAATCTACGATTCACCGACGAATTACAGAATCTGTGCAGAACAGCGCCGAATAGAATTGCGCGATTGAACGATGGAATAAATCCCATGACCCGTGAAACCATCGAATATTTCGTGGATATATACCATTACCGATTTCAGGCTCCCCTAACCGCCAGTTATCCGTCTAAAATCCATCC
Source organism: Bombus bifarius (assembly GCF_011952205.1). NCBI lineage: Eukaryota > Metazoa > Arthropoda > Insecta > Hymenoptera > Apidae > Bombus > Bombus bifarius. The sequence continues at coordinate 4,367,556 of NW_022884373.1, forward strand.
TGTCGCTGTCCGCCGACAAATCTCGTGATCGATTCGAGTGTGCCATCAAAACATCAAGCAAAACTCATTCCTCGGGAGAATACCAGAGTTTCCAGAACCATGGGGGTCCTATAGACCACCTGCGGTATTACACCCACTTTTGCCTTTGTCACTGTGATCGAGAGACCAGAGCAGAACAAAAAATCAGCAATTCCTAATGGACGAGCGGACAAGGGATCGCGACGACGACGACGACGACGACGACGACGACAACAACTACGATGGTCGTTAGTAAATTAAACGCGGTCCTTGATGATCAACGGTGGAAATCGCGTGATCCAACGTCTGTTTAAGCACACGCAGCGGTCGAACGTCCACGCGAGTGCGCGTAATTCACGTGATTCGCGATGAAACACAATCGATAACGCGGCTTAATTGCTGTAGCCGTAAAAGGAGGCTCATTTGTATAAAGCTTCATCGTCCGGCTAATCGAGTTAATTATCAGGCTGATAATGCGCGGACGACTTCGCAACAGCTGTGTTGGATAGAAAAACAGGGAAAAAAAGGGACAGGCCGTGCAGATGACGCCTGAATCCTGCGTCTCCTTCCTTGCGCCCCGCGTTTTCTGCTTCGCCGTACGAGCAACACGGCCAATTTATAGCGGCCATTATCGCGGACGCGATCCTTCCGTGACTATTATTACCTGCCTCCGCAGCAGCTCGACAATTACTCTAATGGAATAATTTTTTGGAAAATCTATCGAGACCTTCCAGCATGGAATGGTTACAGCGGCCACACCCTTTGCACGTCACTCCAATTGGAACCTCGTTTAGTCACAAAGCAACGAAACAAGTTCTTTATTTGGTGATTTGGAAGAAGGTGACGTGGATGATATAAAAGTAAAGAAACTTGAGGAGAGATGTAATGGCGAAAAGTTGATTCTAAGGTTCTGATCGTATCGAACATTCTATATCAGGATAGATTTGTACATAGGATAACTGCGGATCTACACGCGTGCTTTGCGGGTTTAAATAAGCGTTGGTTGGAAGCGCCGTTTAATTTTAAACGGAATACTCTGTTTCGCTGGCGAGATAGTAACCAACGAAATCGGTCGATTTTCATTCCAGAACACAGACACCAAAAGTCGAATCCCGCAGGAAGATTGACGCATTCGCAAGACTGCCACCAAAAGAGACGAGAGGGGTGAAAGGGGGGCTTAGCTTATAGACCGCGCTGCCAGATCGAATTGCTTTTTACAGCGGACGGTCGCGAGATATCGAACGCGTGGTCGTGTGTATACTCGTACACGTTTGTTGTACACGCATGCATGAGAAGACGTTCGTTGCGTGTACGGATTCGCGTGGATATGTGTGAGTCAGCACGCACAGTGCACAGATACACGTATGAACATGGGAGGCACATGATGCGTGTGGGGCTCGGCGCATAGGCATAAAAGAGCAAGCGAAAAAGGGAGCCTCTTTTTAATCTAGCGACGATTCGCAACCCCCTGCTTCTTTCATAGTTACGTGCTTAGTGCTTATACCCATTGACTCCCTCTCTTTACTCTGTTGCCCGAGCTGTCTGTCATCGTCCCTCTTTATACGCTTTGTCGTCGTGTCAGAGCGGCTCTCTTCTGTGTAACGGAGGGCCCGGACCAGTAGTATCACTCAGACTTTCTACTCCGTGACCAACAGCGATTCTATTACTTGCCGCTTCTACTTACTCGATTTGTCGTACCCGAATGGTTTTACAAGTTGTGGAATTATTAAATTTTTGACACCTTCGATCTTGGAGCGTTCGAATTTATAAATTTGCAAATTCTCGACTTCTTCGAATTGTCAGAGTTCCAGAAATATTCAAATTGTAGAATTCATCTAGCATTTTACACGAAAAAACAATTTTCTCCATTTTCCAAGTACTGTTTCTCCTTACAAATTGGCATATTTTAAAACGCTGCTCACAGAATAACGTTTTAGACCAATTGCAGCGCAAATGTTTGCTGGCTCCGGTATATTCCTCGGGCGTGTCGTCGCGAGACCGAGGTTAAATCGGCCGAGACCATTGTTCGAAATAACACGCGGCTTGCTTTCTGTTCCTTTCTCCGAAAAGTGCATCGCTCTTCGTTCACCGGTTTTTCACTTGCATACACACGACGGCGTGCACGATGAGCGCGAGCCTGTACCAGGCCGCATATGTTGAGCATATACAATACCTCGTGATCGTATTACCATTCACGATAAACCGGCGGCCAGAAACTAATACCGAAAGCGGCAGTAATCAACCCTTTTGACGAAATTTCAATCGGCATACTTGCGGTTTCACCCGATAGCGCTAAATATCGCCGCTTTGTTTTATTCATATTCGGTTAATTAAATCGCGTGGAGGATCGTTCACAAGGATCTGCAAATTTTTAGACTTGCCAGGTGAAATGAAATTTTTCTATTTCAAAAGAATTTAGTTCGTTGTCAGAAATTTGTAATTTCTCACTTTGAACGCTATACACTAGTAAACTGATCGAAACGATCGATTCAATAAACAATGCATTCTGAGGGACTGGAATGATTTTTTTGTAACGCATATACGAATAAAAGCTTGCTTTACCTCTTGCATGTATATTTTTCACTTTGATTTCTTCGGTGGTAGTCGTTTATAGTTTAGTACCGGTGTTCGAGATATAAACGATAATCGTCGAGAGATAATTTTATAGCATTTCAAGTAAACGTACCGTCCGATTAAGGGAGCATTGTGAAAAGGAATAGACTACTCTGGGACGCACGAACCGTGCAAAGGTGGAGCAGTTGTATCTTATCTCGCATTTAATCGGCATCGTTGAACCCAACTGTGACGCTCCTAAGCTCCGGTAATTACTTAGATGGACGAACCTTTGACACGAGCCCCCGATTCAACGCGGCAAATAAAACTCGTATCGTATATACTCAGTTTTAAGAATTCGTTCAATTTCATTCCCCTAGTTAATTACCTCGAGTTTATCTTCAATTTTCAACGCTTCGATCCTATTTTTGTTCTTGTTCCTCTTCCTTTTTTTTTTCTTTTTTTATTCATACGTTTCTTTCCGATGAAAAAAGAAAAACGAAAACAGGGACGAGCATTAGAACGATTGATAATGGTCGAGCCGATCATTTATTCCGTTCGATGAATTTTTCATTGATCGATCGTCGCGCGCGCCGCAACGACGACGACTTTCATGTTAAATGAAAGTTGCCATCCAGATAGAGAGGACGAATGGTAATTGCGATTGCCACGGGTTGAGCAATTAGTCGAGCGATTGGCGCGTCGAAATGCGACGAGAAAGAAAATAATACGAAACCGAGAACGAGCGTGTAATTAATATTGTACAAGCAAAGCTATCGAAGTTTCAGTTACGCCTGATATTCTGGTATATAGACGAGTGAAAATATCTCTTAATTCGCCCCTGCCTTTCCCTCTCTTCGTCAAATTACATTGTTCAATTCCCTGTATGCGAATTTACAATGCAGAATAAGCGTTTTAGAAATTGCCGATGGATTGACGATAAATTGCAGAAAAGCAACGTGTTTCGTATATTTTTGTGTGCTATTACGCGGATGATGAATCGAAATTTCTAGAACAGTTAAAAAGGATGATCGTTTCTATGTTTCGATGTGAATCAAAAGCAAATAAATTAAAGGAATTGTACGACGCTTATTATAATCTTGTTTTGTTTCAACCAAATTCAAGAGCCGAAGGACTTAGGAAATTGAACAAACGTACATGAAACTAATCGAGAACATCCTTCCAAACTTTCTAAATTTATTTTCTACGAAATTTTTCATTTACTTTGATCTTACATTAGGATTGTAATAATTGACTTGTGTGACAACCTAAAACATTAAAAATAACTTTGCGCGGTTTTCATATTTTATAAGGCAGTTCAAAAGACAGATACTTATCCCTCGATAGAGAAAACCGCGACTCGGAGGGTCGGAGACGATTGATTCGCGATTACCACAGCATCGAACGATCGATCCAGGCGAAACGATGGTTAAGTAGATAGGGCCACCTGTCTATTAGCTCCGGGTATCCCGGTATCGGAGTTGTTGATCCTTTTCCGGACCCCGGGCGAGCGCTTCGTTAATTAATCTGGCAGCAACGGACTCGCTTCGGCTCAAAGGCACCCTTTTTCGCCCCGGTTTATCCATCCATTTACTTGCTGCATGCGATCTCTTTCCCGACGCTTTTCACCGCGGAACACGGCCGAGGACAACGAGCTGTGCAAGATAATAATTAAAGTTATAGGAAGAGGAGAATCACAAGCATGTGCCGCCACTTAAAAATACGATGGTTTATTCTCAATACGTTTCACTTCATAGTTTACTTCGTTTAAACTTTTAACGCATAAATTTTTCTCCAATTTATCGATAGATGTGTGTATCTCGGAAATATGAATGAATGGAACTTTAACGGACATCCGTACATTTGGAAAAGCGAATCCAAATGTTTAGATAGTATTAAATAAATTGATCGAATAATTTAATTTCCTCTACTCCTGATCCTATCTCAAAGACAAAATAAATGAAATTCTTCGTTCGTATCTTTATATGTCGGACAATTTCATTTTATTAGTTTTTTCACCCCTAAAACCAACCGATTGTTCCACCAAAGCTGCTTTCTCGCGAGTACAAAAGAATCGTCGCGTGTCGGCGATTGGTCGACGAAGCACTAGCGAAACAATCGGATCGAGCCGATTCTAGGGCGACGCGTGGATGATTCGCGAAGGTTGGTCGATGCGGGCAAAGACGAAAAATTAAGTCGTCCGCCCGATTATTCTCCCCACCCCCATGATTCTATTCCAACCTACTAATAGAGTCGTCCTCGTGTACTCTTTTACTTGTCAGGCGAAACTATCACGGTATTGACCCCACGCTCGGCCGGATAATCGACTGAAAATAACCCCAAGAGACACAGGACCCCCTTGGTTCCCCGGACGCAGCCTCCCGAATACAAAATCGGTGCATCTGTTCCGTTGTTCGTGAAAGGAACGAATGACTCCGACAATTAGAGAGCAGAAATCCCGGCGAAGCGCTTTTACGAGCTTCTTCTTTTCTTGCTCACGCGATCCGCGGAGATTGCGCCTGCCTGCTATGGGGTGGAATCGGTCAGATTAAATCGGTCGGAGGAACGATTACGTCCTGTCTGGACGGAAATAATGCGAATCAGGGGCTGGTACTCGCTGCCGCGGACCAAAGAATTAGAATCTCTTTTGAATTTCTCTTGGATCGACGATTAGTGCTGGAATTGAAGTACCTGCCTGTAGGATAAAGCAACGATTTCCATCCTTTTCCGTCTCATGACACGCGTAAACTAATTATTAAAAATTAAAATAACAAAGATATGTTACGCAAAGTTTGCTTCAATTACTCGTATTAACAAATAATGATAAAAGCTCGATACCTTCCTATTGATTCTCGATCTCTCGGAAAATCAAATAGAAGATTCCATCGGAACCAAACCACCTCCTCGAATGGAAAGAAGAAATCAAGAGATAGAAAGACCAATGGGTCACTTGTAATTAAATGCGCCATTAAGCGGGCTTTGACGAGCGCGGAGAGTTAACCCTGATACAATGGCCAGGCAACGTAAACAACGAGAGACCGATCTTTGTCGTCTAATTCAGGAACACGGTGGATGGGCAATGGCCATGACAAAAGACACATTTAGTTAAATGCAAGGCGCGAGCCCGCGTGCCGCATTGTTTTGATCCGGTTTGAGTGGGTACAATTAGATCACGCTGCCGGCGCTATAGTTTCGACCCCCTATCGAGCCAGAGGGGACCCGGATTGGCTTCGTTGTAAGCCAACGCGATACCAGGCCAGTTTTAGCGTGCAACGATGTACCGGTGGCGTGTCGCGAATCTCTTTTCATCGATCTGATGACCACCTCGTCCATTCGTGCGGTAAGTGGATAGAGTGGACTGCCAGTGGTACCTTGTCGAACACAGCTTGCCTACATAAGGGAGTCGTTCATTTAATACTTGCCGCTTTTTTTCTTCTCCGCCATTTCCCTCTTTTTTGTTTGTCTAATCTTATTTCTCTCTCTCTCTCTCTCTCTCTCTCTTTCTCTTTCTCTTTCTCTTTCTCTTTCTCTTTCTCTTTCTCTTTCTCTCTCTCTCTCCTTCCTCTACTTTCCGCTTCCTCCGGTAACCACTAGACGAACCTGTCGGAAGCTGAATTGATCCAACTGAGTTTTTATTCATTTCTTAGTTCAACTACATAAATACATGAACGACACTCGATTCTCAAGAAACAAATAGTTCATTTGCATAAGTTCATCCGTTCTAAGGTAAATTTACACAACGTATTAAACAGAAACGTATATAACATATCATCGCTTTTCTATACTTTTCGAGTTACGGAACGGATCGATGCGGTTTCCAAACGACTCGAATACGACGTTTACGAGGGAAACGAAACGAACTATTTAATTGGTGAAGATCAGACAAGAACGAGAATCGGATAAACGGTCCAAATACTAACTGCCAGATTAACGTGAGTCTAACGTGATCGATTCTTTCCCTAATGCTTCTAGATCGAAGCTTCTCAATAGACCAGGGTCTCTTTCAAAGTCTCTTCGCGATTTTGTGCAACGGAGAGAATCTAACCGTGAAACGTTGCCAACGTGTCCCATTTGGAACGGTGACGATCCATCTGAAGAGAGATGAGAACACCGATGCAGTCGAACGGGGATAGCAGTCAAGGAGGAGGAATTCGTGGAGCGGCTGCAGCAGGGTAATCCGATTAGCCGATCACCTCCGAATGCGCCTCGTAACCGGAAAGCCAGTGTGAAAGTGCTAAACGAGCAATAAGAAAGTAATGACAGTGTGTTCAAAGCAAAAAGCCAGCCCCTTTCGAAAGCAACATGGGCGGGCTTTCTACCACGAATCAACGACTGGTTGGAGGGGGTGGAAGAGTACACCGCCGCGGTAGCGGGTGCAATTACGGATTTTGAGTGACAGATGCTCGCCCAGTCGGCAGCCGGAAGATTAAAACAAGTAATCAAAGCCCCAGTAGCCACCCCGGGATGGATATGGATGGATGCATTCCCCTGCCTCCACTGGGTACAACCCCGCCGCTCCATTTCTCTCTATCTTCCTCTCTGTGTCTCGTTTTCGTGACCGCGCCACGTTTTCCCTCCTTGCCTTGCTTCCTCGCCACCGACCGGGCCTAGCCAGCGAGGGTTACCACCAGCTACTATAATATCCACCTATCAAGCCGCGCTCTGAATGCTCCTTTAAGAAAATGTTCCTTTTTCGCTTCTCAGTACTCCTCAGCCGGGAGGTTATTAGACGGCTCCTATCCCTGGCAGGAAAAAAACGAGTGGCTGACAGGAGAGCAAGGGGAAGGACGAGAAAGGGAGACTCAAACGACCAGCGAGTTCCATTTCACGAGAAAACGATAGAGGATGCTCTTTGACGCGCGCGTTCGCTCGCTTCGATCGGCTCCGCTCGACAACAACCGGCCGGTTCGTCAGTCGACTCGCTTTCTTCCTTCTTCTCCTTTTACAACTTGTCCACGCGCTCACAACCAGCGCCACGACTATAGACTATAATCGCGGTGAAGACGATGCTAACAAAGTTAAGCGATTTGCCGCTTATTGTTATCCATGTGACAGAATGTAGCGTGAGATCTTTGGCACCTATGAATTTACGGGGATTACGAGCAGAGCGTTGAAGTGTTTGAGATTTACTTTCAGCATGATTTTTGTCGTAATTTTTATCGCGAAAATGATCTAATATCTTCTTTTATAATTATATCAGGTCATCACCCCATAAGTAGTACGATTTTTTTTCATATATTAGATGAAAATAAAAGATTACCTGTGTTCGATCAATTGTTTATTTTTCTTTTTTTTTTTTAATCTTTCCATTCCAACTTTATAAAACCTTCATAGCAACAGTTTTAATCGTTTTAAATTCAACTCCCAAAAAAATCGTATTAGTTATACGTAGAATGACATAATATTTCTAACAAATCTATCCCAAATTCCGTCTACATTTTCATCTCGAAATTAATGCATTAATCTAAAGTGTCTAAACACCATCCGTTTTATATTTCGAAATTAATGGATCAAGTTCGGTATGAAGGATTAACAACCAGACTAGAGTGAACAGTGACGTTAAGGATAAATGTTAAGGTCGGTTAAGCGTTCGTTACGGGCAACAAAAGGAGCAATTAGAACAAGAAGCCGTATGATCGCAGCCCCAACAATCGCGAGGGCGGAACAAACCGACGACGATAGGCGACTAGAAAGTCGATTAGAGGAGGAAAATCCGCGTTCGCCTGCCGACGACATAATCCACGTTCACTCTTAATCGGACAGACATTACGACGGAATTGGCGAGCGTAAAAATGTGGTTCGATAATCGTTACGGCGAAACAATCACGGGGAAGTAGAATGAAGGAAAGAAAGAGAACAGAATGTAATTCGATTTCGCAAACTTTCTAAGAGACGGAGGCGCGAGTCGACGAAAAAATCCATTTTGCTATCGTGGCAACGATTGAATTCATAAGTTCCTTTCTGGTACTTTTAAGCGTGCGTGCCACGATTTCAACCGATTATTCAGCATTTGTCTGACCTCTTTGTCCATCGATATTTCTACTTTTCTCTACAAAAAAAAAATATTGCGACATGAAGCACGTTGTAGCAACGGTGCGCGTGAACACGTAAAAATGAAATCTCTTTATTTCCAGCGTTTCTGTGATAAAGGCATACTTACGTTTCCGAATGAAAGATAAAAAACTGTTGTTGGTTTTTTTTTGTAAATGAAAAAAATAAATATTTCAATATTTTAATAATTTGATAGATGTCGAATAGATTTTGTTCGATGAACGTGAGCAATATCCCTTATCGATGCGCGACGACTCGACAGGACTCGAGGAGACGGAATATTTTTAATCTTGAGATTTCGGTTCGCAAAAGGCAGGATTGGATTTTATAGGGCGAAAAAGGATGAGCCGTTTATCTCTGGCGTCGCCTTTCAGTTTTTCCCTGCTTCTCGGTCTATCTTATACATCGTTCGTCTTCCAACCCCTCTTCTTTGTTTACTTTATCCCTTCTTTCGGGGGCGTTACCGGCGTCGGTATCTTCTTTATGAAATAATAAGCTCTCTCTTTTAAATTCATCGCTAATGCGGTCCAGCCGATTCTCTAGATCGACCTCTTTGGCCACTCAAACCTCTTTGATAACGATCAATATCAATCTAAATGTAAAACTTTCTATTGATTGATTAATTGAAAAAAATACATCGATTCGATAAAATAAATATCTCTATATTAGTAGAGGATATTAAGCGATTTCTAAATGAAATTATCCCGTAATCATTTAAGCTATGATAATAATCTGTCTTATACTTTTCCATCGTTACTCCTTTCTTACACAAATTTGGGGAGAAACAGACTTTCAGAGATTTGTCCTATCGTCATTACTTTCATCGCCACAAAGAATAAAATTGACCAATACAAGATTGCTGTTCTCCTTCTATACTGACACTCCAAATTCGACCCTTGAATCCTCTGTATCACGCGCGTATGTACGAGACTGTTCACGGACCTTTTTCTCCCCCTTCTTACTTTCAATTCAAGCACCGCAAGCAGTCCCCTCATGGCCTTTGCTTCTGATACAAGAGTCTGAACATACATACCCTCCATTTTATAGCTGAAAAAGTTCCGTCTAAGAGCGGCCCGATTACATAAACGCGCATATTATCGTTCGTATTTTTCACAGCTTGGAAAAAAAAGAAAGAAATTAAAATAAAGAATAATTTTTAAAAATTATGTAAGATTATAGAAGTAAGATTATCTCGTCTTCGTGATATTTGCAAGTATATATTAATATTTTATTTTTACTACTCCATATTACAATACATTATACGTTATACGTTTATGAAAACGGTTCGTTCGCAATGTTCAATTAACGGATTCAAAGTATTGTTTACTATCTTTTGGGTTTGGTTTAATAGTTTTAGAATCTGGCTGCCAGTTGGCAGGACAGACTTCTCCATGTTTTTCAACAAACTGAAATGCCTTGATGAGCCTCAATGTTTCATCTACGCTTCTACCCACTGGTAAATCATTTACGCTAAGCTGCCTCAATATTCCTTCTTTATCTATGATGAAAAGGCCTCTTAAAGCAACTCCAGAATCCGGGAGAAGGACATTATATTTAACCGATATTTCCTTGTTAAAATCACTGAGAAGAGGATAACCCAAATTGCCACCCAGGCCTCCCTGTTTTCTTGGCGTATTAGTCCATGCTAAATGACTAAAATGCGAGTCTGTAGAAACTCCAATCACTTGCGTATTCAGAGCTTTAAACTCTGAAATTTTCTCACTGAATGCTATCAACTCAGTGGGACACACAAATGTGCTAAAAATAAAGTCTTGTATTTATTTTAGAGAAAATATTTGGTTTTCTCTGGTCGTTCTCTATCGTTAAAACTTACAAGTCTAAAGGATAAAAGAAAAGCACAACATATTTTCCCCTGTAATCACTTAGGTTGATTTCCTTGAAATCACCATCAACCACGGCAGTCCCAGAAAACTCAGGTGCAGGTTTCTGAATCTGAAGCTGACAGGAAAAAAGATTGCTACTAACGCAAAGACTTCGAGCGTATTGCACTAACGTCGGCTGTCGAGTTTTAAACATCAAATTTGATGTTGCAACAAATACCTGTAAATGTATATATTACGTTGCATATTAAAATAAACTTCAGAACTTAAATGAATTAAATGATTGATATCTCTATCAAGTTAATCGACTTACCGCTTTACATGTTTGGGAATGTAAAGATGCTAACAATCGAAGCATTATTAATATATAAATTATCGGTTACGTGGATGGAGAAGTATTTAAACGAACACGAGGCTACTTCACAAAATAATACTTATTCAAAGCTTACTCTCCGAACGTTTGATAGTTTGTAGTTCTTAAAGAGGTTATATAACTCACTTTTCTTGTGAATAGCGCATTTTAATAAGAAATAATTACGAAAGATCACTGTATTACATTTATTTCAATTACATACAGATTTATTCACTTGCAAATTATTATAAAAATAATTGTTTAATCTCTTACGAAATATTCTCTTCAGAAATCAGGATACCCCTACAGTAAAATGTTAGAGGGCGACAAACGTAGGATTAAAATTCAAAACTGATCTATGGAATCGCCAATATTTCGATATCCAACTCGATACTTGAATTATTCCCGAACAATATAATCGGTCGTACTCGATTGATTGATAAGGTATAACTATTAATAAAATTAAATATTTATCAATATAACCATATTTTATTCAAATAACAATATTATAAGTTTTATGTTCATTCTTATTCAGTGGGGAAACATATATTTTATATGTATATTTTATATATATATATAAACGATAATCGTAGCATATAAATTAATAACGTTTGGTTTCTCCTACAATGGGATATATCACACTGTCCGTTGATAAATAATATTTAACTTTATAATTAACCGATGATTCATGATAATTTGTTCATTGTCGGTGAAACCAGATGCGCATTAAAAATAGAGATTTTTATTTCAGATAGGATTTGAAATTTGTTGAAAATTACGTTCATACGTTATATACGTTGTGTCCAATAAAAAATGCATTGGCCATTTGACTCATCCTCTATTTTGAAAAATGGAAACGATGTATTTCTTGATTATTACATATTATCTTTTTGAAGTAACACAAGTTCTTCTCTTATAACTTTAAAATATACACCGCACTTTGAAGCCTTACTACTAAAACATGATATACAGGTCTGCTTACAGAGGCCACATCTTGCCTTCTGCACTCAAATTCTTTAGCTATCTATACAACAGAGCTTCTTTAAAAACAGTCATCCAAGCAACGGCAATGTCATTGATTTATATAATCGCGATCCGAAAAAGATCTCTTTTTTCGTTCTTTTTTTGTTTTCTTTTTCGTTTTTTGTTTTTTTTTTGTTTTTTGTTTAATTGGAAGCCGTTGCAGTTGCATTGGAAGCAGGGGTTGTAGCGGACGTTGATTCTTCTGTAACGATTCGTCGATTTTTTTTTATCCTTTTCCATTCACCATTCGTGTAATTCATTTGAAAATGTGTCTCGACTAACATAGGTAAACTTGTACCATCCGGTTGCGTCACTTCTTCTATATTTTCCGAGAGCATTACTGTGACTATATTACCCAATTTCGGACAAGGATTATCTAAGCAATAAAAGATCATAGATAAGAGTGTTTATATTAAAAGATATTTGAGATTGTAACAAACAGGCGCATACCCCTTGAGCCAGCCATAAAACCTAGAATAAGGGCTTTTTCTGGTCGGGTTACTTTGTTAGCTGTTCTAAACATTTCTTGCGCCTCCAACATTTGTTCTCGCTACAAATACACAAAATAAATTAACGATCTTATAGAAGTATGAATCCTATATTGTAAATATTTCTACGTACCGTGAGAGACAAGCCTTTTCTTGTGTTTGCTGCTGCATTGGCAGGTTGTGCAGTAGTTTGTATACGAATTTGTGTAACTGTCTGAGCTGGTCTAACCGTTTGTACTCCGACAGGTGTACTTTCCACTGGTGTAATAACTGTTGGTGTCACAACAGGTACACCTGTACTCGGTGTTGAAGGTGTACCTGGTGTTGTAGCTGTATTAAAAAAAGAAATGAATTATTTTCTGTTCATCATATGTAACTATATACAAAAACATACGAGTTTGCGGCGTGGTTACTGCCGGTGCTCCACTTGGAGGAGTAGATGTTGTATAAGATTGTATAGATGCTACAGGAGTAATTGGAGTAGCAGGTGGATTAATCGAACTTAAACCCTGAGCATACTCTGGCGTCGTTGATGTTTCTGTTGTAGTCGTAGCTGTTGATGCTGCGGCAGCTGCCACTGCTTGAGCTTCTGCAACTTTCTTCTGTTGTTCTTCTAATTCTATCATTCTCTTTCGTTTCTTTGCTTGAGCATAGCCAAGTGGTTGCTCATTAATATCTAATAACTTAATGCCACCATCTTTGCGCATCCTATTACTGAGAGGTGTCCTATTAGACATTGAAGAGCTCGTAAGTGAGGGAGAGCGAAAACCACTTGGAGGGACTCTACTAGGAATGCCTTTCAGAGGTGCTGCAAATAATATATTATTTTATATTTTCATATTCTCTTTATTTTTTCAAGGTAATCCTAGTTAGAACTACATATATAAGCTTACTTGTGTCAGTCATTTTTCTAGGCATTCCTCTGCTCCTCACAGGCACTGTAGGAGCAGTACTCTTTTTCAAATTACTCGCAGCATCAGTACTCTTTTGAAGCAACTCTGCTCTTAATGCAGCACTTTTTGGTTTTCTTTTTAGAGTAAAATGCTTGACTGGGGTAGGCTGTTGACCAACCACAGAAGTAAGAGCAGTCTTATTAAGATAATGACATTCCAATGGAAGCATTGCTGGATCATTTTGTTTTTTCAAAAGTTTCCGAAGATCATTAACTAATTCTCCAAAAATAGGCCTATGTTCATCTAAATCAGTAATATCTGTGTTCAAAGAACCTGTTGATGGAAATGTCTTCATCGCTTCGGATAACATTGATACCCACAATTCGCTGTCCAATGATGCCACTTCAATGATTTCTTCCAGTTCAACACGCCACTGCACAGTTTAATAAAATAATAAATTACAAACATACATATATATATATATATATATATGTATGTTTGTAATTTATTATTTTATACATATAAATTAAGCTTATTATTAATTATATTTTATAATAATTATATTATTATAATTATATTATTAATTATATTTATACATATAAATTAAGCTTAAAATATCAAATATCAAATATCAATTACATTAAAAATGAAGGAATACATTACATATTTTTTTAAAGTATAAATAATTAAAATTCATAAATTTATTTTATGGATTATTCAATATTCAACGTATTGAAGCCATCGTTATAAATATTTTTACGCGTATTTTAAGAACAAATTGCTGCACTTTTTCGTGCCTTAGATATTTGTAACAAACAAACTGTGTCTTACCTCCTCGACATTCCGTCTTGGAATGTGGAAAAATGAAAGAAGTAATTTAAGTTTAACTTGCGTTTGAAGATCTGGAAAACAGTCTTTAATATTCCGCAGTACTTCTGCGTTGAGTTGTGAACAAATTGAGCTTCCAGTCCAGCTATCATTTGACGTTCCAAGCTTGTTATGAAGCCACAACGACGTATCACTGTCCCTCACATTCGCCATATTGGAGTCGTTTGTTTCGTACATTTGACGTACATTACCGTGGTGCGCCACATGTTATTCCCGCCATGTTCCCGCCATAAAGTAATGTATATCCATACAGCATGCAAATTGTAGATGGACATTGATCTATTTATGATATATTAAATGTATATATCGAGTCACAATCCGAGTCCGAGTCCACAATTCGTCATTGAAGTCCTCCATAGTCTTACCGCACGTAAGGTACTTTTATTGTCACAGTTAAGGATGTAAACAGACGCGAACTCACGGCGGACACACGCACGCGACACTAGTGACGATGGTCTCAAGCTCGATAACGAATCCACGGTCAACGGGAGGATAGATATCCTTGCTCTAACTCAAACGTGTACCACTCTTTGATCGTAAGGCGCTACTCCCTTCGTCGATCAGATCTCAAGAAAGAATGAATTTTCGTCCCGATGATGCCACCGAGGAAAACTATGATGGGGTGTGTCTAAGGACACGAGATCGTCGGATTCGTCGAGTATAGCCCTCGTTCCGAAAGTAAAGGAAATTGACGTCGCTGTCAATTGGTCAATTTGGGACAAAGACTGCAGGTCCGTTTGAAGAATCTTAATTACCGAAAAAACCCAGGTTTTATAGCGGATCCTCGGGCTAACTGGACTTGTGCTATGTAAGTGCCTCAACATCTGGTATTCGTTGTCCGAAGGAACCATTGGCATGTTTTACTGTCAGGTACCTCTATGGATATTCTTTTAATGAGAGTCATACTATCGCTCCATACCTTTATTAGATGAAGCGCCCGTCCCGTTGACCACGGCTACGTTCGGCGGCTGATGGTCGCCTTGAGCCCAAGTTTATTATCACCAATCGCCAACAAGTACAATTGGGCAGAATGATGGCAAATTGTTTAGTTACAACTGTAAGCTTTAATTACAATCTTACGGATTTTCCCGAAGTTTCAGATTTTGAAAATTTACGAAAGGATCTAAATGAGCATCTATGATCTAAAGGATCAAACATTATCACCTATTTGTGAATTTGAAGAAGGGAGAACATGTCTGACCAGTATATGAACATTGTGAACCAGTATAAGCCTGTGGCTCACTCTAGCACAAATATATTGTACTACAGTAGGGTAAAAGCTACCGCGGCGAATTTAACTATACATCAGCGTGGCTGGGGCAATAAACAAAGTTTATTTAACAAATTTATCGATTAATCGTTAGAATTGTTAATGAATAATAACTGTGATCACTCTCAAATTTCGTATTTACTTTCGTTACATAAGACATACATTTCGAAGATATAAATCGCACGTTTTTTAATACTATAAACTTCAATTAAATTAACGTTTACAGGCATTAGTTAATAACTATTTGTGTTATTGGATAATAAATAAAACGTAGATTGTCATGTAAAATCCAAGCAGAGAAATAGGTTGCTGTGCGACCTAAAAAGTTCGAATCGTTGAATCGTAGAATCATTAGGACCGTCACGCTGAGCTCAGAGTCTAAATAAATTTCATTAAAGGGCAAAACTTTTTTTAAAGTACTTAATCTATTATAATTCAATTTTAAATATGAGTTATCGTTTAAGTTCATTTTTCTTGCCGTGTGATTCTTCAATTAAACGTCGAATTAGTTTTCCGAATTGTTTGAAGTTAAAACACAAGTAGAGCTTTTTTTTTATTTATTTATTTATTTATTTGAATTTTACAATTTGTCCAGTAGGACATTTGGTAAAATATTATAGCGGTATACTAATATAACATGTGGGTGGCTACCCCCAGCGGGGTACCATCATCGTGTTTGTTAGGTTATGTCCTTGTGAGATCTGTTGGGTGTTTCCTTTTTAATCTTCTTTATATGCTTGATGTGTCGACCGTTTCCGCTGCCAGCCGGTTTGGGTGCGTTGCTATTCTTTCTCTGTACCTTCTTGCACTTCTGTTAATCTCCTCCTTGACCGTTGATATTCCCAGGTCTTTCCGAATGTCCTCGTTTCTAACGTACCATGGCGCGTTTACTATTGTTCTGAGTATTTTAGATTGCGTTGCCTCTATTTTGGTTATATGGCTCGTTGCTGCTGTTCCCCATAGTGCTATTCCGTACGTCCAGATTGGTTTTATGACCATTTTATATATTTTTAGTTTGTTTTCTATGCTTAGTTTGGATTTTCGACTTGTTAGCCAGTACATTTGTCTCCTTGCCATCTGTATTTTGTCTATTGTTGCTTTAATATGCTGTTTCCATGTGAGTCGTGTATGTAAGTGGAGTCCTAGGTATTTGACTTGCCTTGTTTGTATTATGTGTGTGCCGTTTAGTACAATGTTTGGTGGTTTATGTTTTCGCAGTGTGAATGTAATGTGTTTGCATTTATCGGGGTTTGCTTTAATTTGTTTTGCTTGAAGCCACTTTTCTATTTTTGTGATATGTTCTTGTAGTAATGTAACTGCTGTTACAGGGTTAGTGTGCCTGACTAGTACAGCTGTGTCATCCGCGAACGTCAGTATTTTGCTATTGTTAGTTGTTGGTATGTTGGCCGTGTATAATATGTATAAAATTGGTCCTAGGACGCTTCCTTGCGGAACTCCTGCCTTGATTTCTTTAACTTCAGAGTATGTGTCTTTGATTTTTACTATGAAGCTTCTGCTGCTTAAGTATGGTGCAGTATTGTTTTGTTTCCAGCACCTGTAAGATTTCATTGACGAGTCTGTGCGTTTGTTCTATTCTGGAGTATTTGTTTCTGAATCCGAATTGGTGATCCGGTATTAGTTGATTCTTCTCTATTATGGGTTTTATCCGGTCGTAAATTATTTTCTCTAGTATCTTAGAGAACACCGGAAGTAGTGAGATTGGTCGGTAGGATTTGGTTTCGTGTGGGTCCTTGCCTGGTTTGGGTATCGTTATGATTTGTGCCAGTTTCCAAGTTTTTGGAAAGTATTGTATTCTTAGTATTGCGTTAACTATTATTGTGATTTGTCTTATCGCTTTTGGCGGAAGGTTTTTCAAGATTTTGCCGTTAATTAGGTCGATTCCTGGTGCTTTATTATTTTTTGTTTTCTCAATTATGTTTCTGATTTCTTGTGCTGTTGCTTTGGGTATGGTGTAGTGATTGTCAGTTGGTGTACTAGTAGTTAGCGCATCCTCGTCCGTATGACTATTGTGGTTGCTGTTGTTGATGTTATGTGGGATGAATGTGTTGCATAGGTGGTTGGAGAATTCTTCAGCTTGCTCTTCGTTGCTTCTTGCCCATGTGTTGTCTGCTCTTCTGATTGCTGGTACCATTTTTATTGTCTTCTTTATTTTCTTTGTGGCTTTCCATAGGGAGTAGTTGTAGTTCTCGTGGGCAGATAGTGACTCGATGAACTTTGTGAACTCGTTGTTGTTGTGCTCTTTTATTTTGTTTTTTATTTCTTTTGTGAGTTTGTTTAGGTGTTTTTTGTTTTCTTTTGTTCTGTGTTTTTGCCATTTTGCTTTCGCTTTTGTTTTTTCTCTAATTTTTTCGAGGATGTCTAGTGGAACTGTTTTTGTTTGTCTGTTGGTTGTTTCAGGTATAGTGGTTGCCATTGCTGCTTCTTGGATAGTTTCTGTGAATGTTGTTACTGCTTGATCGATGTGTTCAGGTGTTTTCAGTGGGATATTGCGGCTGATTTTGCTCTCTATTATTTCTTTGAATATTTGCCATTTGGTGGTTTTATTGCATAGCTTCTCTGTGCTGCTGTAAAGTATTGGTTTGTTTCTGTATGTAATTATTATGGGCGTATGGTCGGAGGTAAGATCAAGGCTGGGTGCTATGTTTAGTTTATTTGCGTTTAGTCCCTTTGTAACTGCAAGGTCTAGCAGGTCAGGTATTTTGCTCAGGTCTGTCGGCCAGTATGTCGGTCTTCCTGTGGATAATATATTGAGGTTATTATTTCTAATGTATTTTTCCAAGGTTCTGCCTCGAGGTGTGGCGATTCTTGATCCCCATAGTGTGTGCTTTGAGTTATAGTCTCCCGCTGCAATATACTTGTCACCTAAGTGTCGGAAGTACTCTTCCCACATTTGCGTTGTAATTTTGTGACGCGGCGGTACGTATACTGCTGGCAACTGCAGTTGGTTGCTGTTAGTCTGTACGATAATGGTGGTTGCTTGTATATGCTCCTTACTGACCTGGCTAACACAAGTAGAGTGCCTCAGCACTCCACAGGCTGCAACCTTGCCAAAATCCTCAGAATCTTTTAAAGATCACGCAACAATGTAATAGAACAGGTTTAAAAAATAATGTCATTAAAAAATGTATATAAAGTTGCCTATAATTAATTCTACAACTACAAAAAGAATGGTTCCTTATAAGAAAGTATATTTCTAAAAATGAACCAGAAATGAAAAAGCTTTACTTTTTCAGTTCATTTGTCATATAGAATCGTTCCTTTACTGATTGTACCAACTAATGAAAATGGTTGAGATTTGTTACTTAATGAAGAGGAAAGAAATTGTATGGAGGCGCGCGCATTAATCCATTGATTCATGGTCACATTTAATGCAAAAAGTATCAAGAATACATTATACTCCAGGAATGCTGATATTAATAATATAAATTCAAACTTTTCATCATTAAGGCAGATTTTGTATATTTCTATATACTTGCTTATATTTAATACAATTAATATTAATTTATATAAATTAAAATTATTTAACGTTCAGTTTCTACAAGCAAAAAGGGAAATATTGAACGCCAATGTACCACAATAGGAAAGTCAAATACTTCATTGAATGAAATTACTAAAAATGTTATTATTACATATATTGTAAAAGTTAAGAATGCGTATTTCCATACTTATTGATTTGTAATGCTAATTCTCCTTTAACTGTTTTTTAAAACATCGGTCTTTACGTTTGTATTTTTGTACTTTTGTAAAAGTAAAAGCTTCTACAGGTACGGGTAAATTAGTAATTAATTAAAACAGTTAATTAATAAAATATTAATTGATTTAAAAATCTTTTACAGATTTGTTAGAAATACATGACAATGATTTTATGATCTAGGTCGTTCTTTCTTTTCTTTATAAAGTGCAAGTAACGAAACATTAGCAACTTTCACTACTTTGAATCGAACTCCTGGAATATCACCCACTGCATGACCTTTACGACCAAAACCTGCTACCAAAACTTCGTCATTCTCCTCGATATTGTTTAAACAACCATCCCTAGGTACAAAAGCAGTAATTTTCTTGCCATTTTTGATAAGTTGCACTCGTACGCATTTACGAATAGCAGAGTTTGGTTGTTTGGCTTCTACACCACTGAAAACATATGATCGTTGAATTAAAATTTCATATAGAAATTTATTCTAATTCGAAGAGATTAATATAAATATGATATAATAAGAGACGAATAATATAAATATACATACACTTTTTCTAAAACAATACCCTTAGCATGAGAAGCACCACCGAATGGATTGGCTTTCCACCGCGTTCCCAAGTGAGCTTTTTTGTAGTCTTTATCATTCCATCGTTGATCGCGTCTGTGGTTTACATGCTTACGCGCAGTACGAAGACCACGAGGTTTACCTGTAAATCAAAAAGTTAGGTTATGTATCATTTTTATTTAATACATTTCATCTTCATTTTATTATTTCAAAATCTTCTACTAAACATTTAATGAAACTATAGTTAAAACAAATTCAACAGTCGATGAGAACAACACATATTTATCAATTTCAGATTTACACTTTTAAGAACAATGTAATTTTAACATCGACCACTGACCCATCTTGCTCGTTTCTTTATACGATCGGAAGAGGCTAACGTGAATATCTAATAAATCAACGTTGTCTGTTACCGATGTATTGGAAATTATACGATTTCGAATGAAGTATCCGCATGTAAGCGTCTTCGATTATAGCTTGATACTTTTTAATTGGTCGACAGAATTTAGTAACCCCATTAGGATTAGATATAGATAGATTTTTATTAATAAGGTAAAAGTCAAATGAACATGTATAAAAAATATAAATTAAGAAGAGAAAGAACAATTATTTTTTTTTTTTTTTTGTTGTTGTTAAAGGGTATTATCTTTAGCATTCCTAATACGCATACCCTTACAAGCGCCGGTTATACAATATTACTATTTTATTTATTATAGGTATAACTTATTTTGAAATGAGTTAACGAGTTAATGAGTTTATTTCTTTGCCCTGGAAGCCCTTCAGATATAAAATACATTATTACTTGGACTCCAACTGATGGTGCGATTTTTAAAATAATTGAGAATCAACCATTATTTCAACGAATGATTTTCCCGCGGATATAAATGGCGTCTTTTTCACCGCAACGTGATTTATATTTATATGTGGGTTTGTTGTGACAAATCTAGCAAATATTTGATGGAATATGACTACTGTAAATGGGTTTTCAGACTCGCAAGAGTCTGATATATTAGGTGAAGAAGAATATAAGGCACTAGTAAAGGATATGTAAGAAGTGTTGATATATAATTATTATATTACATTCTCATCGATATCGATATTTTATTTTTCGCTTGTATTAAATATATTACATGTTATGTTGCTTTATTTAGTGGATTTAGTGGATCTTGGATGCAAAGTATAACAGAGGAAATGGAGGAAAAGTACGATTTGCCACAACAATATTTGGAATCTAAAAAGCAAATGAAAGATGAAGAAGAAGAACAAGATGAAGAGTATTTTCAAGAACTTGATCCTGCCATTCCAATAAAAGAAGAGTTTCCTGGTCGTTATAATTTTCAGGTTTCACTGGGTAATCTGGATTCTAGTAAGAATTGGGTAGTAAGTATATAATTAAACTGTTATTAATTACATACAATAATGTCTTAAATATGTAATTTAAGTTTATTCATCTTATATAGTATTCACAAGTATTAAAAAAAGTATTTATCAACATGGAAGAAACACTGCCATTACGTTTTAAGTGGGAACCACCTGAAGATGGTCTTCTTTTACGTACCGCCATGGTTTTTAGTTTAGATCAGTATGCTAGTGATCCAGTTAGAAGATGTCATAATCACATGGCACCAAATAATCCAAGTAATAGAGATGTAGCCCCCAGAGTGATTAAACATGTTGTTCGTTGTACACACCATCTTACCATGTATGAAGAAAGAAGTGAACATCTGTCTATAGTGGTACCCCTTAATAGACCACAACCTGGTTCTCAATATGTTCCAGTGTGCTTCAAATTTTTATGTAAAAATAGTTGCCCATCTGGAATGAATCGCAGACCAACAGAACTAATTTTTACTTTGGAAAATTGTAATAGAAGAATTCTGGGTCGACAAAGACTTCCTGTTAGAGTTTGTAGTTGTCCTAAAAGAGATAAGAAGAAAGAAGAAGCTGAAGTAACAGATGCACAACCTGATATAAAAAAAAGAAAACTTTGTATACCAGTTGGGAAAAAAATGATGCCTTCCTGTGATACACATGTCTTCAATGTTCAATTAAATATTGTTGGAAAAGAAAACTACTTGGCTGTATTAAAGTATGCATATGACATCATGGCGGGTCAAGCAATAAAAACTGGTCAGCTTGATTTTTTTAAACCGTACATGGATGATATATTGCGTAAAACTCCTTAAATGCATATTTGCATGAATGTTATGTCTTTCACATATATGTTTAAAAAAAACAAGGAACATGGTTTTATAATGTGCTATCTATTTATATATTTTACAAAGCTAATAATGTATATTTTAATAATTCCATCTGTTATTGCACGTTGATCTTAATAGATGACTATCCTCTTTTATAGTGGATTCTATAATGCATCATAATACTACTTAGTAGTATATATATATATATATATATATATTAATATTGTGATACTATACATCTTTTACACTAGAATACAATGTATTTTATAATTTTTAATAGCTTTTATGTATATTCTATATCTCTAACTGTTCATTTGAATGACATTCTATTAGTTGAATGTCCAATGTGTACAATAACAAAGCATTTGGTAAGGGGGCAATATGTTGGGATGTTAACATCATGGGATTTGTAAGACTTGCAACACTTCTACGCATTCTTATCTCAGTACCATTCTGCCCTTTACCATATAAAGTCCATTCCCATGGTATTTTTCCCCCTCTGGTACTACTGATCCAAACAATTTCATCTTCACACTGTGTATTTATGATTGATAACATTATTTTGTATACGAAATAAATAACTGTATCAAGCTTAAGAAATATACCTGAAAGAAAAAGAGATCTTCACCACAGTGCAATATGTAAACAGCTTCTGAACCAAATGGAAGAGGTACTGGAAGTTTAACACAAATAGAATAAAAATGAACTTGTGGTAGTTCATGAATTCCGCTCAAATGTTCCAATACCGTAACAGGTGTAATAATATCTTTACATCCATTTTGCCTTGAAAGAGGACACATGATTTGGGTACAGGTTATAGAATCTATAGAGCCTCCCCAAATTGGTGTGGGAGATACATTGGACATTAAACTATTACTACTTGATATTAAGGTAACAGTTGCATCAGATTGCAAATGATTGTCAACGTCTTTCATAGTCTCTTTTGACAATTCTCCAGTACTTGCAGATTTCGTTCGATCATACAAACTTGCATGTTCATCAGGGTTTAAATCTACAGGTGCAGTATTTGCATTTGGCTTTTCATTGGAAACTATTGTTAAATTATCCACTGAAGCAGCTTTTTCCAATCCACCGCGAAATAACCTGCTTAATAATAATTGACGTGTTTTCGTATTTGTAAAATCATGTTTCTCCGCTGTTTGTTTTAGTTCTTTCCTCTTGTTTTTACCAAAAAGCCGGTCTTGAAGATTTCGCGTGTGACATTCTGCATTGTTATTTACATTGCCTTTTATGTCAAAAATGTCCTGAAATAACTTATGAAGTTTATCCGCGAGCAAACACCTTCCTTGACCCAGTCTAACTCTACAAATCGGACAACGATGTGTTTTCGATCTACATCCAACACAAATGATATGACCATGAACACATTGCGAAACTGGAGGCAGGGAGCTTTCCAGACAAACTGGGCATTCTAGAGCTCGTGTCTAAATGAATTTAATAATTACTTTTCTAAAATATCGTAAAGTGTATCTAGACAAATTTAAAGAATAATTCTTTAATAATAAAGGAACTATCTAATATCAGAGTATACAGACCACTCCAGCTACTGCATTTGCAAGTTTACAGGCCACATCTGGCAGTGGTCCTTTCACAGCTATTCCGGTTTCTTTTTCTCCTTTGTTAATGCATCTCCAAATAAATAATTTTAAATCACATCCTTCATAATGATGGACTATAGCCGCTATTTGTTTTACTTTTAATCCTATTAAATCCTTTCCATCGATACTAATTAAACAATCTCCAGCTCTAAAATTTAACAAACAAAATAAAACAGATTATTTCGTTGTTTCTCTTATTCTTACCTAAGTCCAGCATGATCAGCAATACTCCCGGTTTCGATATGGCTTATCCACGGATAAGGGTCCCACTTTGATTTTGTTAAATGAAATCCGCAAGATTTACCAATTGCTTTCGTTTTTTTTATATTTTCTAATATTATACAAATTTCCCCCGTAAAGGCTGTATCGATTGACGTACTGTTTTCCGCCATATAAATCTTAACGCCTGCAGATTCAGTTAAACGTTCTGAAGTAGATGCAACAGACATAGTTTTCCCGAGATTTTCTATTAATTACGCTCATTTAAATTTTTATTATTATTTAACATGTAAATGTTATGATCTTCACGAGGGCCACGCAATAATAAAACTGATCGAATCTGTTCTCTAAGCACGTTAAAAGTCTTGCTTGTGCACCTTCACCTACTTTCGTGTCCTTGACATTTATTCTCCGAGGGAATTCCAGTGTTGACCTTTTCCTTTTACTTCGACATTGAAATAAATATAAATCTAAAGGAAATGCTTTTTTACAGAATGTTATAAATGTATTTCTTATATTGAAACATGTATGTTTTAATAATGAAGGCCTTATTAATAATAATTAATTGTTATATATGTCGGAGATGAAAGGACACCGGAGCCTTCCCTCTGAAACTTCGGGCAAATCCGTAAGATTGTAATTAAAGCTTACAGTCGTAACTAAACAATTTGTCGTCATTCTGCCTAATTGTACTTGTTTGCGATTTATGATAATAAACTTGTGCTCAAGGCGACCATCAGTAGCTGAACGTAGCCGCGGTCAACGGGACGGACGCTTCGTCTAACAAAGGTGTGGAGTTATAGTATGACCCTCATTAAAAGAAATACCCATACAGGTACTTGACAGTAAAACATTCCAACGGTTCCTTCGGACAACGAATACCAGATGTTGAGGCACTTACGCAGCACAAGTCCAGTTAGCCTGAGGACCCGCTATAAAACCTGGGTTTTTGGTAATTAAGATTTTCCAAACGGACAGACAGTCTTTGTCCCAAATTGACCAATTGACAGCGACGTCAATTTTCCTTACTTTCGGAACGAGGGCTATACCCGACGAATCCGATGATCTCGTGTCCTTAGACACACCCCATCATAGTTTTCCTCTGTGGTATCATTGGGACGAAAATCCATTCTTTCTGGAGATCTCATCGACGAAGGGACTAGCGCCGTACGATCCGTGAGAAGTACACGTTTGAGTTAGAGCAAGTATATCTTTCATCCCGTTCACCGTGGATTCGTCGTCGAACCTAAGACCAACGTCACTAACATCGCAAGCCCACTAACATGCCCAACCACCGCTGTTGATTGTCGAATCGGTAGTGTCCATACTCGTAGTATCAGGCCGTATCTTCGTTATAACACAACGATGGCCAACTCCAAGGGAGGTCTATCAAACGCCCACAACCCTGTTCCTGGCTCTTCTCCGACATATATATCACCTGTATTGATGCATAAACGCTGTCATAAGTATGTCATCCTTTCATGGCATTAGTATTCTTACGTAGTAGACCCCTGTAAGGGTGTCTTATCTGAACATGCATCATTTATTATTTCTATTGCTTGAACGCCCGGTATCATTTAAATCGGACAGTTGCTTACAGCGATCTGTCATCTGAACAGACACATCAAGTAGCTTAGTAAGCTGATTGTGAGATACGTTTTGATGGTAAATCATCCAATCAGCTATAACTTCAATTAAATTAGGTACTGAACACACAAAAAATGCCTATTATAAAATTACGAAAAGTTCATAATTTTTATTACTGAAAAGATTTCTGCAGTCGACAAATTTATCTTTCAGTATAGAATTAACTGCATTGGACGTACTCTTTGCTTTCGCTTCATATTTATTATAAATTGTACACAAAATACAAGTCTCGCAGGAAGTATGTTGAATATAGAGATTCACCGAAATAAAATATAGTACTGACAAAAGTAAATATAAAAAAAGTGTTCAAAAAGTACTGATCTTACATACTATTTGAGAAGATACAATAATATCAAAGAGTGGAATGTCTTATACAAATGTTAAAATACTTTCAAGAAACAAATCATGTTTTAACTATTTTAACTAAAAATATCTCAATTTTAGCTTCAAACATTATAACTAATATGTTCTCCTTTTGCATAATGAGATGCATGTTTTTTTGTGTTTCTTTTTTTTCCCCCGATCTGATATTCAACATTCACCAATTAATTTGTCTTTAACCAATGGTAATTACACATTATAGACGACACAGATACAAGTTCACGCTCAATAATTTTTGTTTTAATACAGCTATCCGAAGCAACTGATTCTGAGATTCATTCTTCTATTTAATCAGAAAGTTCCTCAAAAGTCGACTCGATACATTTACATATCATATTATTAAGGGTTTCTCCATCATGAAATTTCAGATATACACCGTCTAGGGAAGGTATACCATCATATGTACATAACAGGGGAACTTTAGTTGCTACTATGTGAGCCAGATAATCATCTACTTCTTTTATCAGAGGAATATCTCTAGGGACATCTTTTAGTAAGAGCTTTGTCATAGAAAAGCGGACCTTTTTTAAAAATTGGATTAGTAGATTAAATAGATATAAATACTTCTAAACTATATTATCATACATATATTAAATTATAACCCACCTTCTTCAAATTATCAGGTAAAATCTTAAGTTTCTTCATATCTGTAATAACTTCTTTTCTACCAAGATCAAGATATAAAATTGTAATTCTATCATCTTGTACCCTAGTAACAAATGCACGATAATAATTTTCATCAGCAGACTGAACTATTACCACATCCCCAACATTTGGTGGTTTTCTTAAAAATGGAGCTTCAAGAAAAGAAAAAGAAAATGGTATTTTTATTTTATACGAACTTATACAGAGTTAGCTTAATTCTTATTAAATGTTATCAACTATATTACGTACATGTTTCAGCGCATTTCGCAATAGTTTGCATAACATGGTTATAATGTTCCAAACCTACAGTATTTATGGGACGAACGTACATATGTATATGATCTCGATAACCAGTAACGCATACCTGGAAAAACGGTTTTCATAAAGAAATGATACTTTGTCCAAAAACAATAGTAAAATAAATAAAATAATAGTAAAATAATAATTATTTTTATTTAGATTAAAACCAAAAATCATACCTCAGTTTCATTATTCACTTCAGCACACTGTGTTCCCAATTGTTGAAGCGTTGGAATCCAAGGCTTTACAGTAGCTTTCATCTTAGAATCATCTGTATAAATTAATATTTCATATCCGTCTTGTTCCTTAATACGTGTTCGGCCTAGTACTTCATACTCACATATATCACCATCCTAGGATTTATAATTGAGAAATTAAGAATTAACATACATTATATTTAACAACATATTCGATATTACAGATCTTACATCCAATTTATGCCTATCATCAGTTATTTCACATAGTGCACTAAATGCATAAGTATCTAAAGCGATTTGTTCGCATGTAGTAATATTTTTAATTGTCTCTACTTTAGCTTCGTCTATATTAGCAATTTTTAAGAATGGTAGCTCAGATACAATATATCCTCTAACCCACTCTTTGTCCGCTTGTTGACCATAGAACATATCTTCTATATTTAGACTAAAAATTAATAATTTTACAAACTATATTAACGTTTAATTTGTTGAAATAATGTGTAGCACATTGCTATTATTTACTTATTTATTGTACGTTCAAAATCTTCCGGGACTGCAGCTAATGAGGCCATTACTTTATCAAATTGATGTTCTGCATTATTAGGCAATAATGTAATACCGTATGTGTTATTCTTTAGTACGGCACGAACTTCGAGAGTACCCACTTTTCCAACAGTTAGAGCATTCACTATACTTTTTTCTTTGCAGAAAGAGTATAATGCTTTATTGCAAGTGGATATTTCTGAAGTAACCACAGTTTCCTCTTCAACTTTTGCAATAGTTGAGGTATTTGGACTTTGATCATTATCTGTCTGCGTTACTTTTGATGTTGATATATCATTCTCATTTATAACTTCAACATCAGCTACTTTGCTGGAATCAACCGATGTCATTTTTACACTTCTTATATCCTCGTATTTGAAATTTGTATATTTCTCACAAGCTCTTTGTGATAATCGAATTTTAGCACAAAATCTTGGAATATTCTCGTATTTATCAATTTTAAGTTAAATTATTCCGAACCTATTTTGAAAATTTGCGAAAGAATCGAAAAAAAAACATCAAGAATTATGACCTACTTACGAATCTGAAAAACATGGATGACCAGTACATGAAAATTGTGAACCAGCATAGGTCTGTGGCTCACTCTAGCGTAAATACCTTGTACTACAGTAAGGTAAAAGTTACCGCGACTAATTTAACTATACAGCAACGCGGTCGTGGCAATGAACAAAGTTTATTTAAGAAATTTATCGATTTAATGTCAAAATTATTAATCAATAATAACTGTGATCACTCTCAAATTTCGTATTCGATTTTGATTCATAAGACACACATTTCGAAGATATAAATCGCACGTTTCTTAATACCATAAACTTCAATTAAATTAATGTTTAGTGGCATTAGTTAATAACTATTCGTGTTATTGGATAATGAATAGATCATAAACAATCATGTAAAATCCTAGCAGACGTATTCTCGTGTTTGATGATTTGATGTCCGACTTGACGTGTTTTCAATCTATGTCCAACACAAACGATATGACCATGAACAAACCAAGGACTTGGTGGCAGTGAGATTTCCTGAAAAACTGAGCATTCTAGAACTCGGGTCTAGATGAATTTAATAATTAATTTTCTAAAATATCGCAAAGCGTCTGCAAGTTTACAGGCCACTTCTGGCAATGGTCCTTTCACTGCTACGCAAATTCTTTTACTCCTTCGTTAATGTATCTCCAGATAAATTATTTTAAATCACATCCTTCATAATGGTGGATTAAAGCCGTCATTTGTATTATTTTTAGTCCTATTAAATCCTTTCCATCGATAATAATTAAACAATCACCAACTGTAACATTTAACATATAAAATAAAACAGATTATTCCGTTGTTTTTCTTGTTCTTACCTAAGTCCAGCATGATCGTCAAGATACCCGGTTTCGATACAGCTTAGCCACGGATAACGATCCTACTTTGATTTTGTTAAATGAAATCCGCAAGATTTACCAATTGCTTTCGTTCTTTTTTTTTTTTTTTTAATATTTTCTAATATTATACATATTTCCCCCGTAAAGGCTGTATCGACTGACGCACTGTTTTCCGTCATACAAATCTTACCACCTGCAGCTTCAGTTAAACGTTCCGAAATTGATGCAACAGACATAGTTCTCGCGGGACTTTCTATTAATTACATTCATCTAAATTTTTAAGCTATGAATATGCAAATGTATGATCTTTACCAGGGCCATACAATAATGAAACTGACGGAGTCCGTTCTCTAAACACGTTAAAACACTTGCCTGTGCACCTTCACCTAATTTCGTGTCCTTAACATTTATTCTTCGAGGGAATTGCAGTTTTGAACTTTTCCTTTTACTTCAACATTGATTATAAATTTGAAAAAAACGTTTCTTTACAGAATGTTATAAATGTATTTCTTATACTGAAACATTTACATTTTAATAATGAAGGCCTTATTAATAATAATTATTATGTTGGTATATATATCACCTGTATTGATGCATAAACGCTGTCATAAATATGCCATCCTTTCATGGCATTAGTATTCTTACGTAGTAGACCCCCGTAAGGGTGTCTTATCTGAACATGCATCATTTATTATTTCTGTTGCTTGAATGCCCCCTATCATTTAAATCGGACAGTTGCTTGCAGCGATTTGTCATCTGAACAGACACATCAAGTAGGTTATTAAGCTGATTGTGAGCTAGATTAGTATGATAAATCATCAAATTAGCTATAACTTCGATCAAATTAGGTACTGAACACACAAAAAGGTGCCTATTATAAAATTATAAACTTTTTATAATTTTTATTAGTGAAAAGATTACAGCCGCAGTCGACAAATTTATCTTTCAGTATAGAATTAACTGCATTGGACGTACTCTTTGCTTTCACTTCATATTTATTATAAATTGTACACAAAATACATGTCTTGCAGAAAGTATGTTGAATATAGAGATTCACCGAAATAAAATATAATACTGACAAAAGTAAATATAAAAAAAGTGTCCAAAAAGTACTGATCTTACATACTATTTGAGAAGATACAATAATATCAAAGAGTGGAATGTCTTCTACAAATGTTAAAATACCTTCAAGAAACAAATCATGTTTTAACTATTTTAACTAAAAATATCTCAATTTTAGCTTCAAACATTATAACTAATATGTTCTCCTTTTGCATAATGAGATGCATGTTTTTTTTTGTTCCTTTTTTTTGCCCCCGATCTGATATTAAACATTCACCAATTAATTTGGCTTTAACCAATGGTAATTACACATTATAGACGACACACAGATACAAGTTCACGCTCAATAATTTTTGTTTTAATACAGCTATCTGGAGCAACTAATTCTTAGATTAATTTTTCTATTTACTCAGAAGGTTTCACACGATACGGCTCGATACATTTACATATCATATTATTAACGCTTTCTCCATCAGGATATTTCAGATATACACCTTCTGTGGAAGGTATACCATCATATGTACATATCAGAGGAACTTTATTTTCCACTAGGCTGTCCAGAATTTCAATTATTGATATTAACGGAGGGATATCTTTAGGAATACCTTGTAGAAGGATTTTTGATATACAATACCCAAGCTATTTTAAAAATTAGATTAACAGATTAAATAGATTATATAGATTAAATAGATTAAATAGATATAAATACTTTTAAAATATGTTATCAAACGTATATTAAATTATAACTAACCTTCTTCAAATAATCGGGAAAAATCCTAAGTTTCTTCCTATCTACATATTCTCTACGACCAAGGTCATGGTACATAACATGCGCCCTATCTTCCTGTACCTTAGTAATAAATGCGCGATAATAATTGCCATCAGCAGACAGTGCTAATACTGATTGCCCAATATTTGGTTCTTTCAAAAATGGAGCTTTAGGAAAGAAAGAAAAATGGTATTTTTATTTCATACGAGTTTATACAATACTTTGTATTTAAGTTTAATTCTTATAGGATGTTATCAACCATATTACGTACATGTTTCAGCGCATTTTGCAACAGTTTCCATAATAAAGTTATAGCGTGCCAAACCTAGAGTATCTAAGGGACGAACGTACATATGTATATGATTTCGATAACCAGTAACGCATACCTGAAGAAATAGTTTTAATAAAGAAATGATACTTTGACCAAAAGCAATAGTAAAATAAATAAAATAATAGTAAAATAATAATTATTTTTATTTAGATTAAAACCAAAAATCATACTGTAGTTCCATAATTCACATGACCACATGGTACTCCCAATTGTTCCGGCGTTGGAATCCAAGGCTTTACAGTAGCTTTTAACTCAAAATGTCCTTTAAGAATTAATATTTCAAATTTGTCTGGTTTCTCCTTATCTGTTCGGCCTGTAACTTTAAACCGATAATCTTGACCTTCCTACAAGTTATAGTTGAGAAAATAAGAAGTAACATACAATACACTTAACAGCATATTAGATACTGTATATCTTACCTTAAATTTATGTGTAGCATCAGTTAATTCACATACTCCACTAAATGCATACATATCTGAAAGGGGTTTTTCGCATGTAGCAAGGTTACTAACTAGCACTAATTTAGTTTCGTCGACCATAGCTAGTTTTAAGAATGGTAGCACACATATAACATATCCCCTAACCCAATCTCCGTCCAATCTTTGACCAAATACAAAATCTCCTATATTTGGTCTAAAAATTAATAATTTTTGCAAAGTGTATTAACATTTAATTTGTTTAATTAACTTGTTTAAGTAATGTATAAGATATTGCTATTATTTACCTACGATTTTTCCATTGAGTAGCTTCAGGGATCACTATATCTAATTGATCCAATAATTCCTCATAATCAGAGGCTGCACTCGTAGGCCATATTGCAATAGCATATACATCCTTCCTTATTTCTTCCAGAAATTCGAGGGTACCCAATTCGCCAACTTTTAGAATATTAACTATACTCTTTTCTCTGCAGAAAGAATATTTCGCTGGATCGTAAGCGAATAAATCTGAAGAAACAACAGTTTCCCCATCAACTTTTGCAATAGTTGAGGTATTTGGATTTTGATCATTATTTGTCGTAATTACTTGGGATGTTGACGTATTCGTCCCGTTTTGAACTTCCACATTAGTTACTTTGTTGGATTCAATCGATGTCATTTTTACACATACTATATCCGCGCCTGTGAAATTTGTATATTTCTCACGAGCTTCTTGAGATAACCGAATTTTAACACAAAATCTTGGAATATACTTGTATTACTCAATTTTAGATTAAATTATTCCAAACCCAAACAGTTTTCTGTTACTTACGTATCCGAAAATGGATAACATAGGTTGGAACATCATCACTATATTCACATTTTGAAACAGTATAGACCTGTGGCTCACTCTAGCGTAAATACCTTGTACTACAATAAGGTAAAAGCTACTACGGCTAATTTAACTATACAGCAGCCTGGCCGAGGAAATGAACAAACTTTATTTAACAAGTTTATTGATTAAACGTAGGAATTATTAGTCAATAATAACTGTGATCGCTCTCAAATTTCGTATTCCATTTTGATTCATAAGACACACATTTCGAAGATATAAATCGCACGTTTCTTAATACCATAAACTTCAATGAAATTAATGTTTACTGGCATTAGTTAATAACTATTCGTGTTATTGGATAATGAATAGATCATAAACAATCATGTAAAATCCTAGCAGACGTATTCTCGTGTTTGATGATTTGATGTCCGACTTGACGTGTTTTCAATCTACATCCAACACAAACGATATGACCATGAACAAACCAAGGACTTGGTGGCAGTGAGATTTCCTGAAAAACTGAGCATTCTAGAACTCGGGTCTAGATGAATTTAATAATTAATTTTCTAAAATATCGCAAAGCGTCTGCAAGTTTACAGGCCACTTCTGGCAATGGTCCTTTCACTGCTACGCAAATTCTTTTACTCCTTCGTTAATGTATCTCCAGATAAATTATTTTAAATCACATCCTTCATAATGGTGGATTAAAGCCGTCATTTGTATTATTTTTAGTCCTATTAAATCCTTTCCATCGATAATAATTAAACAATCACCAACTGTAACATTTAACATATAAAATAAAACAGATTATTCCGTTGTTTTTCTTATTCTTACCTAAGTCCAGCATGATCGTCAAGATACCCGGTTTCGATACAGCTTAGCCACGGATAACGATCCTACTTTGATTTTGTTAAATGAAATCCGCAAGATTTACCAATTGCTTTCGTTTTTTTTTTTTTTTTTTTCTTAATATTTTCTAATATTATACATATTTCCCCCGTAAAGGCTGTATCGACTGACGCACTGTTTTCCGTCATACAAATCTTACCACCTGCAGCTTCAGTTAAACGTTCCGAAATTGATGCAACAGACATAGTTCTCGCGGGACTTTCTATTAATTACATTCATCTAAATTTTTAAGCTATGAATATGCAAATGTATGATCTTTGCCAGGGCCATACAATAATGAAACTGACGGAGTCCGTTCTCTAAACACGTTAAAACACTTGCCTGTGCACCTTCACCTAATTTCGTGTCCTTAACATTTATTCTTCGAGGGAATTGCAGTTTTGAACTTTTCCTTTTACTTCAACATTGATTATAAATTTGAAAAAAACGTTTTTTTACAGAATGTTATAAGTGTATTTCTTATACTGAAACATTTACGTTTTAATAACGAAGGCCTTGTTAATAATAATTAATTATTATACAGGCTGGTTGGTAACTGGTGGTACAAGCGGAAAGGGGGTGATTCTACGCGAAAAAAGAAGTCGAAAATATAGAATGAAAATTTTTTTTTTTAATTTTTCCATCGAGCAACGATCTACAGTGAGATCCGTTATAACGGGACGTGATATAGTGCACGCGTACCCAGCGAAAATTCAAAGTCGATTTCCTCGAAAACAAAGCCCCAAACGAAAAATTTTTATTCTATATTTTCGACTTCTTTTTTCGCGTAGAATCACCCCCTTTCCGCTTGTATCACCAGTTCCCAACCACCCTGTATATATCACCTGTATTGATGCATAAACGCTATCGTAAGTATTATACTTTAGTTACTATATTACACGAGCTTGTAAATGGTGAGGTGTTACAGTTGCTTACAGCGATCTGTCATCTGAACAGACACATCAAGTAGCTTAGTAAGCTGATTGTGAGATACGTTTTGATGATAAATCATCCAATCAGCTATAACTTCAATTAAATTAGGTACTGAACACACAAAAAATGCCTATTATAAAATTATGAAAAGTTCATAATTTTTATTACTGAAAAGATTTCCGCAGTCGACAAATTTATCTTTCAGTATAGAATTAACTGCATTGGACGTACTCTTTGCTTTCGCTTCATATTTATTATAAATTGTACACAAAATACAAGTCTCGCAGGAAGTATGTTGAATATAGAGATTCACCGAAATAAAATATAGTACTGACAAAAGTAAATATAAAAAAAGTGTTCAAAAAGTACTGATCTTACATACTATTTGAGAAGATACAATAATATCAAAGAGTGGAATGTCTTATACAAATGTTAAAATACTTTCAAGAAACAAATCATGTTTTAACTATTTTAACTAAAAATATCACAATTTTAGCTTCAAACATTATAACTAATATGTTCTCCTTTTGCATAATGGGATGCATGTTTTTTTTTTTTGTGCCTTTTTTTTGCCCCCGATCTGATATTAAACATTCACCAATTAATTTGCCTTTAACCAATGGTAATTACACATTATAGACGACACACAGATACAAGTTCACGCTCAATAATTTTTGTTTTAATACAGCTATCTGGAGCAACTAATTCTTAGATTAATTTTTCTATTTACTCAGAAGGTATCACACGATACGGCTCGATACATTTACATATCATATTATTAACGCTTTCTCCATCAGGATATTTCAGGTATACACCTTCAGTGCTTGGTATACCATCATACGTACATATCAGAGGGACTTTATTTTCCACTAGGTTCTCCAGAATTTTAATTATTGATTGTATCGGGGGGATATTTTTAGGAACATCTTGTAGAAAGATTTTTGATATACAATGTCCAAGCTATTGTAAAAATTGGATTAACAGATTAAATAGATTAAATAGATATAAATACTTTTAAAATATATTATCAAACATATATTAAATTATAACCCACCTTCCTCAAATATTCAGGATAGATCTTAATTTTCTTCCTATCTATATATTCTCTACAACCAAGATCATCGAACAGAAGTTCCACTCTTTCTTTCTGTACAGTAATAATGCATCCACGATAATAATTGCCATCACCACGCAGTGCTAATGCCAGTTGCCCAATATGTGGATCTTCCAAAAATTCAGCTTTAAAAAAGAAAGAAAAATGTTATTTTTGTTTTATACGAGTTTATACAAAGTTAGTTTAATTCTTATCAAATGTTATCAACCATATTACGTACATGTTTCAGCGCATTTTCCAACAGTTTCCATAATAAAGTTATAGCGTGCCAAACCTAGAGTATCTAAGGGACGAACGTACATAACTATATGACTTCGATAAGCAGTAACGCATACCTGAGAAAATAGTTTTAATAAAGAAATGATACTTTGACCAAAAGCAATAGTAAAATAAATAAAATAATAGTAAAATAATAACTATCTTTATTTAAATTAAAACCAAAAATCATACCGTAGTTCCATGATCCAGATCAGTACACGGTACACCCAATTGTTCCGGCGTTGGAATCCAAGGCTTTATATTAGCTTTTAACTCAGAATCTCCTTTAAGAATTAATATTTCAAATTCGTCTGGTTTCTCATCATCTGTTCGGCCTATTACTCTAAATTGATAATCCTCATATTCCTACAAGTTGTAGTTGAGAAATTAAGAATTAACATACATTATATTTAACAGCATATTAGATTCCGTACATCTTACCTCCAATTTATATGTAGTATCAGTTAATTCACATACTCCAGTATATGCATACATATCTGAAAGGGGTGGTTCGCACGTAGCAAGGTGACCAACTCGCACTAATTTAGCTTCGTCGATCATAGCCAATTTTAAGTATGGTAGCACACATATAACATATCCCCTAACCCAAGTGTTGTCCGTCCTTTGACCAAATACAAAATCTCCTATATTTGGTCTAAAAATTAATAATTTTTGCAAAGTGTATTAACGTTTAATTTGTTTAATTAACTTGTTTAAATAATGTATAGGATATTACTATTATTTACCTATGATTTGACCATTGAGTACATTCCGGGATCGCTGCTTCTATTTCATCCACTAAACTCTCATAATCAGCATCTGTACCGTCAGGCCATATTGCAATACCATATACACCCTCCTTTATTTCTGTCATAAAACGGAACGCACCCGTTCCTCCAACATTTAGAGTATTAACGATACTTTTTTCTTTGCAGAAAGAATATTTTGCTGGATCGTAGGCGAATAAATCTGAAGAAACCACAGCTTTCTCAATAACACTTGAAGCAGTTGAGGTATTTGAATCTTCATCACAAGGCGTCGGAAGTACTATGTATGTTATTAAATTCGCCTCGTCATGAACTTGAAGTATTTCGCCCGAATCACCTGATTCCATTTTTACACGTATTATATCCGCGCCTGTGAAATTTGTATATTTCTCACGAGCTTCTTGAGATAACCGAATTTTAACACAAAATCTTGGAATATACTTGTATTACTCAATTTTAGATTAAATTATTCCAAACCCATTCTGAAAATTAGCAAAAGGATCCAAAAAGAACATAAAACAGTTTTCGGTTACTTACGAATCCGAAAATGGATAACATAGGTTGGAACATCATCACTATATTCACATTTTGAAACAATATAGACCTGTGGCTCACTCTAGCGTAAATACCTTGTACTACAATAAGGTAAAAGCTACTACGGCTAATTTAACTATACAGCAGCCTGGCCGAGGAAATGAACAAACTTTATTTAACAAGTTTATTGATTAAACGTAGGAATTATTAGTCAATAATAACTGTGATCGCTCTCAAATTTCGTATTCCATTTTGATTCATAAGACACACATTTCGAAAATATAAATCGCACGTTTCTTAATACCATAAACTTCAATGAAATTAATGTTTACTGGCATTAGTTAATAACTATTCGTGTTATTGGATAATGAATAGATCATAAACAATCATGTAAAATCCTAGCAGACGTATTCTCGTGTTTGATGATTTGATGTCCGACTTGACGTGTTTTCAATCTACATCCAACACAAACGATATGACCATGAACAAACCAAGGACTTGGTGGCAGTGAGATTTCCTGAAAAACTGAGCATTCTAGAACTCGGGTCTAGATGAATTTAATAATTAATTTTCTAAAATATCGCAAAGCGTCTGCAAGTTTACAGGCCACTTCTGGCAATGGTTCTTTCACTGCTACGCAAATTCTTTTACTCCTTCGTTAATGTATCTCCAGATAAATTATTTTAAATCACATCCTTCATAATGGTGGATTAAAGCCGTCATTTGTATTATTTTTAGTCCTATTAAATCCTTTCCATCGATAATAATTAAACAATCACCAACTGTAACATTTAACATATAAAATAAAACAGATTATTCCGTTGTTTTTCTTGTTCTTACCTAAGTCCAGCATGATCGTCAAGATACCCGGTTTCGATACAGCTTAGCCACGGATAACGATCCTACTTTGATTTTGTTAAATGAAATCCGCAAGATTTACCAATTGCTTTCGTTTTTTTTTTTTTTCTTAATATTTTCTAATATTATACATATTTCCCCCGTAAAGGCTGTATCGACTGACGCACTGTTTTCCGTCATACAAATCTTACCACCTGCAGCTTCAGTTAAACGTTCCGAAATTGATGCAACAGACATAGTTCTCGCGGGACTTTCTATTAATTACATTCATCTAAATTTTTAAGCTATGAATATGCAAATGTATGATCTTTGCCAGGGCCATACAATAATGAAACTGACGGAGTCCGTTCTCTAAACACGTTAAAACACTTGCCTGTGCACCTTCACCTAATTTCGTGTCCTTAACATTTATTCTTCGAGGGAATTGCAGTTTTGAACTTTTCCTTTTACTTCAACATTGATTATAAATTTGAAAAAAACGTTTTTTTACAGAATGTTATAAGTGTATTTCTTATACTGAAACATTTACGTTTTAATAACGAAGGCCTTGTTAATAATAATTAATTATTATACAGGCTGGTTGGTAACTGGTGGTACAAGCGGAAAGGGGGTGATTCTACGCGAAAAAAGAAGTCGAAAATATAGAATGAAAATTTTTTTTTTTAATTTTTCCATCGAGCAACGATCTACAGTGAGATCCGTTATAACGAGACGTGATATAGTGCACGCGTACCCAGCGAAAATTCAAAGTCGATTTCCTCGAAAACAAAGCCCCAAACGAAAAATTTTTATTCTATATTTTCGACTTCTTTTTTCGCGTAGAATCACCCCCTTTCCGCTTGTATCACCAGTTCCCAACCACCCTGTATATATCACCTGTATTGATGCATAAACGCTATCGTAAGTATTATACTTTAGTTACTATATTACACGAGCTTGTAAATGGTGAGGTGTTACAGTTGCTTACAGCGATCTGTCATCTGAACAGACACATCAAGTAGCTTAGTAAGCTGATTGTGAGATACGTTTTGATGATAAATCATCCAATCAGCTATAACTTCAATTAAATTAGGTACTGAACACACAAAAAATGCCTATTATAAAATTATGAAAAGTTCATAATTTTTATTACTGAAAAGATTTCCGCAGTCGACAAATTTATCTTTCAGTATAGAATTAACTGCATTGGACGTACTCTTTGCTTTCGCTTCATATTTATTATAAATTGTACACAAAATACAAGTCTCGCAGGAAGTATGTTGAATATAGAGATTCACCGAAATAAAATATAGTACTGACAAAAGTAAATATAAAAAAAGTGTTCAAAAAGTACTGATCTTACATACTATTTGAGAAGATACAATAATATCAAAGAGTGGAATGTCTTATACAAATGTTAAAATACTTTCAAGAAACAAATCATGTTTTAACTATTTTAACTAAAAATATCACAATTTTAGCTTCAAACATTATAACTAATATGTTCTCCTTTTGCATAATGGGATGCATGTTTTTTTTTTTGTGCCTTTTTTTTGCCCCCGATCTGATATTAAACATTCACCAATTAATTTGCCTTTAACCAATGGTAATTACACATTATAGACGACACACAGATACAAGTTCACGCTCAATAATTTTTGTTTTAATACAGCTATCTGGAGCAACTAATTCTTAGATTAATTTTTCTATTTACTCAGAAGTTATCTGACAATTCGTCTCGATACATTTACATATCATATCATTAAGGGTTTTTCCGTCACGAAATTTCAGATATACACCATCTACGGAAGGTATACCATCATATGTACATATCAGAGGAACTTTATTATCCACTAGGTTGTCCAGAAGATCAATTATGTCTTGTAGTGGTGGGATATTTGGATAAACACCTTGTAGTTTTAGTTTTGACATAAAATATCCAATCTATTTTAAAAATTAGATTAATAGATTAAATAGATATAAATACTTTTAAAATATATTATCAAATATATATTAAATTATAACCGACCTCTTCCAAACTATCAGGATGAACCTTAAGTTTCTCCGGATCTACATACTCTCTACGACCAAGATCACGGTAGATAACTTCCACTCCAACTTCATGTACTTCAAGAATACGTGCACGACAGTATTTTCCATCAGTGTTCATTGCTAATACCGTTTGACCAACTTTTGGATCTTTTAAAAATGGAGCTTTAGAAAAGAAAGAAAAATAGTTCTTTTTTATTTTATACGAGTTTATACAAAACTTTGTGTTTAAGTTTAATTCTTATAAAATGTTATCAACCATATTACGTACATGTTTCAGCGCATTTTCCAACAGTTTCCATAATAAAGTTATAGCGTGCCACACCTAGAGCATCTAAGGGACGAACAAATAGATGTATATGATTTCGATAACCAGTAATGCATACCTGTAAAAATGGTTGTAATAAAGAAATGATACTTTGACGAAAAGCAATAGCAAAGTAAATAAAGTAATAGTAAAATAATAACTATTTTTATCTAAATTAAAATCAAAAATCATACCTCACGTCCATTAGTCACATCACCACATAGTATTCCCACTTGCTCCACCGTTGGAATATAAGGCTTTACCGTAGCTTTTAACTCATAATCTCCATTAAGAATCAATATTTCAAATCCGTCTTGTTCTTCATTATCTGTTTGGCCTGTTACTTTAAATTCAAGCGCTTCACCTTCCTACAAGTTATAGTTGAGAAATTAAGAAGTAACATACAATATACTTAACAGCATATTAGATACTGTACATCTTACCTTCAGTTTATGTGTAGCATCAGTTAATTCACATAATCCACCTAACGCAGGCATATCTAAAAGCGGTGGGTTGCATGTAGCAAGCTGAAGAACAAACTCTATTTTAGCTTGGTCTACCATAGCCATTTTTAAGTATGGTATCACACATACAACATATCCCCTAATCCAACGTGTATCAAAGGTTAGACCAAATACAAAATCTCCTATGTTTGGTCTAAAAATTAATAATTTTTGCAAAATATATTAACATTTAATTTGTTTAATTAATTTGTTTAAATAATGTATGGGATATTGCTATTATTTACCTACGATTCTCCCATTCAGTAGTTTCCGGGATTACTGAACACATTTGCTCGAAAAAGTCATCATAATCTCTCTCAGGCCACAATGTAATACCATATACACCCTCCCTTATTTCAGAAACAATTTCGAGAGTACCCACTTCTCCAACAGTTAGAGTATTAACTATACTATTTTGTTTGCAGAAAGAATAATTCGCTGGATCGTAAGCGAATAAATCTGAAGGAAGCACAGTTTCCTCATCATCTTTTGCAATAGTTGAGGTATTTGGATTTTGATCATTATTTGTCTGCATTAATTCCGATGTTGATACATCATTCTCATTTTTAACTTCAACATCAGCTACTTTGCTGGAATCAACCGATGTCATTTTTACACTTATTATATCCTCGTATTTGAAATTTGTATATTTCTCACGAGCTTTTCGAGATAACCGAATTTTAACACAAAATCTTGGAATATACTTGTATTACTCAATTTTAGATTAAATTATTCCAAACCCAAACATTTTTCTGTTACTTACGTATCCGAAAATGGATAACATAGGTTGGAACATCATCACTATATTCACATTTTGAAACAGTATAGACCTGTGGCTCACTCTAGCGTAAATACCTTGTACTACAATAAGGTAAAAGCTACTACGGCTAATTTAACTATACAGCAGCCTGGCCGAGGAAATGAACAAACTTTATTTAACAAGTTTATTGATTAAACGTAGGAATTATTAGTCAATAATAACTGTGATCGCTCTCAAATTTCGTATTCCATTTTGATTCATAAGACACACATTTCGAAAATATAAATCGCACGTTTCTTAATACCATAAACTTCAATTAAATTAATGTTTACTGGCATTAGTTAATAACTATTCGTGTTATTGGATAATGAATAGATCATAAACAATCATGTAAAATCCTAGCAGACGTATTCTCGTGTTTGATGATTTGATGTCCGACTTGACGTGTTTTCAATCTACATCCAACACAAACGATATGACCATGAACAAACCAAGGACTTGGTGGCAGTGAGATTTCCTGAAAAACTGAGCATTCTAGAACTCGGGTCTAGATGAATTTAATAATCAATTTTCTAAAATATCGCAAAGCGTCTGCAAGTTTACAGGCCACTTCTAGCAATGGTTCTTTCACTGCTACGCAAATTCTTTTACTCCTTCGTTAATGTATCTCCAGATAAATTATTTTAAATCACATCCTTCATAATGGTGGATTAAAGCCGTCATTTGTATTATTTTTAGTCCTATTAAATCCTTTCCATCGATAATAATTAAACAATCACCAACTGTAACATTTAACATATAAAATAAAACAGATTATTCCGTTGTTTTTCTTGTTCTTACCTAAGTCCAGCATGATCGTCAAGATACCCGGTTTCGATACAGCTTAGCCACGGATAACGATCCTACTTTGATTTTGTTAAATGAAATCCGCAAGATTTACCAATTGCTTTCGTTTTTTTTTTTTTTCTTAATATTTTCTAATATTATACATATTTCCCCCGTAAAGGCTGTATCGACTGACGCACTGTTTTCCGTCATACAAATCTTACCACCTGCAGCTTCAGTTAAACGTTCCGAAATTGATGCAACAGACATAGTTCTCGCGGGACTTTCTATTAATTACATTCATCTAAATTTTTAAGCTATGAATATGCAAATGTATGATCTTTACCAGGGCCATACAATAATGAAACTGACGGAGTCCGTTCTCTAAACACGTTAAAACACTTGCCTGTGCACCTTCACCTAATTTCGTGTCCTTAACATTTATTCTTCGAGGGAATTGCAGTTTTGAACTTTTCCTTTTACTTCAACATTGATTATAAATTTGAAAAAAACGTTTTTTTACAGAATGTTATAAGTGTATTTCTTATACTGAAACATTTACGTTTTAATAACGAAGGCCTTGTTAATAATAATTAATTATTATATATGTGACTATATTTTTTTATTCATATGTCTACGTACAATAATCACAAACATTTGTTTAATTCTATATCAATCCGATTAGTATCTATATATATAGATTTAAAAGTTCATAATTTTTATTACTGAAAAGATTTCCGCAGTCGACAAATTTATCTTTCAGTATAGAACTGCATTGGACGTACTCCTTGCTTTCGCTTCATATTTATTATAAATTGTACACAAAATACAAGTCTCGCAGGAAGTATGTTGAATATAGAGATTTACCGAAATAAAATATAGTACTGACAAAAGTAAATATAAAAAAAGTGTTCAAAAAGTACTGATCTTACATACTATTTGAGAAGATACAATAATATCATAGAGTGGAATGTCTTCTACAAATGTTAAAGTACTTTCAAGAAACAAATCATGTTTTAACTATTTTAACTAAAAATATCTCAATTTTAGCTTCAAACATTATAGCTAATATGTTCTCCTTTTGTATAATGAGATGCATGTTTTTTTTTGTATCTTTTTTTTGCCCCCGATCTGATATGAAACATTCACCAATTAATTTGGCTTTAACCAATGGTAATTACACATTATAGACGACACACAGATACAAGTTCACGCTCAATAATTTTTGTTTTAATACAGCTATCTGGAGCAACTAATTCTTAGATTAATTTTTCTGTTTAGA
This sequence comes from Bombus bifarius, assembly GCF_011952205.1. Classification (NCBI taxonomy): domain Eukaryota; kingdom Metazoa; phylum Arthropoda; class Insecta; order Hymenoptera; family Apidae; genus Bombus; species Bombus bifarius. Next base: position 4,410,822 of record NW_022884373.1, read on the forward strand.
AGAAGGTTTCACAAGACACTGCTCGATACATTTATGTATCATATTATTAACGCTTTCTCCATCAGGATATTTCAGGACTACACCTTCAGTGCATGGTACACCATCATATGTACATATCAGAGGGACTTTATTTTCCACTAGGTTGTCCAGAAGTTTAATTATTGATTTCAACGGGGGGATATATTTAGGCATACCTCGTAGAAAGATTGTTGATATACAATGTCCAAGCTATTGTAAAAATTGGATTAACAGATTAAATAGATTAAATAGATATAAATACTTTTAAAATATATTATCAAACATATATTAAATTATAACCCACCTGCCTCAAAAACTTAGGATAGATCTTAAGTTTCTTCCTATCTACATATTCTCTAGAACCAAGATCATAGAGAATAAGTTCCACTTGTTCCTTCCTTACAGTAATAATGCTTCCACGATAATAATTGCCATCACGACTCAGTGCTAATGCCATTTGCCCAATACGTGGATGTTCCAAAAATTCAGCTTTAGAAAAGAAAGAAAAATGTTATTTTTGTTTTATACGAGTTTATACAAAGTTAGTTTAATTCTTATCAAATGTTATCAACCATATTACGTACATGTTTCAGCGCATTTTGCAACAGTTTCCATAATAAAGTTATGGCGTGCCAAACCTAGAGTATTTAAGGGACGAACGAACATAATTATATGACTTTGATAAGAAGTAAGGCATACCTGAAAAAATAGTTTTAATAAAGAAATGATACTTTGACCAAAAGCAATAGTAAAATAAATAAAATAATAGTAAAATAATAACTATCTTTATTTAAATTAAAACCAAAAATCATACCGTGGTACCATGATCCACATCAGTACACGGTATACCCAATTGTTCCGGCATTGGAATCCAAGGCTTTATAGTAGCTTTTAACTCAGAATCTCCTTTAAGAATTAATATTTCAAATTCGTCTGGTTTCTCATCATCTGTTCGGCCTATTACTCTAAATTGATATTCCTTATATTCCTACAAGATGTAGTTGAGAAATTAAGAATTAACATACATTATATTTAACAGCATATTAGATTCCGTACATCTTACCTGCAATTTATATGTAGTATCAGTTAATTCACATACTCCAGTATATGCATACATATCTGAAAGGGGTGGTTCGCACGTAGCAAGGTGACTAACTCGCACTAATTTAGTTTCGTCGATCATAGCCAGTGTTAAGTATGGTAGCACACATGTAACATATCCCCTAACCCAAGTGGTATCCACCAATTGACCAAATACAAAATCTCCTATATTTGGTCTAAAAATTAATAATTTTTGCAAAGTGTATTAACGTTTAATTTGTTTAATTAACTTGTTTAAATAATGTATAGGATATTACTATTATTTACCTATGATTTGACCATTGAGTAAGTTCCGGGAGCGATGATTCTGTTTCAACCACGAAACTCTCATAATCAGCATCTGTACCTTCAGGCCATATATCAATACCATATACACCCTCCTTTATTTCTGTCACAAAGCGGAACGTACCCGTTCCTCCAACATTTAGAGTATTAACGATACTTTTTTCTTTGCAGAAAGAATATTTTGCAGGATCGTAGGCGAATAAATCTGAAGAAACCACAGCTTTCTCAATAACACTTGCAGCAGTTGAGGTATCTGAATCTTCATCACAATTCGTCGGAAGTACTATGTGTGTTATTAAATTCGCGTCGTCATGAACTTGAACTATTTCGCCCGAATCGCCTGATTCCATTTTTACACGTATTATATCCGCGCCTGTGAAATTTGTATATTTCTCACGAGCTTCTTGAGATAACCGAATTTTAACACAAAATCTTGGAATATACTTGTATTACTCAATTTTAGATTAAATTATTCCAAACCCAAACATTTTTCTGTTACTTACGTATCCGAAAATGGATAACATAGGTTGGAACATCATCACTATATTCACATTTTGAAACAGTATAGACCTGTGGCTCACTCTAGCGTAAATACCTTGTACTACAATAAGGTAAAAGCTACTACGGCTAATTTAACTATACAGCAGCCTGGCCGAGGAAATGAACAAACTTTATTTAACAAGTTTATTGATTAAACGTAGGAATTATTAGTCAATAATAACTGTGATCGCTCTCAAATTTCGTATTCCATTTTGATTCATAAGACACACATTTCGAAGATATAAATCGCACGTTTCTTAATACCATAAACTTCAATGAAATTAATGTTTACTGGCATTAGTTAATAACTATTCGTGTTATTGGATAACGAATAGATCATAAACAATCATGTAAAATCCTAGCAGACGTATTCTCGTGTTTGATGATTTGATGTCCGACTTGACGTGTTTTCAATCTACATCCAACACAAACGATATGACCATGAACAAACCAAGGACTTGGTGGCAGTGAGATTTCCTGAAAAACTGAGCATTCTAGAACTCGGGTCTAGATGAATTTAATAATTAATTTTCTAAAATATCGCAAAGCGTCCGCAAGTTTACAGGCCACTTCTGGCAATGGTCCTTTCACTGCTACGCAAATTCTTTTACTCCTTCGTTAATGTATCTCCAGATAAATTATTTTAAATCACATCCTTCATAATGGTGGATTAAAGCCGTCATTTGTATTATTTTTAGTCCTATTAAATCCTTTCCATCGATAATAATTAAACAATCACCAACTGTAACATTTAACATATAAAATAAAACAGATTATTCCGTTGTTTTTCTTGTTCTTACCTAAGTCCAGCATGATCGTCAAGATACCCGGTTTCGATACAGCTTAGCCACGGATAACGATCCTACTTTGATTTTGTTAAATGAAATCCGCAAGATTTACCAATTGCTTTCGTTTTTTTTTTTTTTCTTAATATTTTCTAATATTATACATATTTCCCCCGTAAAGGCTGTATCGACTGACGCACTGTTTTCCGTCATACAAATCTTACCACCTGCAGCTTCAGTTAAACGTTCCGAAATTGATGCAACAGACATAGTTCTCGCGGGACTTTCTATTAATTACATTCATCTAAATTTTTAAGCTATGAATATGCAAATGTATGATCTTTGCCAGGGCCATACAATAATGAAACTGACGGAGTCCGTTCTCTAAACACGTTAAAACACTTGCCTGTGCACCTTCACCTAATTTCGTGTCCTTAACATTTATTCTTCGAGGGAATTGCAGTTTTGAACTTTTCCTTTTACTTCAACATTGATTATAAATTTGAAAAAAACGTTTTTTTACAGAATGTTATAAGTGTATTTCTTATACTGAAACACTTACGTTTTAATAACGAAGGCCTTGTTAATAATAATTAATTATTATATATGTGACTATATTTTTTTATTCATATGTCTACGTACAATAATCACAAACATTTGTTTAATTCTATATCAATCCGATTAGTATCTATATATATAGATTTAAAAGTTCATAATTTTTATTACTGAAAAGATTTCCGCAGTCGACAAATTTATCTTTCAGTATAGAATTAACTGCATTGGACGTACTCCTTGCTTTCGCTTCATATTTATTATAAATTGTACACAAAATACAAGTCTCGCAGGAAGTATGTTGAATATAGAGATTTACCGAAATAAAATATAGTACTGACAAAAGTAAATATAAAAAAAGTGTTCAAAAAGTACTGATCTTACATACTATTTGAGAAGATACAATAATATCATAGAGTGGAATGTCTTCTACAAATGTTAAAGTACTTTCAAGAAACAAATCATGTTTTAACTATTTTAACTAAAAATATCTCAATTTTAGCTTCAAACATTATAGCTAATATGTTCTCCTTTTGTATAATGAGATGCATGTTTTTTTTTGTATCTTTTTTTTGCCCCCGATCTGATATGAAACATTCACCAATTAATTTGGCTTTAACCAATGGTAATTACACATTATAGACGACACACAGATACAAGTTCACGCTCAATAATTTTTGTTTTAATACAGCTATCTGGAGCAACTAATTCTTAGATTAATTTTTCTGTTTAGAAGAAGGTTTCACAAAACACTGCTCGATACATTTATGTATCATATTATTAACGCTTTCTCCATCAGGATATTTCAGGACTACACCTTCAGTGCATGGTACACCATCATATGTACATATCAGAGGGACTTTATTTTCCACTAGGTTGTCCAAAAGTTTAATTATTGGGTTCAACGGAGGGATATATTTAGGCATACCTCGTAGAAAGATTGTTGATATACAATGTCCAAGCTATTGTAAAAATTGGATTAACAGATTAAATAGATTAAATAGATATAAATACTTTTAAAATATATTATCAAACATATATTAAATTATAACCCACCTGCTTCAAAAACTTAGGATAGATCTTAAGTTTCTTCCTATCTACATATTCTCTAGAACCAAGATCATAGAGAATAAGTTCCACTTGTTCCTTCCTTACAGTAATAATGCTTCCACGATAATAATTGCCATCACGACTCAGTGCTAATGCCATTTGCCCAATACGTGGATGTTCCAAAAATTCAGCTTTAAAAAAGAAAGAAAAATGTTATTTTTGTTTTATACGAGTTTATACAAAGTTAGTTTAATTCTTATCAAATGTTATCAACCATATTACGTACATATTTCAGCGCATTTTGCAACAGTTTCCATAATAAAGTTATGGCGTGCCAAACCTAGAGTATTTAAGGGACGAACGAACATAATTATATGACTTTGATAAGAAGTAAGGCATACCTGAAAAAATAGTTTTAATAAAGAAATGATACTTTGACCAAAAGCAATAGTAAAATAAATAAAATAATAGTAAAATAATAACTATCTTTATTTAAATTAAAACCAAAAATCATACCGTGGTTCCATGATCCACATCAGTACACGGTATACCCAATTGTTCCGGCATTGGAATCCAAGGCTTTATAGTAGCTTTTAACTCAGAATCTCCTTTAAGAATTAATATTTCAAATTCGTCTGGTTTCTCATCATCTGTTCGGCCTATTACTCTAAATTGATATTCCTTATATTCCTACAAGATGTAGTTGAGAAATTAAGAATTAACATACATTATATTTAACAGCATATTAGATTCCGTACATCTTACCTGCAATTTATATGTAGTATCAGTTAATTCACATACTCCAGTATATGCATACATATCTGAAAGGGGTGGTTCGCACGTAGCAAGGTGACTAACTCGCACTAATTTAGTTTCGTCGATCATAGCCAGTGTTAAGTATGGTAGCACACATGTAACATATCCCCTAACCCAAGTAGTATCCAACAATTGACCAAATACAAAATCTCCTATATTTGGTCTAAAAATTAATAATTTTTGCAAAGTGTATTAACGTTTAATTTGTTTAATTAACTTGTTTGAATAATGTATAGGATATTACTATTATTTACCTATGATTTGACCATTGAGTACGTTCCGGGAGCGATGATTCTGTTTCAACAACGAAACTCTCATAATCAGCATCTGTACCTTCAGGCCATATATCAATACCATATACACCCTCCTTTATTTCTGTCACAAAGCGGAACGTACCCGTTCCTCCAACATTTAGAGTATTAACGATACTTTTTTCTTTGCAGAAAGAATATTTTGCAGGATCGTAGGCGAATAAATCTGAAGAAACCACAGCTTTCTCAATAACACTTGCAGCAGTTGAGGTATCTGAATCTTCATCACAATTCGTCGGAAGTACTATGTGTGTTATTAAATTCGCGTCGTCATGAACTTGAACTATTTCGCCCGAATCGCCTGATTCCATTTTTACACGTATTATATCCGCGCCTGTGAAATTTGTATATTTCTCACGAGCTTCTTGAGATAACCGAATTTTAACACAAAATCTTGGAATATACTTGTATTACTCAATTTTAGATTAAATTATTCCAAACCCATTCAGAAAATTAGCAAAAGGATCCAAAAAGAACATAAAACAGTTTTCTGTTACTTACGTATCCGAAAATGGATAACATAGGTTGGAACATCATCACTATATTCACATTTTGAAACAGTATAGACCTGTGGCTCACTCTAGCGTAAATACCTTGTACTACAATAAGGTAAAAGCTACTACGGCTAATTTAACTATACAGCAGCCTGGCCGAGGAAATGAACAAACTTTATTTAACAAGTTTATTGATTAAACGTAGGAATTATTAGTCAATAATAACTGTGATCGCTCTCAAATTTCGTATTCCATTTTGATTCATAAGACACACATTTCGAAGATATAAATCGCACGTTTCTTAGTACCATAAACTTCAATGAAATTAATGTTTACTGGAATTAGTTAATAACTATTCGTGTTATTGGATAATGAATAGATCATAAACAATCATGTAAAATCCTAGCAGACGTATTCTCGTGTTTGATGATTTGATGTCCGACTTGACGTGTTTTCAATCTACATCCAACACAAACGATATGACCATGAACAAACCAAGGACTTGGTGGCAGTGAGATTTCCTGAAAAACTGAGCATTCTAGAACTCGGGTCTAGATGAATTTAATAATTAATTTTCTAAAATATCGCAAAGCGTCTGCAAGTTTACAGGCCACTTCTGGCAATGGTCCTTTCACTGCTACGCAAATTCTTTTACTCCTTCGTTAATGTATCTCCAGATAAATTATTTTAAATCACATCCTTCATAATGGTGGATTAAAGCCGTCATTTGTATTATTTTTAGTCCTATTAAATCCTTTCCATCGATAATAATTAAACAATCACCAACTGTAACATTTAACATATAAAATAAAACGGATTATTCCGTTGTTTTTCTTGTTCTTACCTAAGTCCAGCATGATCGTCAAGATACCCGGTTTCGATACAGCTTAGCCACGGATAACGATCCTACTTTGATTTTGTTAAATGAAATCCGCAAGATTTACCAATTGCTTTCGTTCTTTTTTTTTTTTTTTTAATATTTTCTAATATTATACATATTTCCCCCGTAAAGGCTGTATCGACTGACGCACTGTTTTCCGTCATACAAATCTTACCACCTGCAGCTTCAGTTAAACGTTCCGGAATTGATGCAACAGACATAGTTCTCGCGGGACTTTCTATTAATTACATTCATCTAAATTTTTAAGCTATGAATATGCAAATGTATGATCTTTATCAGGGCCATACAATAATGAAACTGACGGAGTCCGTTCTCTAAACACGTTAAAACACTTGCCTGTGCACCTTCACCTAATTTCGTGTCCTTAACATTTATTCTTCGAGGGAATTGCAGTTTTGAACTTTTCCTTTTACTTCAACATTGATTATAAATTTGAAAAAAACGTTTTTTTACAGAATGTTATAAGTGTATTTCTTATACTGAAACATTTACGTTTTAATAACGAAGGCCTTGTTAATAATAATTAATTATTATACAGGCTGGTTGGTAACTGGTGGTACAAGCGGAAAGGGGGTGATTCTACGCGAAAAAAGAAGTCGGAAATATAGAATGAAAATTTTTTTTTTTAATTTTTCCATCGAGCAACGATCTACAGTGAGATCCGTTATAACGAGACGTGATATAGTGCACGCGTACCCAGCGAAAATTCAAAGTCGATTTCCTCGAAAACAAAGCCCCAAACGAAAAATTTTTATTCTATATTTTCGACTTCTTTTTTCGCGTAGAATCACCCCCTTTCCGCTTGTATCACCAGTTCCCAACCACCCTGTATATATCACCTGTATTGATGCATAAACGCTATCGTAAGTATTATACTTTAGTTACTATATTACACGAGCTTGTAAATGGTGAGGTGTTACAGTTGCTTACAGCGATCTGTCATCTGAATAGACACATCAAGTAGCTTAGTAAGCTGATTGTGAGATACGTTTTGATGGTAAATCATCCAATCAGCTATAACTTCAATTAAATTAGGTACTGAACACACAAAAAATGCCTATTATAAAATTACGAAAAGTTCATAATTTTTATTACTGAAAAGATTACCACAGTCGACAGATTTATCTTTCAGTATAGAATTAACTGCATTGGACGTACTCTTTGCTTTCGCTTCATATTTATTATAAATTGTACACAAAATACAAGTCTCGCAGGAAGTATGTTGAATATAGAGATTCACCGAAATAAAATATAGTACTGACAAAAGTAAATATAAAAAAAGTGTTCAAAAAGTACTGATCTTACATACTATTTGAGAAGATACAATAATATCAAAGAGTGGAATGTCTTATACAAATGTTAAAATACTTTCAAGAAACAAATTATGTTTTAACTATTTTAACTAAAAATATCTCAATTTTAGCTTCAAACATTATAACTAATATGTTCTCCTTTTGCATAATGAGATGCATGTTTTTTTTTTGTTCCTTTTTTTTGCCCCCGATGTGATATTAAACATTCACCAATTAATTTGGCTTTAACCAATGGTAATTACACTTTATAGACGACACACAGATACAAGTTCACGCTCAATAATTTTTGTTTTAATACAGCTATCTGGAGCAACTAATTCTGAGATTAATTTTTCTATTTACTCAGAAGTTATCTCACAATTCGTCTCGATACATTTACATATCATATCATTAAGGGTTTTTCCGTCACGAAATTTCAGATATACACCATCTATGGAAGGTATACCATCATATGTACATATCAGAGGAACTTTATTATCCACTAGGTTGTCCAGAAGATCAATTATGTCTTGTAGTGGTGGGATATCTGGATAAACACCTTGTAGTTTTAGTTTTGACATAAAATATCCAATCTATTTTAAAAATTAGATTAATAGATTAAATAAATATAAATACTTTTAAAATATATTATCAAATATATATTAAATTATAACCGACCTCTTCCAAACTATCAGGATGAACCTTAAGTTTCTCCGGATCTACATACTCTCTACGACCAAGATCACGGTAGATAACTTCCACTCCAACTTCATGTACTTCAAGAATACGTGCACGACAGTATTTTCCATCAGTGTTCATTGCTAATACCGTTTGACCAACTTTTGGATCTTTTAAAAATGGAGCTTTAGAAAAGAAAGAAAAATAGTTCTTTTTTATTTTATACGAGTTTATACAAAACTTTGTGTTTAAGTTTAATTCTTATAAAATGTTATCAACCATATTACGTACATGTTTCAGCGCATTTTCCAACAGTTTCCATAATAAAGTTATAGCGTGCCACACCTAGAGCATCTAAGGGACGAACAAATAGATGTATATGATTTCGATAACCAGTAATGCATACCTGTAAAAATGGTTGTAATAAAGAAATGATACTTTGACGAAAAGCAATAGCAAAGTAAATAAAGTAATAGTAAAATAATAACTATTTTTATCTAAATTAAAATCAAAAATCATACCTCACGTCCATTAGTCACATCACCACATAGTATTCCCACTTGCTCCACCGTTGGAATATAAGGCTTTACAGTAGCTTTTAACTCATAATCTCCATTAAGAATCAATATTTCAAATCCGTCTTGTTCTTCATTATCTGTTTGGCCTGTTACTTTAAATTCAAGCGCTTCACCTTCCTACAAGTTATAGTTGAGAAATTAAGAAGTAACATACAATATACTTAACAGCATATTAGATACTGTACATCTTACCTTCAGTTTATGTGTAGCATCAGTTAATTCACATAATCCACCTAATGCAGGCATATCTAAAAGCGGTGGTTTGCATGTAGCAAGCTGAAGAACAAACACTATTTTAGCTTGGTCTACCATAGCCATTTTTAAGTATGGTATCACACATACAACATATCCCCTAATCCAACGTGTATCAAAGTTTAGACCAAATACAAAATCTCCTATGTTTGGTCTAAAAATTAATAATTTTTGCAAAATATATTAACATTTAATTTGTTTAATTAATTTGTTTAAATAATGTATGGGATATTGCTATTATTTACCTACGATTCTTCCATACAGTAGTTTCCGGGATTACTGAACTCATTTGCTCGAAAAAGTCATCATAATCTCTCTCAGGCCACAATGTAATACCATATACACCCTCCCTTATTTCTGAAACAATTTCGAGAGTACCCACTTCTCCAACAGTTAGAGTATTAACTATACTATTTTGTTTGCAGAAAGAATAATTCGCTGGATCGTAAGCGAATAAATCTGAAGGAAGCACAGTTTCCTCATCATCTTTTGCAATAGTTGAGGTATTTGGATTTTGATCATTATTTGTCTGCATTAATTCCGATGTTGATACATCATTCTCATTTTTAACTTCAACATCAGCTACTTTGCTGGAATCAACCGATGTCATTTTTACACTTATTATATCCTCGTATTTGAAATTTGTATATTTCTCACGAGCTTTTCGAGATAACCGAATTTTAACACAAAATCTTGGAATATACTTGTATTACTCAATTTTAGATTAAATTATTCCAAACCCATTCTGAAAATTAGCAAAAGGATCCAAAAAGAACATAAAACAGTTTTCGGTTACTTACGAATCCGAAAATGGATAACATAGGTTGGAACATCATCACTATATTCACATTTTGAAACAGTATAGACCTGTGGCTCACTCTAGCGTAAATACCTTGTACTACAATACCTTGTACTACGGCTAATTTAACTATACAGCAGCCTGGCCGAGGAAATGAACAAACTTTATTTAACAAGTTTATTGATTAAACGTAGGAATTATTAGTCAATAATAACTGTGATCGCTCTCAAATTTCGTAGTCCATTTTGATTCATAAGACACACATTTCGAAGATATAAATCGCACGTTTCTTAATACCATAAACTTCAATGAAATTAATGTTTACTGGCATTAGTTAATAACTATTCGTGTTATTGGATAATGAATAGATCATAAACAATCATGTAAAATCCTAGCAGACGTATTCTCGTGTTTGATGATTTGATGTCCGACTTGACGTGTTTTCAATCTACATCCAACACAAACGATATGACCATGAACAAACCAAGGACTTGGTGGCAGTGAGATTTCCTGAAAAACTGAGCATTCTAGAACTCGGGTCTAGATGAATTTAATAATTAATTTTCTAAAATATCGCAAAGCGTCTGCAAGTTTACAGGCCACTTCTGGCAATGGTCCTTTCACTGCTACGCAAATTCTTTTACTCCTTCGTTAATGTATCTCCAGATAAATTATTTTAAATCACATCCTTCATAATGGTGGATTAAAGCCGTCATTTGTATTATTTTTAGTCCTATTAAATCCTTTCCATCGATAATAATTAAACAATCACCAACTGTAACATTTAACATATAAAATAAAACAGATTATTCCGTTGTTTTTCTTGTTCTTACCTAAGTCCAGCATGATCGTCAAGATACCCGGTTTCGATACAGCTTAGCCACGGATAACGATCCTACTTTGACTTTGTTAAATGAAATCCGCAAGATTTACCAATTGCTTTCGTTCTTTTTTTTTTTTTTTAATATTTTCTAATATTATACATATTTCCCCCGTAAAGGCTGTATCGACTGACGCACTGTTTTCCGTCATACAAATCTTACCACCTGCAGCTTCAGTTAAACGTTCCGAAATTGATGCAACAGACATAGTTCTCGCGGGACTTTCTATTAATTACATTTATCTAAATTTTTAAGCTATGAATATGCAAATGTATGATCTTTACCAGGGCCATACAATAATGAAACTGACGGATTCCGTTCTCTAAACACGTTAAAACACTTGCCTGTGCACCTTCACCTAATTTCGTGTCCTTAACATTTATTCTTCGAGGGAATTGCAGTTGTGAACTTTTCCTTTTACTTCAACATTGATATGATTATAAATTTGAAAAAAACCTTTTTTTACAGAATGTTATAAATGTATTTCTTATACTGAAACATTTACGTTTTAATAACGAAGGCCTTGTTAATAATAATTAATTATTATATATGTGAGTATATTTTTTTATTCATATGTCTACGTACAATAATTACAAACATTTGTTTAATTCTATATCAATCCGATTAGTATCTATATATATAGATTTAAAGGTTTGAAACAATGCCGCACCATAGCAAGACCTTATATTGAAAAATATTAGAAATGTGGTAATTATTCGTTTTTATCTAGCAATTAATAAGAAAGCAATATTTCACATGTCGCTGACTTGGAAGATCACACAACTGGATCGTCAATAACAAATCAAAAATATAACCTACCCAAATTAAATGGAGTGCACTTGATACATTTTGATAATAATTGATAAAATAATTCTTTCATGTTTTTGATGAATGATAACAAAATTTCTAATAAGTTACTGATATAATATATTGAGGCATTGATTTAATATATGTAAAGTAGTATGTGCAGTTGCTTTAAGTACTAACAAATCGGGATCTAAATTTAAACTTGAGTTCTCAATGGTTTGGGCTAATGCAAGATTATGCTTTTCTACTTTTCTTAATTGCTCTTGACAATTAGCAAATGCGTCTAAAACTTCCAGTTTGGCAACTGGATTTCTGTTGGTATTGGCAGAATGTTCTCTTGGAGGTAAAGGAGGATGACTACTAGCTATTGCTCTAGTATACATTTCTGTAACAGCTCGCAGTTTGTCAACCCACTCTTGACGAGCTCGGGCGTCTGTGGCTCTTAATTTTATCATATCACCTATATTGATGCATAAAAGTTATCATAAGTGTTATACTTTGGTTACTATATTACACGAGCTTGTAAAGGGTGAGGCGTTATATTACATGACAAGCTCTAAATACCTGTAGCAGAATTAACGGTGAAGGTATTAGAATCTTCATCACTCGGCGCAATCACTGCACCAGCTAAATATATCGAGCATCGTGGTCGTTGATTTCGTTCAGATTCGCTTAAAAAATAGTGCAATTCTCCAGTCTCTGGTCTAAGTATAAACCAACGATATTGCCATCCTTTCATGGCATTAGTATATTTATGTAATAGACCCTCGTAAGGGTGTCTTATTTGAACATTCATCATTTATTACTCCTATTGTTTGGAAGCCTCGTATTATTTAAACTGAACAGTTGCTTACAGCGATCTGTCATCTGAACAGACACATCAAGGAGGTTAGTCAGCTGATTGCGAGATAGGTTAGAATGATAAATCGTCAAATCAGCTATAATTTCACTTAAATTAGGTACTGAACACGCAAAAAATGCCCATTATAAAATTATAAAAAGTTCATACTTTTTATTAGTGAAAAGATTACCACAGTCGACAGATTTATCTTTCAGTATAGAATTAACTGCACTGGGCGTACTCTTTATTTTCACTTCATATTTATTATAAATTGTACACAAAATACAAGTCTCGCAAAAAGTATGCTGAATATAGAGATTCACGGAAATAAAACATAATATTGACAAAAGCAAATATAAAAAAAGTGTTCAAAAGTACTGATCTTACATAGTAATTGACTGACATATTGCAATTTCTAATTTAAGATATCAAATTTTTGAATTGCTAAATAACAGAAGATACAATAATATCAAAGTGTGGAATGTCTTCTACGAATATTAAAATACTTTCAAATAACAAATCATGTTTTAACTATTTTAACTAAAAATATCTCAATTCTAGCTTCAAGTATTAGAATTAAGATGTTCTGCTTTCGCAAAACAAGGCACTTTTTTTCCCGAGCTGATATTAAACCATCTTCAATTAATTTGGCTTTGTCCAATAGTAATTCCACATTATACATTACAATTTCGAGCATACGGCCAATAATTTTTATTTTAATGCAACTATCGGGAGCAACTAATACTGAGATTCATTTTTCTATTCATTCAGCAGCTTTCTTAGATATCGGCTCGAGTAATTTACTTATCATTTTATTAATGCTTTTTCCATCACGAAATTTCAGATAAACACCATCTTTGGAAGGCATACCTTCAAATGTACATAACAGAGGAACTTTTGTTCCTACTATTTGAGCTAGATAATCATTCACTTCTTTCGTCACACGGACATTTTTAGGAACATCTTTTAGTACGACTTTTGTTGTACAAGAACGGAGCTTTTTTTAAAAATTAGATTAACAGATTAAATAGATACAAATACCTTTAAACTATATTATCATACATATATTAAATTATAACCCACCTCCTTCAAATTATCAGATAAAATCTTAAGTTTCTTTATATTTGTAACTTCTGTATTACCAAAATCAACATACAAAACTGTAATTTTATCATCTTGTATCTTAATAACAACTGCACGATAATAATTTTCGTCAGCAAACTGAGCTATTACCATTTGCCCCACAACTGGCAGTTCTTTTAAAAATGAAGCTATAGGAAAGAAAAAACAAAATGGTATTTTTATTTTATACAAGTTTATACAAAGTTAGTTTAATTTTTACTAAATCCTATCAACTATTTTACGTACATGTTTGAGCACATTTTGCAACATTTTGCATAACATGGTTATAGTGTTCCAAACCTGCAGTATCTAAGGGACGAACAAATAGATGTATATGACTTCGATAAGAAGTAAGGCATACCTGAAAAAATGATACTTTGTACAAAAGCAATGGTAAAATAAATAAAATAATAGTAAAATAATAAATACTTTTATCTAAATTAAAATCAAGGATCGTACCTCAGATTCATTTTTCAATTCAGCATACTGTAACCCTATTTGTTCAGGCATTGGTATCCAAGGCTTTACGGTAGCTTCTATCTTCAGATAGACATTCATCTCTTTTTTAAGAATTAATATTTCAAATCCGCCTTGTTCCTTATTATGTGTTTGGCCTGTTACTTCAAATTCACACATGTCACCTTCCTAGTAGTTATAATTGAGAAATTAAGAAGTAACATACATTATATTTAACAGCATATTAGTTATTATAAATCTTACTTCAAATTTATGTTTAGCATTAGTCACTTCACAAATTGCACCAAAAGCATTAATATCTGAAAAGAGTTTATCGCATGTAGCAATCTTATTAATTGGCACTATTTTAGCTTCCTCTATCATAGCCATTCTTATGGATGGTTGGTTAGATACAACATATCCCCTAAGCCAATCTCCATCAGCTCTTCGACCACATATTAAATCTCCTACATTTGGTCTAAAACTTAATAATTTTAAAAACTATATTAACGTTTAATTTGTTGAAATAATGTACGGCATATTGCTATTATTTACCTATGAGTTGAACATTTTGCCATTTGCGAGCACATTCTAGGCAAATCGATTACTAATTTTTCATAGTCAAGTTCTGCTCTATTAGGTAATAATGTAATACCATATGCATTATTCTTTATTTCTGTCTGAATTTCGAGAGTACCCACTTCTCCAACAGTTAGAGCATTCACTATACTTTTTTCTTTGCAGAAAGAGTATAATGCTTTATTGCTAGTGGATATTTCTGAAGAAACCACAGTTTCCTCATCAACTTTTGCAACAGTTGAGATATTTAGATTTCGATCATTATTTGTCTGCATTACTTCTGATGTTGATATATCATTCTCATTTTTAACTTCAACATCAGCTATTTTGCTGGAATCAATCGATGTCATTTTTACACTTATTATATCTTCGTATTTGAAATTTGTATATTTCTCACAAGCTCTTTGTGATAATCGAATTTTAGCATAAAATCTTGGAATATTCTCGTATTTATCAATTTTAAGTTAAATTATTCCGAACCTATTTTGAAAATTTGCGAAAGAATCGAAAAAAAAACATCAAAATATTATCACCTACTTATGAATCTGAAAAACATGCATGACCAGTATATGAAAATTGTGAACCAGCATAGGTCTGTGGCTCACTCTAGCGTAAATACCTTGTACTACAGTAAGGTAAAGGCTACCGCGACTAATTTAACTATACAGCAGCGCGGCCGTGGCAATGAACAAAGTTTATTTAAGAAATTTATCGATTCAATGTCAAAATTATTAATCAAGAATAAATGTGATCACTCTCAAGTTTCGTATTTATTTTCAATACATAAAACATACAATTCGAAGATATAAATCGCACGTTTTTTAATACCATAAACTTCAATTAAATTAACGTTTACTGGCATTAGTTAATAACTATTTGTGTTATTGGATAATACATAAATCACAGATTATCATATAGTATCGGAGCAGACGTTTTCTCGTGTTTGACGAATTAACGTCCGATTTGACGTGTTTTCGATCTACATCCAATACAAATGATATCACCATGAACACACTGAGGAATTGGTGGCATTGAGCTTTCCAGACAAAATGGGCATTCTAGAACCCGGGTTTAAATGGATGTAGTAGTTATTTTTCTAAAATATCGCAAAGCGTCTGCAAGTTTACAGGCCACTTCTGGCAATGGTCGCTTTCACTGCTACGCAAATTCTTTTACTCCTTCGTTAATGTATCTCCAGATAAATTATTTTAAATCACATCCTTCATAATGGTGGATTAAAGCCGTCATTTGTATTATTTTTAGTCCTATTAAATCCTTTCCATCGATAATAATTAAACAATCACCAACTGTAACATTTAACATATAAAATAAAACGGATTATTCCGTTGTTTTTCTTGTTCTTACCTAAGTCCAGCATGATCGTCAAGATACCCGGTTTCGATACAGCTTAGCCACGGATAACGATCCTACTTTGATTTTGTTAAATGAAATCCGCAAGATTTACCAATTGCTTTCGTTCTTTTTTTTTTTTTTTTAATATTTTCTAATATTATACATATTTCCCCCGTAAAGGCTGTATCGACTGACGCACTGTTTTCCGTCATACAAATCTTACCACCTGCAGCTTCAGTTAAACGTTCCGAAATTGATGCAACAGACATAGTTCTCGCGGGACTTTCTATTAATTACATTCATCTAAATTTTTAAGCTATGAATATGCAAATGTATGATCTTTACCAGGGCCATACAATAATGAAACTGACGGAGTCCGTTCTCTAAACACGTTAAAACACTTGCCTGTGCACCTTCACCTAATTTCGTGTCCTTAACATTTATTCTTCGAGGGAATTGCAGTTTTGAACTTTTCCTTTTACTTCAACATTGATTATAAATTTGAAAAAAACGTTTCTTTACAGAATGTTATAAATGTATTTCTTATACTGAAACATTTACATTTTAATAATGAAGGCCTTATTAATAATAATTATTATGTTGGTATATATATCACCTGTATTGATGCATAAACGCTGTCATAAATATGCCATCCTTTCATGGCATTAGTATTCTTACGTAGTAGACCCCCGTAAGGGTGTCTTATCTGAACATGCATCATTTATTATTTCTGTTGCTTGAATGCCCCCTATCATTTAAATCGGACAGTTGCTTGCAGCGATTTGTCATCTGAACAGACACATCAAGTAGGTTATTAAGCTGATTGTGAGCTAGATTAGTATGATAAATCATCAAATTAGCTATAACTTCGATCAAATTAGGTACTGAACACACAAAAAGGTGCCTATTATAAAATTATAAACTTTTTATAATTTTTATTAGTGAAAAGATTACAGCCGCAGTCGACAAATTTATCTTTCAGTATAGAATTAACTGCATTGGACGTACTCTTTGCTTTCACTTCATATTTATTATAAATTGTACACAAAATACATGTCTTGCAGAAAGTATGTTGAATATAGAGATTCACCGAAATAAAATATAATACTGACAAAAGTAAATATAAAAAAAGTGTCCAAAAAGTACTGATCTTACATACTATTTGAGAAGATACAATAATATCAAAGAGTGGAATGTCTTCTACAAATGTTAAAATACCTTCAAGAAACAAATCATGTTTTAACTATTTTAACTAAAAATATCTCAATTTTAGCTTCAAACATTATAACTAATATGTTCTCCTTTTGCATAATGAGATGCATGTTTTTTTTTGTTCCTTTTTTTTGCCCCCGATCTGATATTAAACATTCACCAATTAATTTGGCTTTAACCAATGGTAATTACACATTATAGACGACACACAGATACAAGTTCACGCTCAATAATTTTTGTTTTAATACAGCTATCTGGAGCAACTAATTCTTAGATTAATTTTTCTATTTACTCAGAAGGTATCACACGATACGGCTCGATACATTTACATATCATATTATTAACGCTTTCTCCATCAGGATATTTCAGGTATACACCTTCAGTGCTTGGTATACCATCATACGTACATATCAGAGGGACTTTATTTTCCACTAGGTTCTCCAGAATTTTAATTATTGATTGTATCGGGGGGATATTTTTAGGAACATCTTGTAGAAAGATTTTTGATATACAATGTCCAAGCTATTGTAAAAATTGGATTAACAGATTAAATAGATTAAATAGATATAAATACTTTTAAAATATATTATCAAACATATATTAAATTATAACCCACCTTCCTCAAATATTCAGGATAGATCTTAATTTTCTTCCTATCTATATATTCTCTACAACCAAGATCATCGAACAGAAGTTCCACTCTTTCTTTCTGTACAGTAATAATGCATCCACGATAATAATTGCCATCACCACGCAGTGCTAATGCCAGTTGCCCAATATGTGGATCTTCCAAAAATTCAGCTTTAAAAAAGAAAGAAAAATGTTATTTTTGTTTTATACGAGTTTATACAAAGTTAGTTTAATTCTTATCAAATGTTATCAACCATATTACGTACATGTTTCAGCGCAT